>NC_138889.1:112433386-113089545 GCF_965194825.1 Balaenoptera physalus | reverse complement strand
TGCAAGGTTTCCAGGCTGAAAGCAAACTTATCTACAGCAAGTAATGGCCATAAGTAACCCAGGACCGTGGGATGGGAACTTTCTTCAGGGAACTTAATGGGCTATTTGGGAACAAACAACATTTCTCTACTGTTTAACTCTTGGCGTTCCGGAGGCGAAAGTGATGGACTACGTGGGCCGAAGAATGGGGGGTGGGGGGCGTGATTTCAATGTGCTGTTAGTTCTGCCCTTCCTCTGTCACAAGTCCCCTTAAAAGTTTGCATTTCATAGAATCCACGGAGAGTTTTAAATATTACATATCTACTCATCACATCAAAATGATGCTTTGTAAACTCAGAGCTGACATTAAAATATTAAAATCGTATTGATGTGATGTTGAGGAAAATGGACAATTAGTCACGCTGTAGTACGAGACAGTGGGTGTTTTTCATTAATCACAAAGACTATTGATTTTGAAGCAATATTTCAGTGTTGGCAAATGAGAGCCTGCAATAGTGGTGTGTATTTGTGTGTGTGTAAAGAATGGAAATTCAGTGAGTGTGTTAATGGTGAGATCTCTTTTGTACAAAAGAATCGTCATTTCATATAATTTTCTTTAAGGTAGGGGATGGGTTTCAAGCTGTGTTTTTCTTAATGTTTCTTCTTACCCATTTCCCACCATGAGACCAGAGCAGGGATTTGGAAAGGCAACCAGTTCATCCTCCTTCTGAACCCCCCCAGCAGCCCCCCCAGTGGCCTCGGATCTGCCCAGAGGCTGTAAAGCCCCGAGGAATGTTCCCAGCAGACGCATTTCAGCGGCCATCAGCACTGATCTGTAAAGGCCCAAATACCTTTCGATAAACTGACTTTGGGAACTTCGTATCTTCAAACATTTCTGTCTTTGGTGAAAATATTTCAAATCCAGCTCATCTTAAGAACTAATCTCTCCCACAGCTGCTGCTTGAAGATAAGGCCGGCTGTCCAGAGAGGCGCTGTCTGCGGGCCGTGGAAGAAAGCATTCCCTGGGAACGCAGCGGGGGAGGCTGCGTGCGCAGCCTGGCTGGACAGTGTGCCCTTGGTCTCAGAGAAACAGTCACGTCCGCAGTGGGAGACACAGTTCTGCTGGGAGTGGGTAACGTTTGGGAATCTTTCATTTTTGAGTGTAAAAGCATCACAGATGATCCTCTTTTAGCTTGAGTTTCTGGCTGCCTTTACAATGATAGAAAAATACACATCACTTGAGTTTTCCAATCCCATGTAACGCAGACACATGGAAAATGAGGGTAAACCCACACCTCGTTCAATAACTCAGAGTTCTGGTGATGATCGGGGCCTGAGTTCTTCTGCAACCGTGCTGCGATTATGGGATGTCTGACTGCCCTCAGCAGCCTCCCAGCCGGACCTCACGGGCCTGGTGCAAACAGCCGCTGGCGTCTGCAGGGACCAGCGCTCAGGCACCCCTGCGCCCTCTGGCGGATGAGACTCCCAGGGTGGCAGCTCCTCGTAGACCAAGAACTGGACGGAAGAAAGTTCCTTTCGGGGGGGAAACAGCAGCTGCCTCCGTTTAGGGCTGCAGCCAGAGGACCTGGGCAGGGGTGGGATGTGATTTCCCGTGTACCAGACGACACCCATGGTTTACAGTTGTGACCAAACCCACCAGGGCCATGCTCGATGTCCCCAGAAATGAGTGGCCGGCTGTGGGGCCAGCCCTGAGCTGCTCCCCTCACTCCAGGGAGGAACCCTTATCCCACACTTTCCGTCTCATCATCTGTGACCTCGCCCACCTCCCACCATCTGCAGACCCAGGCGGGAAAAGGGATGAAAACGCGTGTCTCCCTGGGCTGGACCCCCCTCTCCTCGGCCGCTCATGGCAGTCGTGCCATTAGGGACTAGGGTCTGGGGCTAAGGCTCATGCCGCCTTCAGATTCCCAGGGACAGTGGAGGAAATATCAGGCCAGAGAGCCAAGAAGAAAGCATTGCACATGATACCTTTCAGTAATAATAGGTACAAGACCTCAAGACAGTCTTAACATTTAAAAGATCAGCAGAGCCCCAGGTGGTGACAGAAAGACAGGAAATATAATCAGGGTGAAGCTCTTTTCTAATAAGACGTGCCGGTTTCGAGGGGAGTTTGTCTCCCGCTGTCTGCTCATGCATCACTTGTTTTCTGAGGAAGCAGATCAAAGTATGTGGTTCACTTAGGTGACACCTAAGTGGTTCACCTCCTAGGTGACACCGGGTCAGAAAAAACGACGCTCTTTCTGCTTTTGCCAGCAGAGAGCTCATAGTTCAGAAAAACCACCCAAGTCACAAAGTTAAAAAATTACGGAGTTACCGTTGGCCCCTGGGTTTGTCTGCAAGGGGTCAGGTGGGGGCATTCAGTGGTGCTCAATAACCGTATGTGGACAGATTGACTGGTGAGTTGCCGACTGATTGAGCCTGTGGATTGAGGAGCATTTCCAAGTCCCGCAGGCCTTCCAGCCTCACCAGACCAGGGACATGAGAGGGGCACGGAACCCCTTACACCCACTCCTGGCTCCGGCCAAGCCCGGCTCTAGTCGGCAGTGGACTTTTTACCGTTGTTTCCTGGGATGCATGTGTATCAATCAGAGTTCTCCAGAGAAACGCACCAATAGGGTGTGTATATATCCTATTGGGTTTCTCTCTCTGTAAGATGTAGTCTAAGGAATTGGTCCATGCCGTTGGGACTGGGGCACATCTGAACTCCGTGGGCAGGTGGGCAGGCAGGAAACCCAAGCAGGCTCCCTGTGTTGCAGTCTTGAGTTTGAAATCTTTCTTTTCTGGGAAACTTCAATCTTTGCACTTAAGGCCTTCAACTGATTGGGTGAGGCTTACCCCATGGCTGGTGATCTGCTTTACTCCAAGTCTTCTGACTTAAATGTTAATCTCATCTAAAAATACCTTCAGGGAAATATCTAGACTGGTGTTTAACTAAGCAGCTGGGCAGCAAGGCCCAGCCGAGTTGACGTGCAAAGTTAACCACTGTAATAGGCATACAAGATACTCTTGGGCTTCCCTGGTGGTGCAGTGGTTGAGAGTCTGCCTGCCAATGCAGGGGACACGGGTTCGAGCCCTGGTCTGGGAAGATCCCGCATGCCGGGGAGCAACTGGGCCCGTGAGCCACAACCACTGAGCCTGCGCATCTGGAGCCTGTGCTCCGCAACAAGAGAGGCCGCGATAGTGAGAGGCCCGCGCACCGCGATGAAGAGTGGCCCCCGCTCGCCGCAACTGGAGAAAGCCCTCGCACAGAAACGAAGACCCAGCACAGCCAAAAATAAATAAATTTTAAAAATTAAAAAAAAAGTACTTACAATTGCCTTCACCATAGTTTAATTAGGTTTTCATCAAAGATGAACACTGAGGCACCTCTTAATATTAAAAAAAAAAAAAAAAAAAGATACTCTTGAAATGGCCTGCTCTCTTCTCCTGAAAACTGGAGAGCTGTCTTCATGGTTCCAGGACTTTGACATCGTATGATATCACCTGTGATGAACCAGGTGGCTGCTAGAACTGGTTTGCCCCTCTCACCATAAAAGGTCCCACAGTTTCAAAAGTGGGAAGCATTTAGAAGACACAAGAGCAGATTTTTGCGGGCACCCCCCTCCCCCGCGACGTCCTGGACAGACACGCCAAGATCAAGTTCATCCACCCCATGGCGGATGTTCTGGATGAGGCTGATGTGATGATAGGCACCCCTGGCTGCTTTTTCAAGAGAGCTTTTAGGAGCTTTAACTCTTTCCTGTTGAATTCAGTAAGCTCCTGCATTTGGTCGAGTAATTAAAGAAAAAGTCACTCTGTGCCTGAGTCTTGGGCTCTGAGATGCTATTTTCTGACCAAGAAGGGGACTGGTGGAATGTGCAGAGGTGGCCACCAGATGGCACTGTTGCCCGACAGAAAGCATGGCGTGGCCGGCGGGGATGGAGCCCCTTCCAGGAGCCGAGGGAAGGGTAGCGAGCGCCCAGCGCCCACGCAGCAGAGAGGTCTGAGTCCTGGAAGGGCCAACCCCACAGAGAGCTGCGGGGCACCGAGGGCAGCTGCTTTCGGGGAGCTGCCACTTGGCCTTGCCTTTGGGGATAAAACTTTGTTTGGCTCTGTGTCCCTTTAAAGCCCGGGACACCAGAGAAAACTGAACTCTTTTCCTGTGGGTTCATCATTCGCATTCTGTGTGCAAGACAGAAACCGTCCAGCCGGAGCCTCCCTGTCCCAGATTCTGGAGCAGAGCCGCGTGCACTTCGGCTGCGGCTTTTATCCTCCCCTAACACCTGCTGCGGGGAGACCTTCTAGGTGCTCAGGGGACCCCTTTTCCTCGACCCCAGACTCCCCTGAGGTCAGGTGGGGCCTGGTGCTCAGGGAAAGGGAGTGGGCAGGAGTGATGCCCCCTCCGGCCTGGCCCCTGGGCATTCCCCTTTCTCTGCCTCTTTCTCCTATGGGATTGGCGGTGAGAGACTCCCCCAGGCCAGGACACGTGAGGAAGGAGCCGGGTCCCTGAGCTGGGAGGTGTCTCTCCCACGAGCTTCGTAACTGCCCCTGATTTGTGCCCTGAACACGCAGATTGTAGCAGGTGCTGTGAGCTCCCACCTGCACAGTTCTGGGCCACTTCTGGTCACTGGCGGACCCCAGTGTGGGAGCCGGGGAGTCTGGTGGGTTAACTCCCTTCCAGGGGTAACCTGAGCTGATGAAGGACACATGAAGGGCAGGAGGAGAGAGGCAGACCCAGGGACGGTCCCAAGGGGCTCCTGCAGCCACGTGCACAGTGTCTGCCTCACGCCCTCACCCCGTGTTCTTCCCGAACCAAGACCTGGTGAGTCCGTGTCTCAGAGTCTGATTTGGAGGAGAAACAGAGGAAGATACCTCGCTTGATTTCAGGCCTCGTCTGACGCACGGCAGAGCTTGGGTTACCCCGACTGACGCGGTGTCCTAGAGAGCATCCGGGACCAGGGCGGTCACTGGTCCTGTGGGTCACGCTCTTACCCGATTGGGAGCTCCCTCCGAGGCTGGGTCTGCCTGCCCCCCGCCCCCCCGGTGGAGTAGGTCTGTTGGGTGGGACCAGGCCCCCGTGGGCATACGGAATCCCCTAGCCACTTGGTGTCGCATGACCAAGGGTTTATTTTCCCATCAAAATACAGGAGAAAGCAGGGATTTTATTTTTTGATTAAAAAGAGAAGAGTTCCTTGCTCCCCTGGGGCTTTCTGGAGCCTCCTTGTGGGCCCTCAATCGGCCCACGGCATCTGGAGCACACATGACGCCCAGGGTAGAGCTGCTGGACCCCAGGCTGGGCCGCTGGGACCTTTCCCCACCTTGGTCTCACTCAGGGCTGAACCTCTTGGGTCTCCTGGTAAATGGGTCACAGCCGCAGAGCGAATGCCGCTTGGGTCACACCCACTGGTCCAGAAAGCCCACGTCACTGTGCACTCTTCTTGGTGGCAGTGAGTGTAGGGGACAGCCACCTCCCCTGCACTCTGGAGAAGCCTGGACATGTCCGGAGGTGTCCCCTCCTGGACGTCACTGAATTCACCTCCCGCTTTCTGGAAGGCGAGCGTCTCACCGAGGCCCCCAGCTCCGCTGCCTTCTCCCTCTGGCCCCATCAGCAGGGTGTCTTCTGAGTGCGGGTGGCGTGGTACCCTGCCACGTGGTGCCAGCAGGGTCCCCGCAGACCCATGACAGAGCCGGGTTGCCTAGTGTTGGCGGCGTTCACGGAAAGGCATTGGTGTGTCTGCGTGGCTGCAGGCAGACACTGGCCAGATCGCGGCTCCGCGTGGAAGCCAGAGGCCATGGTGACTTGGTCAGGAAGGGAGGCGGCCCGGACAGTGGCTGCGCCCAGAGTCCTGATCTGATGGAGCTGCTTGTTCTTCTCTGAACCCGAGCTGGGACCGTGCACGGTCAGGACCGGAGGGTGTCACGGATCCGGAGAGTGACCTCGGGGCCTTTCGGTCCCCACCCATGGGCTGCGTCCTGCGGGCTAGTGACCTCGGGGCCCAGCAAGGGCGCTGCCGCCCACGTGCTCCTGGGGAACCCGCTCCATCCTCCTCTTGCTGGGAGTCCAGTGACCGGGGGGATAATTGCAGGACGGAGGCAAAACCCATGCCAGGCCTGCCCTGACTTGGGTTTGGGTTGGAATCCCATTACTCACCTGCTTCCCACACTCTCCAGCTTGGCTCTGAGTGGCGTGTGACCACGGCCTTCGTTGTCCTCATAGATCCAATGTCAACAGGCCCTGAGAGACCGGAGCTGAGTTGTACCCATGGAAGGCCACAGGGGTCGGGGCAAGGCACCTCCTTTGAGGGGATGCTGGTGGGGTCCTCGCTCAGGAAACTGGCCTCCGATGTGGTCA
This sequence comes from Balaenoptera physalus, assembly GCF_965194825.1. Taxonomy (NCBI): domain Eukaryota; kingdom Metazoa; phylum Chordata; class Mammalia; order Artiodactyla; family Balaenopteridae; genus Balaenoptera; species Balaenoptera physalus. Next base: position 113,083,214 of record NC_138889.1, on the reverse strand, counting down.
AGATGCTGAGAAGGTCTGGAAATGAGGGAGGGGAGGGGATGTCCCACTCGCCCGACTTCAGCTGCCAGGAGACAGGAAGGCTCGGGCTTCTCCGCTCTGGCAGAGGAAACAAGTGCATCCTGCAAACGGTACCCGTCGGGGCGCCCCCCAGAGGCACTCGATGCTGCTGGAAAACCTCATGAGATAGCGAATCCTCTCTACATACACCCATGAAGCACCTGATAAAACTCAGCCACCCCTCGTTACAAAACCCCACGTCAAACAAAGATGGAAAGAGAAGGCTTACGTGGGGAAAATACTATTTTTCAAAAGCCAGTGAGGAACAGAACTGTAAAATACGGACCCCAAGCCATTGCTACTAAAGGAAGGTTCAGAGACACCCCCTCCCCGTGTCACCCGTGTTACTCGTGGTGGTGCTGGTGGTGCCGGGCGGCAGGTGTAGAAAACAGAAGAAGCCTCAGGAGAGAAACGCACTCGGAAAGCTGGGTGGGGGGCAGGTACCGGCAAACCCCTTGTTTGCTGTTGACAAATCACTGGGGAGGGAGCTTGAACTCGCTCCGCCCACTGGGGCTGCTCAGGTCTGAAGGGTCTCCCGGGTGCGGGACTTTGAGTGGGAAACGGGAAGAATCCTGAGCAAACTGGGCTGAGCTGGCTGTGCCCCTGGCGATGACTGGTGGCCCCCTGCTTCCTCCCCGACCCGGCATGAGTGACGCATCTCATTTGTAGTTTTCCTTTGCATTCGTAGGACCGTTGCTGGTCCTTTCACGTGTACTCTGGCCATCCGTGTTTCCTCTTCTGTATGAATTTCTCATTGACATTATCTGTCCATATTTCTACTAGTCTTTTCGTTTTTGTCTTTTGCATTTGAATTGCAAATATCCTTTGTCTCTTCAAGCCCCCTTTGGACCTTAGCTTTAATTGAAACATGTCAGCACAGAGATATTCATAAACAAGGATGTCTACCGTGGCATTATGTGTCATGGAAACTGCAAAACAATACACAACAAATGATCTGGAAATAATATGATTTTCCACCAACAGGGTGATTGTTTAATACATGATGATACAACTCAACTATGGAATATTATGCAACTATTTGTAAAGAATGAGTTAAATCTACAGATGTGACCTTAAAATATTCCTGTTTTCGAAATAAAAAAGATCTCTGTCTCTCTATGTTCACATTAGCACAGAAAGCGGAAAATTTATACCCCAAATGTGCTCATATTGACAATGTGGTATTGGAATTAGAGGGAGTTGGGGGGAAGTTTTCACTTTTAATTTGTTTGCCGCTATATTGTTTGCCTAGTAACAAAAGTCAGATTTTTTTTTTTTATATTTAAAGGAATGTACAAATTAAAGGAAACTTGTAAGGACGCAGAACGACACGCATATTGCGATCCTTTTATTTAAATAAAAACCACTGTTAGGGGAATTAGAGACAAAGTTTTTGACTTCAATTTTTTGAAAAGAGGTGAATTAGCAAAGATAAAAGCATAAAATAAAGAAATAGAAAGGAAGGGAAAAAACCGAGAAAACTCAACAGACCTGGCGTTTGGTCTTCGACAAGATCTTGGCAAATCAGACCAAGAAAGCAAAGAGGCAGTGTTGGCTGGTGGATGCTTGTGTGCGCCTGGCCGGGAGCACAGCCCTGGTCCATCTGGGGAAGACAGTGTTTATACGTGAAGTGGCGGAGAGAACAAGGAAAAATACACAAAACCCCAAACCCATGGCTTCACCTGACATCACCAATGACACAAGCGGCTAAAGTATGGAATAACCAGAAATAAGTTAAACAAAAAAGGTTTAGATCCACATGCCATAAACTATAAAATTGAATTAACTAACTTTATTTAATAATAAAATATAGGGCAGAAAGGAGACACCATCCATCCGTCTGTCCTGGGGCACGTGACATTGTGGTGACCCGTCACCCCACACCCCATGCGTGTGTTCATACAGCCCCACGAGAAGACCCGCGCTCAGCCCAGCAGCCCCGGCCTCCGTGGAGGCTTTTAGCTTTTCTTCTAAGGACAGCGGGGAGCCAGTGGGGCTTTGCAGAGGGGGTGAGAGGGGATGGCTTGTGTGTTTTAGAGACCACTGTCGCTGCTCTGTGATGACAGGTTGTCAGACGGACAGAAGAATGGGAGGGACCGGCCCAGTTCTGAGAATAAAGCTTCAGGCACATCACAAATGATGGAGGCTGAGATGGGGCCCAAGGGGGGCTGTCAGCCGTGACGTCAAGATGTGCACAAATGGGAAGCACATCTCAGGCTGGAAATGACGGCTCTGTTGATGAATGGGGTGTGGGGTTGAAGGAAGAGCCAGTCCCCAGCACGACGCCCAGGTTTCTTCCCGGGAGCCGTGGCTCTCCCCCAGTGGGGAGGATGGAGCCCCGGGGCAGCCCTGTGCGGACGGGCAGGTGCCCGCGACCAGCCGTGCGGCGTCCAGCAGGTAGCGGACCACAAAAGCATGTGTGGGAGCACGGCTGTGAGGGAGGGTCACGCCGGGAATTTCTTGCATACAGATGTCAAATAAAGAAGTCGGGGGAGGGAGAGACAGAGAGAAGAAAAGAAGAGGAGGGGAAAGGAGGCCGCTGGGGGCATCTCGTCGAAGAGATAGCAGAAGCCGCTGCAGGAAGACCAGGCAGGGCTGGGAAGGAGGCTGGAGGTGGGGACCAGGAGCCTTTTGGAAGGAGGGTGGTGAGCTTGAGGTCTGTGGCGGGCACCCGGGAGACAGGACCGCGGTGTGTCACTGGGTTTGTTTGAAAGATGCTGATGGCTAAGCCAGGTGCTGGGTGAGACACAGCGCCCTACCCAGAGCAGACAGGTCAGCCTGCTACTGTCTCCGGATGCAAATAAGCACACTCTCCACAGCCAGTACCCTCTGGCTGCAGGCATCACCCAGGCAGCTGCGGCCTCCCACAAAGAGGAGCTGCCCCAAGCCAGGCTCCAACCACCCTGGGTCACAGACAAAGGCCTCATGACTCCCAGCACGGCAGGCAGTGTGGACCTCAGCACACTTGCACTGGTTCCCTACCACCCTGGGTGCCCAGCAGGGATGGAGGGGAATCATGACCACGGGCCCAGATGACACTTGCACGGCCAGCAATGTCGCAGCCAGCAAGCAGTCAATATTGCCACAAGTAGCAAACATTGTAGCAAGCGGCACACCGTGCAGGGAGCCCCCGCCACACACACACACACACACACACACACACACACACACACACACCCGTGCAAGCTCAGCCCCCTCCCCTGGGAGCAGCTGCAGGGCGGTCACACTGCGGGCGCCTTCACCCGCTTCGTTGCCTGAGTGGCCGGCTACGGGGAGGGCTCAGCACGGGGTGAGGGTGCTGGTCCGGAGCGCACAGCGAGCCGGGCCGTGGATGCCCGGGGCCTTGCTCACGTCTCTCGCGCACCAACCAAGGCTGCGGGGCCGGGACAGAAGCAAGCTGGGTAACAGCGTCCGTGTTGCCCTTCGCCGAGCCGCAGGTTCGCTGGGACCCGCTGCCCTGCAGGTGGCAGGAGCGGGCGCTGGGCTGGGGCCTGGAGGCTCATTTCTGCTCCAGGGCAGGGCTGGGCGGGGCTGCAGGGGAGGGGGAGGAGCCGGGCTCCCCTGACAAGGTGGCAGCTTCTCCCGTACAATCCAGGCCACACGACCTCCATCCTGCACATTAATTTTCCGCCTAAAGCCTTCCTCTGGGATAAAGCCCTCCGCCTTGGCACCAATAGCCGTGATCTGACCAAGAGCCGCTGGTAAGAGCCCTTCATTCCCTGCTGTCGGAGTTCTATGACCAGCTCTTCCGTGTGAGCCGAAAGCAAGGGCTCCGTGAACAGATTCCTTTTCTGTAAAGATGGAGAGGTTTCTGTGTCAGGCAGGACGGGGCGGGGTGGGAGGGTGGTAATTACATAATTAAGTCACTACATGGATATGCAGAACCTTAGCTTTGCATCAGCACCAGTGACTAGTAAGTGTTTGTCATCCCCCCAATCCACACTTCAAATGAGAAAAGTCACTGAATTTGCCCATCTTATTCTTTCCACTGAAGCACTGTTGGTCTTCGTTATTCTGGCCACGTCCCTTTGTCATTAAAAAGCCCACAAATACAGGTATCTTTAGATAACCAAATTAAACTGATAGCCAAACAAATTCAGAGTGCGGTCAATCACTCGCTAAATATAATGATAAAGGTTGTTACCATTAATATCTAGAGGATTTAAAAATTGAAGAATACACCAAAACCTACAGAAAATGGGCAAGCTAAGATGTTAGCCACATGTATGAAAAATGTTCACCATTTTGTTAAAAAAAGAAAGAAGAAAGAAAGAAACAAAAGAAAAGAAACAACTGGGAATGAAAGAGAGGCGCCCTTTCTCTCTCCGAGGGCAGCCTGGGAAGGTGTTATCAGCCTCAGCTTTTGCTCTGAGGCCAACTGACTGCTGAGCCCCATGGCTGCGGAGGGAGGTACAAAAGCATTTCTGGAAGCAGCCTGGCAGAATGTACCACAACCTCAAACTCTCCCTGTGCTTGGAAACAGCAATTTCCCTGCTGCAATTTTATCTGCGGGAGCACCGACAGCCTGATGCATAAAAGTGGCGCTGGTTAAAGATTTCCAACATTATAATGGAAGAGGGACAGCCCCACTTCAAATAATATTAAGCCAGTAAAGTCCTGGACGTAAAAAAGATTAATGCCCTGGGAAATACACAGATAGACAGCTCTATTTGCATAATCACACACATTTGCAAGGAAAAAGTCAGGGCAGATGTAGCAAAAACTGGAGGACTCTCCAAAAAGTGCTAAGTCTGCACACGTCTGGGTGGTGAGATTCGGTCAACTTCGATTTATGTTTCATTCTTTTCTATAATAAAAAAATTATTCCAATTTGTCCAAAATCTAGTGTTATTTTTAAAGACACAGTGCATTACAGGGAACTCACAGTAACAATGGCCTAAACAAGACAGGATTTTAAGCCTCGATCATAGTTCTAAAGTTTAGATATCCATTGAGGCTCTTTACGAAGAGGCACCAACAGATACTCAGGTGTTCAAGCGCCTTCCGTCTTTCTGCTCCACACTCCTAGCAGGAGGAATCCATCCTTCATGTCTTAAGATGGCTGCTGGAGCACCCGCCATTGCATCAGCATTCTAAAAAGCAGAAGGGAGCACAGAGGGAAAGACCAAAGAGTGCACTAGCCAGCAGAGTGTGTTCCTTCTGAGAAAGAGAGTTGAACATAGAATTACCATATGACCCGGCCACCGCCCGCTCCACCTCCTAGGTGTAGACCCAAAGAATTGAAAGCAGAGATTCAAATAGATATTTGCACACCCATGTCCACAGCAGCGTTATTCATAACAGCCTAAATGTGGAAACAACCCAATCTCCATCAACAGGTGAGTAGATACACAAAATGTGGTCCATCCGTGCAGTGGAATAGTACTCAGCCTTAATTTAAGAAGGAAGGACATTCTGACACAGGCTACAAGCATGGATGAACCTTGGGGACATTAAGCTCAGTGAAATAAGCCAGACACAAAAGGGTAAGTCCTGTGTGATTCCACTCCCCTGAGGTCTCCAGAGTCATCACATCCAGAGAGACAGGAAGCAGGATGGCGGGGCCGGGGCTGGGGGAGGGGAGGGGAGTGAGTGTTATGGGGACAGAGTGTCGGGGGGAAGATGGGGGGTTCTGGAGATGATGGTGTGATGGTAACACAACCATGTGAATGTGCACTTAAAAATGGTTAAGATGCCAAAGTTTATGTTGTATACATTTTAGCACAACTGGAGAGAACAGAGGGAACAAAGGAAAGCAAGAAGGGTAAAGAAGGCTCCTGCCTGCCAGGATGTTTCACAACATGTTAGCGTCCTTTCTGGGCGTCCGGGATGCGCGCGTGTGGCCACAGCTGATGTGAGCGAGGTCCGGACACACGCGGCGGCAGCGCAGGGCTCCATCCTGGGGGGAGGGGCTGGGGGCCGGGCAGTCTCGCGTGTCCGGAGTGGGGAGCCGGCGGGAAGGCCTCGGGCGAGCAGGTGGGCGAGGAGGTGCCAGGGCTCTGTCTCTGGGGGAAAAGGGGTCCAGAGCCATGTGCTGTCTGCTGTCTCTGCCGGCTGAGGAGCCGGAGTTTCCTGAAAGCAGCGGGAAGCTGATGAGGGTATCAGTCAGGGGCGGGCGGGGTGGGGGGGGCCGCACCTCTGGATGCCCGGGGGGGCTGCAGGCCCGGGGGAGGCGGGGTGGCCCCGCAAGAGGTGTGGGCAGTGGGATTGAACTGGGGGCCTTGGTGCCAAACCCCAGAGACGGGGCTGGTCCGGGCTGCCTGACAGCTGCTCTGAGGAGGGGTCTGGGGCCTGGGCAAGGACGAGGCCCAGCGACCACGGGGTCTCTGAGCTGGAGGCACCGGTTGGCGATGCCCTTCACCTGAACCATCACCCGGGGGATTGGGTCTGTGGGGAAGGCGGGGACTGCGGTCCTGCCACCCAGGGACCGAGGCTGGTGTTCCGAGGGCCGGGGTCCGCAGAGGAGCTGGCGGCCTCCCGTGGGTGTGGGGCGCTCGGGCGGGGCCGACACAGCCAGAAGACAGACACCAGGGCATGGTTGGGGGTGAGAGCAGGGCTGCCGCCCCCCGCGCGGCTGCAGCCCGTGTTCTGGTGGGTGGAGGGGGAGCAGGTCAGGGGGCAGGTGGAGGGGAAGGGGTCAGGGCCGGACCCCTGTGCCGGGCACCCTCTGACCCCCGCTGCGGCTCTGCCCCTCCAGGACTCCTGTCTGTGACCCCCACCTCCTCCTGTGCTGGTACTGACCCCCCACCAGGGCCCTGGGCTCTGGGGTCTGGACACTGGGTCCCTGTGAAGCGGGGCCCCTCAGTGTCCGGGGACAATGACCGACCCCGGTGCCCACCCGCAGCCTCAGCTCCCAGACCACCCCAGAGGGTCCGGCATCCTGCCCCCTGGGCCTGCGAGGATTGGGGGATGGAGAAGCCCCCTGCCCTCCCCCTAAGGCCGTTGCCCAGGCTGAACGCCCGTGCGTCTCCCACCCAGGGGTCCCCGGACCCTCCCCATCGGCACTGCCGGCCCAGAGCCCGGCTGACCGCCCGGGTGGCCAGGCCGGGAGCCGACGCGTCCCCCCCGTGGGGCCGTCCGGAGGTGGCGTGACTCGCGTGGTGTCACAGATACTCCCACAGGGACCCCGGAGAGACCTGCAGAACGTTACAGCCAAATGAAAGCGAAGCCGAGGGGGAGGCAGATGTGGCCACTGTAAACAGTCTGGTTTCTGAATGTGAACCAGGCTCTGGCCCAGGACTTCAGGTAAACATCTGTGTCAGCGGCCAGCCCCACCTCCGGGGAGGCCCGGGGGTCTGCAGCGCCTGCTCTGGGACACGCCAGAGTGACCGCCGAGACGCTTCGTAATTAGGCGAAATTGGTCTTGCATTCCTTCACTAAATCCCCGGGATCGCTGCAATTTTAGGTCTTCTCAAAAATGAAAACATTTGGTAATTAAATGATACAAGTGAAAAAAAGCATAGAATGTTCTGTCAACTGGAAAATACCAATTAAGGAAGCAGTTCTGCCTTTCTGCCCACCTTGGGCTGAGCTGGGCGCTTCTCTGGCTGTGCAGAGTCTGCTGGGAGAAGGGTCTGGGCCAGGGCCCCTCCCTGGAGACCCCCCTCCCCGCCCGGGGGAGGACGGATGGGCCGACTGCTGGGAGGGGCTGGGGAGGGGGCCCGCTGACCGTGGCTCTGGGACACGGGGATTTGGGGCTGGGAGGCCCCAGTACTGCCTCCAGCTGTGTGGCAGCACCAAGGACAGTGGCCTTGCTGGCAAATGTCAGTGATTAGTTTGTTTCCCTGCTGGCTGGCTGGGTCCCCTGCCCTGTCCTTCACTCTGGGAGGAAGACATCCCCCGATGGTGGTGGGCAGGGGATTCGTGTGCATTTGGCCTGGCTTGCCCCACCTCCTGGCCTGGGAGCTCCCTTCCCCACCTGCCCTGCTCAGCACCTCCCCCATCGGGGCTGGTCTGGGTCAGGTCTCTAAGTGTGAAGCTCTGTTTGTGTTTGCGGACCTCAGCTTCTCCCCTCATTTCTCGACTGAGATTCCCCTCCCACCTGCAGGCTCAGAAGCCCTCAAACTTCGGTAGGGAATAGTGTCACCCCTGCCATGCCCGACCCGAGGTGGCTTTGAGACCACGTCCCTGTGCAGCCCACACGCTAAGAATGGGATTTACATTTTTGAATAGTTGGATAAAAATTGAAAGAATAATACTTTGTGACACATGAAAATTACATGAAGTTCACATTTCAGAGCCCGCAGTTCACATGCATTCTGTCTCAGAGCACAGCTGCCCCATCCATTTGCAGACTTTCTGTGGCCACTTTCTTGCTCAGATGGCAGAGCTGAGTTGCTGCTACAGAGCCCACGTGCCTGCAACACCTACACTATTTATTGTCTGTCCCCTGTGTAAACTGTCTGCAGACTCTGCCCTACAGCCCCACCCAGACATCGTCTCAGCTCAGGAGAGAATTGGTCCCGGGCACAGGTCTCCGTCCCTCGGCCTTTTGCGTGGAGCGGGTAGGGCTTTAGAAAGAGCTTCAGTTGAGTGTTTGAATGCTGTCTCAAGATCCCTGGGCTTCGAGAAATTCTAGTCAATACATGTACATATTTCTAGAACACTAACTTGCAATGGGCAAGGAGGGTGGAAACCAGGGGACTGAGAAGAGGTCCTGGCTCTCAAAGGTGTCTGATCAACCCATAAAGACACAAAAGAAACATCATGTGGTACCTCGGGCCGAGCGTGGGCCCAGCGGGGTCCGCCTGGGGGACCAGAGCTCCAGCCTGCAGAGGGATAAGGCTGGACTCGATTCTCAGTCTCTCTGAGTTGGGTCCCATCTTTCCAATGGTGTGATGATAAACCAGTGGGCGTGTGTCACGTGTCTGCTTTTTTGGGAGAACATAATTGCTGGGTCCAAAGCAATGATGATTGCAGTGCATATAATTACACACACCCAGGTCTGTACATACACCCGCAGCTGCAGTGTGACCAATGGCGTGGTTCTGGATGAAAGTGCTGCCGGATCAGAAACGGGGGCTTCTGTGGTCACTCTGAAGTGGATCATTCCGTGAAGGGCACAGCAAGTTCTCAGTGCTTTGCGTGGGAGAAGCATTTCCTGAGACGCTAAAATAGCAATTTTTATAGCTTGGTGGTAGAACAGTAATTTTTAAGAAGACAGATGGCCTGGCTGTTTCTCCTGATCAGGCAGCGCCCCACTGCTCTCGGTGAAGCGTGGGCTGTCAGCTCGCAGGGGGTTTGGGGCACCAGGGGCCACCGACCCGGAGCAGTGTCCCCTCCCTCAGGGCTTTGTGCCTTGGTGACCAGATGCTGCAGCACCGCCAGTGCTGTGTGCCGTTCCTATCAAACCCCTGCTTGCCCTGGGCAGGACCCTCGACACATCCAGCTGGTGGGGGGGCGGGCGGCACCCTCACAGCTGGCCTTCGTGCTACAGTTTGTGGCAGAAGGGAGGGGAGAGGAAAGTGACGGTTTACCTGTGAGCTGTGAGGACCAGGACACCTCACGCCCCCATTGCCGGTCCCGTCCCCATTTCACACTGAGGAACTGAGGCTGGAGAAATGAAGTAGCTCACTCAAGGTCACACACACGGAGGGCCCAGCACCCCGAAAAGCTTTGCTTGCATCAGATGTTGTGTGTGAACATCCGTAAAGAGTCTGAATGATGTAACCTCCCTCAGAGCCAAAAACGTTTTCTTCTGGCGGCAGGAAAAGTACAGCGGGTCACGGCGATTCAGTCAAGGCCAGTCTCGTGTTTGCCCTCGTTCTGGGTCTCAGCTGACAGCCCGGGGCCCCTCACCTTGGCAGGCCTTGCACTGCTGTCACCGCCCCCTCCCGATGCCACAGTTTGCTCGAGTCCCTACCTGAATTCTGGCTGAGCCCAGCTGTTTCCTTCCTGGTTGCTCACTCCACGTGGGCACAGTTGAGGTGTCAGAAATCCGGGGAGGGAAAGCCCCGTGCTGAATGCCACGTCCCTGTGGTCCCCTTTGCCCTGGTATCGTGGACCCTCAAGTCCTGCCTTCCTTGGGAGTCATAGCAGGGTCCTCAGAGACAGAACAACAAATGTACATACATGTATGTGTATGTATACGGAGAGATTCATTATCAAGAATTGGCTCGTGTGATTACAGAGGCTGGTGAGTCCAAAATCTGCAGTGCGGGCTGGTGGGCTGGAGACCCAGGAGAGCCCAGGGCGCAGATGAAGTCAAAGGCCGTCGGCTAGAGAACTCCCTCGTGCTTGGGGAGATGGTCTTTTGTTCTAGTCAGGCCTTCAACTGATTAGACGAGGCCCTCCACACTACGGAGGACAATCTGCTTCCTGAAATTCTAAAGGCTGTTTAAATGCTAACCTCATCACCGAACTCCCTCAAAGCTCCTCACGCCTTTGTAACCCCTCCCTCCACTGACTGCCTGACCCACCTCATCCCCACGTGACCCCTGATCTTTCTGTCACTGCGTATTAATTCGAATTTTTTATAGAAGTGGAATGATAACGTGTGTGCTCGTTGGGGCTGGTTTTTCCACTCAGTACAGTACTTTTGAGGCTCATCCGTGTTCCTGCTGGCTAGGGTCCAGTTTTCCAATGTGCATCCTTGTTAAGGATGGCATCTGATGTGTAACAACATCACACTGTGGTTTTACTTTCTTTTCTCCAGTGACTAAGAATGGTGAGCACTTTTTCCATGTGCTTATTTTACATTTGTATGTTTCAGTGAAATGACCATTGCATTTCTGCCCACGTTTGAATTGGGTTGTTTGTTTTCTGATGGTTGAGATTTGAGAGTTATTTCTACATTCTTGCCCTTTATCAGATATGTGGTTTGCAAACATTTTATTCTAGTCTGTGCATGTCTTTCGCTTCCTTTCTCTGTGTCTTTTGAAGAGCTGAAGCTGTAGTTTTTAATTTTGATAAAGTCTAGTTTATCAATTTGTTCTTTTATGAATCGTGCTTTTGGTGTCGTATCTTATGAAGTCTTTGCCTAATCCAAGTTCACAAAGTCTTTCTCCTATATTTTCTTCTAGAGGTTTTATATTTTCATGCTCTACATTTAGCTCTATGATACATTTTAAGTGAATTTCTACAGACAGTGAGAGGCACAAACTGAATTTCATTCTTTGACATATGGATATCCAATTGTTCCAGCCTTTGTCTATCCAACCAGTGTTGAAAATATCATCTTTTCTCCACTGGATTAACTTGGCACATTACTGAAAATCAGTTGTCCATAAGTGTGTGGGTCTCTTTCTGAATTCTATATTCTGTTCTACTGACTTATTTGTCTACCTTTATGTCAATGCCATGCTGTCTTGATTGCTGTAGCTTTGTAAGGAGTCTAGAAGTCACAGATATTGGTCCTCCAATGTTTTTCTTCTTCTTGAAGTTCTTTTGTTTTTTCTAGGTCCTTTGCATTGCTCTGTGAGTTTCGTAATCACCATGGCAGGGCTCAGCCCTCCCCAAATCCTGGAGGAGAGGGTGTAATGGGCTGCCTGGGCTGCAGCTGTCCCATACGTGATGCCCTGTGACTCTGAAGGCCTGGAGCCCTGGAAATCTGCTCCTTCTTCTGGTGCAATCATCCCGAGGAGGCCCTTTGCTGGGAAGAGGCTGATCCGGGGGTAGGAAGTGAAGAGCAAGGAGAAGATTCTCAGTCAGGAAGACGAGGGGCATCCTTCCCAACTCTCCGCCCCAAAGTTGTTGGGTGTGGACTCCCAGGTGTCCTGATTCGGGACCAAGGCGAGGGCGGGTGGGAGCAGGAGGTCGTTGCCCTTCTTGTCCTGGAGCGTTCGGGCTCAGGACGAGCACGGACACAGCCCTGCTGCCTGTGCACTGATTCTCCCAAAGTGGATGCACACCACCTCCTCTCAGGAGACAGGACACTGCTCGCAGCATTGAGCTGACAGCTTTCCCAGGTTTTTCCAAACCAGTTTCAACAACACATAGGCACCAACCATCGCCACTGACCTGGCATCAGCCAGGACCGTCTTCCCTGCCGGGTCCCTGATGAGCGGCCAGCACTCCCTGGAGGGTTTGTTTCCCTGCGGCCGGAGGATGGGGGCTCCGGGCACCTCTGCTGGTGATGCTGTCCTGTGACCAGGAAGGTCTTCACCTGGTGATCCTCAGACACCCAGCCCTGTGCTCGAAGTCGCTCCCTGTGATGTCGCCACAGCGACCCCCATGAGCAGACGCTGGCCTGGGTGCTGGGGCGGGGAGTGGGGTCTGCTGGGCAGTTACAGATGCTATTGGGCGCTTTGGGGCAAGTTAATTAGATGCAGCTCCAGGCTTAGGGGCCGGGGAGATGGAGCGGGTGTGCTGACCCCTGACCTTGGGCACGATGCCCTTTGCTCTGAAGTCTCAGTCTCCTCGGGGCATTGCTCTGATCTCACGGCCTCACAAAGAGCCGCTTCCTTAGTTTATGTCCCAGGTAAGAGTTTCAGGAGACAGTTGTGGGTACCATCCTAAAACGATGGCCAGGATGGTGGGTCCCAATTTATCACATGATAGGCTCACACATTTATTCACTGGCTGTGCACTGAGGCCTCCTCTAGTTCTGGGGATTGAGTAGAGAAGCACTTGGTACTTGACCCCATCCAGGGCCGGGCGCCGCGTCCTTCCCCACCCAGCCCTCGTGTGACCGCCCGCCTCCGCCCCCTGGTGTTTGGTACCTGGTCCCACCTGTGCTGCAGCCTCTCCCTTGTGCCAAGCCCGGATGGCCCTGCGTCTGAGGCCAGCGTCACCCGAGACTCATTCAGCTTCTCAGGTGCTCCCGACTCCAGGGATACTCAGCAAGCGGGACCAGGAGCCCCCAGCCCAGGACTGGGGTCAACCGCTGAGCTCCAGCCCCAGGCTCACAGCTCTGAGCTGCTGGGTCTTCTGCCCCCAGAAGCCGTTCAGTTCACCCCACGTGGGTGTTTCTGGCTTCAGGGTCAAAGTTGGCCTTTCCCTGAACAAGGTCCACCTCTTCCACAGACCCTCCCACTGACAGCTGGGGGCCTGGAGGGACAGAGGCTGTGGAAGGGGAACAGTGAGGAAGCTGGGCTGAGCTCCTCAAGCCAGAGGGTCCCCAGACCTGTGTCCTCTGCCGTGAAATGGAGGTGACAGGAACCCCACAACCTCCCAGGTTGACTTTTACAAAAATGCAAAAAGTAGACATGCAAAGTGTGAACAAATTAGAGTGAATGATAGAGTTATCTTTAAATTGAAATAAATTTCTCTGGATGATGGCACAAATAGACACAAGGAGGTGACCATGAGCCCAGATCTCACCTGGCCCTGGCAGGTATGTAGAGGCTCCCAGCCCAGAAGGCTCCACACCCGAGCACCTGCCCTCTCTCCCCACCTGCTCCACCCTCCACCCACCAGAAGAACATGGGCTGCTGTGGCTCCAGCTGCTGTGTGCCCACAGCCTGTTCCTGCTCCAGCTGTGGCACAGGGGGCTGCGGCTCGTGTGGCGGCTCCCGGTCCAGCTGCTGTGTGCCCGTCTGCTGCCAGTGTGAGACCTGAGCTGCTGACCACAGACCCCAGGACTGAAGTCGTGCAGTGACTGCTGTATCCAAGTGCTCCCCGCCTTCTATCAATTTCCGTCACTCCTGTGTTTAAAACCAAGCGCCAAGGCATCTCCACAGCCTTTCCCTGACCCCAGAGACCTGTCTTGTCGCTGTTGTTCTCTCCCACCCTCTTCTAGTGGTTGTGCCCCCGTGTTTCCCGGGGGGGGGAGGTCCCTTGGGTGCCTCTGGAGGAATACAAGGTGCTGAGCTGCCATGTAACAAGCAAGGCAGACACCACGTGGGGAGAGTTCGCCCAAAAGAAGCAGGAAAAAGTTAATGGATATATAAAAGGAAAACTAAAAGATATGAACCACAAAAGCAGAAGGGCCTACATGTAAATAATAGGGATTTGAGACTGAGAGGAGGAACTCTGGAGGGAAAGAAATATTTGAAGAAATAATTGAGAGAGTTTTCCCCAGAATTAAAGCAACACTTTTTTAAAAACGCTTATATTAAGAGGGTTTGAGAAGAAACGCCCTCCTTCCCATACGTACATTGTAGTATGAACGATAAAGAGGCACTTCTAAAATTTCCCAGGGGGAAGGAGCGTGTGCACCAGAGGGCACCACAGCCCCCGGCCTCCCTAACCCCCCACCACTGCCCACCCAGCCGCACTGGGCCCAGAGGACAATGGGGGTGGTTTATGTGAAGGAAAGAATAGTCAACAGGAAATTTCACCTCCAGCCCCAAACACTTTTTTTTTTAAATTTTTGGCTGCGTTGGGTCTTCGTTGCTGTGTGCAGGCTTTCTCTAGTTGTGGTGAGCGAGGGCTACTCTTTGCTGCCGTGCGTGGGCTTCTCATTGCAGTGGCTTCTCTTGTTGTGTTGCACGGGCTCTAGGTGCACAGGCTTCAGTAGTTGTGGCACGTGGGCGCAGTAGTTGTGGCTCACGGGCTCTAGAGTGCAGGCTCAGTAGTTGTGGCACACGGGCTTAACTGCTCCACGGCATGTGGGATCTTCCCGGACCAGGGCTCAAACCCGTGTCCCCTGCTTTGGCAGGTGGATTCTTAACCACTGCGCCACCAGGGAAGTCCCCCAGACACTTTTAAACATGAGGGGATAGTATGAGGGGTTAATGTTATTTTCTTCATGGTGTCTTTTGAAGCATAACAAAATTTTAATTTTGATAAAGTCCAATTTATCTGTGTTTTCTTATACAGATCATGCTTTTGGTGTCATATGTGAGGAGTCATGCCTGGACCAAGGCTACAGATATTTTCCCCTGTGTTTTCTTGTAACAGTTTTACTTTTAGCTCCTACGTTTAGGTCCCCCTTGGAGTGATCTCTGTGGTTGCATGAGGAACCATGGTAGTTCCATTGCTTGACGGTCTCCTAGGCTGGTTCCATTAACCCCCTGCTTTATCAAACAACAGCGATTCCCTATACCTTCCTCTTCTGTCACCTTGTAAAACTCTGTTGAAGGCAGTCACTGTGGCCAGAGCAGCAGAACATGGATGTAGGTCCAGAATGGGCTGCTCTCTTGTTCTGCCAGGACCTTAGGGAGAGGTTGGTCCTTGTGGCCAGTAGGAGGGCTGAGTTTGGGATTCTCTTCCGTGCCGGCGGCCGTCACTACCTTGTGCTCTGGTGTGGGGCCTGGGTACCTCCCCTTCCCCTGATTTCCGCAGGCCCTTCGTGCCAGAACCAAGGAGGGGGTTTCTACACATTCTTTCCCCTCCACTCACTTGTTTAGGTGACAGTGTTTATCGAGCATCTACTCTGTGCCAGACACTAACCCAAGGATGGATTCTGCCAGAAAGATAAGGCTAGCAGACAATCTATTTATGAAATCCTGAAACTTCACAAATGATAAAAATCTATGAATATCTCAGATATAAGCTGCAAAGGCTTATATGTTCAACTAAGTTCAAAGTCCTAAAGCTTAAAGCTCAGCGTTCATTTTTTTAGAAAAAAGGGAAAGACTTGAAAAGCTAGCAATGTCTTTAACTTCTAAAATCCATCCATCAGAAATTGACACTAAACTTCATATAAAGGTGAAACATCAGAAGAAAAAAGCTACTACCTATTTTACTTAGCATTGTTTTGGATGATAGCACCATGACAAAATAAAAAGTAAATACAATTTAAAATATTTAAAAGGAGGAGACAAAACCGCTAGAACAAATAAAATCTCAGTACAAGATAAAACAGCATAAATCAACAGGTTTCCTGTATACCATGTATAGAAAATCTCATGTGATAACTTTTCCCATTTCTAATTCAGAAATCATAGAATACTATAGGAAACTCCTTGGCAAAAAACTAAAATAAATGAAGAAAATTTAGTATAAAAAAAAAAAGTCCTAAGAGCCTACTCTCCTAAAGAAAAAATCTAAATAAATGGAGAAATATAACCTGTTCCTTGACTGGGAAAACTCAGTATAACTTCAATTCTCCAAAAGTGAATCTACAAATTTAATTCCATCCCACTTAAAAGAATGGACTATTTGTATCTTACCAAGTTTCCTTAAAGTTCTTATTAAAGAGGATATATACAGAGTAGCTATTAACTTTTTGAAAGCAAAATACAAAGGAAGCAGAATGAGTAGAGATTTCCCAGACAGATATTAGAACAAATTACAAAGGACCAGTAATGAAAGAGCAGCTTGCCAACTCAAGATTAGGCAGACAGCACAATGAAGCCCACGTGGGCACTCCAGCAAGCCCACCCGTCCTGATTCAGGATAAGGTGGATGTGGCATCTTTACGTAACAGGGAAAAGGACAGCCTGCCACTCAAGGGCAGCAATAGCTAATTCATCTGGAGTAAAAGAATTAAATCTTAACTTAGACATGAAAGTAAAGATGAACCAAAATCTAAACAGAAACATAAAAATATGAAGTTTCTGAAAGGACATGCAGGGGAATGTTAATACAATCTTGGGGAAGGAGAGCTCTTACTGTGGAGTGAAATAATGGGAATGTCTGAGACATTCGACTTTTTTTTTTTTTTTTTTTGGCCACACCTCACAGCATGTGGGATTCTATTTCCCCGACCAGGGATTGAACCCGTGCCCCCTGCAGTGGAAGCGTGGAATCCTAAGCACTGGACCACCAGGGAATTCCCTCGACTCTTTCAAAATGAAACATCTCTCTACTGAAAATCCCAACCAAAAAGGATTCAGAGAAAATATTCCTAATGAATATAATAAGAAAATATGAATATCCCTAATGTCCAAATTGATTACACAAATCAATAAGTAAGAGGCCGGGAACTCAACAGAAAAATGGGCTGAGGGTATGAATAGGTGATTCACAGAGGAACTTGGGAACAGTTTGGGCGTCATCTATGTAATTTTCTTCACTCAGTATATTCATGTAGTTAATTACATAGATTGCTTTTATATTTTAATTTAATCTTCCTAAACGGATCTATATAGGTTTAACACAATTCCTACCAAAACATAGGAAAAAAGTTTTTTGCAGAAATAGATTCTAAAATTTATATGGAAGGCAAAAGAACTAGAAGAGCTAATTTAAAAAATGTTTTTAAAGACTCAAGTTGGAGGACTCGCGCCACTGGATTTTAAGACTTACTATAAAGCTGCTGTGATCAAGAGGGTGGTGCTGGAGACAAGATGGACACACGGTAAATGGAACTGAAGGGGGTCCATATACAGCCCCACACAAGTGTGGGCACCAGATAGTTGACAGAGACGCAGAAGCCATTGAGTGGACGAAGTATAGTCTTTTCAACAAACGGTGCTGGGTGGAGCAATTAGATATCCAGAGGGTAAAGAAGACCCTTGACCTAAACCTCACACCACCTTATAAAAAATAAGCTCAGATTGGATCATAGATTTAAACATACAATGTAAAACTTAAAACTTTTAAAAGCAAACATTGGGGAAGATCTTCAGGACTTGGCAGAGTTCTTAGACATAACATCAAAAGCATGATCCATAAATTTTTAAAAAAATCATCAAAATTTGAAACTTTTGCCCTTCAAAAGCCCCTGTGAAAAGATAAGCTACAGACTGGGAGAAAATATTTGCAAACCACATCTCTGACAAAGGACTCTTATTTAGAATCTATAAAGAACTCTCAAACCTCGACCATAAAGAGACTAACAAAATGGACAAAAGACATGAAGGGACATATCATGGAAGAGGAGACACGCATGGTAAACAAGCCACGAAGAGATGTCCAAGGCAACGAGCGGTTAAGGAAATGTGAGTAAGGGCTACAATGAGATACCGCTACACGCCTATTAAAACAGCTGAAATGAAAAACGCTGACAATCCCACAGGCTGGAGGTCACACACCCAGCTGTGGGATGTAGAAGGGGGCATCCACTCTGGAAAACAGTTTGACAGTTTCTTAAAAAAACTAAGCATACACTTTACCCTAGGACTTAGCAATCACACTCCCGGACGTTCATCCCAGAGAAGAGAAAACTTATGTCCACACACACACACAAATGCATAGGACTGTTCATAGGAGTGTTATTTGTAATAGCGAAAACTGGAAACTAAAATATCCTTCAAACATTAGTCTGTGGATCCCATGGGAGACTGCTGATCAATAAAAGAAATAAACTATTCACACACGCAATAGCATAGATGGTCCCAAGGGAAAAAAGCCAACCTCAAGCGGTCACATACTGTGTGATTCCATATATGTATCGTGGTGAAAGAGACAAAATTATAGCCACAGAAGACAGGCAGGTGGTAGCCGAGGGTTAGGGGTGGGGTGGGGTCTGTGATCGTCAAGGGCATGGCTACGGGGATGGATGGTAATGTCACACTGTCCCTTCCAACCAGACCACACGGAATGATGGCGGGTCCTGGGGCCACGTGTGCTGCAGTTAAGGGGAGGGACACTGGGGAACTGGTGAGGTGTCCATGGGACTCTAGATTTTATTTTTGAAAATTCCTGTGCGTCTATAATTATTTCCAAATAAAAAGCGTGTTTGAAAAAGACATAATAAGCTTTAAAAAAAAAGGAGCCTGTATTGCATGCAACCTTGTGTGTAGAAAGAAGAGGGAATAGAAAACATGCACATAGCTAGTTACTCTTGCAAACAAAGCCCACAGGAAAGGTAAACCAGAAAAGAGCAAGAGCAGGAAATTGTAAATTCTGGAGCCAGTTAAATGTCTTATGATATCAAACAGGTAACATTAAATAAGATTTAAAAAAAAGAATGGAAAACAAATAAAATAGAATAAAACCGAAATCTATGAGCATTTTACATGAATAACTGTGAGGGCCGAATGCACACGAATCCCCTGCCCACCACCATGGGGGGATGTCCTCCTCCCAGAGTGAAGGACAGGGCAGGGGACCAGCCAGCCAGCAGGGAAACAAACTAATCACTGACATTTGCCAGCAAGGCCACTGTCCTTGGTGCTGCCACACAGCTGGAGGCAGTACTGGGGCCTCCCAGCCCCAAATCCCCGTGTCCCAGAGCCACGGTCAGCCGGACCCCTCCCCAGCCCCTCCCAGCAGTCGGCCCATCCGTCCTCCCCTGGGGGTGGGGGGGGCAGGAGGTCTCCAGGGAGGGGCCCTGGCCCAGACCCTTCTCCCAGCAGACTCCGCACAGCCAGAGAAGCGCCCAGCTCAGCCCAAGGTGGGCGGAAAGGCAGAACTGCTTCCTTAATTGGTATTTTCCAGTTGACAGAACATTCTATGCTTTTTTTCACTTGTATCATTTAATTACCAAATGTTTTCATTTTTGAGAAGACCTAAAATTGCAGCGATCCCGGGGATTTAGTGAAGGAATGCAAGACCAATTTCGCCTAATTACGAAGCGTCTCGGCGGTCACTCTGGCGTGTCCCAGAGCAGGCGCTGCAGACCCCCGGGCCTCCCCGGAGGTGGGGCTGGCCGCTGACACAGATGTTTACCTGAAGTCCTGGGCCAGAGCCTGGTTCACATTCAGAAACCAGACTGTTTACAGTGGCCACATCTGCCTCCCCCTCGGCTTCGCTTTCATTTGGCTGTAACGTTCTGCAGGTCTCTCCGGGGTCCCTGTGGGAGTATCTGTGACACCACGCGAGTCACGCCACCTCCGGGCGGCCCCACGGTGGGGACACGTCGGCTCCCGGCCTGGCCACCCGGGCGGTCAGCCGGGCTCTGGGCCGGCAGTGCCGATGGGGAGGGTCCGGGGACCCCTGGGTGGGAGACAGACAGGCGTTCAGCCTGGTCAACGGCCTTAGGGGGAGGGCAGGGGGCTTCTCCATCCCCCAATCCTTGCAGGCCCAGGGGGCAGGATGCCGGACCCTCTGGGGTGGTCTGGGAGCTGAGGCTGCGGGTGGGCACCGGGGTCGGTCATTGTCCCCGGACTCTGAGGGCCCCCGCTTCACGGGGACCCAGTGTCCAGACCCCAGAGACCAGGGCCCCGGTGGGGGGTCAGTACCAGCACAGGAGGAGGTGGGGGTCACAGACAGGGGTCCTGGAGGGACAGAGCCGCAGCGGGGGTCAGAGGGTGCCCGGCACAGGGGTCTGGCCCTGACCCCTTCCCCTCCACCTGCCCCCTGACCTGCTCCCCCTCCACCCACCAGAACATGGGCTGCAGCCGCGCGGGGGGCGGCAGCCCTGCTCTCACCCCCAGGCACGCCCTGGTGTCTGTCTTCTGGCCGTGCCAGCCCTGCCCGAGTGGCTCACGTGCATCGGACGCTGCCAGCTCCTCTGCGGACCCCGGCCCTCGGGACACCAGCCTCGGTCCCCGGGTGGCAGGACCGCAGTCCCCGCCCTCCCCACAGACCCAATCCTCCGGGTGATCGTTCAGGTGAAGGACATCACCAACCCGCGCCTCCAGCTCAGAGACCCCGCGGTCGCTGGGCCTCGTCCTCGCCCAGGCCCCAGACCCCTCCTCAGAGCAGCTGTCAGGCAGCCCGGACCGGCCCCGTCTCTGGGTTTTGGCACCAAGGCCCCCAGTTCAATCCCACTGCCCACCCCTCTTGCGGGGCCACCCTGCCTCCCCCGGGCCTGCAGCCCCCCCGGGCATCCAGAGGTGCGGTCCCCCCGCCCTGACTGATACCCTCATCAGCTTCCCGCTGCTTTCAGGAAACTCCGGCTCCTCAACCGGCAGAGACAGCAGACAGCACATGGCTCTGGACCACTTTTCCCCCAGAGACAGAGCCCTGGCGCCTCCTCTCACACCTGCTCGCCCAAGGCCTTCCCGCCGGCTCCCCACTCTGGACACGCCCCCCCCTCCCCCCAGGATGGAGCCCTGCGCTGCCGCCGCGTGTGTCCGGGCCTCGCTCACACCAGCTGTGGCCACACGCGCGCATCCCGGACGCCCAGAAAGGATGGTAACATGTTGTCAAACATCCTGGCAGGCAGGAGCCTTCTTTACCCTTCTTGCTTTCCTTTGTTCCCTCTGTTTTCTACAGTTGTGATAAAATGTATACAACGTAAACTTTGGCATCTTAACCATTTTTAAGTGCACATTCACATGGTTGTGTTACCGTCACACCATCATCTCCAGAACCTCCCATCTTCCCCCCGACACTCTGCCCGCATAACACTCACTCCCCTCCCCTCCCCCAGCCCCGGCCCCGCCATCCTGCTTCCTGTCTCTCTGGATGTGATGACTCTGGAGACCTCATGGGAGTGGAATCACACAGGACTTACCCTTTTGTGTCTGGCTTATTTCACTGAGCTTAATGTCCCCAAGGTTCATCCATGCTTGTAGCCTGTGTCAGAATGTCCTTCCTTGTTAATTAAGGCTGAGTACTATTCCACTCCATGGATGGACCACATTTTGTGTATCTACTCACCTGTTGATGGAGATTGGGTTGTTTCCACATTTAGGCTGTTGTGTATAACGCTGCTGTGGACATGGGTGTGCAAATATCTATTTGAATCTCTGCTTTCAATTCTTTGGGTCTACACCTAGGAGGTGGAGCGGGCGGTGGCCGGGTCATATGGTAGTTCTATGTTCAACTCTCTTTCTCAAAAGGAACACACTCTGCTGGCTAGTGCACTCTTTGGTCTTTCCCTCTGTGCTCCCTTCTGCTTTTTAGAATGCTGATGCAATGGTGGGTGCGCCAGCAGCCATCTTAAGACATGAAGGATGGATTCCTCCTGCTAGGAGCGTGGAGCAGAAAGACGGAAGGCCCTTGAACACCTGAGTATCTGTTGGTGCCTCTTCGTAAAGAGCCTCAGTGGATATCTAGACTTTAGAACTATGATCAAGGCTTAAAATCCTGTCTTGTTTAGGCCATTGTTACTGTGAGTTCCCTGTAATTCACTGTGTCTTTAAAAATAACACTAGATTTTGGACAAATTGGAATAATTTTTTTATTATAGAAAAGAATGAAACATAAATCGAAGTTGACCAAATCTCACCACCCAGACGTGTGCAGACTTAGCACTTTTTGGAGAGTGCTCCAGTTTTTGCTACATCTGCCCTGACTTTTTCCTTGCAAATGTGTGTGATTATGCAAATAGAGCTGTCTATCTGTGTATTTCCCAGGGCATTAATCTTTTTTACATCCAGGAGTTTACTGGCTTAATATTATTTGAAGTGGGGCTGTCCCTCTTCCATTATAATGTTAGAAATCTTTAACCAGCGCCACTTTTATGCATCAGGCTGTTGGTGCTCCCGTAGATAAAATTGCAGCAGGGAAATGGCTGTTTCCAAGCACAGGGAGAGTTTGAGGTTGTGGTACATTCTGCCAGGCTGCTTCCAGAAGTGCTTTCGTACCTCCCTCCGCAGCCATGGGGCTCAGCAGTCAGTTGGCCTCAGAGCAAAAGCTGAGGCTGATAACACCTTCCCAGGCTGCCCTCGGAGAGAGAAAGGGCGCCTCTCTTTCCTTTCCCAGTTGTTTCTTTTCTTTTGTTTCTTTCTTTCTTCTTTCTTTTTTTAACAAAATGGTGAACATTTTTCATACATGTGGCTAACATCTTAGCTTGCCCATTTTCTGTAGGTTTTGATGTATTCTTCAATTTTTAAATCCTCTAGATATTAATGGTAACAACCTTTGTCATTATATTTAGCGAGTGTTTGACCGCACTCTGAATTTGTTTGGCTATCAGTTAAATTTGGTTATCTAAAGATACCTGTATTTGTGGGCTTTTTAATGACAAAGGGACGTGGCCAGAATAACGAAGACCAACAGTGCTTCAGTGGAAAGAATAAGATGGGCAAATTCAGTGACTTTTCTCATTTGAAGTGTGGATTGGGGGGATGACAAACACTTACTAGTCACTGATGCCCATGCAAAGCTAAGGTTCTGCATATCCGTGTAGTGACTTAATTATGTAATTACAACCCCCCCACCCCGCCCCGTCCTGGCTGACACAGAAACCTCTCCATCTTTACAGAAAAGGAATCTGTTCACGGAGCCCTTGCTTTCGGCTCACACGGAAGGGCTGGTCATAGAACTCCGACAGCAGGGAATGAAGGGCTCTTACCAGCGGCTCTTGGTCAGATCACGGCTATTGGTGCCAAGGCGGAGGGCTTTATCCCAGAGGAAGGCTTTAGGCGGAAAATTAATGTGCAGGATGGAGGTCGTGTGGCCTGGATTGTACGGGAGAAGCTGCCACCTTGTCAGGGGAGCCCGGCTCCTCCCCCTCCCCTGCAGCCCCGCCCAGCCCTGCCCTGGAGCAGAAATGAGCCTCCAGGCCCCAGCCCAGCGCCCGCTCCTGCCACCTGCAGGGCAGCGGGTCCCAGCGAACCTGCGGCTCGGCGACGGGCAACACGGGTGCTGTTACCCAGCTTGCTTCTGTCCCGGCCCCACAGCCTTGGTTGGTGCGCGAGAGACGTGAGCAAGGCCCCGAGCATCCACGGCCCGGCTCGCTGTGCGCTCCGGACCAGCACCCTCACCCCGTGCTGAGCCCTCCCCGTAGCCGGCCACTCAGGCAACGAAGCGGGTGAAGGTGCCCGCAGTGTGACCGCCCTGCAGCTGCTCCCAGGGGAGGGGGCTGAGCTTGCACAGGTGTGTGTGTGTGTGTGTGTGTGGCGGGGGCTCCCTGCACGGTGTGCCGCTTGCTACAATGTTTGCTACTTGTGGCAATATTGACTGCTTGCTGCCATGTTTGCTACTGGCTACGTGCGATATTGCTGGCCGTGCAAGTGTCATCTGGGCCCGTGGTCATGATGCCCCTGCATCCCTGCTGGGCACCCAGGGTCGTAGGGAACCAGTGCAAGTGTGCTGATGTCCACACTGCCTGCCGAGTCATGAGGCTTCTGTCTGTGACCCAGGGTGGGTGGAGCCTGGCTTGGGGCAGCTCCTCTGTGTGGCAGCTCCTCTTTGTGGGAGGCCGCAGCTGCCTGGGTGATGCCTGCAGCTAGAGGGTGCACAAGGTGAGGGGTGGGTGCAGCCGCTCTGTCTCGGGGGAGAAGACAGGTGAGGGATCTGGGGCTCCTGCAGAGCACTCCGCGGGGCTCAGGGAAGGCAGGAGCCCCCACCTCCCTCCCCAGCAGCTCTGAGCTTGTCCTAGGTTTTCCCTGTGCTCTCAGCACCCGGCAGCTGTTCAGATGTCACAGGCCTGCAGCACCGGCTGTTCATCCTGACTCTCCCTCCTCCATCATCTACAGGAACCCTGTCCCCTGGCCTCACAGGGGCCAGCACTGGCCTGTGTCTGAAGCCCTTTCCTCCCACACCTCTGCATCCCCCCAGGGCCAGTCTTCTCCCTGCGAACCTCCATCCAAGTCCGCCTCGGATCATAGCCCTTTTTCAAAATCCTCTCTGGGATGCTCCCCAATTACGTTACCATGTGCTGGCATTTGGGGGCAGGTCAAGGGCTCTTAGGCTGTACCTGTAACTCTTCAGTTGATTAGACAGAGACTGAATTTAAGGGTTACTTTATGATGAAAATTAGATAAATGATACAAGCAAAATAACTGCCTTCCAGACTCCA
The DNA here is from genome assembly GCF_965194825.1 of Balaenoptera physalus. Lineage (NCBI taxonomy): Eukaryota > Metazoa > Chordata > Mammalia > Artiodactyla > Balaenopteridae > Balaenoptera > Balaenoptera physalus. The sequence continues at coordinate 113,058,811 of NC_138889.1, read as the reverse complement.
GACAACGGCCACCTGTTGGCCTGTCCCGTGGGCTTGGTTTGGTTCCACACTTGTATCTGGGTGGCCCAGGCTGTAATCTCATCAGAACCTCCAGGTGTTTCCGTGGACATGCGGGTTCCTGATCAGCTGGGGACACAGCCCCTTGAGACCTCAGCAGATTCCTGCAGACCCCAGACCCTGGAGGCCAGCTGGTCTCTCCCCCTGCACAGAAGGTGTCCAGGCCAACAGCCTTGCTTCCACTGGCCGGCCCCCCGCCATGTGCATCTTCTGCCACCAGGTGGCGCCCTCTCACTCCCGTCCACACCTGAGGAGGCCCCGTGGAACATCTTCCCACTTGATTTTCTCATTGGTGGGGATGGTCCCTACTGTTACTATGGCAATTTCAGGGCTGAGAAAAGGAGGCTCAGGAAGCAGAAGCAACTTGGCGACAGTCACAGCGAGGACCAGAGTCTACCCAGGACACAGACAACCCCTGGGTGATGAGGATGGGGCTTGGATGCGGGGACAAGGTCAGGGGCACCCAGCGGCCAGCAAAGGCAGAGCCACGTCCTCGTGGGCCTGCACCAGGTGGACCCAGGGCCCAGGGGGCCGGCCCGCGCCGTGGAGGGACAGGCAAGTGCAGGGGTCTGAGGGCGCAGACCCGCCCGACTGCCGGGGCACAGGGCGAAGAGCCTGTAGGCCTCCTGACCGAGGCGAGGGGCTTGCTTTGGTCACACTCCCCTGCCCAGTCCCTCCCAGCTCTGGGACAGCTCAGTGAGGTACACAAGGAGGGAAGGGGCCAGAAGAGAACGTGGGTCGCCTCCGTGCCAGGGGTCTGCTCCCGGGAGGAAGGGGCTGTGGTACCGGCTGCTCTGAGCTCGCAGCCCAGGGGACCAGCCTGGCCGGATGGCCAGTTCCAGACTGTCCCTGCTCAGAGCCCTGGGTCCCTGCCTGACTGCCCGCAGACGCGGAGCTCGCGGCACCAGGGGGCGCCCACGGACTTCGCAGCAGCCTCTGCTCGCCCACCTCGTTCTTTCTGCTCCTCAGAGACGGCTCCCCTCCACCCCGAGGCCCAGGGCCACGACCGGCGGGTGGGGGAGCGGGGAGGGGGGCTGCAGAAGGGCATGGGGAGGGGGGCCACGCTGAGAGCTCGGGGCCCAGGAGATGACAGGGAGCAAGAATGACATGGTCTCTGTGCCCTCGGGGGACCTGCGGAGGGCCGGTGGCTTTTCATCCACTCTCACTGAGCAACCCTAAAGCAGTCACTGCTGACCCCACTTTATACATGGGTAAACTGAGGGCCAGGGAGGCTGCCTGACTGCCTGAGGTCACAGGACTGGCAGGGAGGAGGGGTGGGGCTTGCACCCAGGCAATGGTTCCAGGGGACTGGACTTGGCAGCCATGTGCCTGTCACCCCCCAGGCTTGTCCTGCAGCCCCGCCCATGCTGAGAGGCTCTGCACGTGGCGCTCAGCGTTGCCTGTGGGGGCAGAGCTTGCAGGCCGCCTTCACTGGGGGTGGGGGGTGGGAGGTAGGAGGTGGATGTAATTTACCTAAGATGCGGTTGCACTGGATGAGGATGGTCCCTGATCAGACGGCTGGTGTTCTCAGAAGAGAAGTGAAGACTTGCGGTGCAGACACACAGCACAGGGGAGAGAAGCTGTGTGAAGACAGAGATCCCCGGAAGCTGGAGGAGGCAATGGGGAGCCCCCCCAGGGCCTTCGGGGGGGCACAGCCCTGCGACACCTTGGTGTGGACTCTGGCCTCCAGAGCTGGTAGAGAGTAAGCCTCCCAGCTATAGCCATTCGCTCCAGTGGCCCCGGAAAACTAATAGAGGCAGCGAAGATGGACAGAGCATCGGGCCAAGGACCTTGCCCATCATGTTCAGCTGACACAGAAATGGGGACTCTGCTGTTTCTCAGGGAGCGTGTGACAGAAAATCATGAACTAAAGAGAAAGTGCAAAACCACGACACCACTGAGGTTATTTTGAGATTAAACAAGCAAACAAACAAATACAATTACCCCAGAGAAAAGGCACAAACAGGAACCAGGAGGTGACCATGTGCCCAGATCTCACCTGGCCCTGGCAGGTATATAGAGGATCCTGGCCCAGGAGGCTCCACACCCGAGCACCTGCCCTCTCTCCCCACCTGCTCCTCTGACCTACTCCACCCTCCACCCACCAGAACATGGGCTGCTGTGGCTCCAGCTGTGGCGCGCCCGTCTGCTGTTCCCAGTGCAAGACCTGAGGCTCAGACCTCAGGAGAGTCTGCTCTCCCCAGGACGTGGCCAGAGCCCCATCTCAGTTCTGGGCTGTCTCCCAGACCCAGGAGTACTTAGTGTTTCCTGAGTCCCAAGGAATGGAATGACCCTGTCACGTCCTTGGCCTGTCCTGTGACCCCTCTGCCATCACCACAAGGAGTCTCCTTCTCCCCTGACCTGGGTACCCGACAGCTTCGAAGCTCCCAGAGCCCTGAAATCTCCGACAAGCCCGCTGCCAGGTCCAGCCCTAATGGGACCCTCCCTCTTGCCCCTTTCCCTCCACACTCCCTGTCTGAGCCAGCCCTGCAGCTGAGATCAGAACTGGGGGAAAAGAGCGACGGCTGAGACTTCGTGTCCAGCGGGACCTTCGATCCCTTTGAATAAACGTGTTCTCCAGCCCCAGCCTTGTCCTCGCTGGTTCCTGGGATGAGGGCTGAGTTTTTTGTCATTAGATGCAGCTCATGCACCAATTTGTCTTCACGTTTACTGAGCCACCCACGGCGTCTCGGGCTCCCTGCTTCTCCCCGGGGACACCGGTAAGGAGGATAAAGACCCCTGCCTGGGGGTCGGCCTCTGGGGGGTGGGCTCCTCCAGTCCGGCAGCCGCCCTTGAGCTTGACCCCATGGCGTCTGCATTTCCCAGCGGCTGAGCCCCAGGCACGGAGCGGGCACACCTGGGCGAGGCCCCAGGCACGGGTGGAGCAGGTGGGATTGTGACCCCTCTGTCCGCCTGTCTGTCCTGACTGTGACCACGACAGAACACCCAGCCAGCGCTGAGGGCCTCGGTTTATAGAAGATGCTGGGAGGGCAGAAGAGGGACAGGGGCCTGGGGGACATGCGTGCCCTCTGCTCTGGGGGTGGGGGGAGGTGACAGCTCACGCACACCCTGGACATCTCTCCATTTGGGGACCTAGATGGCGGGGAGGTGGCGGCACGGGGCACCTGCCTGGGGCTCGTGTCCCTCCTGGGCCCACAGGACGTACAGGCTGGGCTCGGCCGGGAGGCTTCCTTCCTGGGCCCCCATGGCCTCCAGGTGTGGGAAAGGTCAGGTCCCTGGTGACCATCAGACTTGGGCCTGGAGCCCCCGTGCCTCTCCCGGGCTGGCTGCAGGCTCCCCTTCCTGCCCCTCGCGCCCAGTGAGGTTTCCGAGGCCTTGTGAGGGCCATGTCCCAGGAGAGGCTGGCGTCCCCAGGGCGGTGGGGCTCCTCGGCCACTCACCAGGCCAGATGCCAGCGGCTTGCGGGGAGCCCCGGGCTGGACTTCAGGCCTGCCAAAGCCACTGCCCACTTTCAGCCACCCCACGAGGAGCTGGTACCAGAGGGCGCAGAGGACTGAGACTGTCCCCATGTCCCCACTCATCCGCCCCGACTGCCCTCCCCCGTGTTTACCCGGAGCCCCCTCTCCCCTCCTGGGGCCGCGTTCAGCCCCGGGATCACCGGGATAAAGACCTGTGTCATCCCAGACCCCTCCTCGTCACGGCTTCTCCTCCCTGACCCCAGGCCCAGCGAAGGGCAGGCAAGGCTGGGACAGGCCCCCACGGGCCCCAGCGAGGACCTCGGCTGGCCAGTGGCACCTCCTCCCCAGGCCGTCCCTGACCCCCAGGGGTCAGTGGTTCCGCGTCCCCGGGGACAAGCCTTGGGCACCAGGAGGGCCTGGCGTCTTTTGGCCTGCTGTCCTCGGCCGGGAACGCTCCCTGCCAGTTGGAGGTGCCCATTCCATTCAGGGCACTAAATCTAATTTAGTGCTTCCCTTAACATGAAAACATGATTGAAAAATAATAACAATAGCTAACTTTTGCTGAGTGTCATGTGGCACGTTAAATGTTAACTGAGTTAAACATTTTATATACCCTCATGTGCCAGTTTAAATGTTAACCGAGTTAAACGTTTTATATACTCTATCCTAAATGTATAATTAAAAAACAGGGGACCAAGAGGTAAAGGAATTTGCCCCAAGCCACAGAGCCAGTAAATCCAGAACCAGGGTCTAACCAGTGTCACTTTGTTCCCAAGGCCTGATGCTGCCTTGCTCCCGTGGATGCTGTTGACTTACCCAGAGGGCACAGGTTATTTTACAGCAGAAGTTCAGCGAGAATACGACCTCCCAAAGGAAGGAAAGAGTGGAAGCGCAGTGGCATCATTGCATCCAGGTCCGGGGAAATGAGAGCCTGAGAGCCCAGCTTTTGCTGCGAGCTCCCCAGCTCCTTTCAAAAAGGGAAAGAGGGGCCTCACAGGCCTTGTCCCCTGGGGGAGGGAGCAGAGCGGTTTGCAGAAGCACCCCTGTCCTCTGCAGAGGGAAGACTTATGTGGGGTGATGGGCCCCAGAATAGAAGGTGCCCTCCGGGGCAGAGGGTCCCCGCAGCTGCCTCAGTGAGACTCAAGGGACCAGTTCTCAGACCGGATTGGGAGGTTCTGCACACCAAGTCTAAAAGCTCAAGTAATTCACACACGGTCAGCAAATTTGAAGTTCATGTTCAGGGAAAGCGTGGCTGGTCCTGTGTGAGGCAAGGGTAGGGCTCATCACATCCCTGTCAGCGTGGCTGGGCCACAGAGCCCGGGTATGTGGGCAAACGTTATTCTGGATGTTTCTGTGAGGGTGTTTATGGATGAGATTTGCATTTAACTTGGTAGATTTTTTTTAAAAATATTAATTAATTAATTTATTTATTTTGGTTGTGTTGGGTCTTCATTTCTGTGCAAGGGCTTTCTCTGGTTGTGGCAAGCGGGGGCCACTCTTCATCGTGGTGCGCGGGCCTCTCACTATCGCGGCCTCTCTTGTTGCGGAGCACAGGCTCCAGACGCGCAGGCTCAGTAGTTGTGGCTCACGGGCCCAGCCGCTCCACGGCATGTGGGATCCTCCCAGACCAAGGCTCGAACCCGTGTCCCCTGCATTGGCAGGCAGATTCTCAACCACTGCGCCACCAGGGAAGCCTCCACTTGGTAGATTTTGAGTGAAGCAGATGGCGGCCCATGATGTGGGTGGACCTCAGCCAATCAGTTGAAGGCCTGAGCAAAACAAAAGACCGACCTCCCCACGAGCAAGAGGAGATTGTGCTGGCGGATGGGTGGTCTTTGGAGTCTGGCTGCAGCATTGGCTCCTGCTGGTTTGCCAGCAGACTGACTTCAAACTCAAACTGCAACCCTGTCCTGAGTCTCTGCGCCCGCTGCCCCCATTCGATTCTGGACCTGCCAAGCCTCCAGGATGGCCCGAGTCAATGCCTTAAAGTAAGTGTCTTTCTGCAGATGCATATCCTGTGGGTTCTACGCTCTGGAGAAGCTGACCAGCTCGCTGACCGCCGGCTGCGGGGACACTGCCCGCAGATGCTCCCCCACGCCTGGGAGTTCCAGGCCCGGCCGAGCCTCCTCCGCGTGATGCCACTTAGGACAACAGAGCCCAGAATTCAGAGAAGGTCTCGATTAACCCATCCTGGGAAGACACCTCGCCATCAGAAAGGCTCCAGCATTGAACCCAGGCAAGTCCACACACGTCCTGGCCCCATGCCGGGGTCTGGGCCGGCCAGGCATGCTGCTGTGTGTGTCGGTTTCCTTCTGTGAGGACCAGGCCGCCCAACCTGCGGGGGGGTGGGGTGGGGGGAGTAACAGATGCCATGAAACAGTAGAAAACCCACGTGGGACGCTGCCCGCCACCCGACATGAAAGGGCAGGATGGGGCGGGGTGGGTGGGAGAGCGTGAGAGCCCCCGGCCTTGAGCATCTCGGTTCCTGCACGCGCTGACCTGGCCGGGAGCCAGTCCTGTGAAGTCCGAGGGGGCGGCCCCTGCCGGCTCTCACCTGATGAGATGTGTGGTTTCTGACCTTGAATTCATCCTTGGAGGCCTTCCAGCTCCAGACACGCGAGGAGGTGCATGACCCGGAAAATTCCTCTGGCTGAAAAGAAATGGAATTATTGGGTAAAAGAAGGAAAGTCCTTTTCAATCTGTAGCTGACTAACAAACACCAGGCCGGCTGTCACAGGACTAGTGAGGGGGGCCTGGAGCCGGCTGTGAAGGGCAGTGGTCAGGGCTGCCCCACTGTTGCCCCCAGACTCCCAGCAGCTGTTTCTCCTTCCCGGGACACGTCGCACTGAAAGAAAAACACAGGAAAGGGGACACATGTGCACATAGACCACAGTAACGGCACAAGCTGACCACCCTGCTACAACCAGCCCTCAGATCGAGTCATAGAACATTCCGGCACCTGAGAAACACCCACTTCTAAGTTGCTGTCCCTCGCCGCCCCTGAGGCCCCACTCTCCTCAGTCCTCCAACCGAATGAGTCCTGTTACCAAGGGTCACACAAATGCCATCACACACTATGTATCTCTTGTGTCCTTTTGCTCCAGGGTCCTTTCCATCCAGGTGTGTTGGTGGGTTCCACCCACACTGTGCAGGTGACTGGGGTCCACTCACGGCTCTGCCACGCCGCATCCCATTGGGTGGATGTACCACCGTGTCCTTGTGCATTCTGGGACTTTGGTTCTACAAGCTAAGTGGGAGGTGGGGCCGCGTGGTGGGTGGTCAGAGCTGAGACTCCTAAAGGCTGCAGCCCCTCAGTGAGAGGGGCCCAGGGAAGCCCCCCCCATCGTCTGAAGGAGGGAGCAAGGAAGCATTCTTCCTGAGTCTGAGCAGTGGGTGATTAGAATGTCTCCCCTGGAATTCCCTGGTGGTCCAGTGGTTAGGACTTTGTGCTTCCACTGCAGAGGGCGCCGGTTCGATCCCTGGTCAGGGAAGTTCCACATGCCACACGGTGAGGCCAGAAAAAAAAAGAGAATGTCTCACCCGAGAAGTGACAATCCAGGCTCCCCCCCGCCCCTTACAGAGTTTGAAGCTCAAACTGACATTAATTTTATGGTCCAGAAAACCACGGGCTGAGAAAGTCATGTGGAGTGTTCTTGGATGGGGAAGAGCCAGGCAGAGGCAAAGCGAGACTTCAGAGAGGACACTGCCTCTTCCGGGCCTTCGGGGCTCCTGCCAGAGTCTGGTGACCCCAGTCCACGGCAGAAAACCACAGCACACGCGAGGAAGAAGTCACCACGAGTGAGAAGCAGCAGACGCACCGGACGGAGACTCCCAGGGGGTCCCAAGAGAAGACACCACTGGAACATCTCACGCACGGGGGCTTTACCCGCAGGCCTTCCTGCCAGGGAGGGCGCTTCCTTCCCTCAGGGTTTCAGGTAAACCCGGCAACACAGCTGCCTCTCTGCCCACACGTACCTTCAACAGCTAAGATGAAGTGGACCAGTTTCTGGATGGGTGAACCACCAAGCTCACTGGGGAAGAAACAGATCATCTGAATAGTCTTACATTTATCAAAGAAATTGAAATCATAGTGAAAAAAAACCTGCCCTCCCACACGAAAATACTCCACTCCAGATGGCATCACTGGTGAATGAGACAAAAGCTTTAAGGGAGAAATCGTGCAAATTTCATACACTCGTTTCCAAAAAATATAAGAGCACAGGGCACTTCCCAACTCTTGTGGGGGACCGGCATTCTACTGATACCAAAACACATTTCAAGAAGAAAACCACAGACCTGTGTCATCACCTCAAGCTCTACCAAGTATTAGCGCATCAAATCCAGCTGTTTTATATATAAAAATATATATATAAGTACATGTATATGTTTTATATAATTATAGATACTATATATAATTATATATATTATAAATATAAATATATGTAAGTTGTTGTGTGTTTTGTGGTAGAACAGAGAGAGGGAAGTAGAGATTTTCATAGAAACTGAGTTAAAGATTAAATACAAGAATCCCCTTCAAATATATATATACACATACATACATATATATAAAAATATATATTATGTATAATATTTAAAATATATAAATATATTTATGTATAAAACATATACTTTAAGATTAAATACAGGGAATCCCCTTCAAATACATATATAAAATATATGTTATATAAAATATTTAAAATATAACATATAAATACATTTATGTGTAAAACATCCACTTTAAGATTAAATACAGGGAATCCCCTTCAAATATATATATAAAATGTATGTTATATACAATATTTAAAATCTAACATATAAATATGTTTATGTGTAAAACATACACTTCATATCTCTCATCCATCTATACCTGTGTACCTGCGTATCTATCCGTCGGTCCGTCCTCCAGCTACACCTGTCTGTCTACCTGTCAGTCGTCTACCTCCCGCCGGCCGGCCGCGTCCGCCTCCCGGTGCCCCCACTCCAGGGCAGCCCGCCCACCCCGCAGCCCCCCAACCAGAGCCGCAGTCCCACCACTGCCGACCAGGTGGCGTCTGAGGCCCGGCCACCGTCCCTCTTCCTTAGGGCCACTGTTCCACTTTTTCTTCTGCTACGTGACTCACCTTGTGGAGATTGTGGGGCATTTTGAGGTTTTCTCTAATGCACATTTTGTCTCATGCCCACGCCGGGCGCTGGGAACACCAGCCGTCGGACTGGAGTGAAGCTTTGGGGGAAATCCAGGCGCCACCGGGGCTGCCTCGCTTGGTTCCCTGACCTTCGGGTTGGGTGCTCATGTCCCTCAGGACAGGAGTGCGGGGGTGGGGGGAGGACGCACCCCGCCGGTGACTTCCTAAGAGCTCCCCGCATGCTGGGAGGAGGGGACAGGTCCCCGCCCACCCTCAGTCTTCCTCCTGGGATGAGAAGCTGTCCTGGGGGACAGAACCATCCTTGGGAATGGGCTGCTCCTGGCCCGACCCTCAGAAGCGCCGGGGCTGGTGAAAACCTGGTTCCTTCAACAGGAGAATTTTATCCTGTTTCTTTTGGTCGGTTGTTTGGAGACATTCTTGGATGCGGTTTTGTCAGTTACAATTAAAAGCTACTCTTTTTTTTTTTTTTTTTTTCAGAAAACAAAAACAAAAACAAAACATACAACACCAAGAGTGAACCCTAAAGTACACTGTGGACCTCGGGTCATGACGCCGTGTGGATGAAGTCCATCAGTTGGAACAAACACACCGTCTGGTGAGGGTGTCAGTAGTGGGAGCCTGTACACACGGGGGGAGAGGGTCTATGGGGAATCTCTGCACTTTCCACCCAGTTTTGCTGTGAACCTAAAACTGCTCTAAAAAATAAAGTCTATTTTAAAATAAATAAATAAATCAAGGCTATTTTTTTTTTTAAGACTGTTGCTTTTTTTTTTTTAAATTATTTATTTATTTATTTATGGCTGTGTTGGGTCTTTGTTTCTGTGCGAGGGCTTTCTCCAGTTGCGGCAAGCGTGGGCCACTCTTCATCACGGTGCGCGGGCCTCTCACTATCGCGGCCTCTCTTGTTGTGGAGCACAGGCTCCAGACGCCCAGGCTCAGTGGTTGTGGCTCACGGGCCCAGTTGCTCCGCGGCATGTGGGATCTTCCCAGACCCGGGCTCGAACCCGTGTCCCCTGCATTGGCAGGCAGATTCTCAACCACTGCGCCACCAGGGAAGCCCCAAGGCTATTTTTTAAAAAATAGCCTCAGAAAATGAAATGTTTAGGAATAAGTTGAACAAAACGCATACGGAACCTGTGTGCTGAAGCACAGATGAAGGAAACCAAGGCAGACTCAATAAACGCAGAGAGGGCACTCATGGATTGAAGAGTCAAAATAGCAGAGACATCAACTCTCCTAAAACTCATGTGCAAATTTAATGGGATTCCATAAAAAATCTTAGCAGGATTTTTTGATAGATAGAGACAAAATGAAATTTTGTCTGTTTGTGAAATTGGAAAGGCAAAAAAATTAAAATTGCCGAAACAAATTTGAAAAAGAGAAATAAAGTTGGAGGCATGGTATTCCCTGACTTGAAGACTTATTGGCATATTATGTGACTTTTACCACAATAAAAAAAAATTAAAAAAAAAAAAAAGACTTACTGGAAGGCTCCTGTCGTCTGGACAGTGTGTTGTCAGCAGAGGGCAGACATGTAGCTCTGTGGAAAAGCACTGCGTCTGGGCATAGGTGAATACAAATAAGACCAACTGATTTCCGTGAAGGTGCAAAGGCAACTAACTAGACAAAGGATGGTCTTTTAAAATCACCAAAAATTCAAAAATCACCAAAATTCAAAGACACTATTTAAACATCCACAGATAAAATATTTTATTTATTTTTCAACAAATGGTGTTGGAACAATTGAATAGCCATAGTTAAAAAAAAAAAAAAAAAAAAGAACCTTGACCTAATCCTCATAATTTGTACAAAATTAACTCTGGATCAGTCATAAATCAAAATGCAAAATATGAAGCTATAAAACATTTAGAATAAAGCATAGGAGAAAGTCTCTGTGACCCTGAGTAATAGAAACAAGTGTATATTAGAGGTAAATAATAATGTATTTATTATAGTTTGGATGTGCAGGGTAAGGTAATAAAATCCTGTTATACTTGCCAAGGAAGAAGGGAAAGCTTGACAGTGGGTAGTGGTCGGTGGAGGAGAAGCAAGTGGAGGGTCCCTTTGGAAGGGACATTTTTTTTTCTTGTGCCATTTTTCATCAAGTGTTTAGCCTTTTGGGGGGCTCATGATAATCTTAATTCAAATTTCACTGCATTATAAAGCGACAGGGACATCCTGCTCTCAGCATGACAGCCAAGGGAGCTCTGCAGATCCACTCAAATGTGAAGCTGGAGAAAATGAGTTTTTAAAAACTGCAAATAGCCATTCTCTGGAAATGATTCTGAGCCATTTCACTGAAGAAACATTCATTCCGTAGAATCTACCAGAACTTGGTAAGAACTATGAGCGTCTGTGGTCTTTGAACAAAGGCGTGTGCCCTCCTTCCCCGCTCTGGCTCAGTAGGGCAGAAGCCCACCCCAGGCTGGGGAGCCATGCACACAGGGACCCCCGTTCCTGGCATCCAGCTGTCGGGCTTTCTTCCCGGGAGGGCAGCGTGTCAGCGCTTCTCATGCTGCCCCCCAGAGGTCTGTGTTTGGGGCTAAATCCCGAGTGAGTGTGGCTGAGAGGTGGGGGCTCCCTTCTCTGGCTCAGAAATATGAACATTAATGTCAATAATGATAATAATATGAACATTGTAATTATCAAATTACATTTGATAATTTAGATAAAATGGACAAAATCTATGAATTACACAACCTTCCACAGCAGGCTGCACGTTGAGCTTAGAGCATTGAGGATGCTGGTTCCCTGTTACCCTTGCCCTGGCTTGTGGCAGGTGGGGTGGTCCATGCAGAGACCCGGAGCTGCTGTCCCCCAACCCACCAATCACTCATCTTCTAAAGTGGGGGTGAGACACTGCGAGCCCTGGTCCCTGCCCCCAGCATCAGAACGGTGGCTCAGAGAGCTTTCCTGGGGGAGAAGCAGGCTGTAGAACCCAGGGCTCCAAATCCTTCTGCAAAAGAACTGACCTCATGTGCAGCAGAGTGAAGTCAAGCCCAAGGGTGTTCTCAGGACCAGTGGCAGCAACTGGGAGGAGACTGATAGATTCTTTAGAGACATAGGATAAGAGAGCCAGAAAGAGAGGCAGCTGTTAGGAGCCTCCCTGGGGTCAGAACAAATCTCAGACACCTGTCTCGGCAGCGGAGAATAATCAGTCCTGCACTAAGCATCTTCCCTCGGTGACTGATAGGACATGGGCAGAAACTAAGCAACGATGTAGAAGACTTAGGGTCCAAGGGCACCCACAGCACCTCCACCCGTGACAGATACACATTCGTGTCAAGTACACATGGACCGTTGACTAACCAAGACCACTTTCTGGGCCAGAAAACAAGTCTCAACCAATTTTTAACGTTTCAAGTCATACAAAGTAAGTTATCTGACCAGATGGAATTAAATGAGATATTAATAGTAGAAAGAAATCTTTACAATACCCATGTATTTGGAAACAAAATACCAAACTGCTAAACAATCCACAGATCAAAAGGGAAGTTGGAAGGTAAATTAGAAATTATTTCCAAAGAAAGAAAGTGAAGCATGTCAGTTTTTGAATTTGTGTTTTCACAATTTAGAACAGTAATGTCCATATTAGAAAAACAGTTCTCAGTGAAGGATCTCAGTGTCCACCTTAAGTAAGTAGAGAAAGGAGGAGATAAAAACAGAAGAAAAATGTAAAAGATCAGAGTGGAAATCAATGAAATAGAAAATAGAAAAGCAATAGGGAAAATCAGTGAGAACAAAAGATGGTTCTTTGAGAAGAGGAATAAAATTGACAAACTCTTAGCCAGACTGACAAGAAAAAGAGAGAAGACATGGGCTTCCCTGGTGGTACAGTGGTTGAGAATCTGCCTGCCAATGCAAGGGACACGGGTTCGAGTCCTGGTCTGGAAGGATCCCACATGCTGTGGAGCAACTAGGCCCGTGAGCCACAACTACTGAGCCTGCGCGTCTGGAGCCTGTGCTCCGCAACGAGAGAGGCCGCGACAGTGAGAGGCCCGCGCACCGCGATGAAGAGTGGCCCCCGCTCGCCGCAACTAGAGAAAGCCCTCGCACAGAAACGAAGACCCAACACAGCCAAAATAAAATAAATAAATTTAAAACTATTAAAAATAAATAAATAAAATTTTTTAAATAAATAAATAAATAAGAGAGAAGACAGAAATTACCAGGATCACACATGACAAAACCATAATCACTACATATTCCACAGATATTAAAAGAATTGAAAGGGAATAATATGAACAGCTTTATGTCAACACATTTGATAATTAGATAAAATGGACAAAATCTACGAATTACACAACCTTCCACAGCTCACTCAAGAAGAAATAGAGAATTAAATAACTTTGTATTTATTAAAGAAGTTAAACTTTGGCTTAAAAACAAAACAAAACAAATCAAAACAAAAAACTTCCCACAAAGAAAACTCCAGGCCCAGATGGCTTCATGGGTGAATTCTACCAAACACACAAAAAAGAAATAATATGAATTCTACACAAATACTTCCAGGAAGTTGAAGAGGAAGGAAACACTAAAATATACACAGAAATGAAAAAGACCTAGATTAAACAAAACAACTTAGGAAAAGAAGAGGACTTACACCACCTGACTTCAAGGCTTATTATAAATCTACAGAAATCACGATAAACCTGTGGTTCTCTGCTGGGCATGATGTGTTCAGGAGGGACATTTGCATTTGGCTGAACTGTGTCCCAAATCCCTGTGTTAGGGTCCTGACCCCCAGTACCCCAGAATGTGGCTGCGTTTGGAGGCGCGGCCTTTAAAGAGGAGATGAAGGTAAAATGAGGCCACTAGGGTAGGTCCTAATCCCACAGGACTGGTGTCCTTGTAAGAAGAGGAGGTCAAGACACAGACACACACAGAGGGATGGTCTACACGCCGAGGAGAGAGGCCTCAGGAGGGACCAGCCCTGCCCACACCTGGATCTTGGATTCCAGCCTCCAGGACTGGACACAGTGACTGTCTGCTGTTTAAGCCCCCTGGTCTGTGGGCCTTTGTTGTGCCGGCCCTAGAAAATGAAGACAGCAATGTCTCAAGATGTTTTTGGTTGTTACACAGGGGTGTGGGTGGGGATGCGGGTCTTTGGCACCCAGTGGTCTGAAGCAGGGGTGCTGCTAACACTTTACAATGCACAGGGAGCCCCCCTGACAAAGAATTGTCTGGCCCAGAATGATAATGGTGTCAAGGCTGAGAAACCCTGAGATTGACAAATACATCAGGGAAACCAAGTAGAGAGTCTAGAAATAGACCCACATACAAGTGGACAAGTAATCTTACCTTCTCACCAGACGGAACGACTGGGTGTCCTCACCCAGACAGGGGACCCGATTCGTACTGCACACAGCAATTACCGTGACTCACCACACACAGCAGCTACTGCCAGATGAATCTTAGATCGAAACGTAAGATACAAGCGAAAATCTTTGTGACTTTGGGTTGGGCAAAAATGTCTTAGATATGACATCAATAAAAGAAAAAAACTGATAAGTTGGATTTCCTCAAAATTAAGAGATTCTGTATTCAGAAAGTCATTGTTAAGAGAATAAATGAGAACATAATCCAAGGATGGGAAGAAAATATTTGAACGCACATGTCTGATCAATGACTAGTATCCAGAATGTATCAAGAATTCTCAAAGCTGAGAAAAGAAGTGGCGCAGTGGTTGAGAGTCTGCCTGCCAATGCAGGGGACGCGGGTTCGAGCCCTGGTCTGGGAAGATCCCACATGCCGCGGAGCAACTGGGCCCGTGAGCCACAATTACTGAGCCTGCGCGTCTGGAGCCTGTGCTCCGCAACAAGAGAGGCCGCGATAGTGAGAGGCCCGCGCACCGCGATGAAGAGTGGCCCCCACTCGCCGTAACTAGAGAAAGCCCTCGCACAGAAACGAAGACCCAACACAGCCAAAAAATAAATAAATAAATTAATTAATTAATTTAAAAAATGGACAAAAGATTGAAACAGACACTTCACCAAAGGATATATACAGACAGCAAGTAAGCACATGAAAAGATTCTACACGTCATCAGGGAAATGCAAATTAAAACCTCAGTGAGATGACACTACGTACTTTTCAGAGTGGCTAGAATAAAAAAAATAACGGACCATCTGAGGTGCTGACAAAGATGGTAGCAACGGAAGCTTATACACTACTGGTTGCAATGCACAATGGGGCAGGCCCTTGGGGAGTGAGTTTGGTGATTTCTTTTCTTTTTTTAAATTTATTTAATTTATTTATTTTTGGCTGTGTTGGGTCTTTGTTGCTGCTCGCGGGCTTTCTCTAGTTGCAGCAAGTGGGGGCTACTCTTTCTTGCGGTGCATGGGCTTCTCATTGTGGTGGCTTTTCTTGTTGCGGAGCATGGGCTCTAGGCGTGAAGACTTCAGTAGTTGTGGAACGTGGGCTCAGTAGTTGTGGCCTGTGGGCTCTAGAGCACAGGCTCAGTAGTTGTGGCGTACGGGCTTAGTTGCTCTGCGGCATGTGGGATCTTCCCAGACCAGGGCTCGAACCCGTGTCCCTGCATTAACAGGCGGATTCTTAACCACTGTGCCACCAGGGATGTCCCTGGTGATTTCTTATAAATGAAGCATGAACTTACCATACGACTCAGCAATCCTACTCAAAGTCATCTACTCAAGTGAAATAAAAAATCTGTGTTCACACAGAAACCTGTAGGTAAATGTTTTTGTTTTTTGGTTTACCTGGCCACGCGGCTTGTGGGATCTTAGTTCCCCAACCAGGGATTGAACCTGGGCCCCAGCAATGAAAGTGCCGAGTGCTAACCACTGGACCACCAGGGAATTCCCTAAATGTTTTTTTGTAATCATGAAAAGCCAGAAACAGCCTAAACTGACCCTCACCTTGGGAATGGGCAAATGGGTATATCTACATATTGGAACACTGCTTAACAATACAAAGAAGCAAACTCCCATACATGGAACAGTGTGAATGAATCTCAGATGCATCGTTACCACTGAAAGAAGGTAGACTTGAAAGCATACATCTTATGTGATTCCATTTATGTGGCATTCTGGAAATAGCAATATCATGGGAACAGAAAAAAGATCAGTGGTTGCCGGGGCTCGGGGGTTGAAGAGAGAGTTTGATTGCAAAATCGCATGGAGGAATTTTATTGTGATGGTGGAACTGTTCTACATCTTGATCTTGGTGGAGGTTATAGGACTATACATTTGTCAAAATTCAAGAAACTGTCCATTGTACTGCATCTTACTTATACCTCAATTTTTTGTTAATGGGGAAAAAAAAGTCCAATCCCAAGGGCACTCCCCTGGCTCCTGCCAGGACCTGCCAGCTGGTTCTTGCGATTCTGTAGGTGTGCAGTGTCTTTCCTGCCTTGGGCCCCACGTGTCCCAACTGGACTAGGTTGGGCAAGGCCTTGGGGGAACCCTTCTGCTGCCTTCTTCCCTGGGAGGAGAGCCAGGCCTCCCAGGACCTAGCCTGCCTGGGAATTCCAGTCATGGCTGAAGGCAGCCTGCAGCTTCAGGGCAAATGGGGTGTTGGATTTCAGAGCACAGCTGCTGGGGCCTTTGATCAATTACAGTCCCCCAAACGAAGCCAACAAGTACACACAGGATTTGACATCACAATGAAGAAATTTTACCTACAAGTCATGCAAAGAGCCCGACACCGACACTATAAAATAAATATTTTTTCAAGGACATATGATACATTAACAAAAGATGGACCATAGAGTAAGTATGTAAACACTTCCAAAGACTGAAATCATATACAGAATATTCTCTGCCCACAGTTCAATTATGCTAGAACTCCAAGAAAAAAATTTAATTAGAATATTCACGATAGGATATTGAGAAACATATTATAAATATACTATGGTGGGTAAAAATAGAATGTCATAGGGGAAGTATTTTTAACTGACGCTAATAATGTTACTAATCCATTCCTAGGCTGAAAGTAGGAAATTGCTAATATTTAGCTGTTTTTACCATGAAAGCAGCAATTTCAAATGAGTCAATGAAATAAAATGAAAACAAGACAAGGAGACTGATCTGTAAAGCACTGAAAGAAAAAAAAGTATGATTTAAATGCAAGAGTACCTGACCCAAGGAATTTTTTCCTGAAAATTCTGCCACTTGTGAAAAATCAGTAGACAAGATATTTCCATTAACTTTAATGTGAAAAACTATGATGTGTTTGGGTGTGGTATCATCACCCAAGATACCAAAACTACTTTAGGAAACTTAGTTTAATTGAGTAATGAAAACAATTGGAAATGAATTCAGTTTGTGCATGAAATGTGACGAAGCTTCTTGTTTTCCCGTATTTTTTCTGCACCATTTTCTTCACCAATTTTTCAACCAATTTGTCACAGTTATCCTGCACTCAAACTGCTATTAAAAATAAAATGATAGCCCAGGAAGACAGCTGAAGGGCAAAATAAGAGCTAAACATGAGAGCATCTCTGAACACGTATGTAATAGATGCGAGAGGTATAGAGCCTGCACCCTACCCTGTGCCCCCCTCCTGCCTGGTGATTTGTGCACAAAACAAAACAAAACATTGTGGGTTCATCCCAATGTGGTGCACGCTTCAAATTGTATGGTAATATTCTCTGATTAACACTGTGTGTGAGAGTTAAAAAAAAAAGTGTCTTCATCTGAAACCATAATGACGAAATATCACTTCTCATATTTATTTATTTAACATATTTGGGGAAGAAGAAGTCACTACACTAAATGAAAAGAAAAGGTTGTTCTAAAGGTTGTACAAACTCTCAATAGCCTTTATGGCAAAGCGTCATAAACTGAACAGTGGTTATATCTGTATTTGAAAATGAGAAAAGATAAAATAATAATAATAAAAAAAGAAAACGAGAAAAGATAAAAATTAAAAAGTTAACACAGACACAGAAACAAACTTATGGTTACCAAAGGGGAAAGGGGGAGAGGGATTAATTAGGAGTTTGAGATTAACAGATACACATTACTGTATGTAAAATAGATAAAGAGGACCTACTGTATAGCACAGGGAACTATATTCAGTACTTATAATAGCCTATAATGGAAAAGAATTTGGAAAAGAATATATGTGTATATGTAACTGAATCACTTTGCTGTGCATCTGAAACTAGCACAACATTGCAAATCAACTATACTTCAATAAAAAAATTTTAAACTAAAATTAACAAGTTAAGCATTTAGTGTGAGATATTGGAGATAGGAACAAATAAATAAGACAACAAATAAAATAGTAACTATTAAAGGAATTGAAACAAAGCCTTCCTACTTAAAAAACTCTAGGGCCACGTGGCTTCACCAGCTGCCTTGCCACAAAGATGACACAAATAAAAAAACCCTTGAAATAATTCAAGACTAACAGAGCTTTGCCACCCAAACCTAACAAGGATGGTGTGAGAAGGAGAACTTGCAAGTCTGTCACCCTCCTGAACATAAAGGCAAAGAAAAAAATCACGACAAGCAAAGCAGCATTTTAAAGTAATAACGCAGAATGGACATCTTAGATTTATTCCAGGCAGGCAAGGCTGCTTTACTATTGGGGGAACATCAAATAAAGTAATTTGCAACATTAAGGTATTAAAAGAGGAAAATCACATAATCAAATCAAAGGCGAGGGCTTCCCTGGTGGCGCAGTGGTTAAGAATCCACCTGCCAATGCAGGGGACACGGGTTCGAGCCCTGGTCCAGGAAGATCCCACATGCCGCGGAGCAACTAAGCCCGTGCGCCACAACTACTGAGCTTGCGCGTCTGGAGCCCGTGCTCCGCAACAAGAGAAGCCACCGCAATGAGAAACCCACGCACCGCAACCAAGAGTAGCCCCCACTCGCTGCAACTAGAGAAAGCCCGTGCGCAGCAAGGAAGACCCAACGCAGCCAAAAAAAAATCAAAGGAGAAACATTACTCAATAACATTCAATATCAATGTAATAAATCTGAGCCATTTCTGTTACAATGTGGGTTCATAAAATGCAAATTAGCTCAAAAGCAATTAGTAAATAAAGAAATGTCAGTGTGGCACAAGAATAATACTTATTTAGACCCATTTTCCCCAGCATAGTAATGATTTTAAATGATTGAGGTGGGCATTTTTGTTACTGACCAAGGTTCTTGGCCTCCTTAATAAATAGAAATTGACCAGAGGCCAGAAAAGAAATTCAGGCAAGGCTTTATTGGGGCCCCTGCTGCAGCAGGGGGGAGAGAAAACAAGTAACAGTTTCCCTTGCTGGCTCACTCCCCTAGGTGGGGCGAACAGGTTCCTCATATGGGGGGCGGGTAGGGGTGTGTCCAGGGGTCGAGCTGGAGGGGTGACTTAGGGGGTTCGCCCAGCCCTTTGGTGGTGTTCTGTGCAGGGGGCATGCGCAGTGTGCCCTGCTTTTGCTCCAGGCCCTTCAGAAGTGGCAGTTGGGGCCTTTGGTCTTTTTGTATCATGTTGTCCAGAATATGCCCCAGCTGTGCATGCACACAGTTATTTTTAGTCTCTTATAGTTTCTTTGTATTTTGTTGCTCAAGGAGCCGTTTGTTCAGGTGCAAGCACTGCAGCAAATGGTCCCAGGTCCCAGCTCGTCTCATTTTCACAATCATAGAGGAAGTCCTGGGAAATATGAAGGCCTGAAGGAAAAGCTGACAGCCCTGGAGGAGATTCTCCTAACACAGGAGCTGGTTGCCTAGAGCCAGTGCAGCGTCCACGGTGTTAAACTGTCCGGAGAAGCCAAAGCACAAATGAAAAATCTGGGAAGATGCTTTCCCCTGTGTTGAAAAAAGGCTGAAAATGTCTGTGTTTCGGGCCAGGTGTTGGAATTTGGTGAGATCTGGGGTGAATGCCTTTAAGGACCCAGTTGTTGAACTAAAGAATACTGGGCCAGAGCTGACAGCTTCCAGGGGATAAGCAGCTGAGGTGCTGGGTGACAATGACGGTGGGCACTGGGCTTCGTGCTGTTCAGTCTTTGCTCAGGTCACAAGGCCCCATAGGTTTTGAGTTGTCTGCCCCCAGAATCCACTTTCCTGTTGGCTCGGTTCTTCTAAAAATATGTTTTTGCAGAGGGCAAAGTTGTTCATATTTATGGCATTATGGCAAAAATGTCAGTATTAGCATATTATGAATCACAGGGAAGTTCCTTAAACTAATAAAAGATTTCTACAAATACTGAGAGCAAATATCATCCAAAATTATACAGCCAGAAAGATTTATCTTTGAGATAAGGATTACAGAAGGAAATCCTGCCCTCAGAACCTCTATTTCACATTGTAATTGAAGTCCCAGAAAAATGTAGTAAGTCAAGAAAAACCAATAAAATGTATGCGGATTAGAAAGGAAGAATTAAAACTGTAATTATTCAAATGATCACATGCTATGATTGTATATGTGGAAAATCCAGAACTTACAAAAATATCATGAAAATAAAAACACTTCTGGTAAGGATGCCCATCAGTCTTTAAAAGTTAATTGCAAAAACAAAAACACAAAAAGCAAAAGTCAACTGCATTTCTTTACATCAGCAATAAACACTTAGAAAAGAAACTATTTCAAACTGTAACATATACAACAAAAATCAATTATCTGGAAATAAATCTAACAAATTCTGTGTAAGAACTCTACACAGAAAACTGTGGAGTTGGAGGCTTCCCTGGTGGCACAGTAGTTAAGAGTCTGCCTGCCAATGCAGGGGACACAGGTTCGAGCCCTGGTCCGGGAAGATCCCACATGCCTCAGAGCAACTAAGCCTGTCCGCCACAACTACTGAGTCCACCTGCCACAACTACTGAAGCTCGCGTGCCTAGAGCCCGTGCTCCACAGCAAGAGAAGCCACCGCAATAAGAAGCCCGCGCACCGCAATGAAGAGTAGCCCCTGCTCGCCGCAACTAGAGAAAGCCCGCGCGCAGCAACAAAGACCCAACGCAGCCAAATATAAATAAATAAATAAATAAATAAATAAATAAATAAATTTATTTAAAAAAACAACAAAGAGCAAATGTGCCCCCAAATCAAGCGATGACAGGCCAGGCACCGAAGCCAGGGCACTGGGAATGAACTAGGTGGGATCACAGACACGTGTTAAAACAACTGCTGTAAACACGTGAGAGAAAACAGAGGAGAAGATGACAAAATGGACGAGAAGACAAAGAATCTCCCCAGAAAACTGGAATCTACAAAAAATCCAATAAACCTTCTTGAACTGAAAATACTATAACTGAAACCAAAAAAATGCATCATATGCGCTGAATCACAGCCTGGACACAACAGAAGACAGAATTCGTGAATTCCAAAAAGGTGAACAGAACATAGAAAAACAAGGCACCGAGAGAAAAATGTAAAAGTCAGAAAAGACAGACTGTAGAATTAGGGAAGAAATCTGATGTTTAACATGCACGAGATCGAAGTCCCAGAACAGAGGGGAGTGAGATTGGGGCAGAGGCGAGATGGAGAGGAGGTGGCGGGTCTTTTCCAAAACGGATGAAAGACCTCAAACCACAGTGTTGAGACCCAAGAGGGAACCGGGCACCACGAATTTAGAGCCACAGCGGCAGCACCTCTGACAGCCACAGCCTCAGGGTCAAACTGCTGAAAACCAGAACCTTAAATGTAGCCAGAAAAAAGGACATTCTGTATGGGAAGAAATGCTCCCTTTGCCCCCGATGCAAGGGGGTCAGAGGAGGACCTCCAGGGAGTCCCATGACCCCAGCCTCACACTGTCCACAGAGATTAATTCAAGATGGATTCTAGACCCACAAGCAAAAGAAGAACAAGAAGCTATTACAGCAAAACAAAGAGAAAAACTTCAGGACTTTGGAGTGAAGAAAAAGTTAAAAATCAGCAGGACATTCATCACAGTGACAAAAACATTAATCCTACAAGAAAAAAATTATAAATGGGACTTGAAAAATAATAACTTAGGTTTATCAAAGATAATGTTCAGAGGTTGACAAGGCCAGCTGCGAAGTGCGAATATTTGTATCTGTTCCTTCGTTCTCCTGGCTCCTGAGTTTGGAACCGTTCCTCAGTCTTCTGTTACTCCCATGACCTTGATACTTCTGAAGGTCACAGGACAGCTATGTTTTTAATGTCCCTCAATCTGGGTCTGCCTGGTGCTTGGTTATGTGTTTCTGGCGGTGTTTCAGTCAGCTCGGGCTGGCCCAGAGCTTCTGAAACCCTTGTGATTTCTTAAGAGATACAAGCCCAGGAGCTTCTTTTGTTCTAATATCTGTTTTTGACCCCATTACCAAGCTTCTAAACCCCTTGGGATTTCCTGGGCGATAGGAGTGTTCTTTGTTGTAACAGGTGACTCTGGGTGGGCTCCTGGGTGGCGCTGGTCACCAAAAGACCAAGCAGTGATTAGAAGCTTGGAGTTTTAAGAGGGGAGCAGTCTGGAGACTGAGTTAATGATTGATCATGCCACGTGGTGAAGCCTGCCTGAAATCCCAGAAGTATGAGGTCTGGAGAGCTGCTGGGTTGGTGAACAGGTGGAGGTGCTCGGAGGGTGGTGCACCCATAGAGGGCATGGGGGCCCCACGACTCTGCCCCACACCTTGCCTCGCGCAGCCCTCCATGAGGAGATTCGCCTGTTATCCCCCTTTCCTAATAAACTGGTAAGCAGAAAACTGGTTTCTTGTGTTACGTGAGCCGCTCTAGCAAACTAACCGAACCCAAGGAGGGGGGTCATGGGAACATCTGATTTGTAGCCAGTCGGTCAGAGGCAGAGATGACAACTGGAGTTTGCCATGGGTGTCTGAAGTGGGACAGTCTTGTGGGACTGAGCCCTTCATTCGTGGGAGCGGTGCTGTCTCTGGGTAGACAGTGTCAGAAGTGAGTTAAAGTGTCGGACCTCCAGCCGGTGCAGCACAATTGCTTCATGTGGGAAAAATGCCCACGCGTCCCATGTCAGGAGTGTTGTGAGTGTGGGAATCGTATGAAAGCAAAGGGGACTCACAGGACAAGTGCAGGTTTTCTTTCCAGGCTGCAGTAGAAGAGCACTGCAGACCGGGCAGCTTAAACAGTGAACAATTATTCTCACGGTTCTGGAGGCTGGTGGTCTGGGATCAAGGTGCCGCCAGTTTGGTTCCTGATGAGACCCCGTCCCACTGTGTCTTCACATGGAGGAAAGGGGGCCCTGCTCTCTTCATTTTCTCATAAGGGCACTAGTCCCCCATGGGGTCCCACCCTCGGGACCTCATCTGACTCTCATCACGTTGGGGCATTTGAATTTGGGAGGCACAGGCACAGACAGTCCACAGCAGGAGGGATACACACGAGTGAGGCTGAGTTAGGCTGTTCCCCGTGCATCCTCTCGGGTGGTAGACGATTCTGATATATCCCCTTCCCAATGATGTTCACCGGGTCATTAGATCGAGTAGGACCTGCAGAGTTCTCCACCCGTGACATTACTCAGTTTTCCCTCTGTAATTGTAATTATCCTTCAGGATGGTTCTTTGAAACCAAAGATCCCAGTGTCCATTAAACCTCCAGCTGATTTATTTACTAATCTCAGTATGGACTCATGGTTTCCTATTTTATTCAAAGGATTATAATTGTTACTAATATTGTCTACTTTGATCCTCAAATTGTCCTGGATTTGGCAGGGGGTCCTGCACATTTTGGACACATCCTCCTCGATCCTTTAGCCCTTCTTGCTTCCTGGTGCAAGCTGGTCCAGGTCAGCCCTGGGCGTTCCCTGAAATCAGCCGTTTCCCAGGGAGCCCTGGGTCTTGTAGGTCAGTGGTCCCCAACCTTTTTGGCACCAGGGACTGGTTTCGTGGAAGACAATTTTTCCACGGACTGGGGATGGGGGTGTTTTGGGGATGATTCAAGCACATTACATTTATTGTGCTCTTTATTTCTATTATTGTCACATTGTAATAAATAATGAAATAATTATACAACTCACCATAATGCAGAATCAGTGGGAGCCCTGAGCTTGTTTTCACTTGCCACTCACTGATAGGGTTTTGATATGAGTCTGCAAGCAATTGATTCATTATGGTCTCTGTGCAGTCAAACCTCTCTGCTAATGATAATCTGTTTTTGCAGCCGCTCCCCAGCGCTAGCGTCACTGCCTCAGCTCCACCTCAGATCATCAGGCATTAGATTCTCATAAGCAGCACGCAACCTAGATCCCTCGCATGCGCGGTTCACAGTAGGGTTCGCGCTCCTATGAGAATCTAATGCCGCCGCTGATCTGACAGGAGGTGGAGCGCAGGCGGTAATGCGAGCGATGGGGAGCGGCTGTAAATACAGATGGAGCTTCGCTCGCTCGCCTGCCGTGCGGCCTGGTTCCTAACAGGCCACGGACTGGTACCGGTCTGTGGCCCGGGGGTTGGGGACCCCTGTTGTAGGTGGTGAAGTGTCACTGGGTACTGGATGAGCTTTTGCTGTTGGGATGTTGCAGACCCTCTCAGCGGAGAGAGCCAGAGGACACATGTCCTCCTCCAATGCCACCCAGCACCCCGGGTTCACCCCCATTTTATCCCTTTCCACATCTCCCACCCTCCTCACCAACACCTGACTCCGGTCAGCTGTGATATATTTGCTAATTTGACCAGTTCCCTTGTCTGTCACCAACCTCCCGTCATCACTACTGTCCCTCCCCATGAAGATGCCCTTCTCATCCCCCCATGTGGTCCCTTCCTCACCCGCCTTGGAGTTGGCCCCCCTCCTCCCCAACACCCCACACCTGGGTGCCCCTCCCACTTCTCTCTGTGTGTTTTCATTCACAGTAAAAATGAACAATCTCCTGCTCACCTGTTTCCCTTCCCACTATCATTTTCCTTCCAGAGACACTCTATTCTATGCATTGTGGTTATTTATGAATAAATACAAGGATAAACTCCCCAGGGGAATTACTTGAGTCCAAACAAAGCTCTGCACATTTATCCTTTTTATTTTCATATGTATATGAAAATATATGTTAATAGACATTTATTTCCCACTGATGACATTTATGAATAATACTGCTATAAATATACATTAGTATAAACACATATATACATATAAATATGTATTTATACAGAAAAAATTTGTGTATACTTATAAATAAATATATATATCATACAGAAAACTTCATAACACATAGTTGTACAATCTTTTATAAAGCATATACTTGTGTACCTACCACCAGCATCAAGAAATAGAACCTTATCAGCACGCAGATGTCACCCATGTGTGCCTTGACTTGTCAAATGTATCAAAGTGGGTTTTTTTCCAGTTTTATTGATACATAATTGCATACAGCACTCTATAATTTTAAGATGGACACTGTAATGATTTGACTTACGTGCATCATGAAATGATGACCACAAAAGTTTAGTCAACATCCATCATCTCATGTAGATACAGCATTAAAGAAATAGAAAAAGAAAATTTTCCCTTGTGATGAGAACTCAGGATTTACTTCTTAACTTTTGTATATAAAGTACAGCAGTGTTCATTGTCTTTATCATGTACATTACACCCCTAGGGCTTATCTGTTTTATCACTGGAAGTTTGTACCTTTTGACTGCCAGCATCCAATTCCCCTCCCCCTCCCCCTGCCTCTGGTAGCCAATATCTGATCTTTCTATGAGTTTGTTTGTTTTTGAAGTATAATTGATTTACAACACTCTATTAGTTCTTTTTTTTTAAAACATATTTATTGGAGTATAATTGCTTTACAATGGTGTGTTAGTTTCTGCTTTATAACAAAGTGAATCAGTTATACATATACATATGTCCCCATATCTCTTCCCTCTTGCGTCTCCCTCCCTCCCACCCTCCCTATCCCACCCCTCTAGGTGGTCACAAAGCACCGAGCTGATCTCCCTGTGCTATACGGCTGCTTCCCACTAGCTATCTATTTTACGTTTGGTAGTGTATATATGTCCATGCCACTCTCTCACTTTGTCAAAGCTTACCCTTCCCCCTCCGCATATCCTCAAGTCCATTCTCTAGTAGGTCTGTGTCTTTATTCCCGTCTTGCCCCTAGGTTCTTCAGAACTTGTTTTTTTATATTCCATATATGTGTGTTAGCATACGGTATTTGTTTTTCTCTTTCTGACTTACTTCACTCTGTATGACAGACTCTAGGTCCATCCACCTCACTACAAATAACTCAATTTCGTTTCTTTTTATGGCTGAGTAATATTCCATTGTACATATGTGCCACATCTTCTTTATCCATTCATCTGTTGATGGACACTTAGGTTGTTTTCATGTCCTGGCTATTGTAAATAGAGCTGCAGTGAACATTTTGGTACATGACTCTTTTCGAATTATGGTTTTCTCAGGGTATATGCCCAGTAGTGGGATTGCTGGGTCGTATGTTAGTTCTATTTTTAGTTTTTTAAGGAACCTCCATACTGTTCTCCATAGTGGCTGTATCAATTTACATTCCCACCAACAGTGCAAGAGGGTTCCCTTTTCTCCACTATATTAGTTCTTGATACACAACATAGTGATTTGATGTTACTGTACACTTCACAATGATCACATGATAAGATACAAAGATATTACATAATTATTGACTATATTCCCCACACTGTACTTTTCCTACACATGACATTTATTTTGTAACTAAAAGTTTGTACCTCTTAAGCTCCCTCACCTATTTGTCTCCTCTCCCCCCTCCCCTCTGGCTACCACCTGTCTGTTCTCTGTATCTATGACTCTGTTACTGTTTTGTTATGCTTGTTCATTTTTTTTTTTTTTTTTTAGGTTCCACATGTAAGTGAAGTCATATGGTATTTGTCTTTCTCTGTCTGACTTATTTCACTTAGCATAATGCCCTCTAGGTCCATCCATGTTGTCACAAATGGCAAGATTTTATTATTTTTTATGGCTGAGTAAAATTCCATTATATATAACGCCATACCGTTTTCCACAATGACTGCACCAGTTTGCATTCCCACCAGTGGTGTATAAAGTTTCCCTTTTCTCCACGTCCTCACCAACACTTGTTATTTGTAGACTTTTTGATGATGGCCATACTGACAGGTGTGAGGTGATGTCTCATTGTGGTTTTAATTTGCATTTCTCTAATAATTAATAATGTTGAGCATCTTTTTATGTGCCTGCTGGCCATCTGTATCTTCTTAGGAAAAATGTCTATCAAGTCTTCTGCCCATTTTTTGATTGGATTGTTTTTCTTTCTTTTTTTTTTTTTGATATTGAGTTGTGTTGGCTATTTATATAGTTTGGATATTAACCCCTTGTTGGTCACATCATTTGTAAATATTTTTTCCCAGTCTGTAAGTCGTCTTTTTGTTTTGTCAATGGTTTCCTTTATTGTACAAAAGCCCTTATGTTTAATTAGGTTCCATTTGTTTATTTTTGCTTTTGTTTCCCTTGCCTGAGGAGACAGATCCAAAAAAATATTGCTACAATTTATATCAAAGAGTGTTCTGCCTATGTTTTCTTCTAGGTGTTTTATGGTTTCTGGTCTTACATTTAGGTCCTTAATCCATTTTGAATGTATTTTTGTATATGGTGTGAGAAAATGTTCTAATTTCATTCTTTTACATGAAGCTGTCCAGTTTTCCCAACACCACTTATTGAAGAGACTATCTTTTCTCCATTGTATATTCTTGCGTCCTTTGTCATAGATTAATTGACTATGCAAGTGTAGGTTTATTTTGGGGCTCTTTATTCTGTTCCATTGATTTATGTGTCTGTTTTTGTGTCAGTACCACATTGTTTTGATGACTATAGCTTTGTACTATAGTCTGAAGTCAGGGAGTGTGATTTCTCCAGCTCTGTTCTTTCTCAAGATTGCTTTGGCTATTCAGAGTCTTTTGTGTTTCCATACAAATTTTAAAATTATTTGTTCTAGTTCTGTGAAAAATGCCATTGTATTGAATCTGTAGATTGCCTTGGGTAGTATGGTCATTTTAACTGTATTAATTCTTACAATTTATGAGCATGGTATATCTTTCCATCTATTTGTGTCATCTTTAATTTCTGTCTTCAGTGTCTTATAGTTTTCTGAGTACAGGTCTTTTACCTCCTTAGGTAGGTTTATTCCTAGGTATTTTATTCTTTTTGACATGATAGTAAATTACAAGGCAGAACATTCTTTGACATAAATCATAGCAATATTTTTTTGGATCTGTCTCCTGAGACAAGGGAAACAAAAGCAAATTATTTCCTTAATTTCTTTTTCTGATCTTTCATTGTTAGTGTATAGAAATGTCACAGATTTCTGTATATTAATTTTGTACCCTGCAACTTTACTGAATTCACTGATGAGCTCTAACAGTTTTCTGGCAGCGTCTTTAGGATTTTCTCTGTATAGCATCATGTCATCTGCAGACAATGACAGTTTTAATTCTTCCTTTCCAACTTGGACTCCTTTAATTTCTTTTTCTTGTCTGATTGCTGTGTCTAAGACTTCCAATACTATGTTGAATAAAAGTGGTGAGAGTGGGCATCCTTGTCTTGTTCCTGATCTTAGAGGAAAAGCTTTCAGCTTTTCACCATTGAATATGATGTTAGCTATGCTCTTGTCATATATGACCTTTACTATGTTGAGGTATGGTCCCTCTATACCTACTCTGTGGAGAGTTTTTATTATAAATGAATGTTGAATTTTGTCAAAATCCTTTCCTGCATCTACTGAGGTGATCATATGATTTTTATCCTTCATTCTGTTAATGTGGTATATCACATTGATTGATTTGAGGATATTGAAAAATCCTTGTATCCCTGGGATAAATCCCACTTGATTACGGTGTATGATCCTTTTACTTATTGTTGAATTCAGTTTGCTAATATTTTGTTGAGGATTTTTTTGTATCTATGTTAATCAGTGATATTTGCCTGTACTTTCTCTCTTTTTGTGTGATCTCTTTGTCTGGTTTTGGTATCAGGGTGATGGTGGCCTCATAGAATAAGTTTGGGAATGTTACTTCCTTTGCAATTTTTTGGAGTAGTTTCAGAAGAATAGGTGTTAACTCTTCTCTAAATGTTTGATAGAAGTTCCTTGTGAAGCTATCAGGTCCTGGACTTTTGTTTGTTGGGAGTTTTTAAATCACAGATTCCATTCAGTACTTGTGATTGGTCTGTTCATATTTTCTGTTTCTTCCTGGTTCAGTCTTGGGAGATTGTACCTACGAATTTGTCCATTTCTTTCAGGTTGTCCATTTTACTGGCATATAGTTCCTCTTAGCTGTCTCATGATGTTTTGTATTTCTGTGGTGTCAGTTATAACTTTTCCTTTTTCATTTCTTACTTTATTGATTTGCTACCCTTACTGTGATGTGTGGGGATTTGTCAGTATTTCGGCTTCAATGGTCTTGAATTTGTGGCCTAATTGATTCCATCTTCTTTTCTCCACGCCCCTCTGGCAGCCCTCTCAGCAGCACATCTTTCTGTCCTGGAAATCAGCCTTGAGACTCCCCTTAGGGGTCCCAGCCTCACCAGGTGGCATTAGGTGGCAGGGGGTGGGGGAGGGGATGCTGTGCCTCTTCTGACTCAGAAAAGCCCCCCGTACCTGTCCCCGCTGTCCTCCCACCCACAGGTCATGTGCAGAGGACCAAGTCTCGTGGGCTTGGGGTTTGTGGCAGTCAGGGACTTGCCCCTCCCCTCGTGCCCCCATCAGAGCCGGTGGTCACTATTCTGTGGGAGGGGGAGCACTCGGGCGACACCCTGAGCTCTGCACCCCTGCGGGGGAGATGAGAGCACACGACTGAGAAAGAATATTCTGTGGGTTTCCAAAGTCTGCAGAGTCAGGCTGGAGCGGGCAGTGGCTTTGCAAGTGGATGGGCCCTGGGGGATTCTGGGGGGCTGTGGTCAAGGCAAGGGGCTGAGCTGGCTGCACGGCGGGTACCCACCCCAACACACACATGCCTGCAGGCAGAGGCACACACACACACTCACACATGCAAACGTGCCCACACGTGCACACTCAAATGCGCACACACACGGCCAGTCTCGCCCTTTAGACCCGCTCCCCATTC
Source organism: Balaenoptera physalus (assembly GCF_965194825.1). NCBI lineage: Eukaryota > Metazoa > Chordata > Mammalia > Artiodactyla > Balaenopteridae > Balaenoptera > Balaenoptera physalus. Next base: position 113,029,255 of record NC_138889.1, on the reverse strand, counting down.
AGCTACTTGGTCCCGATCCTTTTAGATTGGACTCTGGGCTGGGGGGTCACAAGGACAGTGGCCAGGCCAGCCAGGGCAGCACGAGGGAGAGGGGAGGGCAGGGAAAGTCACCTGATGCCCCCAAAGATGCCAAAAACTAGGGGGCGTGTCCAGGAGGGACGGGGGAGAGAGTGAGCGAGGACGATTCACTCGTATGTATTTATTATTTACTGCAAACTGAAAATCAAATAAAAATGGGGAGGGGGGAGTGCAGGGGGCACAGGGCCGGAAGGAAGGTCAGGGAAGAGACCAGGGAGGCAAAGACACAGGCCTGGAAGCCAGAGACCAAGGCACAGCCCGTGCCGCCTGCTGCCTGTGAGGGCGAGGGATCCGCCTGGCCCACCACGGTCACGGTGCCGCGGATGCCCGCCCCCCCTCCTGAGCCTGACGGTGCGAGGCCGGCACCTCTGGGGTGGCCGCGTGCCCCACGCTGCCCAGGACCGGATACGAGCATCCGTGAGCCGAGGGCGCCTTTGCTGGCTGCAGGGCGACTGTGCCGTTTCTCCAACAGGAGCCCGACGCCTCCGCTGCACGGGCCCCGCCAGGGGGAAGCTGGCGGAGGCAGACTTAATGTGGATGCCCTTCCTCCTGGGACCCGTCCCCGGCAGCCAGCCAGCCGCGGGCATCAGAGGTGGAAGGAGGATGAGCAAAGGAAACGTTTCCCCTCCACTTTCACCACCCCCGCCAGGCACCGTAACGCGCTAGGACGCCAGGGTGGCCCAGGCTGACCTCAGGAAAAGCGGCGCCCGTGTCCCCCAGGTGCCTGGGGGGCCGGGCGGGGGCGGGGCAGGGACTCTCTCCCACGGCCGGCCGCAGCCCCTCCCCTCACTCCGCGTCCTATTCCCAACTCCTTCAGGGACCCACGGGCTGTGGTGGGCGCCTCCCTGGGCCTGACCGCGGAAGTGTTGAGAGCGCCCATGACTGAGATGCAGTGGTCTGTCAAGGTGTCCGGTTGCTCAGCCCCACCGCCAACTGCCCTCCCTGCTCCAGCCCTCCATGGAGGCCACCTGGGAGGCTGGCTGCTCCCCTCCAAGGGGTGGCCGCGATTCAACTCCCTACGACCTTGCAGGGCCCTGACTGCCCGTTCTACCCCAATCCACCACTGCCCAGGGTCAGGGGTCAGCAGCACCGTGTCCCTGCCTTCTGCCCCGTCCTGGGCCCCCAGCGCTCCTGCCTCTCCTTTGCAGGTGTCGGCTCAGGCTCACTCACCCCATCTCTGCCCCCATCCACCCAGGCTGCACCCGCTTTGCTTGAAGCTTCCAGACCCAGCTCGAGTCTCCACTCCGAGCCCTGGGCCGTACCCACGGGGGTGCAGCCAACACCCAGGTTCTTGATAGTCTCACCTGGGAAACACTTCTCCAGGCCCAGTGGTCATAACACTCAGAACGGCTGCTCCCGTGACCCGCCCCCCGCCTTGAGCCCCCATCCCTCCCGGCAGGGGACCCACCGGGATTCTAGCCCCCGGGCCCCTCAGCCGCCTCCTGTCCTCCCCAACCAAACACCAGCCTGTGTCCTGTTCCGACACCCACCTCCTGGACACCCCTCCCAGCCTCCTGCATGGGGGCTCCCTCTCTCTAGTCTGTGTAGCTGGGCGCCGCGTGAGAAGGCCACTGAGCCCACGACCTGGGCCATTAGACGGGCAACCAGCCAACCCAGCTGGCCCACACCTCTCCAGAGACCCACGGCCCATCCCGAAGATTCGCTTCCCCAGAGGACTCCACTGGGAGGGCCCCTCTCTCCCAGGAGGTCCGAGGGGAGCCCCCGACTCCTGACCCCACATGCACACGACCACAACCATCGCCCCAGCGATGGAAGAGGTCTGCCTGCACACAACCTCCCCTGCTTCCTAGACCAGCTGCATCCCTCACGGTGAGGCCTCGGCTGGCTCTGGGGTCGCTCCACCTGCTGCGCTCGCTGCAGCTCCTGGGCTGAATCGGGCCTCCTCCCTCACGTCCCACGGGGCCTGCGCTTCTCCTGTCCTAGGGCTCCTCAGACTTGCTCCCAGAGGCTGACGTTCCCTGCTGGGCTGTGAGCAGAGCCCACCTCCGTACGGGCACTGCTGCCCTGGCTCCCGGCGCGTGCCGCCCGCACCGATCTTGATCCTGAAACAGCGACCTCCAGCTGATGCCTCGCTTTCCCCCCTGGTGATCTTCACGGCACCTCTGAGACATGGGAAAACCACATCCCCTACTTGGTGGATGAGGAAACGGAGGAAGCTGCCCAGGTCCCAGGTCCCCACGACAGACTGGGAAGGCCAGGGCAGTGCCATAGCTGCCGGGGGCTCCCTCCTGGTGCCCGCCCCCCTTCCCTCCTCTCCAAGGAGGCTGCCTGAGCCTCGTGGGGACTCGCGTTAGGGGCACACTCTGCCAAAAGCCCCCTCAGTCCTGTGTTGCACAGTGAGCAGACCGCCTGGATTATGGAGCAAACTTTCCCTGGAAAAGTCAGCTGGGTGCAGCACGCGGGGCCCTGGACCCCCAGGCAGTGACTGCATGGGGTTCCCAAAGCCTCCAAATCCCGAGCCCTGCCCAAGCGGGGGACAGGAGGCTGGGCCAGAGCTGGGCAGGTATTTTATTGGAAGTTCACAGATACAAGAGCTCTGAGCAGGGTCACAGCTTGGAGGAGGCGGCGTCAGGGAGGAGAGAGTCAGTCCCCAGATGCTGGCAGCCACCCCATCCTGGGAAGCTCCCACAAAAGCCCTTCTTGCTGGGTGTGAGGTCTGAGGGGCCCCAGGAGCCTGGGCGGGGGCACAGGCAGGTAAGGAGGGCAGCCACTGGAAGCCAGGGTGCAGCAGCACAGGAAGAAACCCACGGGCCCCCCCAGAAACAGGCGGAGGACCAGGAGGCAGAGAGGATGGGCCGGCACGAAGCTCACCGTGCCCGTGCCTCGCTGCCGGGCTCACAGCTTCAGGGGGGCTCCAGCTCCGCCCCAACCGCAGGGCATCCAGCTTTCGTCAGCCACGAAAATGAACCCATCTCAGAGCTTCACCTCCAGGCTGGTGGTGCCTGTTGGGGCCTCAGTAGTCGGTGAGCGGGTACCGCAGGAAGATGAAGACGAGGATGATGCAGGAGGCTGCCAGGGCAGAGCTGGTGATGTTGAACAGCCGAGCGGTCTTGGCGTCCTCCACTGCTCCGTTCAGGTCGTTGAGAAGTTTCTTGTCCCGAACCTGAAGCCAGAAGGAGGAGGTGAGACCAGCAGCCGGCGCCGAGGGGTGGACACAGGCAGGGGCCAGGCGGGAGGGCGGGAGGGCATGAGGGCAGAGGGCCCTTGAGAGTGTAGCCCCAAGCCAGGGTCAGTTGCCGATTCCTGATTCCTGACAACCGTGCGGGGCTGCTGCACAACGATGCCCTTGCTGGGTGGAAACGTGCCCTGGATTATGGGGCATTAGGTCGGAAACTTACTTTCAAACAGTTTACAACATAAAGAATAGGTATTTAGAGAGAGAGAGAAGAAAAGGTGAATATGGTAAACTGTTAACATTGGGATGTCTGGGTGAAGGGTATATAGGAATTCTTTGTATCTTTTTTTTTTTGCAACTTTTCTATAAATCTAAAACATATAAAATAAAATGGCTTGTTACTACTGTATTATATACTTGGAAGTTGCTGAGAGTGGACCTTCAGTGTTCTTACCACCAAAAAAAAGGAAAAGATAATTATGTAAGATGATGAGTATTAACTAACCCCATTGTGGAAATCATTTCGTGGTACACCTTAAGCATATACAATGTTGTAGGTTGATTATACCTCAATAATGCTGGGAAAATAAATAAATAAAACAAAAGAGGAAGCCGATCTCAGAGAGAGTTATGTGATTGGATGATGGGGCAATACACGTGTGTCCTAATCTGATTGGTCCCACCTCATTTAAAATTAACTGGGATTCCCTGAGAATACACACTGTGCTTGGACGGGAGGCAGCCCTGGGGTCCCTGCAACGGGATATTAAAGTGAAGGGAGCGGTTGGAGCCCAGTAAGTCCCGGGGAGATGGTGGACAGTGGTGGACCCATTTCCAAGATCCTCTGGCTGTGAAGAGGTGTCCCTGGGGAGCGTGTCCCTTCATCCAGGCTAGGTCTGAGGAGTCGCCTCCTCCGTCCCCTCTCCTTCCACAGAGTCCAGAGAAGTGCAGGTCTGAGCATGCTGCAAACAGACAGCAAAGCCTGGGAGGAGGAGGAGAAGGAGGAAGCGGAGAGATGAGAGAGGCAGGGAGAGAAAGTATCTGCATCAGCAGACTGGTGGATAAATGGATGTATGGATGGATGTATGGATGGATGTATGGACAAAAGGCAGGGGGCTGGGTTGGGCAGATAGAGGACATTGATGTCTGGCTGCCCGGAGGGTGGGTTACGCAGATGGACGGGAGAATAGATGGGAAGTTAACGCGGTGGGGACAAAGATGTGGTGGGAGTGTGGCTGGGTGGATGGATTTCCTGTGGGTGGATGGATGGAGGAGGTGAATGGTGGAAGGAACAGAGGGAGAGGAGAGAAGAAAGAAGACAGAGGTGACTGTCTGGCAGTGGATGGAGCGGGTGAGGAAGGGAAGGAGGAGATGGAGTGGAGTGGAGCTGGGGGACAAGTTGGAGGGACTGGGGAAGGGGTGGAAAATTGGGTGACTTAAGGTGGATTGTATAGAATGGAGAGGTAGAGGGAGGAAAAGAAGCTGGCCTTGAGGAACTAGGGAAGGGAAGGAGAAAAGAATAAAGTCTATGCCCTTGTGGAACCTTTATTCTAGTGATTTTGGAGAGAGCCCACATCTTCACTGAGTTTTATCTTCCGTTGTGAGAACATGATGTATCACTCCCTTATTTAGGTCTTATTCAACATTGTCATTAAAATAAAATTTTATAACTCTCTCCAGAAGAAAGAGCTATTATATCTTTTGTTAGACTTAGTCTGTTTATTTTGGTTGTCATTATATTGTAAGTGATGTCTAAGATTACATTGCTAACTGATTTTTGCTGGTGTATAGAAGTTCAACTTCTATAGATTGATTTTGTATCCAGCTAAACTATTGTATTAATTATGATAACAGACCAAGTTTTCTATGTAATGCATCATAACTACTGTAAATAACAGTTCTATTTCTTCCTTCAAGTCTTTATTCTTAGACTCTGTAGCACAGTGGTTAAGAGTACAGATGCCTGGATCTGAATCCCAGTTTTGCCAATCACTGCATAATCTTAGCAAGTATTCTCACCTGTAACAGGAAGATAACAATAGTACCTACGGCATAGGGTTGTTGAAAGGAATTAATGAGTTGGTGGACGCAAAGCATTAGCATAGTGTCTGGTCCAAAGCAAGCTCTTATATAACGGAAGCAAAGACTTCAGAACGATGCTGACTAGCAGTGATGTAACAGGCAGCCTACTCTCAGTCTTAATGGTAAAGCTCACGACTAAGAATGATGTTCATTGTATTATTAGAGGTAGATCGCTGTATTTTTAAAAATCCCCATGAGATAAACATATTTTTTCTCTAATTCATTAACTAGTAAATTATATTCATTGATTTTTTTCCCCTCATGTTGAAACAAGGCTGATTTATTTAAAAATAAACAATTGGTCATGACTTCCTTGTTGGATATTGGAATGAGGAAAGGAATGATAGAGATGGATGTTGAAAGTAGAAGGCTGAGTAACCCATCCATTCAGTTGTAAAGGAGATCAGGGAAGGGGAGAACTGGACAGGTGATTTGATGATGGGAAGGCAGGTGGATGATGAGAAGGAGGGAGATATGAACGTCCCACGCTGGATGCATGGGACACGCAGAGAAACGGACATAGGAATGGATGCTGGATGGAAGGGATGGTTGGATGGATACACGGATGTTTGCCAGAAGCGAACGACTGGTACACAGATGGATACGTGAAACATGCTCAACAGGTAGGACAGGCAAGTAGATCAATATCTGAGAATGGGTGCTGAATGGATGGAACAGGCTAGATGGGCACATAAAGGTATGCCAGGTGGGCAGGACAGGTAGACAGATGGATATACGAAATTATGTTGCATGATGGGAACAGGTACCTAGGCGGTTATAGAAAGGTATACTGGATGGGCGGGACAGGCTGGTAGATGAGTTTATGAATATACGCTGGATAATCTGGACAGGGGGATAGATGTATACATGAGTATATGTTGGATGGGTAGGACAGGTGGCTAGATGGGTTTAGAGATAAATGCTGAATTGTTGGGATAGGCAGATAAGATGGTTGTGTGAATGTGCACTGAAGTGGTGGGAAAGGTGCATATATGGACATTTAAAAGTGTGTCAAATGGATGGAATGGAGGATAGATGGATATATGAATGTGTGTTGGGTGAATGGGATGGGTAGATAAATGGAAAGGAGGGAGGGTTGTTGGGTAGATTATAGTACAGACCAATGCAGAGTAGGTGAATAGGTTCATTAACTCAATCAAGCAATATTCAGTTCCTGCTCTGTGTAGCTGCTCTTCTAGGTCCAAGTGTACAGCAGGGAACAAAACAAAGTCCCCTGTCCTCGTGGAGCTTACATTTAAGGACACATTTAAGGGAGAGGACATGGAAAGTAAACACAATAAATAAGTAAAATATATAGTGTGTTAAATGTGCTAAAAAGAAAACTGAGGACAGGGAGTGGAGAGCATTGGGGGAGGTATGATTCTAGCTGGACGCTCAGGAAAGAAAACGGGGAGTATGGACATTTGAGTAAAGCCCGGAAGAGTGTGACAGACTCGGTCATATGTTTATCTGCAGGGAAAGCACGTCTCAGAGCACGAAGCTCTGAGGTGGGGATGAACCTGTGTTCTGAGGAATAACCAGAGGCCAGTGTGGGGAGAGCAGAACCCAGAGGGGAAGGGGAGTGAGACTTACGGTCAGAGAGGAAATTGTCAAGGAGCAGATTGCGTGGGACTCTGTAGGTGCTTTTTAGCAGAAAAAACAATGGCAGGCTCTGCCGTGTTTTAACCTGGTAATTCCGGATGCTGTGTGGAGAACAGGTGGAAGGGGCAGAGGCCGGACAAAGCAGAGAAGAGGCTAACAGTCCAGGTGAGTGGTCAGGGTGGGTTGCATCAGGGCAGTGGTTGTGAAGGTGGTAAGAACAGACCTTTTTCTGGATCTATTTTGAAGATACAGCTGACAGTATTTACTGGGATCAGATGTGGAGTGTGATTAAAAAAGAAAGGAATTTGAGATGATTTCAAGGCTTTTTGATTTGATCTACTGAAATAAGGGAGCTGTAGGAGACTCCAGGAGGAGTCAGTTTGTGCATGGTTCAGTAGTTTGATTTCTGACATGTTTAGCTAGAAATGTCTTCTAGACATAGAGCTGGACATTCTGAGCAGGTAGGTTTTATATGAGTCTAGAGTTCAGGGATGAGGTCTAGGGCAGAGATACAAATTGGAGAAGCATGAGCATGAAAATGCTACTTAGAGCCATGAGGCTGGGTGAGAGCACCACGGGAGAGAGTGCAGACAAGAGATGAAGAGGACCAGGGACTGAGCCCCAGAGCATCCCAACGTTAAAAGATCTGGGAAGCAAGAGGAATCCAGGAAAGGAGGCCGAGAAGAGCAGTCTAAAAAGCAGAAGGAAGGCAAAGGGAAGGAAAGGATGGTGGGTGGGTGAAATGACGTGAGAGGAGGAGGAATAAACATGGAGGAATGGAATGGATAAATGGATGCAGGGCGGGTGGGTGAAGAGGTGGATGGGCGATGTTGGGTGGAAAAAAAGGAAAAGGAGGAAGGCGGGTGAGTGAACAGACTGATGGTTGGGTAGTTGGGTGAGTCAGTCAAAGAAAGGAAAGGAAGAAAAATGGGAGGATGTGCAGATGGATAAATGGATGGACAGTTCTTTTATGAATGTGTATCTTCATGGGATGATAGATTGATAGCGTGTGAAGGAAAGGGAGGATGGGTCGATGGGTGTATAGATGAATTGATACCAGCTCAACAGCTGATTACACGAATGGATATAATAAATAATTGGAAGAACGGGGTAGAGGAAAGAAAGGGAGGGATAATATATAAATGGATGACTGGACAACTTAATTTGGAGGTGAATGAAGGGGAAGCAGGAATAAATGAAAGGAAAAGATGGAGAGATGGAAATGTATTGATGGTTGACGGATGATTGGCTGGATGGTGGGTGGGTGGATACATGGTTGTGAGAAGGAGAAAGGTAAGAGAGAAGAAGGGTTGATGAATAGAAGTTTTAATGAATGATTGATTAGCTATATTGATAGAAGGAGTTGGTAGATAGAAGAATGGAGAATAGTACAAAGGAAGGCTGTATGGTTGGGTGGATGAATGAATAAACCGAGAGGTGGATAGAAAGTGCAGGAAAAGGGACAGAGAGAGGAAGAGATGAGAGGACGAATAGACAGAAGGGTGATGACTACAGGAAGAAGAGTGTAGTGATTCAAAAAGGGTCCGAGAAAGGAACTTGATGGTGACCTCAAGGCAGTTACTTTGTATCACTGTGCCTGTTTCCTCATCTGTAAAACAAGGATATTAATTGCACCTATTCATAGGGTTTTGTTATCATTAAATAAAATGCTACATCTAATTAAATAATTAGAAGTTCTTAAAAAGGTGCCTAGAATATACTCAATAATTAATTAATTAATTAATTAAGAGCTCAATAATTAATTGTTGTTTTATGGGTATTGTTATTTGCTGGCTTGTTGTTACTATCGCTATTACTATGAATAAGTAAGGGGGGAAACAGATGAATCCAGGGAAGAAAAAAAGACTAGATGGAGAGCTGGGTGGATGGGTAGATGAACAGAGTAATGGATGAGGTTGGTGGATAAACAGTGGAAGGAAAGGGAGAAAAAAAAGACAGATGATGAAATGAGTAGAAACATGAATTTAGTAAATAAGTGAAAGAGTGAATATAGGGATGGTTGACAGTATGGAAGTGAAATTCCGGAAGGAAAGAAGATGAATAGATGAATTTTGGGAAAGAAAGTGGATGGGTAGGTAGCTGAAAGGGTGGAACCATGAATGCATGCGTTGGTGGGTTGACAAGGTGAGTGAGGGTCTCTTCCTCACAAACCCGCCCCTCCTACAGCCTCCTTCCTCATCTGTAAATGGCACCTCCCTTCTTTCAACTGCTCAGATGAGTACCCTTGGAGTAATCTTTGGATCTTCTCTATTTTCCCTCACCTTATGTCCAATCCATCAGGATACTCTTTGTTGACTTTTCTTTCAAAATATAGGACCAGTTTTAAGTCTCCACTCCCACCCTCTGAACCAAGACTTGACTAAGTCAACCGCCTTCGGTTTGGTCTCCCAACTCCCCGACCCCTTGCATCCTTAGAGTCTATTCTTCACTAGTAGCAAGAGCAATCTTTTAAAATGTAAGTCACACAGGGACTTCCCTGGCGGTCCAGTGGTTAGGACTCCATGCTTCCACTGCAGGGGGCATGGGTTCGACCCCCGGTTGGGGAACTAAGATCCCACATGCCGCATGGCATGGCCAAAAAAAAAGAAGAAAAAAAGTAAGTCACATAATATTAACTCTTCATTTACCGGACCCTCACTCCTCCCTGCCTCTGGGCTTGTCTCGCCCTCTCCCTCCACCCTGGCTGCAGAGTTCACAGCTCTGATCACCTCTCCCTTCCGCGTCCCCCACACCCTTCCCATGGAATTCCGAGTCTTTCACTGCACGGCCTCAGTCTGCCTTTCCTGGACCATCTTCTGCTCCCCACAGAGGATGGGGCCCTGCTGTTCCCCCCGACTGCCCCACCCTCGTGTCTTAGTTTATGAACTCCTGTCCCCTCACCCACCCTTCAAGGCCCAGGGCAAGTGCTGCCTCCCCCAGAAGTGTCCGGGGCTGACCCCAACCTCACGCCCAAGCTGGGAGTGAAGTGTTCTTCTCCTGAAACGTTTGGTGCGTATGCATCTTCCCACGCGCCCTCTGTCCATCCACCCACTCCTCCAGCATCCTTTGCCCCCCAACTTGGTCAGCCCTGCCTTGGGTCGGGGGTGGGCAGCTGTGGTCAGGTCGGGGGCTCTCTGATGGGGAGGAAGGTTTGGCCAGAGGGAGGCAGCAGAGCCTTTGGGGGTGGGGGCAACCCGGGCCTCACAAAGGTCCCAGGCTGGGGGCAGCCCAGCGCACCCAGGGAGCTCACAGAAGGGCAGGGGCTGGGTCGTTTGGTGAGCTTAGGGAAGGGGTTAAAAGTGGGTCATGCAGGGCCTTGAATGCCAAGATGAGGAGGCTGGACTTCTCCAGACCGAGAAAGGGGAGCCGGGGGTCATCGTGAACAGCTCGTGCAGACTGCACAGATGGAGAACTGGCCTTCTGTGTCTGTGCCATCCCCAGACACCAGGCCGAGCCCATGAGGCCCCGATCTGCACTGAACGTGCCCCTGGGGGTGGGCGGGGACAGACAGGGACAGCTAGGGACACAGCGCTTCTTTCTCACCCACCGAAGGCCAGCCTCTGCCCTGCTCCTGTGCTTATTTGAATGTTGTTTTGTTTTGCTGTGTTTTGTAAACAGATGAGGAAATGGGCTCAGTGAAGCGAGATCACTGCTTTTAAGAGGCCACGCGGGGAATTAGCCAAGGCTTCCTGACCCCAAGGCCATCAGGCGCCCTTGGAAGTGCCCACGACGGGCTGCAAACGATGTAGGGTGCAGCAGCCCAGGAGACGTGCAGCTGGACGGGCAGATGGACGAATTCCCAGGCGTGGGAGCCCGTGCCAGCCAGGTCTTTCCTCCCCTCTGCCCGGGACAGAGGCATCTCACCTTGCTCGCCCCTCCCAGGGAAGCCCCAAGCCTTTCTGCCCTCGCTAATGCCCAGGAAGGATGTGAAGGAGCAGCCGGGCTGCAGGCACAGTGAATCCCCTTCCGTCTCTAGAAGCACCAACTCCCACCCGCACTGCAGAGCGGATCCTGAACCATTCAGAAATCTGTGACCTACCTACAACCTGCAGCAGATGGGCCTGCCCTGTGCCAGCCAGCTGCCCACGGGCGCACACGCAGCCGGACCCAGGTCCACAGGCTACTGGTGGGGCCGGGCAAGAGGGCCCAGGGAGGCAGAGCTGAGGCTGGCCTGGGGCTTCACCCCCAATTCCCAGGGACCCCTGCACGCACACACAATACACACAATTACATGCACACTCCCATGCACACACTCATGCACACACATACACAATGCATTCTCACACCTATATGCAGGCATATGCTCGTGCACACACATATGCACACTCATGCATTCATACTCCCACACATACAATTATACACACATGCACACTCACACCCACACACACTCACACACAGTTACAAGTGCACTCTTATGCCTACACAGTTCATGCACACACATACACACACACAAATGCTCACACCTATATGCAGGCACACACTCATGCACACACGTGCCACACACTCATATGCACACCCATGCATTCACACTCCCACACAGTTACACACACATGCATGCTGACACCTATATGCATGCACACACAATATACACAATTATACACATGCACACTCCCATCCACACACTCATGCACACACATACACAATGCATTCTCACACCTATATGCAGGCATATGCTTGTGCACACACATTTGCACACTCATGCATTCATTCCCACACATACAATTATACACACATGCACACTCACCCACACACTTACAAGTGCACTCTTATGCCTACACAGTTCATGCACACATGTACACACTTACACACAAATGCTCACACCTATATACAGGCACACACTCGTGCACACACATGCCACACACTCACATATGCATACCCATGCATTCACACTCCCACACATACAATTACACACATATGCATGCTGACACCTATATGCATGCACACACAATATACACAATTATACACATGCACACCCACACCCCTATATGCATGCTCGCACACATAATTACATACACGTGCACACACCCACACTCATACAGTTACAAATGCACTCTCACGCCTACACAACTCATGCACACACACATGCATGCTCACACCTATATGCAGGCACACATGCACACACATGCAACACTCACGCCTATATGCACACACACTCACGCACACGTGCACACTCACGCACACTCAATGGACACAGTTCCTGTGTGGTGGAGCCCAGGGCCGGGTACACAGCCCCGGATTTGAAGGCGGTGGGTGATCGTGATGCCAGTGATAAGTCAGGAGGACAAGAAGCCCAGGTGGCCAGAGCGTGTGACGCCAGGGCAGGGGGCTCCGCGCTCAGAGATGCACAGAGGCGGAGCTGTCCCAGCACCTTCCCCCAGGCCAGCCTCTCGGGCCCAGCCCCTCCTCGGCCTCCAGCACCCCCCACCCCCACGCCCCGTGTTCTGCCCCCGCCCCGCTGGGCAGCTGCAATCAGTGAAATGCGCCTGGCCTTGGACACTCAGATCTGGGCTCGGGAAAAGTGATGATCTGGCGAGACGTGAGCCAGGTCCTTCCGGGGTGGCGGGAAGGGAGCGATGCCCTGAGTCTACCCCCTCTTCCTGCTGGTTGGGCTCCAGCAGCCCCAGGCTCTTGGGTCCTTACACATCTGCATGGATCTCCCGACCCCAAGTGCGACCCCAAGCGCGAGTCAATCACAGCTCCCCTCCCGCCATCTCGGTCCATTTCTCTCCACTTCGCCCCCACCCCGGGGCGGGGATGGGGTCCTGTCTGCCTGGGACACTGCTCTGCTCCCAGCCAGCTCCTCTCACAGCAGCAAGGGGCTTCTGGAAGCTGTACACACTCAGGGCGTGGGGTCGGGGTGTACGGGACACCCTCACGCCTCCCTCCCCCGGGCTCCCGGCTCCCACACAGCCCCCCCGAGACGGACCATCTAGAAACCGTGTGTGATGGGAGGCAGAGCAGCGGCTGGGGATCAGCACCCCAGTCTGTCTGTCACGGCCTCCCTCTGAGTGCCTGCCTGGCATCAGGTTTCCTGCAAGGGGCTTGGACAAGAAGGTCTCCAGCAGTGACGTCACCCCTCCTCCTGTCAACAGGGGAAGGATTCCAAGGCCTCTTCATCTCCCTGCTGGCTCCATCCCATATGCCTAGGGGCAGCTTCACCCAGGCCTAATTCCCACGTCCCCCGCCCAGGGGACAGGACACCGAGTCCCAGGTCCCCAACCCACAGACCAAACTCGCTGCGCAGAGACCTTGGCCCTGAGGACCCCGGGCCCTGACAAGACACCCTGGAAGGTTCCCCAGCTCAGGACAGGATGGGCTGACTCTCCCTGCCGGCCCGGAGCTGGCTGACATCCGTGTCTCGCTGGGTCCCCCACCATCCTTCTATCCCTCGGCCCCTCCGCTGCACCCGCTGCACCCATGGGCTTCTCTGCGAGGGAGGGGGGCAGAGTGATGCGCCAGCACCCGCTTCTCCTGCTCCCCCCGCCCCCTCCTCCATTCCCCCCCGCCCCCGCCCGGCTCACTTTGAGGGAGTAGGCCAGGGCGATGAAGCCCAGGCAGCAGAAGTTGAGGTAGACGAAGTTGAAGATGGACCACAGGTAGTAGTCGTTCACCTCCGTGGTGTCCGGGTAGACCTCGATGACCGTCGTGGGGTTCGTCATGGTCTTCTTCTCTGCTAGGTGCTTGCAGGCCTGGGGGGCGCTGGTGGCCCGCACGCTGTCTGTCTTGCTGCTCTTGGACTCCATGGGGAACAGGGTGGGTGCCATGGGGGGTGAGGCTGAGGGCTCAGGGCCGGCGGCCACTGGAGCCTGCAGGGCGGGGGGCTTGGACACGCAGGCGAAGCAGCCCTTGGGCGAAGCTGCCGGGGGCCTCGGGATCCAGAAGGCCCCGTCCAGGGGAACTCGGGCTCCCTGGGTGTCGTCCGTGGTGCTGGCCGGGGCTCCCAGCGGGGCTGGGCACTGGCTGGGGCCCTGGGCCTGCAGGGAGGGGCAGAGGAAGGATGGGCCGGGTCGGATCACCCTATCGGGCCCACCCCGGCACCCTGCGGCGTCCCCCCTGCGGCCCCATAAACAGCCCCCCAGGACAACCCCCACCCGCCGCAGATGCCGAAGCCCTCACAGCAGCCTTGGCGGGGACGTCGGGGGCTCTTCGCCACTTCGCCATCGGCACACAGTCACCCACTGACACGCAACAGCAGCGCTCCGCCAGCATCCCGACTGGCACGCTCTTGCAGTAAACACAGCAACCGGCACCCGCACACAGCCCGGCGCACACAGGGCACGCAGACCCACAATGACACAGTCGCTCTTTGGCGGAAGGAGCAGAGCGCTGCGGGGCACCTGCGCGCGGGCGCCCGCTGACACCTCGGACACAAACGCCGGCACCACCGCCCGGCTCCCCAGACCCCGGCACACGCCAGGCGCTCAGAGAGGCCACCAGGTAAACAACCCCGCACTGTGACACTCACACACACCGCGACACAGGCCCCGACGCAAGCCCCCGAGGAGGAACACGGCGGCCGCTGGGGCTCCGGACGCGCGCGCATCGCCCCCTCACACCCCGGCCCCGAGCGGCGCCCGGACCCCAAGAGCGCGCACTCGCCGCGGGCCACTCGCGCCGTGCCGGGAACGGGCGCACAATGACACTCTGCGACACGAACACTCTCCGACGAGGCACCCGCGCCCCGCGCCGCGCCGGGGGTCCGCAGCCGAGGCCCCGCGGCCCCGCAGGCCCCCAGCCCGGCCCGGCTCTGCCGCAGCCGCCCGGACGGCGCGCCCTCACCTACTGGCGACTCCTCGGCGGCCCGGCCCGACCCAGCGCCGCGCCCCGCGCGTCCTTCCGCCGTGCCGCGGGGGTCTGGCTGTCCCGCCGCTCCGCGTCCCAGCGGCCCGACCTCGGCGCGGGAAGCGCGCGGGGTGGCGGCGGGGTGGCGCGCTCCCTCCGCAGCGCCAGGCCGGCCGCCGGCTGCAGCCCAAGCCTGACTCACGGCGGCGGCGGCGGCGGCGGGCGCAGCCACCTCCCCGCCCCCTCCCGCCGGCGGGGTGGGGGCAGCGGGCGCCGGCCGGAAGCGGCGACCCTCGGGGTGGCAGAGCCGAGCAGGCATGGGTTCCGCTGCAGCGCCAGACCCCGGTGCCCGCGCGCCACCCGCGTCTCCCCTCCCCACCCCCTGCGCCCTCCCTCTTGCTGAGCCCCCAGCCCCTCGCTGAGTCCTCGCATCTGTCTCCCCAGGGGAGAGCCCCTTCCTCCTTCTGTGCGCCCCCTCCGCTCCCCCCGCAGCTCCCAGGACCGTGTCAGAGCCCCTTCCCCTTGCGTGCTGCCCCTTCTCCGCCTGTTGAGTTTCCTGCTCCCCCCGGCTCTGTCCGCATGTCAGTCCTGGCCCTCCACCCACCCCGCAGTCCCAGGCCCGGTGGGTGTCTGAGCCTCCCCAAGCCCCTCCACCCACAGAGCCCAGGTGCCTCCAGCCTGTCCTCACCAAGCGGGTCCTCATGCCTAGCCCGGCCCCTGTCTGCTCTCCTTGTCCCCGCACGACCCTAGACCCTATCCAAGCCCCCTCCAGGGCCTCTGTCCTCCTTGAGTCTCTGGCCCCTCCCAGCCCCCAGGCCCCCAACTGCAGTCTCTCCCTGAGCAGGGTGCAGCTCCCCAGGCCCCCACTGGTGTGCCCAGCTCTGCACAATCCCATCCCTGACTGAGGCCCCGCCCCCAGGCCGCCCTCACAGCCCTGTCCTTCCTGAGCCCACCCCCGTTGGAGTTCCTGCCCCCATATTTTCCCCAAATCGGACTCACGGGTGCCCAGCTCAGAGCCCCTGAGCCCCACGCTCGATAACGTGGCTCACCCCCAAAGTCCAGTCTTGAAGATTGTGACCCCTCACCTGTTGGAACCCTTTGCCCCTGGGACCAGGTGTCCCTCTCCAAGCCCCTATGACACCGGTCTCCTTGGAGTCCAGGCCACTCACCTGCCCATGCCTCTCTGCAAGCCCGGCCCGGCCCACCCTGTGGATGCTCTGTCCCCCAAGTCCCTCCCCCAGCCCCGGCCTCAGCCTGCCAGCCCCCGTCTACCCCACCTTGCTTTCCTTATCTCTTTGACACTTGCCCCCAAGTGGCTTCCCCTTCCTGCCAAAGTCCCAAGGATACCCTCTGCCGTGGAGAGACCCCAGCCCCTGTGCTGCGCCCTGGGTCCCCACTTCCCCGTGCAGTGGTCCTCTCTGAGCTGGGTCCTCTTCACCCATCTGCCGGCCCCCGTGGAGCCCAGACCCTCCAACCCTGCCACCCCCTGAAGCTGCCCTTCTGTGTGGCAGCCTGTTCCCTCCCTCGCCTCCCTCGAGCCCCTGTTCTCCCCCAGGCTGTGCTCTGAGCCCTTCCTCCCGTGAAGCCCGGCTCTGCTCTGACCCTCTCAACCGGCCTCCCTTCCCTCCACGACCCTCTCTCCTCCCAGCCTGGGTCCTTCTCAGGGACCCCTTCTCCTCGGAGCGCTCGCCTGCCTGTGCCGGGCCCTCTCTGAACACTTCTCTCCCCTGCCTCAGTGCGCTCTGAGCCCGAGCCCTTCTCTGCACCCCGGTCCCTGGACACGTCCCACCCCCGCTCCAGGCCCCTCCCCTGCCCCGCCCCCACCCCCTGGCTGACCCTGGTACAGCCTCTGTCCGGGCTGGTCAGGAACCCCGCAGCGCAAGAGCTGGCTTTAAGGATGTTGATAAAACCGTCTTCAAGTGGGAGGGGTTCCCAAGCAAAGCTCGCCCCCCGCCCTGACCACGCCCTCAGCAGGGCCCAGGCCCAGGGCCCACAGGTCTCTGAGGGCAGATGGGGACTGCGGGGAACTGGGGTTCAGTCTCCCTCATCCAAACCCCACTGCCCCTTTCCCAAGGGCCTGGCCTGGGGGCACCGGACCCCAATCGGGCTGAGTCTGACCTAAGGGGCCCTCCCAGGCTTGTGAGTGGCCTGTGAACTAGGCCACCTGGGTCTCCCTGGTGTCTGAGCTGGTCTCCCCTGGGCCAGGCGCTACCCAGGGCTGTACAGGCTGCTGTAAGGGGCCAACGGGCTGGTCTGCCCCTGCGTCCAGCTGGTCCTCGGGCAGCAGGAGAGGGCGCCCGGCCCACAGGAGGCTGCTGCAGGTCGCTGGGAAGGGGCTGGACTCAGGTGGGCTCCTGAGAGCTCAGCCCGAGGCTGGGTGTCCTCCAGGCAGGACACGCCCACCGGCGCCCCCTGGGCTGGTGCTGAGCAGGGCTGAGCCAGCCAGGACGAGAGCCAGCGTTTGGAGCGGCCGAACGCCAGGCCCTGTGCTGGGCTCCTCATCGTGTCCATCGGGCCCACCGCGAGGACTTCCCTGTTGTCACCCACCTTCCCTAGACAGAGACTCCAGGCTCAGGATCGGGTCACAGAAGCCGGGTCTGAGCCCAGAGTCAGACTGCAGGGTCCGGAGAATCCCGGCCAGCTGAACGGGGCCCTCCTGGGGTCAGCGCAGGGCGGCTGCACTGGCCCGACTCTGGGCAGGACATCAGTGCCCTGATGGTCTGGACTAGGGGCTGGGGGCTCGGCCTGCGCTAACCCACACAGTGTCCAGGGGTCTGGGGCATCCCGCCACACTCGTCCCCGTGTTCCAGAAGAGAGGACCCTCCAGCCGAGGGTCACGGTGAGCAGGACAAGCAGAGCAGGGGCCCGTGAGTCGGTGAGCCCCTGCTGGCCGGCCTTGGGTGGTGGGAGGCTGAGGGGACAGAGAGTGGACAGCGGGCCCAGGACGGTCAACGGGCAGGGGGTGAGGGGAGGGCTGCGTCCTCCCTGGCAGCCCTGTCCTGCGGGCCTCCCAGGCACCAGCGTTGATGAGTCTCCCCAGAAACCCTGCAGCCCCGCAGAGCTCTGCCCACTCCCAGCTCGAATTTCAGGTGCAGAGAACACCGGGCACGTGTTCATGATCTTTGTAATTCTGGAAGGCGCCTGCTAGGGCTCAGCTCTGGGGTGCAGCCCCTGGGCCTCCTGGGGCCAGGTCAGTGACAGCCACAGCCCTGCTGGCTGAGAAGGCACCAGGATGACAACAAATGTCACATCAGCCAGACCCCTACGCCTGCAGGGGGTGGGTTCCAAGGAGGAGTCCAGAGTTAACCACCCCTGAAGAATCTGCCCCACCACCAAGTGTTCACAAACTCCTATTCATCCCTCAAAACCTCCTGACTGTGCAGCTGCTTCTGACCACCCCCCCTACCCCCACCAAACAGGCCAGAGCAGCCAGGAAGTTGCTGTGGCCTGACGGGATTCCTAACTTGGATCCCTGCAACCCCAGGACCCCAGGCTGGCCTGCTCCAGCGTCGGCATGGCTCACACACGGAGATACGGCTTCCAGGGGCTGGCGAGGAGGCCCAGATGAGAGGCAGGCTGCCCAGGTGCCACCAGCCCCATCAGGCCTCTTTCCTTGGCCCGAATCATGTGTGCAGGGGGATCAGGGAACACTGGGGGGCCCCATTGCTGGTGGAACATTCTCCAAGGAAACATGGAGGACACTCACCTGGGCCTGAAAATCATGCCTCCATGAAGGCACTCACATAAGCAGTCCTGTGCTGGGCCCCACCCTGCTGCTCACTGCTCCAGGCCCCCATACAAGCCAGCCCCCTACCAGCAGCGTCTCGGCCGCAAGGCTGGGCAGGGGACAAAAGTCTTGGGGTCTGGGTCTGTGAGCCAGGCCCGGGGCGACCCCAGGGGGGCACCCCAGGGTAGCTGGGTCAGCCCTCCCTCTGAGATGACAGCAGGGCACCAGCCACACCAGCTCCTTCCCCACCACCCTCCCCACCAAGCACAAAACACGCCAACACACAGTAAGAGGCCTAAACAATTTTATTTTCATGCCAACTTTGGCTCCCGGCAACTCAAGACGGGGGGCAGCTGCAGGGAAGGCCGGCACCAGCCCCCTCCCCTCCCACCCCACCCCCAGGCTACCGAATGCCCTGAATGTCCGCCACAACGGAGTCAAGCCCCAGGATGACCCCACCGCAGGCCTCACAAGACTAGCTCTTGTCCCCTGCCAGCTCGTTCCAGCTCATCCTCAGGCCTCAGCTGGCCCCTTCCTCGCTGGGTCTAGGGCAGACGGGTGGGGGCCGCAGTGCAGAGCACCGGGCCCCAAGCTGCACGGAGGGGGGACTGAGAGGGCAGCCTGGCGCTGGGCGGTGCTGGGTGGCCAGGCCCCCGAGGTGCAGGCTGGGGAGGGAACTACCCTGGGGGTGGGGGTCCTAGGATGCACAGCTGCCCAGAGGGCTGGGTCTTCCAAGTTAGAGCAAGGACCCTGTGCACCAGAGCCACCCACTGGCTCTGCCCCCGGCCTGCCCCTCCAGCAGACAGACAGACAGACAGACAAGCAGGCAGCTTTTCCGAAACCAGGGAGGGGAAAACCACAGGACGGAACCGCAGGCCCGTCGGGCTGGGTGGCCTCCAGAGAGCTGTGCTGCGAGTGCAAGTGCAAGTGTGAGTGTGTGTGTGTGGCGGGGTGGCCGGGAAGGCAGGGGTGCGGCCTCCTTCTCCTCCTCGACCCTCCTCCGGACTCTGTCAGCGGGCGGGGAGCCAGTTATGGCCTGGCAGCCTCGGCCAAGCCCACCCGGTTCTGGTCGCGGTCGAACACGGCATAGTAGCGGCCGATGAACACATCGCCCAGGATCCAGAGCGGCCCGCCGGGCGGGGGGATGTCCATGCCCATGAAGCCGCTCAGGCACATGGTCTTCCCAGCCTGCGACACCTGCAACGGCCAGCGAAGGTCACCGCCCAAGCCGCACCCTTAGGCGTCCTCCGCCCCACGCCCCCGCGATCCCCAACTCACCTTGAGCGTGTAGTCCTCTGGGGACAGCTTGTAGGCTTTACCCCCCAGCTTCACGGTGACCTTGGGCAGGCTGGACACCTTCTCGCAGGGGATCATGTACTAAGGGGGGACGAGAAGACACTGCATGCACGGGGGGAGGGGCACGGCGGCCTGGGGGGCCCGCCCTCCCCCCACCCCGGCCCCGCCGGCCCGCTCACCTCGCCCTGGATCAGCGGCAAGGCCCCGATGGCTTTCTGCAGCTCCCGCACCTCCTCCACGGGGCCCACGATGAGGGAGGTGCCCGTGTCCACGATGGCCTCACAGCCCCCCTTACACACGGTCAGGCTGCTGCCCACGTCCACCCTGCAGCGGAGGAGGTGTGAGTCCCCTCCCAGGGCCACTGGAGACCCGGCCCCCACGGCAGGACTCGGCCTCGAGCAGAGTTGGGTGGGACGGGAGGGGAGGCGGCGGGAGAAGCCAAGAGCAGGGTAGCAGACCCCTAGGCGGCGTGTGGACGAGGGGACACGGGCTGCAGCCCGAGTACAAGAGCTCGGCTGGGCACCAGAAGGTGGCCAGAGCACCTTGGGCTGGCGGGACACAGGGTCCAGGCCCACCCCGCCCGGCCCCCCCCCACCCCCACAAGGTGCTGCTGAGGCTGGGGGCGGGACCCCACAAGCCACGCCCCTTGGGGAGCCAAGGGAGGGGCCCGCCCCCAGTACTCACTGGTCCATGTGGATCTGCCAGTAGGCCATGCGTGTGACGTTGTGGTAGATCAGCGAGCCTTTGTAGTACTTGGGGTCAGTGCCGCCCAGCATCAGCTCACCCCCGGGCTGCGCATTTGGGTCCCTGGTGGGGGAGGAAGGAGGGAGTCTGCTGCCCCGCCCACCCCTGCCCCAGGCTGGGACCAGGTCAGAAATCAGGGATGGGAGGATGGATCTCAGAAGGTGCCCCAGGGCAGGACTCTTCCTGGGTGTGCAGGGATGGAAGGATCCAGAAGGGGGGAGGGGCTCTGATCCCACACCCAGTGTGGACTGCAGGCCAAGCCCCATCCTGAGCAGAAGAGATCCTGCTTGGGCCTCGGGGCTCCTGGTCTGCCAGCTGAGGACAGCCAGGGTCAGGCCAGCAGGCAGATGGGGACACGAATGGTAACAGCCCCAGGAGCAGGGACCTGACCTGCCTGGAAGAAAAACCAAGGGCTTCCAGGAGGAGGTGCCGGCAACCCTGAAAGAAGCTGAGCCAGCTGTTCCTGCCCCAGGCCCTTTGCACCTGCTGCTCCCGAGGATGTCCTCCATCCAGATCCTTCCATGACTCGCTCCCCCTTCGGATCTCAGCTTTTGACTCTCCCCACCTCTTATTTACACTTACATTAATACTTATATTAATTATATTAACTTATATACTTATATTAATACTCTGAGCTCAGCATCGTCTGCCTGGCCGTCCCCAGCACTCAGGAGCACCTCGCTGAACTTGTCCTTCCACCACCACCGTGGCCCCCACCTCCTGTCACCCCCAAAACCCACTGTGTGGAAAGATCACACCTCCAGTGCCCCTCCTCACCCTCAGCCCTGCCCTTGCAAGCCATCCGCCCCCCACTTCCTGCCTCAGCCCATCACCCGGGAAGTCATAGCGCTGGGCCACCCATCCCCAGTCCCAGGCCTGGCCGATCTCCCGGGTCCGCTGCACCTCGTCTGCCTCCCCTGGACCCAAGAACTCAGGGGGAACGGCCCCACCTGTTTACCTGCACCCCAGCATCTAGCAGGCAGCTTGGCCCCAAGTAGCTGCTGAGTATTTGCCACTGACCTAGCAAGGGACAGAAGGCAGTTTCCACACAGAGGCCAGGCCGAGGGCTCTGGACTGGAATTCCGCCAGAAATGCCTGGGGTCAGACCCCGGGGGTGGGGGGGTGGCAGCACGTAGGGCTCAATGACCAGGAGCAGCTCAGGGCAGCGGCCGCCCGGCTCACGCCCTGCCCGGAACCTCACCCTCAGCACAGCTGCATCCCCCCTCCTGTCTGGGGCTCCCTCTCAAGGCCCGCAGCACTGTCGTCCTGGGAAGAGGCCGGGAGCTGGAGGAGTGAGACCCCTTCCCAAGGACCCCCTCCCCGGCACGAAAGGCGCCTGGCGTTGCCTCTACAGGGTAGCAGCACCCCTGGGGAGGCCTCCCACGCAACATCGCCCCAAGCCCTCCCCGAGGTCATCCCCGCAGGAAAACCCTGGCCCTCTTGCCTCCAGAACTGTCACAGATTGAAGCTCGTGGCCTGGTCCCCTGTGGGCCGAAAATGACCCGGGAGGCTAAGACCACATCTGCCCATCACCAGGCCCAGGAATGGTGGGCAGACTGACATGGGAGGGAACCCTGCCAAGACCCCGGCCCGGCTCTGGCTCTCCAAGATCCCAGACCCGGGGGCCCAGCACCCCCGACTTGGAGACCCCGGTGAGACACAGCCTTCTGTAGGGGCTGCTTGTCCGTCTGTGAGAGGGCGCCAACCCATCCTGCAGTCAGAGCTCAGGAGCTGTGACCCAGTGCCTGGCAGGGGGACACGGGAAGGGCCGGCGTGACAGGGACTCGCCCTGCCCCACCTGTTCAGGTAGAAGGAGAAGATGTTCTTGTCCACCAGCTTCTGCTGCATCAGGTTGTCAAAGACAGGGACCACGTTGTTCACGGAGATGCGGGGGTAGGCCATGCCCAGGATGCCATCGAACTTGGCTGCGATGAAGGTGATGCCCGGCTGCTTGGTGGCCTCC
The DNA here is from genome assembly GCF_965194825.1 of Balaenoptera physalus. Taxonomy (NCBI): domain Eukaryota; kingdom Metazoa; phylum Chordata; class Mammalia; order Artiodactyla; family Balaenopteridae; genus Balaenoptera; species Balaenoptera physalus. Next base: position 113,006,845 of record NC_138889.1, on the reverse strand, counting down.
CCGAAGGTCTGCCTCTCCACCTTGATGCTGCCCAGGCTCGACAACCCTGATTTACAGGGCACCTGAGGGCCACGGGGGGGGGGGGGGGGAGTCAGTGGGCCACGTAGACCGCCAAGCCCAACGCTGGGCCCTGGGCGGCCCATCACCTCCCGTCCCTGCACGGGCAGCCACGGCTACAAAGCCCAGCTCAGTCGATGCCTGTCAGGTAGCACACAGGAGACTCAAGAAGGGCAGAGGACCCAGAAGAAAGGGCTGGCAACCCCGGGCCGGACACAGGTGGGGACAACGGGGGTGCGGGGCCCACACTCTGCCAGGAATATTTCAAGGATAGATGCAAACGGAGGGAGTAGGGAAGAGTGGGGTTGTGAGCTCAGGCTTTCCCACCCACAGCTCTCCCTTTAGGCCTGTTCCTGCCCTTGGGGAACCCGTGACCCGACCCTGGACTCAAGACCACACATTCCCCCCCCTTTCCCCCGCCACCACCCCCAGCCACCAGGAGCTGCAGATAAAGACAGGGCAGGACGTGGGAAGAAACGGCTGTTTGGGGCTGAAACTAGGAGGGGAACATGCTGGGTGACATCCCATCTCAGGCCCAGAGAGAACCTGGCGGAGGGGCCCCTGCAGATAAACCTGGGCAGGCAGATAAGGAGGGGGAGGGGGAGGGGTGGCCCGCAGGGAACCACAGCGCCCCTGACCTGCCAGGACGCCCCTGACCTGCCAGGACGGTCAGAAAGAAACAGGCCAGCTGGAGGAAGGGTCCTCCCCCCACGCCTCTGCCACTCCCCCATCCAAGTCCCGCAGTACGCTCTGCGGCCTTCCTGGGGCTGGGGGCTGGGAGGGGACCATCTTCTGCTTTGTTCCTCTTCCTCTACAACTCCCAACCCGGGCCCCTCCTGCGGCCTGGCCCCAGCAGCTCCACCCCAGAGCTTGTGAGAGGCACAGGGGCCCGGGCAGAGCCCACAAGGGCCCCCCAGCCCTCCCCGGGGGAGGCGGGCACGTCCTGCAGGCCCCTCCCCAGCCCCCGCCCCCCAGCTGCTGCCCGCTCCCGCCCGGCATCCTCTGCAGGTGCCCCTCTGCCAGCAGCTCCAGCTGCAGGGACCCCGGCCATGCCTGACGCCATCACCCAACGGCATCTCAAAGCCAACACGTCAGCACGGGACCCCATCTTCCCACTGGCTCTTCCACGCGGCCCCGTGGCCGGGGGCCTCACCACTAATCACTCACGGGGTCCTGGTCCCAGAGCCGTGCCCGGCGCTCTTACACCTGTGCCTCAGTGGCTCTCTGCCCGCTTCCCCTTCCAATCTCCCAGCTGTCGCCCAGCCCGCACGCGGGACCACGTCCACCCCGTCCCCGTCCCACTACCACTTCCTCAGCACCAAGCACACTGAGCTGCCTCACCTCTGGGCCTTTGCTCAAGCTGAACCCCCAGGCCCCTCGCTCAGCTGACCACTGCTTGCCTCCCCTCTGGGGAGCTGGCACAGACCCCTGGTTAGGAGGGCAAACCCCCTCCACGGGGAGCGGCCCAGAGACAGACTCACCGACACGGTGTCCTGGCTCAGGTACCCGGAGAGGCTGCCTGAGCCGTAGTGGATGTCGAAGGAAGTGCCGTTCTTCACGTACGTGCTAGACTTGCCGCTGTTGTACTTGTGGTGGGTCCCTGCACCGGCCGGGAGCCCGTCAGGCTGCCCGCTGGGCCACGACCAGACCCGCTGGGCCCCCACCACCGCCTGCTGCCGCCCGTCCACCGAGCCACCCTCCTGGGGCGGGTGGTCTGGCCCACAACTCGCTCCATCCTTGGCTCCCACGGTCCCAGCCCGGATGTGAGCAAGGGTGGAGACCCCAGGGAGGGAAGCCTGTCTGGTGTGGCCGAGAGGTGGGAGCTGCGAGTTGCCCAAGAGGTGCCAGGACAGGGCCACCAGAGGTCTGCGCCTTCCCACCGCTACGCCCCAGGACTGGAGAAGGTGGGCTGAGGCTGGACAGCTGACCCCCACCGCCCACGGGGAGAGCGCATGCGGGAGAAGGATGGAGGGCTGCGTGCCCCTCCCCAGGGCCCCTACCCTCCCGAGTCCATGGCAGGCAGGGGCTGGGCCCGGCCCTCGGTCTCCCTCTGGCCACCGGGGAGAGGCGTGGGACAGGCTGACTTACAGCAGGCGATGTCCAGCAGTTTGCAGTGGATAGACGGGACCCACAGATTGGAGGAGCCGGTGTCGAAGACCACCGTGAAGCACTGCGGGGGTGTCCCGATGCCGATCTCCCCGTAGTACTGGGCCTGGGTGGGAGGTAGGGTCTGTCAGGGTTAGGGCAAGGGGCACCCTCGCCTCCCCACGGGGCCCAGAGAAGGCCCGGGCCAGGGGAGGAGCCCAGGGTCAGACCTGCTGCCTCGGCTGCCCACCCCCACCTGCCCCTCCCGAGCCCTCGGTCCTGGTACCCATGGGCACTTCAGGTTCCAGGGCCCCTGGGTACCACCCCGCCCCTGGCTGACCATGTGAGCTGGGGGACGACCACCCCGCGTGAAAGACCCAAAACCAGCGGTGGAGTCAGTGTCGCGAGAGGGTTGAAACGCCTGCCCGAAAACCCTCTGTGATTCACGGGTCCAGGGCCCCAGGAGGGAAGACCTCCTCCCAGCATGAGGGTCAAGTCAGGGCCTGACTCGGGCCTCAGGTTCCACGGGCTCTTGCCCCACGGGGCCAAGCCTGGAAGGCCCCGGGCAGAGGGATCTAGGTGGCCGAGGGGAGAAGATCCACAGCGGAGGCCGAGGGCGCAGGCCGAGTCCCTCACTGCCAGCCATGCTGCCTTCACTGCTCTGGGCCTCAGTGTTACCATCTGTACACAGGGCAGCACAGGCTGCCCGGGGGAGGCCCAGGTGCTGATCGAGGGCTCAGGTGAGCATGAAGGGGGCACGTGACCCTCGGAGCCTCCAAGGGAAACCCCGTCTTTGGCCCTCTCGCAGGTCAGAGAACGTGGGCAGTTTTGTCTGGAGTCATCTGGGCCCTGCCTCCCGGGCACTCCCTTCCCCAGGGAGGGAGGCTGGGCCAGCAGTTGCTGCAGGATTCTGGCTCCGACCCCTCCAGGCATCTCTTGCCGGCCACTTTGGCAGCCGCTGACTCATGACCCGACAGAAGTGTCCAGACTTGGGGGGGCGGGGGGGGGCATGGGGTCAGAGAATGACTCAGCAAATCTCCGTGGTGTGTACGCGTGTGTGTGTGTGTGTGTGCGCGCGCTGGGGGCGACAGGAACTAGGAACTGGTCCGTCAGGCCCCAGGCAGACGGCCCCTCCGACCAGCCTGGTCACATGCCTGTGAGGCCACAGCTTCCTGGCACAGCTGGGGCTCCAGCCAGGCAGAACAGAGGGCAAGGCCACCCGTCCCAAACCTACGTGGACCAGAGGCTGGATGGCAGCAAGGAGCTGGCTCCCCAAGACCCTGGGGGCGGGGGGTGCAAAGAGGATGTCACCTGGGCAGTCCCAGAGGTACCAGGCTGGGGCCCAGGACCTGGCCCCACCTTGCTGTGTAGCTTCCAGAATGTTCCACCTCTGAGCCTGTTTCCCCCTCAACGAGCAGTGGACATAAGGGCTGGCCGCTGACCCAAGAGGAAGATAGGGCCCAGGGACTGGGCCACAGGTCGCCCCAGGCCTTCCAGCAAAACGGGCAAGAGCACAGAAGCTCCAGAGCAGTTAGTGCCACCTGGGCACACAGGCGACCCAAGCTCAGGGACCCCCAGGCCCCCACCCACAGACTCTCGGGCAGGCCTGGGCCCGATTCTGGGCTCCTCCGTGCTGTGCCCAGCGCCCTCATCTGTAGAGGCTGACGCAGCTCCCCCCAGGCTGGCCACCAGGATGAAGACGCCGGCCCAGCTCTGAGCTGACGGGTGGTGGCACGTGGGGGAGACGTCAGGGAGGTGCCAGGGCCACTCCAGTCAACCCTCTCAGCCCCCGCGGGACGAGGACCAGGATGGGCAGGGGAGCTGGGGAGGACGTGGGAGGTCAGAGCCCTCAGCCTGGAGGGGGTTGTGGGCGGCACCCACGGCGAAGGGCGTGGCTGAGCAGAAGCCCCTCCCCCATAGCACACAGCTAAAGCCCCCAAAACCACTGGGGGCTGAGAACACGAGTGTTTCAGCGAAATCCACGCTGGCTCACAGAACCCGTCCTAAGAGCCAGCCCCTGTCCACAACTGTGTTCGTAGTCAACCCGCTCCCCCAGCCCCCGGCCGACCCCCCCGCCCCCACCGAAACTCACATCCATGTAGTTCTTGAGAATCTCAGGAATGGGCCCCTGGGTCGCAGTGGGCACCCCCTGGGAGTATTTTGAAACGGGGCCCTTGGCGATCAGGTCTTCCATGGGGCCCCCCGTTTCCGACATGGTCCGGCGGATGGATGTGAACTTGTGCAGTGGAATCCTGTCAAGACAGGGGTCCGGGCTCGTCAGGGCCTGCTGGCTGCCACCTCACCTGGAGGCTCCCACACCTACATCCAGGCTGGAGGCCCAACACGCCTGCTCCAACCGCCCCCCCCCAAACACCTGCACCCCACTGTCCCTACTCTGGGCCCGCTCTGCTCTCTTCTGGGACAGTGACCAGCGCGGGCTATGAGGGTGTCGGTGGTCACCTGTCACGTCTGCCCAAAGCCCTCCGTGGAGTCCCATTTGCCTGGCCCTCTGGCCAAACCTGCCACTCTCCACGCACACCACACGTTGAGATGGTCCCAGTTTACCCATCTGACTTATGGGGTGGCCACCTCCTGCCTGTCAGATGGGACTTCCAGGCCACCCCCTCCGAGAAGGCCTCCTTGCCCACCCCCCAGTCCCCCTCACATGACCCTGCTTCCTTGCAGTCCTCACCCCAAGCCACACTGAGCCCAGCGGCTCTCCCCCCACACAGGCCGAAGGAGGGCAAGGATGGCGCCTGGGCCCTGGAGGCGGGGGCTTCCAGGCCTGCCTTCCGCCACGCAAGCCCCAGCGCCCCCGCCTGGAGCGCTCTTCTCAGCACACGCGCCAGCCTGGGTGGCCCACCCAGCAGGAGGGAGCAGGGCGTTCTGCCAGCAGGGAGCAGAGTGAGGGGCCCTTCTCCGTCCCCAGCTCCCCGGCTCCCCAGGGGTCTGAACCTGCCCCAGGGGGTGGGAGGGGAGAGCCACCGGACCAAACAGAGCTACTGGATGAAATGTCTTCCCAGCCCTGGGAATCTTCGCGTTCAAGGTCACAGCTGGCTCTTCCTAGCAGGCCAAGGGTGTGCTCCAGGAAGATGCGGCTTTCGCCTCTTGCCTAAGAGCGGATAGGCTGGAAGAACCTGAGGTCCTTGCCTGGGGGGAGGGAGGGACACGCCCTCCAGCAACTAAGGAAACAGGTGCCAGCGGTCCCATAGGATTGGGAGATGTGAAGGGCTGGGGTTCAGCTGCCCTGCCCCAAGAGGCCCCAGGCTTCCTTCTCCACTGCTGTCCACCCCCGGGGGAGGGCCTGGGGGTGAGGCCAGGGCAGGCTCAGGCCTGCAGGAGCTCCGCCACAACTGCTCCAGCTGGGACTACTCGCCCCCAGGCCACAGCGCACAGAGGCGCCCACTCAAAAGCCCACACAAGCCAGCCCTTCGGCAAGGCTCGGTCCGCTCTGGCCCCAGCCAGCTCCTGCAGCCCTGAGACCTCACCCACCTGCCCGCAGGCAAAGGCCCACAACAGAGGTGGAAGCATGCCTGCCCAGGCCGAGCACAAAGGCCCTGGGAGGGCAAGGGGGTGGGCAGGGGCAGAAGGGGATGGGCCCACCGCACCCCTCCCCTGCTGGGCGAACAGGCTGCCTTGCAAGGCCGGGAGTGGGGGGGGGAACCCTCCGCCTTGCTGACACAGCATGGCACAGCCCTCCCTGGACCAGGCCTGATAGTCCGTGGAGTCACTGGGCCCGGTGGAACCCCCAGGCCTGAGGAGGGCATGGTCCTTACTGGGGGCAGCTGGTGTTGTTGTGACAGAGCCCCACCCCAGGGTGGGGGGAGTCGCCCACAGCCTGGTGCCAGCTGGGCCGTTCTCCCAGGCCCACTCCTTAGGCCGACTCCCTCTGGACTCCGGGATGTGTGGGTCTCCTGGTGTCCAGAGGGTCTCCCCGCTGGCCCAGGACCTGCGGTAAGATCTCATGGGACAAACCAGGTGAGACCGCAACCAGTTCACATCTAGTAAAGGGGACCCCAGGCAGGAAAATGACCTGCCCAGGCTCAGCGGGCTCCTGGGCCTACCCCTCGGTTTCCCGACTTCCACCCGAGAGCGGGCCCCGAGTACAGGCTCCCACCCTACCTGTCCTGGGGACGCCGGGTCGGCTCCCAGTCACAGCCGCCCTCCCTCCTGCTTCCTCCGCTCCCCGCAAGGCCGACCCCACGGTGGTAGAGAGGCAGGGTCGCGGGGCTGGCGGGGGCCCTGGGCGAGCCCCGCACCTGCAGAGCTCCCCCCGCCCCGCCCGAGGGTGGGCCCTGCAGGAGGCCGCGGGGGCGGCAGAGCCGCATCCCGCGCGGGGCGCTCAGGGGGTGCCCGGGAGTCACCGGGGCGCGCGAGCTGCGGGGCTCACCTGACGAGCGCGGCGGCGGGCGCGGCCAGCAGGCCGAGGGCGAGCAGCAGCAGCAGGCAGGGGGTCTGCATGGCGGCGGCGACCCGGTTACAGCGGACAGCCCGGGAGGTCGCGCGCTTATAGCCGAGATGACGGCGCAGTCGGGCCGGGTCAGCTGACCGGCTTGTTTGCACCCGGCTGGTCACGTGGGCCGCCGGCGGCGGCGCGGGGGGCGGGGCCGGGGCGGGGCCGGGGCGGGGCGACCCCGGGCCTGGAGCAGACAGACTCTCCGGCGCGGGCCCGCGCACGGCGGGTGGGGATGCGCTCGCCGCCCGTCCCACGCGGGCTCCCCCACTGACCACCCCGAGAATTACCGGGACCCGGCCGGGGCAGAAGGGGACGGGGCCTGGGACCCCCTGGACACCTTAGCCGGGCGAGGTCCCCGGAGCCGCGGCTCCTTCCCCGCCCCAGGCACGCGGTTGTGCAGGGCTCCCTGCTCCATCCTCCCCCTCTACCTGCTCCTTCCGAGGGCGCCCCTGACCCTCCCACTCTTCCTTCACCCTGGGAATCTCCCAGGTATCCCCTCTGGAGGCTCCAGCCACCCTCATCCTCCCTCTCCAGGTGTCCACAACCCTCCCACCCCCCAGTACCCAGCCCCAGAGCAGCACCTGGTCTGGCCCTGCCCGGGTCACCCTGGGCCCTCCTTCCTGTGTAACCCGGCACCGTCCCCACCAGGCCCCAGATCTCAGAGGATGCTGGGGGTGGGGGTGGGGGGTGCGGGAAGGGAAGGAGGTCTCAGCTCCAGGCACTGCTGGTCAGTTTTTCGGAGCCTCAGGGGCAGGAGAGCGAGTCCCTTGTTCTGGCCAGTGCTCAGCGCTGAAGCCACGGTGACCCGGTCAGCATCCGTTCCTTCCTGCCCAGCCTGCTACCCAAGGAGAGGGCCAGATCCATCCCTCCACCCTCAGTCCCAGCCAGAGGAGGGGTGGGCGTTATCGAGGAAAGGAATTTGGACAGGTCATTTCAGAGAACGTCATGTCAAGAAGGAAATTAAGCAGGAGAATGTGCTAGGAAGTGACCGCTGCGGGGGGCAGGCCTCTCTGAGGAGGTGACATTCGTGCAGGGAGTGAACAGTGAGGAACCTTCACAAGGGGACTCGCCCAGGGCACGTTTTCGTGAGTGGTCCTCCCAGCTCCCCCACTTAGAGGGGGGCAAACTGAGGTTCTGTGGCTCACAGAGGCAGGGTTAGAATTCCCGTCTTTTCTGTAACCACTAAATAAACCAGAACCCTGACCTCGGCCACCATCACCGCCTCCACGCTGGTCAGCCTGATGGCTACAGGTGAGTGACCCCCGCCTCGCCCTACCTCTGTATCCAGCCGTCACATAAATACTTACTAGGTTCCCTGCTGTGGTTCTAGATATGAGGACTAAAGCCGGGAGCAAAGTAGGCACACATCCTTGCCCTCGGAATCTGGCCCGGCGCCCTCGGGCCCAAGGCTGTCCTCCGTGCAGGCCCAGAAGTAGGGCCCTTGCACCAGGTGTTATCCCCTCCCTCGCGGCAGGCCAGTATCTTGGAGAGGTCATCCAGGCCCTGGGTGGGCTGGAGTCTGGCATACAGTGGAAGGGGTCCCAGCTGGTGTCCCCTGGGTCACCATGCTGGTCCTGATGTCCGGTGGGGACATGATAGTGTGTACCTGTGGTGCTCAGAGGCAGACGTCTGAGAAGACACGTGTTCAGAGTGTCCTACCTGCTTCCTCCTCAGAGGCATTTCTGAGGCCCCTGGGGGGTCTGGGCAGGAGGCAGCGTGGATGGTCGGAGGGGCCAGAAGCTTGACACGGCAGCCAGTTGTGTCTGGCCCAAGCTGTTGGGAGCCAAGCTGACATCCTTGGTTTTTCCCTGAAGGCGGCAGGGGGCTGCTGAGAAGGGACCCTCTGGTGGCCCAAGGGGTGGAGAGACCCTCACCCCCTGCAGAGGCCGTCTGTCCATTTATTACAGAGCAGAGATGCTCTCTGTGCTGGTTCCCAGCCCAACCCTTGATGCTCCAGGAGGGAGAGCCCAGGCCCAGATGTGTGGGGGGCGGGGGGGTCGTGCCCAGGTGAGTCGAGAAGAGCGGGGATGAGCAGCCCCTCCCTTTGACCTCCACTCGGCATCTCGTGGGTCAGCCTCTCTGGGACCCTGTGCATCCGTTTTCCCCTCCCAACATGTGATTGTGGAGCACCAACCGCATGCCAGGCAAGCTCTGGGTGCCGTGGAAATCATGGGAACAAAACAGGATTCCTGCCTTTGTGAAGTTTATACTCCAGGCAGGGGAGACAGACAGAAGGTGAAAAGGCTGCTTACACAGGTCACTGTAAGGAGATGATGAAGGGAAAGTCGGGGCAGGGGAGGGACAGCGAGTGACAGGAAGGGGGTGTTGCAATCGGAGAAGCCTCGTGCAAGCACGTTAAGTCAGCTGAGCACGGGCAGAGCGGGGGGAGAAGAGATGAGATCAGGGGTCAGAGTGGAGCTTCCCTGCCAGGTCACTCGGACGTCCAGTCACCAAGAGGACCCCGGGTGGGACGAGCTGGAGGGCTCCGAGCTGCACCACTCTGGCTGCCCTGCAGAGCAAGGGGAGGGAGGGAGGGCGACAGTAGACCAGCTGGGAGGCTAGTGCCACCATCCACGTGGGGGGCTGAGGTGGCCTGTACCGGGGCGGTGGCCAAGGAGGCTGTGAGAAGCAGCCAGATTCGGGATGCACTTTTGAGGCAGAGCCTGTAGGATATCCTGATGGATGGGAAAAATGGTGTGCGATGGAGGGATTAACACTGACTCAGGTGTGTCCAAAATAGCCAGAAGGATGGCATGTTATCGGCCGAGATGGGAACGGATGCGGGAGGAGGGACCGGGGAGGAAGACGGGGAGCTCCGTTTCAGATGTTTATCACATTGGCATGATGCCCGGGGGACATGCAGTGGCACTGCTGAGTGGCTGCAGCTACTGGGGTTGGGAGTTGAGGAGAGAGATCTAAGCTGAGACAGAAACTTGAGTGTCATCAACACTCAGCACTTTCTAAACAGTGAGATCAGATGCTAGGAGAGATGCCTGAGGGCTCCCAGCTTTATGTGGTTAGAGAATTGAGGGGGAACCAGCAAAGGAGACAGCAGGAGCAGCTGGGGACAGGAGGGGTGCCTGGATGCCAAGTAAAAAGTCCAAGGAGGCTTGTGGCCCACCTCTGGGCCGGGTGGAGGATGGGACTCCGCACCGACCACGGGACTTAGCGACTTGGCCTGGAGGAGAGCAGTTTCACTGAAGTGGCAGCAGTGATGTTTAAGAGAGAGCAGCTCTTGTAAAGACCCGGTGATCAAGACAGCGTGGTATTGATGCAAAGACAGGCAAATAGATGGGGGAGCCGAAGGAGAGCCCCGCACTGAAGTGCAGGGGGGAGGGCTGTCTTCTCAATGGACGTGCAGCGGGATGGGGGGGGCCTCGATCCCTCCCTCACACCACACACAGCTGTCAATTCCAGGTGGGTTAGGAAGATGGTAAATTCCTTAGGTCAGTTAGATCAATGGTAAATGCATCAGGGGGAAAACGACATAGGAGACCGCCTTCATGATCTTGAAACCAACAAAGATTTGTTTTTTAAATAGGAAATGTACAAAACCCACCAAATCTGTAAAAAAAGACAGAAAGACAGGATTAGGAGAATGAGAAGAGAAGGACTGGCATCCAAAATACGAGAAAACTCTTGAAACCCAACAATCAGCAAGTGCGCAAGATCAGACGCCCCACCAAAGGAGAAATCCAGAGGGCAGAGAAGCCCGTGGAGACACATTCACGTCAGCAGGGAAATGCACGTTAAAATGGCAACCAGAGGGACTTCCCTGGTGGTCCAGTGGTTAAGAATCCGCCTTCAAATGCAGGGGACAGGTTCAATCCCTGGTCCGGGAACTAAGATCTCACGTGCCGCGACTAAGCCCATGTGCTCTAGAGCCCACGCGCCACAGCTAGAGAGAAACCCACGCGCTGCTACTAAGACCCGATGCAGCCAAATAAATAAATTAATTTAAAAAAACCAAACAAAAAACCATCAACCAGATACCTCTACACACCAAAATCATGGAGACAGGAAAAGAATCAGTGGTAAAAGAACCGGGGGTTGGGGGAGGGGAGGAGGATCAGTGGGTAGACTTAGTACAGCCATTATTACAGCAGTTAAGGGACTCTGTGTGTGACACTTCAAGTGTAGATACAGGACATCACGGGTCTCTCAAAACCCTTAGAATGTACAGCACAAGGAGTGAACCTCAATGTCAACTATGGACTTTGGTTAATAATAATGTATCAATATTGGCTCACTGATTTTAGCAAATGTATCACTAACGCAAGATGTTACTAATAGCGGACACGTGTATGTGTGTGTGTGTGTGTGTGTGTGTGTGTGTGTGTGTGTGTGTTTGGGGGAGGTGAGTTTATGGGAACTCTGTACTATCTGCCAATTTTTCTGTGTATGTAAAACTGTTCTAAAAAATAAAGTATTGGGCTTCCCTGGTGGCGCAGTGGTTGAGAATCTGCCTGCCAATGCAGGGGACACGGGTTCGAGCCCTGGTCTGGGAAGATCCCACATGCCGCGGAGCAACTGGGCCCGTGCGCCACAATTACTGAGCCTGCGCGTCTGGAGCCTGTGCTCCGCAACAAGAGAGGCCGCGATAATGAGAGGCCCACGCACTGCGATGAAGAGTGGCCCCCGCTTGCCGCAACTAGAGAAAGCCCTCGCACAGAAACGAAGACCCAACACAGCCATAAATAAATTTTAAAAATAAATAAATAAATAAAGTATTAATAGAAAAAAGGGCATCGATCTCTCTCAGGGGAAAAATGATAAATTAATCTACATCAAAATTGATAACTTCTGTTTCTCAAAATACACCGTGTTAAGAGAGTGAAAAGGCAAGCCACAGAGAGAGAAAAACTGTTTTCATTACACAAATCTGACGAGCAACTAGTATCTGAAACATAAAAAGAGCAGCAAACCCATAAAAAGGCAACCTAACAGAGAAAAGAAAACCAGGAGAATGATTTGCTGGACCCTTCGCACACAGGCAAAGGGAACCAGGTGCCCAATAGACAGGAAAAGTGCTTATCTTCCTTTGTCATCAGGAAGGTGCCAGTCAGATCCCAGGTGGGGACCTTACACACCCTCCAGAGCGGCTCCAGTGGAAACCCTGGCTTAGCCAAGCGTGGCTGGGACGTGGGGCAGACGGATGTGCCAGAGAACGGGGACCGGCCCTTGGAGGCCCATGTAGTCCCGTCCACTGGAGCTGGTCCCCAGCTGTCCTGGTCAGCGGTGCACATCCTGGCTATCGAGGCAGGTGGAGAACGTGACACCATAGCCCCACGAGGAAAGCCCCGCGGCCCGTGGAAGCTTTGTCCCCGAGACTGGAGGGGTGGGCGCTCCGTGGCACAGCTACACGCCCGGAGGCCACACAGCCTGCAGGGCAAACGGTAACCACAGGCCACGTGGTGGACCCTGCAGACGTGGGGTGGGGCGGGGCCCCTGGTCCTGCTCTCCTCACCTCCCTCCCATCGGTTTGCAAGGTGAAAGGTGGGGGGCGCAGACAGGCAGTGGGCTCTCTCTGCCCTGGTCTCCCTGCCCCAGGCTCGGGTCTGGCCCGAGGCTCGGAGCCCCCAGCCCCGTGTGAAGCTCTGAGCCTGCGGCTCCCGGGCACCTGGAGGGAAGGAGGGATGAGGCCCCCGTGAGCCCGGCAGCGGAGAGGGACGGCGAGGGGCAGAGTGGGCAAGGTGCTCCCGGATGCGGCCAGAAGGGGTCTGTCACCAGGTCCTCCCTTCGGTGGGTGGAGGCGCAGCTGGGCTGCTGGGTCACACCTCTCCCTGTCCTCACTGCCCCGCCCACCTCTAGGGCCTGAGTCACCCTGCCCTCAGGCCCCCAGAGCCCGCCACCCTGGCCCCAGGAGGAAGGGGAGGCTGCAGCCCCTGGGGCCCCAGCCATAGGCTCCAGGCTAGTAGTGCTGCAGGGGAGGGAATTAGCTTCAGGTCAGCTGATCTTGGACAGGGACCCACTGGTGGGGGAAGGGTGGGAGCTGTGAGTGGTTGGCAAAGTTAGGGCAGAGGAGGGGGTACCCGGGCACAGGTGGAGGATCGGGGGGGGTCCATGCCTGGGCACAGGTGGAGGATCGGGGGGGGGGTCCATGCCTGGGCACAGGTGGAGGATGGGTGGGTACATGCTTGGGCACAGGTGCTCACATTTACCCCTGGTCCAGGGCCTAGGGATCCTGGGTGCCCTGCAGGGCAGGGACCTGGCATGGCTGAAGTGCCCTTCTCCACCCTGATCCCTGGACAGGGTCATTCAGTGCCTCCTGCCCTGGCCTCTGCCCCCTGCACCTTAGTCCAGTTCTCTGCACGATGGGGAGAAACAGCTTCCAGGGCCCACAGTGGCTAAACGTCACCCTGTGAGTCCCCTCCTAGTGGGCTCCTGCTACAGCCTGCACCCCATCCGTGAGCATTCCCCATTTCTGAGCCCAGCACGGGGCCTGGTTCTAGACCAGCAAGGAGCTGTGGGCGGGGCCTGGCTGCATGGGCAGGTGTCTTTGGGGTGTCCAGATGGGCCCGTGCTACCGAGGATTGTGCATGCATGAACACTAGTTTGTTCATTGTGCTGAGCTTTGCGAAATCCCAGATTCTGAGATGGAGACAAGACCCAGTGGTCTCTCAGGGCCTCAGTCCAGGCACTGGTGAAAAGGAGACCAGGGTCCCAGTGGCTCACAAGCCCTCTGGAGCAGGCATCCCAGCCCCAAGGGTTGAGCCCTGAGCCATGGCCTTCCTCCATCATGGTTTCTCTGGGGAGGTGGGATGGGGCCGGGGCTGGTAGCCACATGGGGCCCTTGGGACCCCAGGAGCCAACATGTCAGGGACCTGCCTGGGCAGAGTGCAGAGCCTGCTGTGGCCGGCGTCTGGAGTGACGGCACGCTGACTCACCTCCCCTGCACCCGCCACCCCACCCCGTTTGGTCAGGGACCCCTCCCCTCGTTCTCTAACAGAACCCACCTCACTCCCAGGTGCCAGCCTCTGAGCTGCACGCTGGGGACAAACAAGACAGAAACACACCTGCCTTCCTGGGGCAGCTAGACCCAAACCAGGTCCTCAACCAATGCACGACCTGGTCACAGGCTATGGCTTGTACCGAGGGGATGGCTGGGGTAAGGTGAGGACCACCATATACCCTCCTGAACGGTGAGCAGGAGCTGGACCGGAGCAATGTGGGCCGGGGTTGGGGGGAGGTAAGAGGGCCTTTGGAGCTTGGGGAGCAGCGTGTGCAAAGAGCCTGGGTGGGGGGCTTCCCTGGTGGCTCAGTGGTTAAGAATCCACCTGCCAATGCAGGGGACATGGGCTCGAGCCCTGGTCCAGGAAGATCCCACATGCTGCGGAGCAACTAAGCCCGTGCACCACAACTACTGAGCCTGCGATCTAGAGCCCGCGAGCCACAACTACTGAGCCTGCGCGCTACAACTACTGAGCCCGTGAGCCACAACTACTGAGCCCGTGAGCTACAACTACTGAGCCTGTGAGCCACAACTACTGAGCCCGTGAGCTACAACTACTGAGCCCGTGAGCCACAACTACTGAGCCCGTGAGCCACAACTACTGAGCCTGTGTGCTACCACTACTGAGCCCGTGCGCCACAACTACTGAAGCCCGCACGCCTAGAGCCCGTGCTCCACAACAAGAGAAGCCTCCACAATGAGAAGCCCGCTCACCGCAACTGAGTAGCCCCCCCTCGCCACAACTAGAGAAAAGCCCACACACAGCAGCAAAGACCCAACATAGCCAAAAAAAAGGAAAAAAAAAAGCCTGGGTGGGATGGAGAGCAGTGAGCTCCAGGGATGCAGAGAAGCCCCCGATGGGAGGCGGGGAGAGTTGGGGGGGGTGGGCAGAGGGGTGACGGGCTGCCTGGTCAGGCGGTGTTCCCAGTGGGGGCTCGGCCAGACTGTGGGAGGCCCCGGAGCAAGAGCCTTGCCTTCATTCACGGGGCGACAAGCACCCACGGAACGGCGGGAATCTGCCGTGCGGACCCCATGAGGCCGGCTCCCGGGACAGGCCTGAAGCCGTGAGAGCAGTGGGGACGTGCAAAGAGCGGAGGGCCCAGGGGTGACCTGAGCACCCCGTCCTGCGTGTGACGGTGGCCTGGTGGTTCTCCAGGTGGAGGGGATGGACCTGACTAGGATGGTGGCCTTAGGAATGGGACAAAGGGACTGACAACAGATACCGGGAGTGGTGGACGCAGGCGGGCGCGCAAGAGGGGGCAGGCTGCCTTGACTGTTTCCCTGTCTGCTCCTCCTGGAAATAAGGGCGCCCCTGGTTCCGGCGAGAGGCACCGGGGAAGTGCTCCCTGTGAGTGTCCTGTGGCTGCCGCTAACGGCCCCACAGACAGTACAGAGTCACTCCCTCCCGCTCGCGAGACCTAAAGTCTGAACTCAGCCACGCTGGGCCAAAGTCAGGGTGTCGCCGGGCTGGTTCCTTCTGGAGAATCCAGGGGAGAATCTGTTCCTGCCTCTTCCAGCTTCTGGAGACGCCGCATCCTGGGCTCGTGGTCCTTCCTCCATCCTCAAAGCCACTGGTGCAGCCTCTCCCTTCTCTCTCTTATGAAGACCCCCGTGGTGACATTGGGCCCAGCTGGGGAACCCAGGACCATGTCCCATCTCAAGATCTTCCACTTGCTCGCAACCTGCAGAGTCCCCTGTGCCATGGAAGGTCACACATTCACAGGTTTGGGGGATTGGGACGTGGACGTCTTTGGGAGGGGGCGTTATTCTACCCCCCACACTGTCGTTTGTTGAAAAGGGGAACATTGGACTTCCCTCGTGGTCCAGTGGTTAAGACTCTGCACTCCCAATGCAGGGGGCACGGGTTTGATCCCTGGTCTGGGAACTAAGATCCCACGTGCCACGTGGTGGCCGAAAAAAAAAAAAGAAAGAGAGGAAGGAAGGAAGGAAGAAAGAAAACGGGAACGTTAAAGTGATGACGAGGAGTTCAGTTTGGGGCCCAGAGGGTGTGCGGTGCTGGTGGGCTGGTCCTGCTAGGACAGGTGTCCCCAAGGCACGTGGACACGTGGGGCAAGTTCAGAGCAAGGCCGGGAGAGGCACGGAGCTGTGGCAGTCAGCTGGCAGGGGGGCTGGTGGGGCAGGACAGTGAGAGTAAGTGGGCAGGTGAGGGGGGTGTGGGACGGATGCCCCGGAGAGGCTAAGTGGGATGGGTGGATGGGTGGCTGGACCTGGGAGGCTTGCAGGGCTGTGGGGCGGGTTGGTGCAGCTGGGATGGTGGTTGCACTGCTCTGCCTGCGTCTGCTGGGCCGGGTTGGGCTGGCTGGGTTGCTTGTTTTTCGGTGCCGGCTTTGTGAGTGTCGGGAAGAATTGAGCAGCGCCTGCGGCTTCCCCGGAGTACTCTCGGGCCCTCCACATGGCCCGCAGAACAAAGGTGTGACTTGTGCCTCGGCAGCTGGAGGCCGATGCAGCAGAGGCGCACCACTCAAAACGCTGCATTCACATCCACCCCCAGCTGTGGCCAGGGACCCGCCGCGCCTCCATCTACAGCCACACGCTGGGCCAGCTGCTCCCAGGGAAGGCGTACCTCCCGACAAGAAGGGGGCCCAGGCCGTCTTGCCTCGATGCGCCCCTATCCACCCCGAGATGTCCTTAGAGCAGAGCAAGGGGGTGCCCACATGGCTGTCCCCCTGAGGGCAGGGCCACGGTGACCCCATCATGACCTCCCAGGCGTGGGTGCGCAGGTGGGTGGGAGCCCATCGCAGTGGAGCCCAGGCATCGGCTCACCCTGCCGTCCCAGGGCCGGTCCTTCTTCTGGAACAGACCTTATTGCTCTTCCCGCAGCTCCCACCCACCCTCCGCCCACAGCCGGCGGTGCAGGGCCGGTTGCCGGGGGTGGGCAGGTGACTGGCGGTCAATGCCCGCCTGCTCTCGGGACACCAGCTTCTCTGCAGCGCCCGGCCCCTCCCAGGCGGCCTGACAGACGGGTCTGGGGCTGCAACACCCACTGTCTTTGGAGCAGTGACTCAGCAGAGCAGGGAGAGTGGGGTGAGGGGAGGCCTGTGTCCCGTGAACAATGCCCTGATTCTTTGGAGACCCAGCTTGGATTGTGTCTCAGCCAGTGCACAAGCTGAGGGGCGGGAAGGATGGGCCTCGGCCCACCTGGAGGCGAGTACTGAGGCCTCGACTTTCAGTCCTGGAGGGACCGGGAGCCACAGACTCAGACACCCCCCCGCCCCTCCAACACTGACTCTGTGAGTGACCCAAGGCTGTCCCCTGCACTTGCCCCATTCACTGCCAGCAGGGAGCACGGCCCTGGAGCAGACTTCTCCCCAGTGGTGAGCCCTCAGCCCTCTGGGGTGGGCTCTTCAGCTGCCCCATGCCTCAGTCTCTTGTCTGTAAAATGGGGTCGTGCTGTGGAATCTCTCCTGCAGGGAGAGAGCACAGGGGCAGGTGTGTGGGGCGGGGCACCCAGTGCTCAGGTGCAAACTGCCCCCTCTCCGTCCCCTCTGGGGCTGCTCAGCTGCCACTGCAGAAGCCCAGGGGCTTTGCCTCCTCTGATCACAGACTCACAGGCAGAGGTGGGAGAGGCGTGGGGCCTGGGCTGGAGTGCTCAGGGCCTCCGAGGCAGGGCTCCAGTGTTGTGGGGACTTTGCAGGGCCGAGAAGCAGAGGGGACTGGGTGCAGCCCAGGGGGGTCAGGGGGGAGAGCAGGGAGGAGGCTGGCATGGGGCTGGGAGGCAGCGGATGGGCTGGCCGAGGGGGGAGAGAGAAGGGGCCAAGGACACCTTCAAGAAGACGCGGCCGCAAGAGGAGCACGTCCGGGGGGCAGGCGGAGACGCTGCTAGGGCCCCGCGGGGGCTGAAGGGCGGCAGGCGGCCACCATGCAGCCGGCCGTTGGCCCGAGCAATGCTCTGATGCCTCCGGAGGGTGAAGCTGGGAGCCTCCACCAGAGGCGGTCCCTGTGGCCCTGGGGACTGGTCGCGGGCAGCTCGAGGGGTCCGGTGGGGAGAGGAGATGCTGAGGGTGTGGTCCATCCCGGGGACAGTGGCTACACGGGAGGGGAGGGGGCAATGGCAAAGAAGTGTCCTCTGGGAGAGCCCTTCAGGGACGACGGCCTCAGGAGGGGGGGATGCAGAGCAGAGGCAGAGGAGACGCGGGTGCCTGCCTGGAGGGACCGCGCGGCGCTGCCGGCTCGGCCACAGGCAGCTGGAGGCCACTCCTCCCCCAGAGCCTGCACCCGTCGGGGCCCCAGGCCTGCTGACCCCGGGCGCGTGACGGTGGCGGGGGAGGCTTTCCGCACGAGGGTCGGCCCTGCCGGCAGCTTCCTTCCCTTTCTGGCTGGGGTTCCTGCTGTCTGTGTCGGGGGCCGCGGGAAGCTGCCTTGGCCTCAGGTTCCGTCCACTCCGTCCCCAGGGGAGGCAGCCCCTCTTCTCAGCGCAGCTGCGCGCCCAGCGCACAGGCCTGGTCTCTCAGGTGGACAGAGGGTCTCAGAGGCCCTTCCAAAGCGGCCACTGCCCGCGGGTCCTGCAGCTCTTGCCAGGCCCCCTGCCCTGCACGCGGTGCCCCTCCTCCCCCCTGCTTAGGCCACGTCAGGGGCAGCACCTCGGCCTGGGGCGTCCCCCTCTTGGGGTGCAGACAACACGTGGGTGCCCAGACACGGGAGCTGTTATTACCCTGGGGGCGGTGGGGGGCAGCAGGCCGGTGGTTTCCAGGGGGTGGGACTCCTGCCGGGGACTCAGGCTGACAACACGGGAGGCCTGGGGGCGGGAGGGAGGGCGGTCAGGAGACCAACCTGAGAATGGGGTCCCAGCACACGGTGGGGAGGTGCGGGGGTTCCAGAAGCGTCTGCCTGCAGACTGGTCTCCAGCACCACCAGCCCGCACGTCCCTGCACCTGGCTTCAGCCACAAGCCCTTCCTCACCCCCTGTCCTGCCTCGCCCTCACCCACGTCATGGCGAAGACACCCGCAGAGGAAATTGCTCAAGGACGCCCCCCAACCCCGCTTCTGCAGAAGCCACTGTCCCCGTCGGGGTGACAGTCCGGGTCGCCCCCCCAGAAACTGTGGACCCTCCTTGCCGTGTCCACCTGAAAAGAGCCCCCTCCTCTGTGGCCTGGCCAGGGTCCCTGACGGGCAGAGGGCTTGGGTGCCCACTCTGAGCTCCCCCATGGCAAGATACTCTTCCAGCCACCCCTCCCCCCCCTCAACCGGCCAATGGCTCACATCTGGGCTGGGGAAGACCCCTCCCTCAGCTTCCAGGTCCGAGGCTGCAGAAACCCAAGCACACCATGGAGCCCTCAGCTACACACTACTGACCCTCCCCCCTGCCCCCGCCCCCCAGGAGAAGAAGCACTTACCCCAAGCCCCGGACAGACCTGCCAGGTGGTGAGCAGAGCCCAGGCTTCGAGCTCCAGCGAGGCTGCCGCTGTGCCCCGTCCCAGCTCTGGGGGCTCTGCCCCACCTCTCTCCCACCTTCCTCCACCCCCTCCTGCCACTGAATCCCTTTATCCTCGTGCTAGGTTGAATAGTATCCCCCAGGGATATCCACGTCTGTGAGGGTTAATTTCATGTGTCAACTTGACTGGGCCGTGGGGGTCCCAGACGTTCAGTCAAACACGAGTCTGGGTGTGTCTGGGAGGGTGTTTCTGGATGAGATGAACATCTGAATCGGTGGACTTGGTAAAGCAGATGGTCCTCCGCAGTGTGGGTGGGCCTCATCCAATCAGTTGAAGGCCTGAATAGCCCAGAAGGCTGAGCCTCCTGCAAGTAAGAGAGAACTCCTCCTGCCCAACTGCTTGAGCGGGGACATCAGTCTTCTCCTGCCTTCGGACTGGAACTGCAGCACCTGCTCCCCAGGGTCTCCAGCCTGGAGACCACAGATGTTGGGACTTGGCCTCTGTAATCACGTGATCAACACCTCATAGGACAGGAAGGTGGGATAAGATAGATGGACATCCTGTTGGTCCTGTTTCTCTGGAGAGCTCTGATGAATACAGCATCCGAGCCCCCAGAACCTGTGGATACGTGACCTCACGTGGCAAAGGGACTTTGCAGATATAATTAAGGGAAGGATCTCAAGCTGGGGCGATTCCCCTGGATTATTGGGGTGGCCCCCTAATGTGGTCACGAGGGTCCTGACAAGAGGGAGGCAGGAGGGTCAGAGTCCGAGAGAGTCCGGAAGACTCGACGCTGCCACCTCTGAAGATGGAGGAGAAGGGGACCAAGGAGGCGGCGCCTCTAGAAGCCGGAAAAGGCAGGAACAGACCCTCCCCTGGGACCTCCAAGAGGAACCAGCTTGCAGCACCTTGATGTTAGCCCCATGAGACCTGTGTTGGGCTCCCCTGACCCGAGCTGTAAGATGATGAATTTGTGTTTAGCCCGACATCAGTGGTAATTGGCTCGGTCGCTGTAGGAGGGTGACCCAGAACTCCGGGAGGGTGACCAAGCATCCTGGTCAGCCCAGGGCTTTTCCTGCTTTAAAAGGGAAAGTTCTTCCTGGAAACCCCTCGGCCCTGGGCCAGCCGGGGAGGTTGTCACCCTCCTTGCCCTCTCACCCACGAATCCCCGACGTGCTGTCACAAGCCGAGTGACCACTACATTCCTGTGTGTTTACCGCGTCGGGACAGAATGTGGCCCAGAAAGCTTAGGAAGGGGCGTCATCTCACCTCGCTCCGAGAGACGGAGCTGCGATTCCATTTCACAGGTGTTGGAAATTTCACCCTGCAGGCCTGCAAGCCCTGTACTTGCCCAGCCTCGAGACCCAAGAAAGAGCCCGGAGTCAGCGGCAGAGACAGCGATGGTGTAATGGACGGGGGATCTTCCGTGTCTGAAGTGGGGTCCTGGAGCGACACCCCACCGTGCGTGGCAGACGGCGGGCAGGACGTGGTGGGGAGGTTACTGGCTATGGGGGAAACTGACATCACTTTGGCTCATGGGTTACGGGGAAACCAACAGAGGGCGTGCCCCTCACTGCCCCTCTGATAAACTGTCATAGTGGAGATAGCCCTGATCTGAAGACTGTAACAGTCATCACTAGCTGGGGCCCGGGGGGCAAGTATGTAGGCACAGATTAGGCTCTATGACTAAGAGGGAAGGTCCGTCATGTGAGTGGGGTGTAGGTGAGGCAGGGCCTGCTCCCGCAGGGATGTACAGAGAGCAAGAGTGCAGCCATCTTGGGTGGCCTGACGGCACTCCAGGAGACAAGACAGTGGCTTGGACAGGTCGAGGGAGCAGCTATTAAGTAGTGGAGTCAGGCTTTTAATCCCAGGGTCTGGCTCCCAAGACTGAGCTCCCACCCACTGCCCGAGGGGTACAGGCAGGATGGCCCCAGCCGTCTGCCTGGCCTCCCTGCCCTCCCCCTCCCGCTGCAGGCCAGGGACAAAGGGTGGGGCACCGTCCCCCTCCTGCCACCGTCCCCGCATCAGAAGCAGCCTCCCAGGGTCAGCGGGCCCTTCCCACGCCTTACTTGGACAGACCCACGTTTTTGTTTTATCAGCTTTATACCCCCTGGTGATGGAGGCCAAGAGCGCTCAGAGGTTTGTCCAGAAAAGCAGCGTGTG
The DNA here is from genome assembly GCF_965194825.1 of Balaenoptera physalus. Classification (NCBI taxonomy): domain Eukaryota; kingdom Metazoa; phylum Chordata; class Mammalia; order Artiodactyla; family Balaenopteridae; genus Balaenoptera; species Balaenoptera physalus. The sequence goes on along the minus strand of NC_138889.1, from coordinate 112,985,739 downwards.
GCTCGGCCGAGGCCACTGTAACAAAACCACAGCCCGGCGGCTTAAACAGCAGACGTTTATGTCCCCAGTCCTGGAGGCTGGAATCCGAGACCCAGGTGTGGGCAGGGCTGGGTCCCCCTGAGGCCTCTCTCCTCGGCGTGTCTCCTCCCTGTGTCCTCACGGGGTCGTCCCTCTGTGTGTGTCTGTGTCCTGACCTCCTCTTCTTATAAGGACCCCAGTCCTGTGGGATTAGGGCCACCCCAGTGACCTCATTTTACCTTAATCACCTCGTTAAAGGCCCAGCTCCAAACACAGCCACATTCTGAGGCGCTGGGGGTCAGGACTTCAAAGTGTGAATTTTGGGGACACAGTTCAGCCCGTCATAGGCAGCATCCCTCTGCCCTCCCTCCGTTTTCCCATCCCTCGACACCCCATTCTGTCTTTCAGCAGATTCTTTCCACACTCACCTCCATATTTCTAAATAACTGCCTTATTTCTAAATAGCAGCTCTTTCTAAATAGCACGCTGTTCCGTGCTATTTCTGTCTCTGACATCTGCTGACTTCCCAGTATGGAAGACAGAGATGACACATTCTTCCTCACCCCAAACGTTCATCCCTTCCCAACCCCCATTCTCCCAAACCCCTTCTCCGAGGCCCACCCTGGGCCGCCAGTGGTCTCTCCTTTGCTCCCTGGAGACCCCAGACTCAGGGGCTCGTCAAGGGTGCATCTAACCCCTTTCCTCTCCTCCAGAAAATCCCCAATGACTCCCGGTGCACTTGGAAACAGGACCAAGTTCTACTTGGTTCTCCCCAGGCCTTAAGGCCCCACGTGGCCCATCCCTGCTGACTCCGCCCACCCCAGGGACCCTTCCCCAAGCAGCCCCTGTGCCTTCCCCTTGGGCCCTGTGGGTGCTGACACCCTGCCCCCGCCCTGCTCTCCTGTCCTCAGGCCCTACCTCCATGCTGCTCTCCGAGAAGCCTCCTAACCCTTGACGAGGTTGGTCTACCCTCAGCCCAAATCCACCGCCCGCATTTCTTTTGAACCGTCTGGCACCCCCTCCACTGCACCTGCTCCGTGACCTTTCAACAGCCTACACCATTTTTTCACCATTTTATTTGGTGCACACGTGACCTGTAGTAAACCACACGTCTTTAAAGTGCACACCTGAATGTTTCCATCCATGGCTGCCCCGTGGACACATCTCGGGGTCACAGGCAAGCTTACCCACCGCAAAGGTTCCATCGCCCCGCGTCCCCCTCCTCCTCCACCCCCGCCAGTCCCACGCATCCCCGGACCGGCTTCCTGGCCCTGCAGCCGAGCTCACGTCCCTGGAGGCCGGCAGGGCTGGAATCAGCACGTGCCTGTCTTCATCTGGTCTCTGTCACACGGCACCATCACCTGGAGATTTAGCCACGCTCCTGCCTTCATCAAGGCGTGAGTTTCCTGTTGCTGCTGTAACAGAGTCCCACACGCTTAGTGGCTTGAAACAACCCAAATCTAGTATTTTATAATTCTGGAGGTCAGACGCCTGAAACGGCTTTCACTGGGACCGAATCCAGGTGTCGAAGGACCTCGCTCCCTCCGCGGACTCCCGGGGAAAACCCGGGTCCTGACACTTACGGCTGCCAGAGACCCCCATTCCTTGGCTCATGGCCCACCTCCAGAGCCAAAGCCACCGACAGCGGTGGTCAGTCCCCCGCCCTTCAGGGGCAGTCACACGTCCCCCAGGTTCCCCTCTCCCCTCCCTCTCCCACTTTTAAGCACCTCGTGATTACATTGCTCGCTTGGGTAATCCAGATAATCCCCCCCATTTTAAGGTCAGCTGCCTAGTAAACTTAATTCCCCTTTGTAACCGAACCTAATCGCAGGTTCTGGGGGTTTAGCACGTGTACTTCTTTAGGGAGCATTGTTCTGCCCCCCACAGTTGATCTCATTAGATTTTTTTTTTTAATTTTTATTGAAACATAGTTGACTTACAATGTTGTGTTAGTTTCAAGTGTACAGCGAAGTGATTCCATTATACAAATTCTTTTCCATTATAGGTTATTAAAAGATACTGAGAATAGTTCCTTGTGCTGTACAGTAGGTCTTTGTTGGTTATCTATTTTATATATAGTGGTGTGAATACTTTTTGAAATTAATTTATTTATTTTTGGCTGTGTTGGGTCTTCATTGCTGCAAGCGGGCTTTCTCTAGTTGTGGCGAGCAGGGGCTACTCTTCATTGCGGTGCGCGGGCTTCTCATTGCAGTGGCTTCTCTTGTTGCGGAGCACAGGCTCTAGTCGCACGGGCTTCAGTGGTTGTGGCACATGGGCTCAGTAGTTGTGGCTCACGGGCTCTAGAGCGCAGGCTTCAGTAGTTGTGGCGCACGGGCTTAGTTGCTCCGCGGCATGTGGGATCTTCCCGGACCAGGGCTCGAACCCGTGTCCCCTGCATTGGCAGGTGGATTCTTAACCACTGCACCACCAGGGAAGCCCAGTGTCTATATTTTAATACCAAACCCTAATTAATCTCTCCCCCACCCTTTCCCCTTTGGTAACCATAAATTTGGTTTCTATGACTGTGAGTCTGTTTCTGTTTGGTAAATAAGTTCACTTGTTTCATTTTTTAGATTCCACATATAAGCGATATCATATATTTGTCTTTGTCTGACTTACTTCACTTAGTATAATAATCTCTAGGTCCATCCATGTTGCTGCAAATGGCATTATTTCATTCTTTTTTATGGCTGAGTAGTATTCCATCGTGTATATGTACCACATCTTCTTTATCCACTCATCTCTCGATGGACACTTAGGTTGCTTCCATGTCTTGACCATTGTAAATAGTGCTGCTGTTAACATTGGGGTGCATATATCTTTTGAAATTAGAGTTTTGTCCAGATATATGCCCAGGAGTGGGATTGCTGGATTATATGGTAACTCTATTTTTAGTTTTTAAAGGAACCTTCATACTGTTCTCCATAGTGGCTGCACAAAGTTACATTCCCACCAACTGCGTAGGAGGGTTCCTAGTTTTTATTGACGTGTACTGTCCCATAATGCACGTGTGCCACTACTTGTCTATCCATTTACGTGTTGATGGACATTTGGGTGGGTTCCAGCTTTGAGCCATTCTGCCTAAAGCTGGCTGGAACATTCGTGTGCTAGTCTTTGTGGGGATGCACACTTTTGATCCTCCTGTGTAAATATCTAGGAGTGGGATTTCTGGGTCATATGGTAGAGGGGTGGGTAAGTTTGAAAGATGTATCCAAACGGTGTTTGCAAAGTGCTTGTTTCATTTTCCACTCCCACCGGCAGGGCACGAGGAGTCCCATGGCTCCATGCCCTCACCAGCACTTACTATGGTTGGCAGTCTTCATTTTAGCCATTCAAATAGGTGTCTGTGTTTTCTCACGTGGTTCTAATTTGCATTTCCCTGATGACTTAGGAACTAGGGCATCTTTTCATGTCCTCACTGACCATTTCTTCTTTGTGAAGTATTCATTCAAATCTTTTCCCCGTTTCTCTATTAGGTTGTCTTATTACTGAGTGGAAAGACTTCTTTATATATTCTAGATACAAGTCCTTTGTGTTTTTGCAAAAACATATGCTTTGCAAATATTTTTTCCCTGCCTGTGGCTTGTCTTTTCATTTTTGGACAATGTCTTTCAAAGAGAAGTTTAAAAAACATTGATGAAGTCAAGTTTATTGATTTTCTGTTTTTTAAATGCTCTATTTAATAAATCTTTGCTAACCTCAAGTTCAGTAAGATTTTCACCTATGCTTTTTTCCTACAAGTTTTACCATTTTCTCTCTTATTTTAGGTCTGTGACCCATTTTGGATCAATTTTTGTTTACGATGTGAGGTAAGGGTTGATGTCCATCTTTATGGCTACCCAGTTGTTCCAATACCTTTGTTTACAAGAGAATCCATTCTCCATTGAATTGCCTTGTTGGCCGTGTGTGTTTGGGTTCGGTTCTGGACATTATTCTGACCCATCTATCTATCTGTCTATTTTTACACCAATACCACACAATCTTGGTCTTTTTTTTTTTTTTTTAAAGTATTTGTTTTATTTATTTATTTATGGCTGTGTTGGGTCTTCGCTTCTGTGCGAGGGCTTTCTCTAGTTGTGGCAAGCGGGGGCCACTCTTCATCGCGGTGCACGGGCCTCTCACTATCGCGGCCTCTCTTGTTGCCGAGCGCAGGCTCCAGACGCACAGGCTCAGTAATTGTGGCTCACGGGCTCAGCTGCTCCGCGGCACGTGGGATCTTCCCAGACCAAGGCTCGAACCCGTGTCCCCTGCATTGGCAGGCAGATTCTCAACCACTGCACCACCAGGGAAGCCCACAAGCTTGGTCTTTACTGCAGCTTTATAATAAGTCAGGTGGGGTAAGCTGTTCATCAATATTCTTCTTTTTCAGAGTTATTTTAGTTATCTTTGGTCGTTTGCATTTTCATCTAAATTTTGGAATCAGCTTGTCATTTTCTACAAAAAAAATTCTCCTGGAGTTTTGACTCAGATTGTGTTGAATCTATAGGCCACTTGGGGAACAACATAGATTTTTTTTTTCTATCCATGAATACTGTATATCTCTCCATTTGTTCATTTTGTACTTTCTCTTAGTAATATTTTACAGTTTCAGAGTTCAAGTCTTGGGCATCTTTTGTCAAATTATGTCTAAATATTTCCTATTTTTATTCTCTTGGAAATGGTGTTTTAAAAACTTTGGTTTCCAAGTGTTCATTACTAGAGAATGGAAATACAGTTGATTTTTGTCTAGTGACTTTCTATCCTATGACCCTGCTAAATTCTCACGTTAGTTCCAGTAACTCTTCTGTAAGTTTTGTAGGATTTCCACAAAGATGGTCATGTCTTCCCCAAATAAAGCCAGTTTTATTTCCTTTCCAATCTGGATGCATTTTTCTCCTCTTCCTAATTGCACTGGCTGAAACCAGTGGTGAGAGCAGGCATCCTCACCTTCCTCCTGACCTCAGGAGAAAAGCATTCAGTCTTACATGCTAAGGATGATGTTAACTGTAAGTTTTTGTTGTTGTTTTTGTTTTGTTTACATTTTTGGGCCACGCGGCTTGCGGGGTCTTAGTTCCCTGACCAGGGATTGAACCCAGCCACCGCAGTGAAAGAGCCGAGTCCTAACCATTGGACCACTAGGGAATTCCCTGTAAGTTTTTCATAGATGTCTTTTATGGAAATTCCATAATTCTGTGGTGGAAATTCCCTTCTATTCTGTTTTCTGGAAGCTTTTTATCAGGAATGGAAGTTGGATTTTGTGAAATGCTTTTTCTGCACTTTTGGAGATGGTTGTATGATTTTTCCTGTTAGTCTGTTAATATGGTGAGTTAAACCCATTGATTTTCAAACGTTTAAAGAACCTGGCATTCCTGGGATATACCCGACTTGGTCATAATATATTATCCTTTTTATATATTTTGGGATTTGATTTGTTAAACTTCTGTTAAGAATTTTTGCTGTCATGTTCACGATCTGTTGTTTTCTTTTCTTCTAAAATCTTTGCCGGGTTATGGTGTCAGGGCAACGCTGGCTTCAGAGGATGAGCCAGGAAGTTCTTTCTTCTCTTCAGTTCTCTGGTATAGTTGGTGTAGAATTAGTATTATTTCTTCTTTTAAGGTTTGGTAGAATCCACCAGTGAAGACATCTGGTTCCAGAACTTTCTTTGAGGGAAGGTTTTAAACTACAATTTCAATTTCTTTGACAGATATGGGGCCATGAGGCATATCTGTCTCCTTCAGCGAGCTTTGGTGGTTGGTTCATTTCATCTTAGTGGCTGAACATATTGGCATATAGTTGTTTATTGTTCCCTTGTAAGCAGATAGGGTAGGGGGTCTCCAAAGGAAAAGAACTAGATAGAGCTTTTTGACATAAGAGAAGCCAGTTTTGGCCTAAGCCTGGCCACAATGCTTGCCCCTGAACAGGTCTCAGTAATACATGATGGTCTTAAGGGAACAAAAGAGCAAACTGTAATCAGAGAATAGAAGTAGCAGTAGCAAAGATAGTGTACCAGTTGTAAAGACTCCCCGTTCTGTTTCAATGGTGATGATTAGCCTGAAGCCGCAACCACCAGACCTACCGGAATCTAAGGGGTGAAGATGAATGACCTTTTCTGACCCTCCTGACTTCAATCAAATAAACCCTGGACTCTGCGGGGAGACCCTGCTTTGGAGAAGATCCCCGGTGTTCCCCTTACTTGCAGCAAGTAATAAATCTTTCCTTCTCCAGATTTTTGGCTTGCCTGTGTCTTTTGGCTCAACACTCACCAACAGGAAAACCCAGTTTTTCAGGTAATATCCTTATTATTATTTTCTTTTTTGGAGGATCTCTTGTAATCACTGCTCATTCCTGATATTCCTGATAATTTGTATCTTCTCTCCTTTTCTGGATCAATCTTCCTAGATAGAATTTTATCCATTTTTTTTAATCTTCTAAAAATATCAGCTTAGGTTTCATTGATTTTCTGTTTCGTATTTCATAGATTTCTGCTCTTTTTTTTGTTCTTCTTTTCTTCTGCTTACTTTAAATTTAACATGTTTTTCTTTTTCTATGATTTTTAAAAATTGAAGTGTAGTTAATTTACAATGTTGTGTTAGTTTCAAGTGTACAGCAAAGTGATTCAGTTTTATATGTGTGTGTACATCTCTATTCTTTTTCAGGTTCTTTTCCATTATAGGTTATTACAAGATATTGAGTATAGTTCTCTGTGCTATACAGTAGGTCCTTGTTGTTTATCTATTTTATACACAGTAGTGTGTATATGTTAATCCTCTTTTCCTCTTTCTTAAGGTGGTAAATGACTTGAGAAATGTCTTCTTTTCTAACACAATTTAAGCTAAATCCAACACATTTTTATATGTTGTATTTTCATCGTCATTCAGTTGAAAACGCTTTCTAATCCCCCTTTTGAGCTCTTTGACTCACGTGTTATTTAATACGTGCTATTTAATTTCCTCGCTGTTCTGGTTTTGCTACAGCTGTACTACAACGTAGGGCTCAAAGCTCCACTCACACGTCATCACAGAGTTCTGCAGGTCAAGATCCCACACGACAAGGAGCCAGTCCCCTGCCATCTCACCTGGGGCTGGGCCTCCTCCTCCAAGCTCATTGCTGTTGTGGCAGAGCTGGGTTCCTTCAGCTGTAGGCCTGAAGTCCACGTCTCCAGCTGGCTGCTGGCCTGGGGTCACCCTCAACTCCGCCACCTCTCTCCTGCCCCTCTGTGCCAGCAGGAGAAAACCCTCTGCTTTGGAATCACTCAGGTGATTAGCTTGGCCCCATCCAGGTAATCTCCTTATCTTAGTAGCAAAATCCCTCAGTCCATGTAACATAACAGGCACCAGAGGGCGAAGGTTCTGGAACCCTGCAGGCCACACGCCTCTATTTGGAGGTTTTCCACATACTGTTCTCTATATAACTGACAATTTAATTCCACTGTGGCCTGACTTTGTATGATCTGAATCCTTTTAAATTTCAGGAGAAATTTAAGGCCCCCAAAATGGTCTCTCTTGGTAAACACTTCATGTGTATTTGAAAAGAATGTGAATTCTGCTGTTTGTGGGTGGAGTGTTCTATACATGTCATTACGTTGATTTGATTGATAGTGGTGATCAAGTCTCTTATAGCCTTCCTGATTTCTGCTTACTCATTCTCCCAATCATTGATAGAGTTGTTGAAATCTCCTAACATATTTGTGGATTTGTCTATTTCTCCTTTCAGAGCTATTAATTTTTGCTTTACACATTTTAAAGCACTGGTATTAAGTGCATTAATATTTAACATTGTTATGTTCTCTTGATAAATTGACCCCCTTGTCATTATGAAATGACCCTTTTTATGCCTGGTAATATTGCTCAAAATGTACTTTGTACCAAGATAATATAAGCAGTTCTGTTTTCTTTTTTAAAAAAATTTATTTATTTATTTATTTGGCTGCATCTGGTCTTAGTTGCGGCATGCGGGATCTTTGTTGCGGCATGTGGGATCTTTCGTTGTGGCACGTGGGCTCTTTCTTCATTGCAGCGCATGGGGCTTCCTCTAGTTGTGGCAGGTGGGTTCCAGGGCGCATGGGCTTAGTTGCCCTGCGGCATGTGGGATCTTAGTTCCCCGACCAGGGATCAAACCTGCGTCCCCTGCACTGGAAGGTGGATTCTTAACCACTGGACCACCAGGGAAATCCCAGCTCTGTTTTCTTTTCTTTTTTTTTTAAATTAAATTAAATTTATTTTTTTAAATAGCAGGGTCTTATTAGTTATCTACTTTATACATATTAGTGTATATATGTCAATCCCAATCTCCCAATTCATCATGCCACCACCACCCCCCCACCATTTCTGTTTTCTTCTGATAACTGTTAACATGGTGTATACTTTCCCAGGCATTTACTTTTAACCTACTAGTGTCTTTATGTTTTAAACAAGTTTCTTATGTGTAGTATATAATTGAGTCTTGCTTTTCTTTTTTTAATCCAATCTGACAATGTCTACCTTTTATTTAAGATTTTTAGGTCATTTACATTTAATGTGATTATTGATATGGTTGAATTTAAGTCTATCATCTTGCTATTGGTTTCCTATTTGTCCCATATGTTCTTCGTTCTTTTTTTCTGTCTTTTTTTTTTTTAAGTTGATTCCATTTTATTTCCTTCAATGATTTCTTAGTTATAACTCTTTGTTTTGTTATTTTGCTGGTGAATTCAGGACTTATAGTGCATATCTTTAATTTTTCTCTGTATACCTCCAAGTAATATTATGCTACTTCATGTAGAGTATAAGAGCTTCACAATAGTATACTTCTCCTTGCCCCTCCCAGCTTTAGTGCTACTGTTACACATTTTACTTAGATCACATTATAGACCTTACAATATATTGTTCCAGCTTTTGCTTTGAACAACCAATTCTCTTTTAAAGATAGTTTTCAATAGAATTTTTTCTTTTTTCTTTATCTCCATGTATATCATTTCTGGTACACGTCATTGCTTTGTATAGATCCAGATTTGCATCTGGTGTTATATTCTTCCTGCCTGAAGGATGTCCTTTAAGAATTTCTTAATGTGCAGGTCTCTGCTTAGTAATCCTTTCAGCTCTTTGATGTCTGAAAATAATGTCTTTCCTTTGCCTTCATTTTAAAATAAATTCTTGCTGAATATAGAAATTCAGGTTTACAGCTTCTTTCAGAACTTGCTGTCTTGTATTCTAAATTGAATTGTCTCGATAATGTCTACTGTCATTTTCATTTTATTCCTCTATATGCAACATGTCATTTATTATTTTCTTTTAAAAGATGCTTTAAAGAATTTCCCTCTATTACTGATTGCTGGCTTTAAGCAATTTAAGTATGATGTATCTTGGTACAGTTTGTTTGTGTTTATTTTGCTTGGGGTTCATTAAAATGTTTGAATCTGTGGGTTTATGAAATTTGGAAAAATTCCAGTCAGTATTTCTTCAAATAATCTTTTTGTCCTCCCTCCTTTGCGGATTCTGATTCTGTGCATGCTGTCCTGCTCAGAGTTTTCTCACAGCTCAGTGATGCTGTGTTCTTTTTTTATTTGTCAGTCTTTTCTCTCTCTGACTTTCATTTGGATATTTAGTTCACTGATCTGCCATTGATCCTATTCAGTGTGATTTTTGTCTTGGACACTGTAGCTTCATCTCTAGACATCTTTGGACCTTTTCCACATCTTCCCCATCTCTCTTTAATTTGTTTGTGCTTTCCTTTACCTTCTTGAACGTATGGAATACGATTATAATAGCTGTTTTACTCTCCTACCTACAAATTCTTCCATTTTGTCATTTACGAGTCTGTTTCTATTGATTGATTTTTCTCCTCACTATGGACAATAGTTTCCTGCTTATTTGCATTCTGGTCATTTCTGATTGGATGCCAGGCATTGTGACTCTTACCTTGTTGAGCGACGGATACTTTGTATTCCTACAAGTATTTTTGAGCTTTGTTCTGGGAACCGGGTGTGTTTGATTCTCTTGGGTCTTAGTGGAAAGCCTTGTTAGGCAGAGCCAAAGCAGCATTTAGTCTAGAGCTAATTTTGCCCACTATTGAAGTAAGACCTCTCTGGGCACTACTTAATTCCCTTAATTCTTAATTCTTAATTCTGGGTACTACTGTGAATTATGAGGTGTTTCCACTCGGGCTGGGGTGAACACCAACTCTGCCTGGTATTGTGTGAGCTCTGAGGTTTGTTCCATTTCCTTTGGGTTGGTTCTTTCCTCATTTTAGGGTGGTTTCCCCAAATGCATGCACCGATCATAGCTAAAAACTTGAGAGAGATCCTTGCAGGCCTCTGGGGCTCTCCCCACGCTGCTCTCTCCTCTCTAGTACTTTGCTGTATGAACTTCAGCTGTTCTGACTCCCCTGACTCCACACGCATCTCCTCAGTGAGGTTGCCAGGCTCCACCCAGGTCCCACCGCCACTGCAGCCTGGAAACTCTCTGCAGACGTTTGCCTGTTGCAATTCTTAGATCATCTGTCCGCCCCCATCAAGGACCCCAGCCCTGCACTGACAGATGTCCAACATCTGAAAAACTTTTGTTTCCTATTTTTTTTCTATTTTTGTTTGTTTCAGATTAGAGGGTAATCTGGTGCCTGCTACTGCATCGTGGCAGGAAGCAGTAGTCTCCCAGATGGGGGACTGTTCTGTTTCTCTTCCCATTCTTTTTATTTCCTTAGAAAGTTTTGAAGTTTAGGCCAGAACTCTTTCCAGAGCAAGCAAGCCAGTTTTTGCTTCGTTTTGTCTTGAGATCTAATTGAGATGAGAAATGGAATATTGCCTGCCATATCAGTAAACAAAGGATGTCACAGCCATCAGCGATTGCAGCCCTCCAGCGTGAGCTGGTGAGCTCTGAGGAAACTCAGGATGTGAAAACACAGGATACTGGCCCCAGGTAGCTGAGGTACATATCAAAGGAATGATTTCAGTGGACCCAGACTCTTGCACCTTCCCGTACATAGAAAAGCTCTAAATTCCTTAACTTGGGATATCTGGTTTTCTTTAATTAACAATAACCTTTTGATGTTCAGACTACCTGCCCCTCGTTGCAAAACTTCTATATAACCTACCCTCACCCCCACCCCATCACCTCCTTGGACCAGTTCTTTCAGGGTTACCTTGTTTTTTTTTTCTTGGCCGCACTGCACGGCATGCAGGATCTTAGTTCCCCCACCAGTGATCAAACCTGTGCCCCCTGCAGTGGAAGTGCAGAGTCTTAACCACTGGACCGCTAAGTTAGTCCCTTTTCAGGGTTCCTTGAGATGCTGCCTCCTGGGCTTGCAGTCCTAAAAATTCTCGCTGAATGAAACATAACTCTCAACTTTTAGGTTGTGAATTATTTTTTAGTTGACAGAGATTTATAGCAAAACAACACAGAGAGATGAGTTTTTATAGATTAAATAGAAGGAAAATGGTTCCAACAGATGGACATTGTGTTTCTGAGAAACAAGAGGAAGTTTGCCCGTGGCTTTCCTTGTGTTTGGAGAGGATTTCAACCTGGCAGTGCTCAGCCCCAGATGTAAATGCTGCCTCCTCAGGACCTCAGCTCACCTGACTTGTCCTGCATGGGCCATCCCCCTCCCACACACGCCAGGACACCTCTGAGCCTAGGGGAAGATGACAGTGGGGGAGTCACACCCTGCCTTTGAGCACTAGATCTGAACTAGTTTGAAAGCCCCAGAACCAGAGCAGGATTTCCAGGGCCCCTGGTACCTGCAGCAGCTTGGCTGGGCTGGGGCATCTGCTTCCAAGCCAGGTGGCCCAGAGATGTAGGCAACCTCACCTGGGTCAAAGGCCCAACCCCCCCACCCCCTGGCTGTGTCTGGAACATCGTTAAGTATGGACATAGGCTGAATGGAAAAATAGAGCAAGGGCATCAAACTCACCTGGCCTGCAGGTGCTGAGGACCCGCATTCCTCCCAGATCTCATAGGGATCTGGGGGAAGTGATGGAACAAACAGCCCCTGGCGGGAGCGGTCAGACTCTGGATCTATTTTGTGTGTTTTGAGTGAGATCTGCTGATGGGCTAGGAGTGGGTCTGAGGGGAGGAAGGGTCAAGGTATGGTGGCCTGCACACCTGAAATAGTGGGGCTTCCATTTGCTGAGCTGGGAGATCTGGGGGTAGAGGGAGGAAAGGTTCGGTGGTTGCGGGCACATTGGGTTTGGAGGGGGGCATCCGAGGGGAGATGTTGAGCAGAGAACTGGATCCGTGGGTCCAGTTCAGGAAAGAGGTCTGAGCTGGACTTCAAAATTTGGGAGCTGGTGTATTCGTGGAATTTGAATTAGCTCCCTGCGGACTGAGGGTTGTTGACTTAAAAAATATGCACAACCTAAAAGTTGAGAGTTATATTTTATTAGGCAGGAATTTTTAGGACTTCAAGTCCGGGAGGCAGCGTCTCAAGTCACCCTGAGAGAACTGCTCCCAGGAAGTGAGGGGGGGCGGGCGGAGCTAGGTTATACAGAAGTTTTGCAACTAAGGGCAGGTAGTTGGAATGTCAAAAGATTACTGTTAATTAAAGAAAACCAGATATCCGAAGTCAAGGAATGTAGCGCTTCTCTATGTATGGGAAGATACAAGAGTCTGGGCTCACTGAAATCATTCCTTTGATGTGAACCTCAGCTCCCTGGGGCCAGTGTCCTGGGCTTTCTCATCCTGAGTCCCCTCAGGGTGCCCCGTGGGGAGTGGCTGCAGTCTGATGGCTGCTAGATGGCAGGTATTCTTTCTGTCCTGAGTTCCCTCAGGGCTCACTGGCTCAGACATCCTTTGTTTACTGATATGGCAGGAAATATTCCATGTCTCAGGGTGCCCAGAGCAAAGGTGGAGGCTGAGTTAAGGTGGAACTTCAAAGCAGGGGAGATGGAGTGTTGGATGGTACCATTATTTCACAGTTTGCGGGGGCCGGGGGCAGGAATGAGGGTGTATCTCACCCCCCCCAAATTAAATTCCAGACGGATCCATGATTTAACAATAAAAAGTGGAAATGTTACCAAGTCCAAGCTCGCTTTGCTCGCCACATGACAGGCCAATCAATCAGGAAACGAGGTGCTGAGGCAAGGAGTACGACATTATTTAGAAAGCTGGCAGACCGAGATGATGGCAGACTAATGTCCTAGAGACCATCTTACCGGGGTCTGGTTGCTAGTTTCTTTTATAGAACAGAGAGGAGGTGGAGGTGAGGAAGTAAAGTAAAAAGGCCATCAGTCTTGCAAAACATCTGGTTTGGCCAGCATCGGGGAGGGGATGCATTGCTTTCTTCCTTCTTGCAGCCGTCCACAAGTGGGCAGGGTCAGGGTGTTTCCCTGTGAGCTGAACAAAGGCACTTCGGTTTAACATTCAGGCAGAGGGGCAGGGTTCCCTGAGGCAGGCCATTGTGGGTGATTATAGCTATAGAAAGATACTAACAAAGGCAAAGGAGAAAGAAGGCTAAAGTCAAAGAAACAGTTCCAACATGGGGTCAGCTTGTGTTCTTCCCTGTTACAGAACTATAGAAGCATACAGCAGATGATGGGTGACAGCGGAACAGAGTGGATGAGAGGCTCTGAAGCCAAACGGTCCAGGTGCCCATCCTGGCTCACACAGGTGTGACCTCTGTGACCTTGTGAAGGTCACTTAGCCTCTGGCCCTCCCGTTCCTCATCTATAAGGTGGAATAATGGCAGAGCCACCTTGTAGAATAAATGAGCTAATAGGTGTTAAGCCCTTACAATGGCCCAGCACTTATGACTCACTAGATGGGAGTGAGCTGTCATTATTATCATTATTGTCTTTTGTTATTGTTGTTTTAGCATCTTAGAGTGGGGAAGGCCTTTCTAAGCATGACACTAAACCCAGAGGCCAAAACCCTGAAAGACGGATGAATTTGGTTACCTACATTAAAAAAAAAATTTTTGTTTTAATTAGTTAAAAAAATTTTTTAATTAGTTAAAAATTTTTTTGAATGTTTAATTAGGTAAAACGCTAATAGGCAAAGTCAAAAGTCCTCTGACAAACTCTGAATAGGTAACAATCACAGAGAAAGACTCATTTCTCTAATGTATGAGGAGCTCCTGTAAATAATAATTTAAAAAAAGAACACAATAGAAGCACAGGCAACTGAGAGAAGGAGAAATTCAGAGGAAAGGAAGTACAGTTGACCCTTGAACAATGAGGGGGTTGGGGTGCTGACCCCCGTGCAGTGGAAAAGCCATGCATCATATTTTATTCCCCTAATTAGTAGAATTAACTACTAATAGCCTACTGTTGACTGGAAGCCTTACCGATAACATGGTCAGTCCCATACGGCAGGGATGGGCTAAAGAGTTTTCACTGTGTGCCCTTTTTAATTTACACCCATGTGAACATATTACTTAGTCAAAAACAATAAATTAAAATCTAAGTAAGTTTCAAGAAACTCCATGAACAGCTACTACGGAAAACAGTATGGAGATTTCTCAAAAAATTAAAAATAGAGCTACTGTATAATTCAGCAATTCCACTCCTGGGTATTTATCTGAAGAAAATGAAAACACTCATTTGAAAAGGCATATGCACCCCTAAGTTCACTGCAGCATTATTTAGAATAACTAAAATATGGAAGCAACCTAAGTGTCCATTGATAGATGAATGGATGAAGATGTGGCATGCATATATATATACACACACATACGCATACACAATAGAATACTATTCAGCCATACAAAGAATGAAATCTTGCCATTTTCAACAACATGGATGGACCTGGAGGGCATTATGCTAAGTTAAATAAGTCAGACAGAAAAAGACAAATACTGTATGATTGCACTTATATGTGAGTTACCAAGTCCAAGCTCCCTCTGCTTGCCCCACGACAGGGCAATGAATCGGGAGACGAGGTGTTGAGACAAAGAATACGACTTTATTCGGAAATCCGGCAGACCGAGAAGATAGTGGACTAAAGTCTCCAAATAACCATCTTATCCAGGTCTGGATGCCAGTTTCTTTTACAGAACAGAGAGGGGGAGGAGGTGAGGAAGTAAAGTAAAAAGGCCATTAGGGGGCTTCCCTGGTGGCGCAGCGGTTGAGAATCTGCCTGCCAATGCAGGGGACACGGGTTCGAGCCCTGGTCTGGGAAGATCCGACATGCCGCGGAGCAGCTGGGCCCGTGAGCCACAACTACTGAGCCTGCGCGTCTGGAGCCTGTGCTCCGCAACAAGAGAGGCCGCGACAGTGAGAGGCCCGCGCACCACGATGAAGAGTGGCCCCCTCTTGCCGCAACTGGAGAAAGCCCTCGCACAGAAACGAAGACCCAACACAGCCAAAAATTTAAAAATAAATAAATAAATAAATAAATAAATAAATAAATAAATAAGGGAAATAAAAAAGAAAAGCACGTAGGGAGGAATATTAATTCAATAACTCAGTTGACAAGGCTGTGGACCACAGGTTAAAAAGCAGTAGCACTGGCCTATGTCTAAACATTGACACATTTCTGACCCTTCTTCGTTCACCAAGGATGCAGATGAATAAATACATACAGCTTTAAAAAAAAAAAAAAAAGGCCATTAGTTTTGCAAAATATCTCCTGCTTTGGCCTGCACTGGGGAGGGGATGCCTTAATATCTTCTTTCTTGCAGCCATCCGCAGGTGGGCAGGGTCAGATTGTCTCCCTGTGAGCTGAACAGAGGCAGTTTAGTTCAACATTCAGGCAGAGGGGCAGGGTTCCCCGAGGCAGGCCATTACGGATGATTGTAATAATAAAAGCAATGAAAAGCAAAGGTTAAAGTAAAAGAAAGAGATCCAACAAGAAGTCAGATTTTGCTCTTCCCTGTTACATGTGGGATCTAAAAAACAAGACAAACGAACAAACATAAAACAGAAACAGAGTCATAGATACAGAGAACAAACAGGTGGTTGCCAGAGGGGGTGGGGCGGGGGCAGGAGAGAAATAGGTGGGAGATTGAAAGGCACGAACTTTCAGTTACAAAATAAGTGAGTCACGGGGAGGGCTTTGTCCCACCAGACAGCAAGTTTACCCTGAAACTGCAAAGGTAGATACCATGTAACAGGTATCTTTTATTTTTATTCAAAGCACACACCACGCACAGCTGGTTATCTTAATACATGCTGGTTCTATTTGCTGTCTCCCCGACTAGAATGGAGACAGCATTTTGTTTGGGTTTATTCACAGCTGAATCCCAGAGCCTCAGGAGGTCACCTAGAAGATGCTACCACGTATCACCTTGAATGAGACATCGTCCCAAACTCCATCTCATATATGACCTTACTTTTTAATAGCGCTTCTAATACATCATCCTTACACTCTTGGTTTAAACCTGAGTTGGTCAGGAAATTTTGTCACATGTTTTAGGATGTGATTTGCTAACATGTTTAGTTAGGATTTTTGCATTCAAATACGATTGGCCTGTAATTTCTTCTTCTCGACTGTCATCTGATTTTGGTATTGAAGTTACACTAGTCTCATAAAATAAACTTTAAAACCAACTTACTTTCATAGTCACATGTGTGCAAGGTTGGAACAGTTTGGTCTTTTATTCCCCACCTCTCACCTCCTTAGGGTTACGTTGTAACTTCTGATTTAACTGCTTCAGTGCTGTCAAGACAGGTTTTCTTTTTCTTCTTGAGTCAGATTTGAGGCAGGAGATAGATGGGCCCCAGGCTGGGCAGCTGGAATCTGTCCCCTGTGGACAGATAATGCAAGATGAAAAGGAGGAGGAGCTGGGTCCTGCCCAGATAGGAGATAAAAGACCACATATTCCTCATTCTCAAGGTCAAGGAGACCTTCCCGACTACACATGCGCAGAGAGGCTCCTCGGAGGTCAAAAAGAGAGTGATGTCAACCTACCCACAGGCCTCTGCGCTAGAATCCGTCTTGGCTAAGAGATGTGCACGGACCCCTGGGAGGAGCCTGAGACAAACCAAATACGGACTCAGAACCAGACAAAGCAAGATGATGGGCCAGAGGAAACCCGGAAGAAATGGCCCGTAAGCGTGATTCAAACCACCACAAGGGTGTGACTGTCTCTCTCTGAGCCCGCCCTTGTGTCTATCCACATGCACTCTTTCTTTCTTTCTTTCTTTCTTTCTTTCTTTCTTTCTTTCTTTCTTTCTTTCTTTCTTTCTTTATTTATTTATGGCCGTGTTGGGTCTTCGTTTCTGTGCGAGGGCTTTCTCTAGTTGTGGCGAGCGGGGGCCACTCTGCATCGCGGTGCGCGGGCCTCTCACCACCGCGGCTTCACTTGTTGCGGACCACAGGCTCCAGACGCGCAGGCTCAGTAGTTGTGGCTCACGGGCCCAGTTGCTCCGTGGCATGTGGGATACTCCCAGACCAGGGCTCGAACCCGTGTCCCCTGCATTGGCAGGCAGACTCTCAACCACTGTGCCACCAGGGAAGCCCACATGCACTCTTTTTAATCCTAATAAACATTTTACTTGTTTCGCAACTTTCCGTCTCTCTGTGGAAATTCATTTCTACACAGCTGATGGGCCAGGGCTTGTCACTGGCCACTGGTCCCTGGTGGTCTAGTGGCCAGGATTCAGCAGTGTGACTGCCGTGGCCTGACTTCAGTCTCTGGCCGGGAAACTGAAACCCTGCTTCAAGCCGCTGCAGGCTGAGGCCGCCAGAGATCAGTTTGACATGATCTTTTCCTATGAATTTGATATTTCAAATACAATTTCAAATGACTTGGCATGCAGTTGTTCGTAGCATTCTCATATTATTTCTAGAAACTTTGGATGCATTTGTATTTGGTATTGTAGATTTATTCTCCCTCTCTTTCTGTCTTCCTCTCTCTGATCTTGTGAGCACTTCTAACACATCTTTGTTTTCAATTTCATTAATTTCTACGGTATTTTTAAAATTTCTTTTCCTTCAAATTTCGGGGAGGGTCACCATGCTCTTCTTCCTAACTTCATAAATTAGATGATGACCTCCCTGATTTCGGTCTCGGTTCCTTTCCAATTTAGAGATTTTGGTTTTCTTACAAGCACTGCTTTAGCAGCAATGACATCCTCAAACCCTCGCCTATAGTGTTTTCTGTTTTCATCATTGTTTAGTTCCAAATTCTATCTAATTTCCATTATGACTTATTCTCAGGCCTCCAGCTATGTTAGAACGTCTTTTATCTTTTAGGCTTAAAAATGCATGTCAGGTTATCTTGCTGTTGTTGTGGTTTTTAACTTACTTGCAGTATGGTCAGAGAGCTGGGTCAGTATGACACACATTCATCCTTTATGGACTTAAACGCAGTCAGTTGTCACAGACGTGAGCCTGAGGAAAAGGGTGATTCTCTAAATATCAGATACAGGGAAGTACATCATTCTGTTACATCAGACTTCCTAACCTGTCATTAAATCATCTATAGTTTGGGTTTCAGAAATTGCACGTAGCTCTCTGCAGAAAGCAATGATAATTCTGGGCAAAATATTTTAAAAAACTCTGTGGAGGGACTTGGGAACAGTCGCAAGCTGGCAGAACCGTGGTGGGGTTCAAGGTATGGGCAGACACAGCGGCGGGGGGCTTGGTCCTGCGGATCCTCCAGTCAGTGCCGAGCAGGGAAGCTGGGGTGCAAGGAGAAAGTGCAAATCCTGGTGGATTCAGGTGTCAGAGGCTGGTTTGGGGGTGAAGGGGGAGACCCCAGACAGGAGGGAGCCCCAGAGGGGGGACCCCAAAATTCACACAAAACTCACCCCAAACTCACCCCGACCCCTAAACCAATGATGTGCAGGAGAAAATCCAGGTGACTGGTTGAAGCTGGAAGGTGAGAGTTGAGCAGAGCTTTCAAAGGTTGATCCCAAAGAGACGGCGGAGCTTAGACTTTGAATCTCACTGCAGGAGAGAAGCTTGGATACCCCGTGGGGCTTCCATCAAAACCCCAGGAGGACCATGGCTTCAGAGCAGACTGTGTCCCCAGAATAGGGATTTGCCCTAAGATTGAGGCTCGGGATGAAATGAACAGTTCTAACAAAGTGTGAGGTGAGCCTCTGCAAGTTCAAGGTGACCACCTAGCAATGAAAGGCCTTGCTAGTAGGAAAGTCAATGCTGGGTACGAAGAACACCTTTACACCATAAATCTGACAAATTGAAAGAAGTGGACCAGGGCTTCCCTGGTGGTGCAGTGGTTAAGAATCCTCCTGCCAATGCAGGGGACACGGGTTTGAGCCCTGCTCTGGGAAGATCCCACGTGCCACGGAGCAACTAAGCCCGTGAGCCACAACTACTGAGCCTGCGCTCTAGAGCTCGCGTGCCACAACTACTAAGCCCACGGGCCACAGCTACTGAAGCCCTCGCGCCTAGAGCCCGTGCTCCGCAACAAGAGAAGCCACCGCAACGAGAAGCCCGCGCACCGCAACGAAGAGTAGCCCCTGCTCGCCGCAACTAGAGAAAGCCCGCGTGCAGCAACGAAGACCCAACACAGCCAAAAATAAAAATAAATAAATAAATACATTTATTAAAAAATAAAAACAAAACGGAAAGAAGTGGACCAGCGCCTAAAAGCTAACTCAAACTCAACTGAGATGACACAGATCATCTGAAAACCCCCGTAACTATTAAAGAAAATGAATTTGCAATTTAAAAGCTCCCAGTAAAGAAACCTCCATGCCAGAAGGATTAGCCTCAATTTTACATAATCTCTTCCACAATATTGAAGAGGGCGCGACACTTCCCACTCATTTTGTGAAGCCAGCCCGTCCCGATATAAAAACCAAGGACAGTGCAAGTAAGTCCCCAAACGCTCCAAAGATTTGTCTCACAGAGTATATCATCTGAACCCAAGGGAAATTAGAAATCAACTTTTAAAAGATATCCAGAGAAGCCCCCAAAATATTTGGCAAAAAAAAAAAAAAAGAAAGAAAAGAAAAGAAACCACAAGGGAAATTTGAAAACATTTGATCTGAATAAAGATGAAAACTCAGCACACCAAAAATCTGTGGAAGGCAGTAAATGCTGTGCTCAGAAGGAGATGTGCAGCTTCAAATGATTATATTAATAAAGAAGAGCGACTTCCCTGGTGGTCCAGTGGTTAGGACTCCGTGCTTTCGCTGCCGAGGGCCCAGGTTCGATCCCTAGTCGGGGAACTAAGATCCCGCAAGCTGCACGGCCAAAACGAAAAAAAAGAAAAAAAAAAAAGAGAAAGATTTAATATTAGGTATTTAGGTTTCCACCTAACGAAGTTGAAAAAAAGAACCAATGAAGCTAACTTTAGTAGAAGAACTAAAACTAAGAGGGGAAATTGATAAAATAAAAGGCAGAAAAATAAGAAGGAGTAATTAAGAAATGGATAAAACTCCTAGCTAAATTAATCAAGAAAAGAAAGAGAGAGTACACGTTACCAAGAGCTGGGATCTGGGATGGGGTGTTGAGAGACCACCCTACATGGGTCTTCTCTCCTTTTTTTTTTTTTCCTTTTTCTTCTTCTTATTTTTTGGCTGTACCGTGAGAGCGTGGAGTCCTGACCACTGGACCACCAGGGAATTCCCACAGGCCCTCCCTCCTCGGCACACTTGGTTCCAGACCATCTTTCTAAGAGCATTTGTAAAGCAAACAGCCTTGGAAGACAGTGCCTCCCTGTGGGGCAGAAGGCAGATTGTCCAGAATGACACAGATAATGTCTCCCTGGCCACAGCGGGGTGGGCTTGCTAGCAGCCCCGTATAAAACACTGGGGTTTCCTAAGCTTAGGGGCCTCAGCTGGGACACAGACCCCCTGGGTGTATGAAACAGTGGCAGGCAGGAAGGTGAAATCTGCTGAAGGAAATTAAAAACCTAAATAAGTGGAGACAGAGAGACCATCCATCATGTTCAGTAACTAAAAGTGTCGGTGTTGTTCAGATGTCGGTTCTCTTCAGGTTCATCTACAGATTTAAGACAACTCCAATAAAAATATCAGCAGGATTCCAAAACATGTGGAGAAAAACAGGAGCTAGAAGAGCCAAAATCATTTTGGAAAAGATCAGAGTCGGAGTCGTCTTACCACCCAGCACCCAGACTCGCTCTGGGGCCCCAGTGATTGAGGCCACATGGAGTTAGTTGGTGGACACACCGGCTCCAAGGTCAGTGGGTGGGGAGGGCACGTCCAGAACAGACCTGCTCGGAGATGGTCGACTGAGTTCTGACAAAGACACAGTAAAGTCAGTGGAGAAAGGATCGTCTTTTCAACCAATGGTGCTGGAAACACCAGACATCACCTTCTTTTTTTTGGCCACATGGCTTTCGGGATCTTAGTTCCCTGACCAGGGATCGAACCCGGGCCCCCTGAAGTGGAAGCGTGGAGTCCTAACCACTGGACCACCAGGGACGTCCCCAGACATCACCTTCAATCAAAGCAAATCAACAGCCTGGAGCTGTACCTCAACTTACACAACAATTAACTCAAAGTGATCATGGACCGAAATGTAAAACGTGGCAAATGAAACTTTTCAAAGACAGCACAGGATGGAGACCCGCATGAACTGGAGTTAGGCAGAGCTCTTAGTTCTGAGAGTCAAAGCATACTTTGTAAATGAAAGAACGGTTGTGTTGGACGTCAGTACGATGAAAACTTTGCTCTTCAAAAGACAGGGTTAAGAAAAAGAACCAACCAGCTGTGGACTTGGAGAAACTTTGCAGATCACATGTCCGACAGTGGATTTGTATCCAGAGTCCCCTAAAGCGTTCACGACTTAATAAGAAAAAAACCCTGCTTCACCAAAGATACACGGGCCCGAGGATTCTCAACACCATTCCTGTCCTGAAGACCCAAGTTAAACCCCAGTGAGTTACCCCTGCACACCTGTGAGAGCAGGCGGAATAAAGCAATTAAAAAACAGACAATGGGGGCTTCCTTGGTGGCACAGTGGTTAAGAATCCGCCTGCTAATGCAGGGGACACGGGTTCGAGCCCTGGTCCGGGAAGATCCCACATGCCACGGAGCAACTAAGCCCGTGAGCCACAACTCCTGAGCCTGCGCTCTAGAGCCCATGCTCTGCAACAAGAGAAGCCACTGCAATGAGAAGCCCGCGCACCGCAGCGAAGAGTAGCCCCCCCTCACCGCAACCAGAGAAAGCCCACGCACACAGCAACAAACACCCAGTGCAGACAAAAATAAATTAATTACATAAATAAATTAAAAAAAAAAAAAAAAAAAACAGACAATGCCAAGTGCACTGGGGGCTCTCACACGTTGCCAACAAGCCTGGACACTCCAAGGCATCTGGAGTGAGATGAAAGCTCAGGTTCACACAACAACCTGGACGGGAATGTTTACAGCAGCATTTGTCATGTCATTGCCACGAAATACTGTAAACCACCCAGATGTCCTTCAACATGTGAACGGATACTGAGATAAGCCCGCAATGGGACCATCCACGGCTATACAAGGAAGCAGCTAGCGATCCGTGGATGAACCTCGGATGCATCGGGCTGGGTGAGCAAAGCCAGATGCAAAAGCCTACATGTGCCGCGTGATTCCATTAATAGAACATTCTGGAAGTGACAAACTCTGGGCCCGAAACCAGATCAGTGGTTGCCAGGGGTTAGGGGCGGAGGGTTGATGACACACAGGGCGCTGGCAAGAGAATTGTTCTGTCTCTTGATTTTGGTGGTGGTTATATAACTCTTGGCAAAACTCACAGAACTGTACACAAAAAAGTGCAATTGGCTGTCTGTAAAATTTAAAATGCCTTAAAATATAGTATGTGTTCTTTACAATGTTTCCTGTTAGTCAATCTCTCAACAGCCTTAGACCCCAATCTCTCTCTCCTACATGATATGTTATCATCAGCAAATATTCTATTTCTGCTTTGTTCATTTATCCCTACAGATTAGTTATTTATTATTTTGAGATTTGCTTAGTTTTACCCCAATGTTTACCAGTTAATTCACTCACCGTTTCTTCTTGCATTTCCTCATTCCCGTGGAACACATTTCCTGTGTATTTTCCCTGCATTTCCTTAGCCTGTGTGTCTCCACTGTGATGTCCTCATCACTGCGTCCATCTCACGTGGACATCTGTCTCATTCCTGATCTGGGACTGTTATGAACACTGCCTCGACGGCCATTCACGAACTCAGGTGGCGTGATGCATGTTTACGTGAATCACCCAGGCCCTTGTACTCAGGAGTGGAATTGCTAGATGGCCACAAGAAATGTGTAAGTTCACTTTTCCCAGATAACGTCGAACTGGTTCTCAGGTGTCATACTGGTTTCCATGGGAACAGCACAGCAGGAGGGCTCTGATCTGCATCCCCAACAAAGCTCAGTTCAGTCAGGCATCTAAATGCTTGCCTCTCTGGGATGCTGTAAGGGCAAGTCAGTGTGATTTTCTAACACAACTTTATCGAGGTATAATCCACATACCATACAATGTGCACTTCAGTGGTGCTTAATATATTGACAGAGTTGGGTGACTGTCACGGCTAGGTACGTCCGGAATGTTGTCATCCCCCAAATCCCTTAGCTGTGACCCCCGTACCCCATCCTGCAGCCCCTGCCAACCACTAATTTTGGATGCTATACATTGACCTATTCTGGACATTTCACATAAATGGAATCACACAAGACAAAGTCCTTGGTGACTGGTTCCTTTCACTGAGCGTGATGTTTCCAAGGTACATCCACGTTGTTGTGTGTGGCAGTACTTAGTTATTTTGGTTACCATTGTCGGGATACGACACGTCTTGTTTACACATTCATCAGTTGGTGGACACTTAGGTTGTTTTCACCCTGTGGTTATTATGAATTACACCTGCTATGAACACTCGTGTGCACTTTTTGTGTGTGGACGCACATTTTCATGTCTTGGGAATAGACCTAGGAGTAGAATTACTGGGTCATAAGGTCATTCTATGCTTAACCTTTTGAGGAATATTCCCACCAGCAGCCCACGAAGATCCCAATTTCTTCACAGCCTCGCTAACACTTGTTATTGTCTGACTTTTTGATTCTAGGCATCCCGTAGGTGTGATGTCATATCTCCCTGTGGTTTTGGTTTGTGTTTGCCTGATGGCGATGGGATTGAGCATCTTTTCATGTGCTTGTTGGCCATGTGTACGTCTTTTCTGGAGAACTGTCTACCCATCCCTGCAGTTTTAATTTGCATTCCTTGGTTATATACGAGGTAGAATATCTTTTTCATGCGTTTACTGGCCATTTGAATGTCCACGCTGGTGAAACGGCTGTTTAAATATTTTGCCAATTTTTCTATTGCATTGTCTGTTTTATTTTCTCAGTGATTTGCAGGCATGGATCATTTATTCTGTATACAACACCTTTGTATTTTATATGTCTTCCAAACGTATTCTCCCAGTTTGTGACTTTTCTTGAACTTTTTATGGTGTCTTTTGATGAACAGAACTTAGAGAGTTAACTATTGAACACATTTAAATGTAGTCTAATATGTTGATTCTATTTTCATTTCAGATATGGTTTAAGACGTCTTTTCCTACCTTAGGTCATGAGAATATTCTCCTAGTGTTTCTTCTAAATGTCTTAGGATTGGTCCACATAACTAACGTTGTGTGTTTCTTTTCATCCACACGGGTGCCCTGTTGCTCCAGCATCGAATTCTAAGGGACTGTCCTTTGGTGCCAGCATTGCCACGTGCCAGTGGTCCAGACCCATCCGGATTGCTCCCTGGGGTTTGCATTCCATTCTATTCTTATTAGTTATCACTTAGCACACGTGTGAATACCATCCTCTCTCAATTGTTACAGTTCTGTGCTGCCCTGATCGCTGGTTGGGGAGCTCTCCTGACTTCTTATTCTTCCAGAGTGTCTTACTCTTCTTGGCCCTTTGCATTTTTGTCACAAATGTTAGTGTCAGTTTATCAATTTCCACAAAACACCAGTGAGAATTTTGATCAAGATTGCATTTAATCTATAGACCATTTGGGGGATGATGGACATCTTTAGAATATTAAGGATGTAAAACAAATAGATGTACCTTCATTCAATCATTCATTTATTATTGTGAAATATGCAGAAGAATGCATAAAGCACACATGTACAGTTTAATAAATTACTGTAAAGCAAACATCCACGTAACCCCTATGCAGGTCAAGAAACAGAATATTATTCCCTCTCCAGAGAGCTCTCACGTGTCCCTACTCAATCATAATCTCTTCTGCTCACCTAGGAACCACTAGCTATTGATGTGTATCAGTTTTGATGTCATTCCAACACTGTATTTGCCAAAATCTTGGTAAACATCTAAGTATCCCTCAGTAGTAAAATGGATAAATAAATGTGGATATTCGTACGATGAATACAACATGGCAATGAAAATGAATGGATTACAGATGCAGACAGCATTATGGAGGATGTAAACAGGCATACGTGGGCGCAGGGTGTGTGATTTGTGTAGATGATATATGTACATGCACACACGTATGCATATGTGCGCACATGACGTGTGCACGTGCATGCACACGGTTATCTATTCATTGTAACATGGATCCAGATGTTCATGTGCACATATAGGCATTCATGTATTTTTGTACGCATGCATGTGCATGTACACACGGGTATATGTGTGTATACCTGTGCACGCAGAGGTACATGTGTCTTGTGTGCCTGCACGCACATGTATGAATGTGTGCACGTACACATGTGCATCCATGTGTGTACATGTGTGTATGGATATGTGTGTATGTGTGCATGTGCACTGCATTGTGTGTGTATCTCGATCGATAGACATGTATGTTTGTGTGAATGTACATGCATGTATACATGTATGTATGCATTTGTGTGCCTAATGTATGTCTATGCATGCATAGTGTATAGGTAGTGTATGCATGTGTGTATGTGTAGTATACATGTATGTACACACACATAAATGCATGTATATATGAAATAATCAATATTTGACAAAATCTGATGTACACAGATGGTAATTTTTTTAAAAAAATTATTTGCCCTCAGCCTCCACCTTCTGCGATTCCAATTACACATATTTTTTTTAAAAATATTTATTTATTTATTTTGGCTGCGCCGGCTCTTAGTTTTGGCATGTGGGATCTAGTTCCCTGACCAGGGATCGAAGTTGGGCCCCCTGCATTGGGAGCGTGGAGTCTTACCCAATGGACCGCCAGGGAAGTCCCCCCACAGATGGTAATTTAACAATGCCACCCAGCTTTCCCAAGTGGATGCACAAATTAACACACTTCCAGCCACGTGTGAGCATTTCTGAGGTTCCACATCCTTCCCAACACGTGGCATTTTCAGACTTAAGTGATTGCCAATCTGATGAGTGTGTAATAATTTATTATTGTAGTTGACATTTGCGTTTCCCCCACTGTCAATGAGCACCTTTTCATGTGTTTTTTGGGAATCTGGATGTGCTATTTTGTGAAATACCTGTCCCGGGTTTATGCCAATTTCCAGTAGAATTATCTGTCACTTCCTCGTTGATTTTCAACAGTCTTTTTCAGTTACACGTGTGGAAAATATCTTCTCCAGCTCCATGCATTCTTTTTTCACTGTTTATGGGAAATTATTGTATCAACTTTATTGAGATAGAATTAAAGACAATAAAATGAACACATTTTAAGTGTACAGTACAATTAGTTTTAGAAATGTATACACTCGTTGAACTCTGACTGCATCAGGACATAAAACATGCCCATTTCTCTGTAAAATTCTTTATCTGTTCATCTGTTGATGGACACCAAGGTTGCTTCTACGTCTTGGCTATTGTGCTTAATGCTGCTGTCAACATGGGGTGCAGACGGCTTTTTGATATCCCATTTTCATTTCCTTTGGATATATACTCAGAAGCGGACTTGCTGGGTCATATGGCAGTTTTATTTTTAGTTTTTGGAGGAACATCCACACTGTTTTTCCTAGTGGCTGCATCAATTTACATTCCCATATAAATTGGGAATGTATAAAGCTCTTATGTTCCTTTCTTTTAAATATTTTATCTTCCATTTTACTAATTCTCTTTTAAGCTGTGCCGAATGTATATCGCGTCCATCTAACTACCACTGAGGTCTTTGTATTTCTAATTCTAGAATTTCCATTCCATGCTTTTTTGCAATTTTTCTGCCAAATTCCTCTATCTGGTTGTTTAATTTCTTAAAAATCATAATCAAGTTTCTATTAAAGAGATGCCTGACAATTCCAGCATCTGAATCTTCTGTTGGTCTGTCCCTCTTGTTTATTTTTCCCCCTGTTTTGGTTCTCATGTTTTTCTATGCTTGCTTGTTTCTGATTTAGGACCAGACCTGTTATATAAAAATCCCAGGAGATGATCAGAAGCTCTGGACGATGTTATCACCCTCCAGAGAGGGTTTCCTTCATAATCTATCAGGTGATGGGGGTAAGAGGATGGTTGTAATTCACTCTAGAATAGAGTTGACCTAAAGTGGGTTTCAGTCTTTACGAGGCAGGTGGCTTTCGGCTCCCCTTTCCCCATGGGTGTGGCGCTCCGGGGTCCCAGCTCGGACCCTCGTGGTGCACTCAATCCCTCCAGCCCTGGGAGACACAAAACTCCCCTCAGTTCCTCCAACTTTCAGCTGCTGAAATTGCTTTAGGAACGTGCAATCTCCCGAAGATTCTGCCCCCAGCACTCTTATCTTCTCTCTGAATCTTAGACAAATAAATCCCGGCAGCCCTGTTAAACCCCCCATTGTCTTCAAAAACTCTTTTTTGTTCTTTTGATGTTTTCTCTGGTTGTTCTGATCAGGAGAGGTCAAACAGTTTAATCCGTCATTCCCAGAAGCCGGATTCCTCCTCCCTTTTTTATTATCTGGGAACTACCATTATTTTCTAGAAAGCTCAGCACACTGTTTTAAAGGCTCATTGTTGAGCACGTCTGGCTGCTTTTATGGGGGAGATAGTGAAGCTTTCTATTCTCCATGTTGCTGTAAATTAGGTTGCCGCTTACTTTCTTAATTGCTTCCTGGAAGAATGTAGAAAAGATGTTTACACAGTGCCAGATCCTTTCAGGAAAAGAGCAATCACGGAGACGTGCTGTCTTGAGGGGTGTGGGTCTGTCTCGGGGAAGGACGGCATGTGTGCCAGGTGCCCCTGGGGCCACTAAAATTCTCCCTTTTCACGTTGACCAGACTGAGTCTGAACACAGCCCCGCCCTCTGCATTGGGTCTCCGAGGACTCGTGTCCCCCACCTGGGGACCTTCTCCAGCCTGGAAACTGGGGGACACGAGCCTGCCGGCTGTGAGTGGCACCGGAGTAGGAGGGGCAGGGGTCCCGCTTGCGGAGCGAGGTGTTCTCACAGCTGAGCCCAGGGTCCTGCAGACCCTGTGATGCTGAAGGGTCAGCTAAGTGCAAACACACGACGTGGAGCTCGTGGGAAGCATCAGTGGGGACTCACAAGGCAGGTTCCCGGGACCGTGGAGCGAGGCCGTGCTGTGCTGCCTGCAGCCCAGAGCCACATGCCTTCGGAGCAACAGCTCCTGCACGTCCCTGGGCCCCGCCCGCCATTCCTGCCCACGACGAGCTCAGTTCTGTGCATAGTAACTTGGAGATGGTGCTCCGAGACCAAGCCCAAGCAGGACCAAGGTGCACACATACGGTACGTGACCAGCTAGTCCGGAACCCCGAGTCCCCGGCCACAGGGTGGGGGCCAGTGGCTGGGGACTCCCCCAGCCACGCCTATGGCCACAGGAGGGTCCCTTGGGACCAGGTGAGGGGAAGGAAGACGCCTGCGCTTAGCGTCCCGACAGGCTGCCCCACACGCAGGTGCGAGTCAAGAAGGACGGTGGCTGTATTGCGCCCAGTCTCAGGTGGCCTTGAAAGACGCTGGAGAAGGAAAGTCACCCCGATGGGTGGGGCTGAGAGCCACGCACCTGACTGCCCACCTGTGTGGAAGGGGAAGTGGCCCAAGCTGAGAAAATACCGACTTCCGGGCAGGGGCTGGTGGCGGGGCTCTCTGGTCGGGGGCCTGAAGGAAAAGCACTGAAGGTGGGAGACGGGGAGTGTCATGTAGCAGAGCATCCAGCCGGGGAGCCCCCGGGGAGGATGCGGGGCAGGGCCTGTGAGCACGGGGTCCACTGGCCGTGTCACACACCATGCCGTGTGCAGTACGGGGATGGTCCTCTAGCGGCATCACGGGAGCACCACT
Organism: Balaenoptera physalus; assembly: GCF_965194825.1. NCBI lineage: Eukaryota > Metazoa > Chordata > Mammalia > Artiodactyla > Balaenopteridae > Balaenoptera > Balaenoptera physalus. The sequence continues at coordinate 112,956,711 of NC_138889.1, read as the reverse complement.
TGGAGACAACGTGACGGAGGAAAGGGGGGACATCCTTCGGCATTAATTACGTGTCCCCAGTCCGTCTCTACACTGCTCCCCCCAAAGAAGGACGCTTGGGTCCAGGAGAAAGGGTGGGAGTGTGGCTTAGTCAGGGGCCTCTAGAGAAACAGAGTCAATCGGCTATAGGGAGACCCGAGGAGATTTATTATAGGCATCGACTCAGGCCACCGTGGAGACCCACGTGCAGGCTGGGGAGCTGGGGGAGCTGGTGCTGTCGTTTGGTCCACGTCCGAAGGCCTGAGAAGGAGGGGGGCCGGTGTCCCAGGGCAGAAGAAGACGGATGCTCCCACTTAAGGAAGGAGCACGTTCCCTTGTCCTATTCAGGCTCTCCATGGGTTGGATGATGCCCTCCTGCATCGAGAAGGGCGTGTACTTTCCTGAGGCCCCCCGTCAAACGCTAATCCCTTCCGGGAACACCCTCACAGACACCCGGAAACCGTGTGTTACCAGCCATCTGGGCCTCCCTTGGCCAGTTGAGCTGACATGTGAAGTTGACCGTCACTGAGCAGGGGTAGCCACTGGCCATCGCTCCCCAGGACACCCTGGGGGACCGTGTGCTTCCTGGCCCCACTGCCCTGGGCTCAGCACAGACGGAGGTTCTGGTCCCCAAAGGAGGCACACTCTTTCCCGGGCACATCATTTGACCTTGGTGTATGCCCTTCCCGTGATGCCTGCCACGCCCAGCCCCGCCTCCCACCCTCTGCAGCTGATGTGGTTAAGGTGACTGAGTTCTGGCCAGTGGTTGCAAGCCCGTGTCCAGCAGCTTCTGGAACCTTCCCTGAGAGACAGCAGTTGTTTGGCTTTTGCCCTCTTCTTCATTCCTCCATTCACCTGATGCTCCCTTCATCTGGAGCATGGCAACGGGCATCCTTGCCCACGATGTGAGGGCCACGGGCTGGGGACGATGGAGTGGTGAGCTGGGCGGATGCTACCGTGTCTTAAGGAGAAACTCGCTCCTAGTGCCAGCGGAGAGCCGCCCACCCGCACCTGACCCTAACCTGTACCTGTGCCCTGGACTCAGATGGGTGCCAGAGCCTGCCAGAGGCCCAGTGACAGCAGCCAATGGAGCCCGTATCCTGCCTAAATGCTTTCACGCGTGCGTTAGTGAACTCAGGTGGCCAGAACAAAGTCCCACAGCCTGAAGCTTTAACCACATTCATTGTCACCCAGTCCTGGAGCAAAACTTCCTCTTCTTACAAGGACCCCAGTCACACTAGGTTAGGACCCACCCTAGTGACCTCATTTTACCTTAATAACCTCTTTAAAGGCCCGGCTCCAAATAGTCACATTCTGGGATGCTGGGGGTCAGGACTGCAGCGTATGACTATGGGGGACACAGACCAGCCCATCACGTGGCTGCACAGCACGCATGCAGGGGCTGCAGAGGTGAGGGATTCTGGCGTCCTCTACGACCCAGGGCACATGCAGAAGGACGCAGTGGGAAAGCTCGGCCAGGCCGGCCTACCGGAGGGCTGCAGACGGCAGGAGGACGGCAGGGAGTGGTCCGGGTCTAAGCCTCGGGGCAGCGCCCCCCGCCCCTGTCCATCCCCCGGCACTGGCCCGGCTGCAGGAAGAGGAGACCACAAAGCAAAAAAGGCGCTGGTGTTGAGTGCTGAGTGGAACCAGGGAGGCGTGGAGGTGGCCCCCGGGTGGCAACCATGTGAGGTGGCCAGGGAGCCTCTGGGCGCCTGCACTAGCCCCCCGCCCCAGCTTCTGGGGACAGAGACCTCCTTTCCCTGCAAGAAACAACCCCTCCTCCTCCGCTGGAGCCATCTCGGTGGGCCTGCGAAGCTCCCCCTACACGGGTCTTGAAGGAAGGATGGCAGGAAGTCCCCGGAGGGAGTGTCCACTTGTCCCCCAGCCAGGAATCCGGGTCCCCTGTCCAGTCTGGGCCTGGTCCTTTGGCTCCTTCCTGGGTTCTGCCCGCTGCCCCTCCTCCTCCCCTGAAGACTCCTTTCCTTTTTTTCGGCTCGCGGTGGCCGGGGACCGTCTGTTATTTGTTACTGGAGAGCCTCACCCGATGCCCGGGTCCTGCGATGATTACGCTGGAATTTCCTGAGGGCAGTGGGGCAGGCAGGCGCTGACGCCTGGGGCTGCGGGCCAGTGGCCAGGCTGGGAGGCGTGGGTGCAGGTGGCCTGGGCCTCAGCGAGCCCTGTCACCTCCTGGCCGGCCAGCGCTTGGGGCAGCCCAGGACAGCCTTCCTCGTCGTGGGCGGTGCGGTGCCGGGTCCCAGGAGAGAGGTCCAAACCCCACCGCGTGCGCTGCCTTCGCCGGGAAGGGCCCTGCAGTCCGCAGCAGGGTCTCCATCCGCGAGCAGATCCGGAGTGTGTGCCATCCGGGCGCACTGAGGACCCGGGTATATCCTTGGTGGGGATCGGCCGCTGATCTCCGGGTCCGGGCACCGAAAGGGAGCAGCCGCAGAGCCGCGTGGGTGCTTCCAGGACAGAGCCGCCCAGACGGGAGCTTCAGGCGGCAGCAAAGGAGACCCCCAAACTGCCCGGACACGTACCAGGCGGCGTGTGTTAGCCCACGCTCGACGCACTCCCCGTGGGAGCAGGGAACTGGAGGTGCCCCACGGGTCCCCAAGTGGGGTCTGGTGGGACAAACCCTGGGGTGGCCGCTGGATGGTACGGGGTCCTGCGCAGGGGAGGAGGGGGCCCACAGGGCGAGGCTGGTCCCCAGGGCCGGAGTCAGGGGAAATGCGGGGGCAGACGGGGTGAGGACCGGGGGTCGATTTTTTCAGAAAGGGTCTGGACGTGAGTAAAGACATTTTAAACAGGTGGGAGAGTAAATCAAAGCTAACAAAAAAGGTAACCCAAGGGCACAGAGGAGACCGTCCTGCGGAGCCTCCCGTGCGCTACAGCTGGGACTTCAAAATCCCAGAAATGAGCAATGGAGTGTGAAACCCAATGGGGTCAAAATGAAGAAACCAGCCCCAAAGGGGAGAAGATGAAACAGAGAACTGGCTGCACGCGGAGTCGGTGACTTAACCACTCGGAAGGACTTTATTTCAATCCACTTTAAAGCACAGTAATTTGAACACAACTGTCAAATGTGGTGGATTGTGTGTGTGTGTGTTTACATTTATATGCTGTGTGTGTGTGTGTGTATGTGTGTAATTGTGTAAAATGCCATTAGGAAACAAATTTTCAAGTTGGCAGAAATAAATATACAATTGAAGGAGTCAAGAAAAAGACTTGAAATTCTGCACTGGAATTGGAAATATCGGTCAGGATATTCTTTATTTTTTAAAACTCCTATTTCCTAAGTCAGACACAGAAGGACAAATCCTGCACAATTTCACTTGAATAAGGTTCCTAGTGTAGTTCAATCCATAGAGACAGACAGTAACAGACAGTAGGATGGTGGGGCCTGGAGCTGGGGAGGGGGATGGGGGTGAGTGTTTAATGGGGGACAGAGTGTCAGTTTGGGAAATGGAAAGTTCTGGAAGTGGATGGTTGCACAACAGTGGGAATGCACTTAATGCCACTGAACTGCATACTTAAGGATGGCTAAGACTCTGAATTTTCTATGTATTTTATTACAATAAAAATAATTGAAAACATATGAATGTCCTAATTCTGTCCACTGAAAAGGCCTGGAGGCAATGACCACACCAGCCGCAATGAGCACCACAGAACCCAAAGTAGGCCCCTGAATACCCACTAAAGTCCCTCCAGGAAGGAGCCCAGGGTTCCTGGAGAAAAGGCTGGCACGGGGGCTTATATAAGGTGAATGGAGAACCTCGGGTCCTGCCTGAATGCATGGAAACTATCAAATCCTGCCGCCTCGTTGCAAAATGACACACTGGCGAACTTGGTCCAAGACTTGACCCCTTGGTCACTGGTCGGGATGATTAAATACGATGAGGTGAAATGCATCTCAGCACCCCCACCTGGTGTGACCCCCATGAGTCCCGCCGTGACACAACCAACTCCCTCCCCTCCATGTGAGTGGGGGTCTGTGACTAGCTTCCGACCTGCAGGCGAGGGCAAAGGTGCAGGGTTTTCAGAGGTGAAGGTCCTTTGAGTTAGTCAAGGGACGCTCCTCCTGGTGGGCCTGACCTGATCAAGAAGGCCCTTTCTAAGAAGGTTGGGGCCTTCCCTGGAGTTAGAGGCTCAAGGACGCAGACGTGGGAATGAACCCTGCCACGACCTGAGAGGGCCCTTCTCCAGCCTAGCCTCTGGATGAGAGCACCGCCCAGCATGCACCTTGGCCCGGTGAGGCCCCGGGCAGAGGACCTGGCCCAGTCACGAGTTACGCCAGGACTGCTGACCCACCAAAATGCGAGATCATGACGGCGTGTGATTTTAAACCTTTAAGCTTGTGGTGATCGTCACTCAGCAATAAAAACTGCTACATGCATGAAATATATTTAAATATGTTCAAATTCATGAGTTCGTAAGATATATATGCATGTATGTATATATATATATATATATGTGTATGTATATAGATAATAATCAGTATCTCTGGACCTTTTCTGCCTTCCTTGTTTCAAATATGTGATGTGGGGAAATGTATCTTTATAGAAGAATTCTTACAAATAAATGCTGAAGAAACGCTAGGTTTAGAAAACTGCCATTTTGCAGCCCCTGATGAAATAATGGATCCAGGCCTTCGATAGTCAGGCTGGGGTGATTTTATCCCTCAGAGCACAGTTGGCAGTGCCTGGAGACATTTTTGATCGAGATGGAGGGGGTACCACTGGCATTTGGGGGGGCGGGGGTACTGATGGACGTCAAGGGAACAGCAATGATGTGTCGGTGGTGGGCTGACCCTTCCTGCCCCTGCCCCCTGTTGTTCATGCCTTCATGCAACCCCACCGCCTCACCTGAAGGGGACCCGCGCCGCCTTCTTACAGAGAGTGGCTAAGGGGCGGGGTGTTACTCCTGGGACCGGGCCTCACCACTGAAGATGCTGGGGTCACTCCGTCCTGCTGGCCTTGCAGAAGCACCATGTGGGAACAGCCTGTGGGGGGGCCCATGTGACGGGGACCCTGGGTGCCCAGAGGAGGTGAGGACCTCCTTCTGGAACCACGGAGACGTGAACTCTGCTCGCCTGAGCGAGCTTGGAAGTGGACCCTCCCCAGTCGAATCTTCAGATGAGAGTGCGGAACGCACAGCCAGGTCGAGCTGAACCACAGCACCTGTGAGAGAATAACAACTGTGTGTTCTTTTAAGTCTGTGGTGATTTGTTTCGGCACAGAAGATGCACACACTGGCCCCAAATGCCAGTACTGCCAAGGCTGAGCGACTGATCTCAGGCAATTATTTTTTTCTGTAAAGGGCCAGGTAGTAAATATTTTTGGCTTTTCTATCATCACACAACAAATGACTACGGACTTAGCAGCCAAAACATACCCATCGACCAGCTCGCGGTTCTGAAGGACTGAGGTCCGGTTGGGTTCTGCCAGGTTCTCTGCTTAGGGCCTCATAGGCTGAGATCTAGGAGGGCTCCTTCCTGCGGGCTGTGGGGGCGAATCCACCTCAGGGTCCATCCCGGTGGTTGGCAGAGTTGTTCCTTGTGGCTGCAGGACTGAGGTCCCGTTTTCTGACCGAGTGTCAGCCAGGGGCCCTTTCATCTCCTTCCACGGGACCCCCTCTGTCTCAGCCGTGGAGAAACCTCCTGCCTGTCAACCTCTTGCTTTGACTTTCTCCCAATTCCCCTCTGATACCAGCTGACACACACGGGATTAAATCAGGCCCACCTGGGTCATCTCTCTATTTTGAAGTCAAATGATAAGCACCCTTAATTACATCCTCAAAAATCCTTTTTGCTAGTAACATGACACAAGCACAAGAGGGATCTCTTATGTTATTCACAGTTCCGGGAATTAGGGCAGAAAATCTGGCCAGGAGTGGGATTTCTTAGAATCTAGCCCACCATAGCCAACGTAACGTGAAAGAAGCCATGGATAGCCTGTGAACAAAGGGTCGCGGCTGTGTTTCAGTAAAACTTTATTTACAAACACAGATGGCAGATTGGATTTCACCTGTGGCTACTGTTGTTTGCCAACCCTAGTCTAGCAAAGGTCACCAGTGGCTGCTAAGACCATGGGAACAGCTGATGGGGAGCTTGACGGAGCTCTGGCTGACCACACGCCGCCCACCGATGTTTCACAGAGGAGACACGCCGGCCACCGCACGCCTCCAGCCCTGGTGCAACAGGATGTGCCATTTCTACCTTCGAAGTGGCCTTGCCCAAAGATTTGACCTCAAACGGATCAGGATTAACAAGAAATACAGAGCGTGGAAAAACACTACGCTGTGATCCATGAAATCCAGAATATTAGAAATTCCCTAAACAAATGGCCTTGCTCCTTCGCAAATAACTGCCAGAATTAAGGAGGGGATACTTTTGGATAAAAGGGGGGCTTTGGAGACATGGCAATAATGCCTGTGTGAGTTCTGTGTGGATTTTGACTTGAAGAAATCACCTGTAAAATCCATTTATGAGACTATTGGGAAAATTTGGACTTGTCCACAGATTCGATGATATGAAAGAGTTATTGATGTATTTTTAAGTGTGATGATGATATGGGGCCTTTTTAAAAAAAGAGTTCTTACCTTTCAGAGACATGAGAAGGGATAGGGGCCCACAGACATTGAAGGATGAAGTGTTTATGGATGAAATAATATGGTGTCTGAGGTTTGCTTAAAAGTGTCTGGAGAGTGAGGTAGGTGGGCGTCAAAGACACAAGACTGGCCCTTGGTGGTCATTGTCAGACCCGGGTAAGAGTTATAATGTTCTCTGTGCTTTCGTACGTGTGTGGAATTCTCCCAACGAAGGCTTCTGATTGCAGCACAAGGTTTCCTGAAGGACAGGCTGGTGGGTGGTGGGGAGCTCCTCGGAGCTATGGGGGAGCCGGGACCCCTCTTGTCAAAGGACCCCAGGGGAAGGGACCTTGCTGCGGGGGTCAAGGGACCCCAAGGACTTGCTGCGGGGGCCAGGAGCCAGGCGGCCAGAGCTCCCCAGACACTTGCGGTGTGGCTGAGGAGTGTTTATGAGCATGTGTCTCGGGACCATCGGTAGCCGTGAGATCCTTCCCCTCCGTGTGACCCCAAGGGGCACTGTCCATGTTCCCAGAGGCCCAGTGGGCCCTGAAGCTTGCCAGTTACCCCGGGACACGGGGGCTCAGAGCAGGGGTGAGAGCGAGACCCATGCCTACACCAGGGGCAGCTCGAGGGAATAAGAGCAGACCGGGCAAGCCAGGACAAGAATTGGTGATCAGTGCTTACCATGCGGGCCTGTGGTCAGTGTCTACCTCCCTCACTGGCCTCCACCCGAGTACCATGTAGCAGGAGCTGCCTCTGCTTCCTGGTGGGGTCAGAGGCGGGGTCGCCCACCGACCACATCCCGGGTTGCAGGTGGCTCCGGCATCCTCTGCTCTCCCAGGGGCTTGCCCGGACACTCAAGAGATCTTGTCACCTCCCAGCTGGGTCCCCTCTGGTGCAGAGCCCTCACCCAGCTCAGGTTGAGAGCCTGGACTGTGGGCAGAGCTGCCGTGGCCCGTAGATGCCAAGCCCCACGTCCCCTGTCTCATGCTGTCCCCTCCAGGGACGGGGGCTTGGTATTTCCTCTACCTTGTCCCTTGCGGAGCAGGCCAGGGTCTCAGGCAGGTCAGTGGTGCCCCCAAACCTCCTGGCTGGACCCCCATCCTGCATTCCCAGCCCTCCACACTCTCTGGAGGCTCTGCCTGCTCCAGCCTCAGTCCTCTAGAGGGTCTTGGTGAGTCCTGCAGCTGGCTAGGCTGATCTCCGTGTGTCCTCAGTGTTGGACACCTTCAGCTGATGAGGCCCAGATATCTTTACCCAACAAAGTTGTGAGGGATCTGGGGCTTGAGGGGCCCCATTCCAGGTGTTGGAAGGCTTCTGGGAGAATTGCTTGTCAATGGTTACTTACATGTGGACACCCCCGCCCCAGACCATCAGAATCCTTGTGCACAAGCTCCCATGCCCCACCCCCAAGATGGACTCAGCAAGAAGGAAGGAGGGAGGGAAGGAGGAAAGGAGGAAAGGAGAAAAGGGAAGAATGGCAAAATGGATGGATGGATGGAGGATGGATGGATGGAGGATGGATGGATGTGTGGATGATGGATGGAGGATGGGTGGATGGATGGATGATGGATGGAGGATGGATGATGGATGGAGGATGGATGGATGGAGGATGGATGGATGGAGGATAGATGGATGGATGGAGGATGGATGGATGGATGGATGGATGGAGGATGGATGGATGGATGGAGGATGGATGGATGGATGGATGGAGGATGGATGGAGGATGGATGGATGGATGGATGGATGATGGATGGATGGATGGATGGATGATGGATGGAGGATGGATGGATGTGTGGATGATGGACGGATGGAGGAATGCGTGAATGCATGGATGGATGGGTGAATGGCGGGATGGGTCGGTGGATGGATGAATAGATAGATGGGAAGGTGAGTAGGTGTGTGGATGGGTGGGTGGATGGAAGATGGATGGAGGGATAGATACACACATGCATACAGAGAGTGTGGGTGGGTGACTGATGGTTAAGGGCCCACAGAGGATGGAGGAGATGACAGACATGAATGCATAGGCAGACACAGCCCAGGGGTGTGGTGAATACGCACCGATAGGAAGAGCCACTAAAGCTCCCACCACCATTCTCAGTTCTTCCCACGTGGTGACTTGTTTAATTCCCAGCAGCCCTCGTGGGGGGGGCACTGCTATTCTTCCCAGTTACAGAGGAGGAAAGCGGGATGTGGAATGGCTACCCAGCTAGCTCAGGGTCACAGGCTACAGGGTGAGGGACCCGTACCAAGTGTTTCCAGGCACCGAGCTGAGACCCACAGAAACACAGGGGTTACGCAGGCCCCCAGAGGTCAGATGGAGCCACAGACACGGGGATGAGGTCAGCCTGGGAGAGACCCACAGTACACAGAAGTAGCCCAACACACATGGGAGCAGTGGGGGAGCCCAGGAGCCTAGCAGATCCACAGAGGGGCCCTCAAAGTCAGGGCCCCCGGTGGGGGGCCCACACACGCAGACCATAGACCCCAGGTAGGTCTGTTCCCAGGATCCCAGGGCAGTGACTGAGCGGGTCTGCAGAGGTGCTCAGTGGGGAACGTTTCCGGCCCCACGCCCCTTGCCGTCTAGCTCTGCCCACACCTAGGCCAGTGGGAGGTGGCCGAGAATGACCAGGGCTTCCGGCCCCCAAGAGCCGACTGAGCTGACCAGCAGCAGGTAACAAGTCTCACCTGAAGAAACCTCTGAAGCTAGCAGCCCCCAGCCCCCACTCCCACCCTCCCAGGTCTGGGAGCCACAGCCCTGGGCCCCTGCAGGGCAGGCGGGGTCTGAGGTCGGCTCCAACCCCTCTCCAAGGGCCGGGCCTGAGCCCTCGGGGTGGGGTGGGGCGGGTCGGGGGTGGGGGTGGTGCGCCTGTGTTCCTGTATTTAGAGACCCTGTTTCCCAAACCTGCAGCCTCACCAGGAAGCATCCCTGCTTTAGCTAATGCTACACCACTCCGTCCTGGGGCCACAGCCCTGCTGGATTTGCACTTCCTGCCTCTGTGCTGAGCCTGTGAGGGTCCTTCTGCCAGGAGTGCACACCCCCCTCCCTAGGATGCCCACCGACTCCACCCCCAACTCCTTTCCCCCTGGCACAGGGTAGGCCTTTCCTCCCTCCCGTGGGCAGTCGGCACCCCCAGCCCAGCGCCCCTGACCCCACCTCTATCTGCACCCCCAGGAGAGGACAGGCTGCCCTGTGGGGTGGGCCTGCTTAGATCCTGGGAGGCCCTTTCCCCAAGGTCAGGGTCAGCATGGAGGCCCTTTTCCCTGTCTGGGTCCAGTCCAGGAGAGGGCAGCGAGGAGGGAGAGGCCCAAGGGGTGGGCATGGAAGGCTGCCCTGGAGGGGGCAGCACCCCTCCCCAGGCCGGGGGCGCTCCAGGCCCTCAGCCTTCAGTGCAGTGGGCACAGGCCCTGTGGTCAGAGGCAGAGAGCTGGGCCGCTGGGCCGGGTGGGGCTGGGCAGAGGGTGCCTGGAGGAACGTGCCCAGCCTCTCCCCCGGGCTCCTGGACAAGGCTGGCTCCGGACCACGTGCTGGCCGCATCGGACCCCATGTGCTCTGCTTGGGGCCCAGGGCCGTGGCCCAGTGGTTGGTTAAGAGCAGAGAGGGAGGCACCCAGCCCCCAGCCCCCAGCCTGAGCCCTGCAGGAAAATGCTGGGCAGCCCGGCCAGCGTCCACTCCACTCGTGCCCAGGGCTGGGGCAGCACCTGCAGAGGACCCTGTGTGTGACTGCCCAGCAGGGCAGCGAGCGTGCTTGGGAGCTGGCGGCCACCGTGGAACCAAGGCTCCCTCCTCCCATGGCAGGCGTGGCTGAGGCAGTGCGGGGGCAGAGGGACACGCTGCCCCAGGAGTGCGGGGCCCCCGGGGGTGCTGACGTGGCCTCCTGAGAGTCAGCTCCCGCCGAGAGGGAGCACGCATGTGTGTGCATGCGTGTGTCACGTGCATGCGCGTGTACGTGTGTACATGCATGTGTGTGTGCGCCGGCGCGTGCGCTCGCCCACGCCCGCAGGTGCGGGAGTCACCCGCACAGCCTGGGAGGAAGCCACAGGCTCCGAGGCCCCCGGTTGGGTGCGCGGCAGCAGCTTCGTGACCGGGGGAAGGGGGGCCGTCTGCCCCCTCCAGGCCCGGTCCACAGGCGGCCCAAGGCCCACGCTCCCCTCCCAGCCGGCCCTCCAGTTGCCCACGCGCCCACCTCTCTGCCTTCGCCCCCACCCTGCACCTTTGTCCTCGCAGCTCCTCCAGCCCCACCCATTGCTCCAGCTCGGCCCCAGCCCCGCGTCCCCAGGGCTGTGGGCTGATGGCCTTTGTACCCTGTTGGATGGTCCTGGCTGGTCCCCAGTCTGTCCTTGGGTCCAGGTGCCGGGGGATGTCCCTGTGCATCCCCGGGTCCCTTCTCCTCTGTCCCAGCCACACAGTGACTCCACTGGTGGCCTTTGATGCCTTGATGTGACTCTCTGAGTGAGCGTCTGGGGGACGATCTGAGATCAGGGAGCTAAAGCTCTTTCCCAGGTGATGGTGGGTCTCCCGGGGTCCCGGCAAGCCCTGGCCAGAGCTTGTCTGGGGAGGCGGGTGTCCCAGGGTGGAGGGCTGCTCACAACGGGCCTCAGTTCGGGGGCTTCTGCGCAGACCAGGACCCCAGGGTGGGGGGCCTTTTATCCAGGAGGAGGGTCGCATCCCGGCGATTCTGTGGGGAGGGGCCCAGGATGGAGAGCCTTGAACAGTCGGGGTCCCAGGGCTGGCCTCTGGGAGAAGGGGGGTCAGACCTTGGGCCGCGCGTGGAGGGGGCCCAACACGAGGCCTGTGTACGGAAGGGGGCGCCCAAACGCCTGTCAGGGCGGCTGGCCAGGGGCTGGGCAGGAGGGAGGCGGGTGGAGCTGGGCTGGCTGGCGGGAGGGAGCCCGGGGTCGGTGGGAGCAGGAGGTCAGGCCTCCTCCAGGAGCGGCCAGCGGACAGCAGGGGGAGCTTGGAACCCGGCTGATCTTGGCTCTGCCCGGACCACCCGGCCACCTCGGCCCCGGGCCTGCCACTCTGGCCTCCCAGGCAAAGTCGCTGATGGGCTGTTCAGTCCTCTCGGGCCACTCGCGGCCCTGGGGGTGACCGCCTAGATGGCCGAGAAAGGCCCACGAGAGGGCACCTGCAGGAGCGGATCACAGGCGGTCCAGTGCTTAACTCAGTCACCTGTAGACAGAGCAGGGGGCCTGGTCAGGGCCCTGCAGAGACCAGCTGCCCTCGGGAAGAGAGGCCAGGGACCTCACAGCAGCCTCACGGGCCCCGCAAACCCAAGTGGGGACGGGAGGGGCGTGCGGCAGGCTTCCGGGTGGCCGCGAGTCCCCAGACCCGGATCGGATGCCCTCTCTGGAGCTGCGGGGGGACTGGGATGGGAGCAGGGGACCGGTGGGCGGCCCAGCTGTGCCCTAATTCTCTGTTGTGAGTCATCATGACATAGTGGGGTCCCCACAAACAGAGAGATGTCCAGTCACCGCAGGCTCGGGGTCCCCTAGCCGCTGTGCCCATGTGGCAGGTGTCTCCCAGCAGCCCAGGGACCCGAGAGGTGACCAAGAAGAGGGCCACCGGCTACAGAACTGTCCCTGGAAGTGACGCACCCGCACACCCTCCTGGGCCCCATCTGCACGCACAGACCACGGCCCGGGCCCTGGTGTCCGGGCCTGTGGTGCCCACCAGGCCGGGTTCAGTGTGGCCCACCCGGCAGCCAACATGCAGGAAAGCCTCGGATGCCCCCACCAACCCCCCAGGCCTGCTTGAAAGGGGCTCCCGTGCATCTTGCCAGAAAGCCCGGCGGGCCCCCGGCAGCCCTGGGGAGCCTGGGAAGGGGCGGGGCTGGAGGGCCGGCAGCCAGTCCCTGAGCTGCGACTGAGGAGCCCCACGGAGAGCAGGACTGGCCTGGACGGCGGTGGTCGGGACAGCCGGGGGCCCTTCGACCAGGGGGGACAGCTGGACCTCTGGATCCTGGGAGAGGGGACCCTGCCCGACAGGCCTGCCCAGAGACTACACCAGTCCCCACCCGGAGAGCCCGGACAGCCCCCCTCACAGGCGGAGAGCCTGCACAGCCCTCCATCCCACCCTCGAGAGCCTGCACTGGGCCCCTCGCACGGGGCCCTAGAGGGTGAGGCTCAGGTCCTGGCACCCACAGGGACTTCTGGGAAGCTGGGACGCTCCCTGACCCCCAGGAACCCCCTGGGCAAGAAGTGGTCACATTCGCACACCCTCACATCCTGATACGAGGTGGGGGACAACGGAGCCAGCCCCAAGCAGAGTCTGATGGGGAAGGGGTGCCGGAGCCAGGGGCCCTTCCCCCGGGGGCTTTCATGGAACCGAGGTGGGGTGGTAGCCAGCCAGCCCCTGGCCAGGGTCATGGCAGGGGGACAGGGGTCTGCAGCCACCAGAGGTGGCATTCCCCTCCGCCCGCCTCTGCTCCCCACTCTGGCCTGGGACCCTGGGACCCCGCCCCGAGCCGACTGTCTCGCAGCCAGGGTGCCCGCACCCTTCCTGGCCAGGCAGCCGGCGGGTGGGCTGCAGGGCAGCCTGGGCAGGATCCGTCGGGCGCAGCGGAGGGGTCTGGAATGCGCACTCAGCCGCTGGCAGCCCGTCCGGGACACGCACCATGGAGGGAAGTCTTTGATCGCCTGCTCCCAAACCGAGGGTCCCCAGGCTCCCCTCTGCATCTGCGACCCCGCCCCGGGTCACCCCCCGGCCCTGCCCCCACTCGCCGCTAGTGCCAGCAACCCTGGGGTTTGCGTTGGCTTTCAGCCAAACCCCGGAATGTGCCTGCTGGCTGCACGGCAGCTGTTCCTGGAACTGGGGTGACAAAGCACAGACTGTCTTGGAGACGTGGGCGGACAGGGTTCAGGCTGCCCAGAGCCACGCATGAATAGGGCACAGAGACGCCGGGCCAAGGATGAATGGGCTCACAGAGGCCCAGACACCCGTGAATGGGCACCCGGCGTCCAAAGACGCAGTGGAACTTGGAACTGGCCACGGGGGGCGCGAGACCTGGGACGTGGGCCTACGTGAGGTGTGGGATGTAAACCACTAAGGGTCCCTACCGCTAAAATCCCTAATGAATGGAGAACAGAGTACCCCAAAACTCAGACTCAAGGGCACACGTGACTCAGGCACTCAGGAGTGGGGTGCAGGCTGCAGGGCCCAGAAAACCAGGTGAGCACTGGACACTCACAGTCAAAGGGCATCCCGGGGACTTGGAAGCGGGGGGTACGCGGCATTGGCTATTCATCGTCACAGGGTGTGCAAGGACCCAGAGCCTTCCATGAATGGGGTTCACACCCCTCAGATGCTCCATGGATCGTGGAGACTTCAGACCCTCAAGGAAGGGGTACAGGACCCTTGGACGCTTGGATGGCAAGGAGCAGCCTGCCTGGAGTCACACGTGAGCCCAGTGGAGACGCCGGGGTGAGGATGGATAGACTCACAGAGGCCCAGACACCCATGAATGGGCACCGGGCATCCAAAGATGCAGTAGAACTTGGAATCAGCCATCAGGGGCCCGAGACCTGGGATGTGGGCCTGCGTGAGAGGCAGGCGGTGGGGTTTAGGCTGCTCAGGACCCTGATGAATGGGATTCAGGCAACTAGAGAAGAGAACGCAGGAACTGGAGGGTGCCCATTGCCCAACGCTCTGAAGGGTGGGGTACGCCGACGCCTGGAGGATGGGGGGTGGACCGCACAGAGGCCCTGGAAACTGGGGGGCAGGGCACCCGTCAGGTTCACAGCTGGAGTCCTTGTTACCGTGGTGATCAGAGGAGTGGGGTACAGGCTGCCCAGATACTCAGAAAACCGTGGGCCAGGACCTTACAATGGAGCCACGGGTTCCTGGGGCCCGAGGCTTGACGGGGAAAGGGTACAGACTGCAGCTAGACCCAGAGGGTGGGGGGCGAGTGGTCTGGAATCAGAACAGAGGAAAGTGGGGAATCCAGAGCTGAGGGTGGTGGGTGCCTGGCCCCATCTATTCAGACGAGCGAGGTTAGACGCGTCGGCCTCAGGTGAGCTGGGTGCAGAGGCAGGGAGTTACCAGACCCCCTGAGGACTGGCATACACAGAATTGGGGGGGTGGGGTGTGAGCGGCACCAGCTGAGATTCCGAGACTGGGCACCCAGCCCCTCAGATGGAGGAGTGGGAGTCAGCTCGTCTCACGGGGCTGGGCTGTCTCGGCCAGAGTTCCGGTGCCTGGGACCCCTGGCGCCCAGAAACTCAGATGCTGTGTCCACGTTGCCCTGATGCCCAGACAAGTGGGGGGCCAGGTCCCCAGTTTCTCAGTCAGATGGGCATAGATCATCAGGGTGACAGAAGGCAGAGAAGACTGGACGACGAGGAAGCCACCCTCATTCTCCAGGGAATGGGGTACACGCCCCAGGGCCCCACGAACAGAGCCTGCAAGGACTCAGTCACTGAGGTGCCCCTAGGCATCTTAAGGGGATGTGGACTGGGCAGTTCAGCTCCCGAGCAGAGTTGGGTACGGGGCCTCAGACACTCCACTAGTGGGTTAGAGGACCCAGACGCTCCAAATATTGGGGTACAGGACCCACACACCCGACTCATGGGGCAGGACCCGGACATGTCTTTGGTGGGGGTCCAGCTCTTGGGAAGCATCGGTACAGCCCCAGACACCTGGCCGTAGGGCAGGCAGGCACCCAGCTTGGGAATGAATAGCACATAGAGCGAGACAAGGATGAATGGGACACACAACGGGGGTGGGGTGGGGGGCAGGGAGGGGTGGATGGGGCACAGGACATCCAAAACCGCAGGAGCGAGGCCGCGGGCCCTGACCCGGCACTCAGGCCTATGTGAGACGTGTCAGGGGGCATTCAGCACCCAGGGGCCCCACAAATGGGTACAGACTTTCCAGGAACCAGGTGACCACAGAACACAGTCCTGGTGTCCAGACTAGTGGGGAGCATGCCCCCGGCACCTTGGGTACGAGGCGAGAGGCTGCCGGAAGTTCAGATGGTCAGGTGTGCCTCCAGGCATCCGCAGGAGTGGGGAAAAGATGCTCTGACAGCAGGGGTGCCCCGATGAACAGATACCCCAAGAGAAGGTGAATGGGGCCCCAAAGATGCAGAGGAACCAGGTCCCGGCCAGTGGGGTCCCAGAGGCCCTTGGGAGACGCAGTCAGTGCGGGGAGGGTGCAAGCGGCCCCAGGAGGGAGGGGCCCTGATGCCTGGGTCACGGAGAACCCCAGGTCTCTGGCGTGAGTGCTGGTGAGTGGATTACACACTACACGTGCAGTCAGACGATGGGGTATTGTTCCCTCGATCTCCAGGCGAATGGGGTATAATTCACGCAGATACTCCAAGAAGCAGGATTTGCATCCCATGGAGATCCAGACTCACAGCCCCCAGGCTAGACCTTCGGAAGATGGAGAGAAGCTCAAGGAGCCAGCAGCACGATGCCAACACTCGGGGGGGGGGGGGTGGTGCTCGCTCGGGTGACAGGGCGCAGGCCCCTCAGAAGCTCACATGACGTGTACAGGTCCCCTAACACTCCAGTGGCGGGGCGCAGGCACTCGGACGAAGAGGGCGCGGTTAGCCTGAATCAAGGATGACTGGGGCACACACAGGCTGGGACCCAGTGAATGGGCGTGGGGTACCCCAATCCTCGGAGACTGTGGCGAGCCGAGCGCCCGCTCCCATCCTCAGCCCGGGCCCCGCTACGTAGGGCGCCCCAGCTGAGCGGGATGTGGCAGCGGGGTCAGCGCGGGCAGGGTGCATGCGTGCCGTCCCAGCACGTCTCACGGTGCCTTGCCAGCAGCTCCCGGCTCCCCCAAGCCGGCGACTGCCATGAGTTCCAACCTCAAACATTCCCCAAGCAACCTCAAAGGAAGCATCCCCGTCCAGGAGCCCCGCCAGGGTCTCCATGTGGCTCTTGGCTGCCAAGCCGCCGTCTCGGGGGCCGCAGGGCTGGCCTGGGGCTGCCAGCTCTGTTTGGTTTTCCCCTTCCTGCCCTGGAACCTCAGACGCCCGTCTCGCCACGGAGGCGCCCAGATCCGGGGAAAGGCACAAAGGCCCTACACAGTCAGGCTGGGGAGAGTCGCATGCAGGGCAAATGCGCCGCGGGCTGGATCCCGCCGCCCCTGCGCCCCCATCACGCCCACCCACGCACCTCGCTCCCGCAGCACGGGAGCCTGCACGCCCGCTGCCCTGCAACAGGCCTCCTCTGCGCCCCAGAACTGTTTAGCTGCCTCTTCTAAACCCCCATCTCTGGGTGGGATGAGCAGAGGGGCCCAGGCCTTTTTCAGGGGAACACGTGCCCAAAGAGACACGCACGCCCCCACATGCCACGTGCCCCTAGAGCCACGCGTGACCAGCAGGGGCACCCACGTGTGCATGCACGTGCACACGTCCCACCTGTCATGTCCCCAGAGCAGCCTCAACCTGGGCTGAGTCTCCCGGAAGTCCTGCCCGAGGAGTCCTGCGGGCAGGCTGAGCACTAACCCGCTCCACGTCTGGCCGTCCGTTGATCTCGGGTTTGGAGAGACACCCTGACCCGGGTGGGCCCCTCAGAGCGGGGCCCAGGGGAGAGACCAGACCTGGAGTGACTGGACCAGATAAACTGGCCAGAGCAGGACGGAGCTCAGATTACAGGCCCTGCTGGGCCTGCTGAAGCAAGACGTGCCGAGGGTGGGCCAGAGCAGGACTTCCACCCACTGGCTCCACCAGCTGGGGGCAAAGACGTGGACAGAATGACGTCCAGAAGGCTCTCTGGGCTCCAGAAGTCTGCGGCAGCAGGGCCACGCAGGCCTGGGGAGCCGCCCAGCGAGAGCGAGCGCCCAGCCCCGCACGCCACAGCTCTCCCTCCCAAGGGCCGGTCCTCCTTGGGCTTGGCTCCAGTGGCCCCAGAAAGCTGCTCCCCTCCAAACCCAGACGTCCCTGCGGCTCGGAACACCCCCCTTGGGGTGTAGAACCTTCACTAACCGAGTCCAGCCCGACCTCCCTCCCGCTGCTTCACCCAAAGGTCAGCTCAGATGGGCCGGCACCTCCTCTGCTAAGGCCTCTAGGAGGGCTCGAGGTGCCCCAGTCCCAGGGCACCCCTGCAGGGGGGCCCCGGGCCGAGATGCCGGGTGCCTCGGTCTCGGGAGGGGCCCTCCTCCCAAGGGAGTTCCCCGACTCCTGAGGGCCAGCAGTTCCGGCCCTGGGGTGGGGCTCCCCGAAGCCCTGCCCCCCCCCCCACCAAGGAGAGTTTCCCTGGTCACTAGAGGCCAAGCAAAGCCACAGGCTCCGAGCATGGGATCCAATGCCCAGGGTCCGAGAGGAAGTCCTGGACGCCGGGGCGGGGGCACAGGAATTGCAGGCATCAGGTGAGAGTGTGTGACACCTGCGGCGGGGGCTGCCACCCCCAACACTTGAGGGAATCTTGCTCTTTCAGAGGGAGGCCTGCAGAAACTTGGTCCCATCAAAGCATAAAAAATTCCAGTTAGACCAAAGGGGGAAGGGGTCAGTCAGCACAGCTTTGATAGGTGCCCAGCTGACAGGGAAGGCCCTCCCCCTGGGAGAGCTGGCATTCCTGACTCGGGGAGGGTGCAGGGTGGAATCCAGCATAACTCCGGCAGGTCCGAGGGCCAGGGCCGGGAGTGACCAGGGAGGGCTTCCTGGAGAGGTGGAGCTCACTCAGGTCTCCAAGGCCAAGTAGGATGGGCAGGGGGAGGGGGTGGGCAGGTCCTGGAGCAGCCGGAGCAAAGCCTGGCAGCTGGGGTGGGAGTTGGGTGAGGAGGAGGCCGCCCTGCCCGGAAGCAGAGAGCAGAGCAGCTGGGAGGGAGCCCCGGCGGAGGTGGCTGGGGGCTGGGACTCCATTTAGGAAGGATGCCTGTCCCCCCTTTCCTGGGAAAAACAGCCTTAGCACCTGGAGGTTTTCCCCCAGCTGGGCCACAGAAAGCAGACCCCAGGAGGGACTTCCTGCCTTCTGAGGGGTGGGCACGGGAGGTCCCGCCCAGGGGTGGCCCAGGCCAGGAGGGCTTCCAGAGGCATGGCACGGGGACAGGGAGAACCAGGCCGCGCTCACAGGACCTGGAGGGCTGCCCCTGGGGCTCCTGCCTGCCGGAGGGGGTCTCCTGCAAGTTTCCCCCAGGAGCCGGGGCCTGGAGGCTGGACGGTGGCGTAGCTGGGGCCAGTGGAGCAGATGGCGCCACCTGGTGGCTGTGCGCCAGCCGGAACCCTCACCACCACGGGGACCGGGCAGTCCTGAGGGACCCCCCACCTCCCCAGCCTACAGGGCCCCCCATTGCTTGTGGCTGGTGTGCCCGGGGATCCAGGGTCCTCTCGGGTCAGCTCCCAGGCACCCCCTGTGTTTCTGGGGCTCAACCTTCACCAGGCTGGCCTGGGAATCCTGCCAAGCCAGCAGCACCAAATTCCTGTGACTCGATGCCCACCGCACCCCAGCCAAGCCAAGAACAGGACACTAACCGAGCAGGGGTGCGGGGAGAGGCCCACACATGCCCACACACGTATACACACACACACACACACATGCAGAGGCATGCACACGCAGCCACACGCAGGTACAGGTGTGCACGCACAGATGGAAATTCTGTGATGACAAATGACAACTGACCCCCACATTCTCAACCGTAAGGATCTCGATTGAAGCTATTTTAATTCCAGAGCACACCTTGACTCTGACATTTCAACAAATGAAGATGGGCTTTAAATCCCACAAGGGCAGCAGGGCCTCTCTGCCTTGACCACTGGGCTGCTCCAGGGACCCCTGCGGACCGTCGGCTCTCAGGCCAGCCCACGCCACCAGCCGCCACCAGGGGCGCTCTACCAGCTGACCTGGGAGTGTCCTTGGGAGGAGGGCGGGCAGTGGCCAGAGGGGCGGCCGAGAGCTGTGAGTCCCCTGAGTGCACCCCACTGCACCACAGGGCCCTCGCCCGGTGGCCCCCCAGCCACAGCCCGCTCCATAATTTGTGGGGCCCAGGCAGGAAACGTACAGCCTCTAGTTCCAAAGGGTTAGAACTTTTAAGTCGGCTGCAGCAGGCAGTAAAGCAAGCCGGGCCCTCCTTCTGAGCCGGGGCGGGTACACAGGCTGCCTCGACGTCCCTTCCTTGCGTGTGTGGACCACCCCCGGCCTGGCCTCTGCCCTGCTGCGAGCCTCAGATGGCTTATCCTCCAAAGACCTCACGGGGACAAGACACGCGCGTTTGCGGGGGAAGGGGAGGCCGAGCTGGGGCCTGGGCACCCCGCTTTGAGCTGTGGCCCCTCCTGCAAACAGGTTGGCTTGGTGCTGGCAGTGGGGCATTTATGCCATGTGCATGGGGGGTGGGGGGGGTCTCTGAGATCACGGTGGGGCTGCTTCGGTCCCTCCCCAGGCTGGCACGTGGGTGGGCAGGGAGCGCGGAGGGGCAGGGATCCCACTCTGATGCCTGGTTATTCCTGGAGTGGGGCCTGGGCTTGGTCCTTGGGACTTGGCCGCCACTGCCCCTGGGAGGAAGGGCAGCCGGGAGAGGCTGAGCCAGAGAGACTAGCCGTGGGCCTGGGGTCCCAGCGTGCGGGCTGAGCCGGTCCTTGCCAGGCGCGCTCCTCCTCGGGCCCCAGGCGCGCAGCCAAGCCGGGCCCACCCTCCTTCCCACCCCCGAGCAAGCAGGCGGAGCTCTGAAGGGCAGCAGGGCAGGTAGTAGGCAGGAATGTTCTGGCTGCTCCCAGCTACACTCGCCCCTGCCTGCCCCCACCTCACCCTCCTCCCCAGGCGCCAGGAATGTACCTTCAGCCCAGACTTGCTCACACGGAGCTCCCGCAGGCAGCCGACCCCCACTCCTGGCCCCTCCCGTCCCCCATGACCCTAGCAGAGCCCCTACCCCTCAGGGCCTCCATCCCCAGGCTCCCAGTTGCTCCAGGGCTGGGGACCCACACGTAAACGCGCTCCACCTATGTCAGTGGCAAACCATGGTGGGCCCGAGGTCGGGGGAGGCCAGGATGGGACCCCAGCAGCGACCACCAGGAGGGCCCAGGGCCCAGGGAGAGAGGTCAGGTGGGAGGGGGCTTCCTGGAGGGAGAGGCCCTGTGGTGAGGAGAGGAAGGGCTCCTCGGCGAGGACCAGTGAGGCCAGGGCCCGGGCTGCGCAGGCCTGGCCCGCTTGGCTGGGCTGGGGGCTGGGGGAGGTGGTAGGAGGCCAGGCCTGTGGCAGCTAAGCCCATACCTCGGCCAAGGCCCAGCACCCCCCTCCCGTTGGTGCCATTCGGAACCCTCGCCCCGGCCGCCCTGGGCTGCCTCCTTGCCCAGGCAGACTGAGCTGGCTGCTGCTGGGCAGATGGGACGGTAGGCAGGGCCCCAAGGGGCCACCCTCACAAGTGACCTGGCTGCCCTGGCCATTTGCTCCAGGCCAGCAGGGTGAGGAGATGGGGCGCCCCCCAGGCCCCCACAGCGCCCGGGCCCCGGCGGGCTCCACGGCTGTACCCGGGCTCATTCCGGACCTGGTCGCCCGGATCCCCTGTGAGTTTCGGGACCTCTGGGAGGGGCGTGGGGATGGCCCGGCCGGGCGGGTGGCAGCCGCTGTCCGTGGATGCCTCTCAGGCCCATCTCTGTGCTCCCCCCGCCCCGCCCCCAGGGCTCCGCTGGGCACTCATAGCCACTGCGGTCGTGGCTGGCGTCCTCGTTGTTTCCTGCCTGCTCTGTGCCATCTGCTGCGGCTGCGGCCGCCACAGGAAAAAGCCCAGAGACGAGGAGGCCGTGGGCCTGGGCAGCGCCTGCAGCACCATCAACACCCACCTGGTGAGAAACGGGCACCCAGCTGGGTCAGTGCCGGGAGGCAGCTCAAGGTCCAGGCTCGGGGACGAGCTCAGCCCCCAGCATGGTCTGGTCTGCCCAGAGCAGAGGTATGGGGGGCCGCCTGGCCGGCGAGGCGATGAACAAGGTGAGCGAGGGCGTGGGCTGCAGGAGCCACAGCAGGTCTGGAGGAGGGCAGTGGCTGAGAGGTGGACTTGGGGCAGTTACGGCCGGTCCCGCGGAGCTGAGCTGGGGTGTGAGCCCTTTTGGTGGCCTGGCCTGGAGGTTTGACCCATCATGGACCCGCTGCCTGGAACGCCGGGGCTCTGATGGGGGCACGGTCCGAGCAGCACCTGTCGCCAGCCCCTGTGATACCACCCAGGTGCAGCCAGATGTGGATAACGTGGAGCCTGGCCCTGGGGGGCCCCAGCAGTGGGAGCGCCTGCAGCCGTCCGTGGAGTACGACGTTGGAAGCCAGGCGGTGCGGGGCCCCGGGGACGTGCGGGATTTTGGAGGGGCGATGGGGGAAGGGTGGGCACTGGGTGCTGGGTGGTGAAGGGCTGACCAGGAAGGGGGCCCTGGCTGAAACACCCCCTGGCTCCTAGATCAAGGTGGGCCTCAAGCAGGCTGCATGGCGGACCCCTACGCCCGCGTCAGCCTCTCCCCTGAGGCCAGGTGCAGGCACGAGACGAAGGTGCACCGTGGTACCCTCTGCCCCACGTTTGAGGAGACCCGCTCCTTCCACGTGAGTCGGGGCTGGATGGCCAGGGGCCTGGGCCGGGCGGCGGGGGACGCTCACACCCCTCCCCACAGGTCCCCCCCGTGGAGCTGCCCCGGACCACCCCGCGGGTGCAGGTGCCCCTCCCAGCACGAGCCTCTGGGCGTGCTCAGCCTGCTGCTGGGCACCGTGGATCTGCAGCCCACGAGCCCCGGAGCTCTGGCGCCCTCTGGGCCCGCCCAGCGCTGCCGAGGTGTGCCTGCTGACCACTGGGCTCCAGTCCCGCCCTGCCCGGTGTGCCCGGCGGGGAAGCTGAGGCCCTTCTTGCTGCCCGCAGCCTGAGCAGCTGGGGGAGGTGTGCTTCTCGCTCTAGTACGTGCCCGGCTCGGGCCGGCTGACCGTGGTCGTGCTGGAGGCCCGAGGCCTGAGCCCGGTTCTGGCAGGTGAGAGCCAGACCTGCCCCTCCACGTGGACGGAGGGAGCCCTGTGCTCAGCCCTCAGACCTGGGACGCCCTATGATCCCTTTCACTTGCCCAGAGCCCTACGTGAAGGTCCAGCTTGTGCTGAACCAGAGGAAGTGGAAGAAGAGAAAGACATCTGCCAGGAAGGGCACGGCCACCCCTTACTTCAACGAGGCCTTCACCTTCCTTGTGCCTTTCAGCCAGATCCAGGTGGGCTGCCTGGAGGAGGGGGCTGATGGAACCTCGCTCAGGGCCAAACTGACAGCTGTCTTTCTCCCCCTTCCACCGCACCTCAGCCTGCCTCTACCCAGAGTGTGGCTCTGGTGCTGGCCGTCTGGGCCCGGGGTCCACAGTTCCGGGCCAAGCCCGTGAGCAAGGTTCTGCTGGGCGCCTGGGCCTCTGGTCAACCCCTACAGCACTGGGCAGACATGCTGGCCCATGCCCGGCGGCCCATCGCCCAGTGGCACCGCCTGCAGCCGGCCAGGGAGGTGGACAGGGCCCTGGCCTTGCAGCCCCACCTGCGCCTGCCCTTGCCTGGCTCCTGAAAGCAGCCCCGGCCCTCGGTCTCCCTGGGCTGGGCCACGGGCCCCGTGCAGGCTGGCCTGGGGACCCACCATAATAAACGCCTTCTCCCCCATGGCTGTGTGTCCTTCCTGAGCCCCATGGACACAGCAGGGCCAGGGGCTCCACCGACATCGCCACGGCCCCCTCCCAAGGACAAGGAGAGGGTCTCCTCTCCGGGCTCAGCCAGCCCTGAGGGCTCTGACCCATGCCTGACCCCTGAGTGAGGATGAAGGGGCCCTTCCAGGCCCAAGGGGGATGATACTGGGAGATGGGAAGCCCTCCCCGTCGGTAGCAGCTGGAGAGTCAGGGCCCCTGGGGACACAGTGGGCAAGTGGGAGATATTTGGGGGATGGTGACAGTGGACAGAGGGGAACCCAATCCCAGGGACCGCCCCAGCCCCCGAGGGGCCCCCAAACCCTCCGGATGGTGACTGCGGGGCGTCCCCTTCACGAGCAGCAGGGGGCAGTAGATGCCTTCGGAAGCCGCCCCGGGCCTTTGGGGGCTCAGCCTGGCCCGGAAAGCAGCTCTAATCCCCGCACATCTGGACGGCTTTAGCTCTCCCTGACCCTCCCCATGGCCCGAGAAGCCGGCAGGGCTGGGGCCATGCACCCCCAGCTCAGAGGGTGCCAAGTCATGGTTATCCGGATGCCTCTGCTGGGTGGGGGCCCGGGCGGGGGGCGCAGGCCTGGACCGGGGTGAGAAGGGCAGTGCCGGGCCTGCCTGGGGCAGCCAGGCGGGCCCCAGGCCCCCTCGGGTCAGGGAGAGGTTCCCAGGTGGGTGGCGCCGAAATCCTGGGTTTGAAGGATGTGTTCCGAGCTGTGCAGGGAGCCGGCCCGTGGGCAGGGCGGTCCAGGCAAGGCTGCACGTCCGTCCAGGCGCCCCCCCATCCTGCTCCTGGGTGGGAAGCTGGGATCACGCCCGTGGAGGGCAGCCCTGCCCCAGAGACCCTGGCTACTGCCGCAGGCCCCAGAGGCCGTGTTTGGGGGTCCGGTCTTGCCCCAGGCCAGCTTGGGGATGGGAGGACATGGCCAGCTCATGCCCGAGACGCCCGCTGGGTTGGAGGGGGCAATAAGAAGCAGAGTGCGAGGCAGCTGCTGTTCCCCAGGGGGCCCGGAGCCCTGGCGAAGCCGAGGAAAGCAGTGTGGACCCTGACTCAGAACAAGTGGGGTCGGGTCGGAGTGACCCCTTGGCTGACCCCTAAGCTGTGCGCCACGGCTGCCGAGGCCGTCGTCCTGTCCTCAGGCTCCTTGTAAGATACAAGGGAGGCATCTTAAGTCGTCACTGAGCCCTAAATAGACCAACCCAACCTCAGCACCACTCCCCCCCGCCCCACAACCAAGACTTCTTGGCCTGGATGGCAGCACGAGGCTGGGCCGGGCCAGGCAGCCTGGGCAGGTGGGGAGGTCCCTGTGCCCCCATTGGTCTGAGGAGGGCTCCATGCCCTTTCTGAGCAGGGGCCCAGCCTGGGGGAGGCCATTTATACCCCTCCCCCTGGGCCCACCAGCCCAACTCGCCGCTGCCGGCCTGACCCCGCTTCCCAGCGCTGCTGCCCAGACGTGAGGTGAGGCCGGCCCGGAGGCCGGGACAGGCCCTGCTCGAGCTCGCTTGCAGGAAGACTTCCCGGGGCGGGGGCCTGGGGGCCAGGGCCGCCGCCAGCAGCCTCTCTGGGGGTCTCCCACGGAGCAGGGGGCGAGAGGGAGATGCATCCGGAGGCAGGCTGGGGTGGCGAAGGGGCCCCGAGCAGCACCCCGACGGCCAGGCCTCACCACTGGGACACAGGAAGGGGGTTTTACGGAATGAGGGACCCCAGGCCCAACTGGCGGGCCGTTTCTTATATGCACTTGGGGCAGAAGCTCAAAGAGCAGAGCTAAAAATAACTGCTCGCTCCGGCGGCACCTGCGATGGCCGGACCCCCCCCCTCCCTCGGGGACAGCTGCAGCCACTCCAGGCCCGCCTGGGACATTTTGGGAACACTTTCTCCTCTTACTCCTCCCCTCCCCCGGGGAATTCCAAGAAGTGTCCCCCAAGGAGGTGGGGGGTTGGGCGGGGCTGCGGGAGGTTAGTGTGTGAGGTGAGGTGCTGCACCCCCAGAGCTGGGGTCCTGGGCCGTGGCCCTAACACCCCTCCCCTTTCCCTCCCACAGGCTCTAAGCCCAGGACTTCAAGATGGGCGAGTAAGTGTAGCCCCTCAAGCCCGGTGCCCCTACTGCCCACCCCACTCCCCACTGGGCGAGGGTCTCCCCATGTCCCCGCCAGGCCACCTCCCGCCCGCCCCAGCACACAGCCCCGTGGCAGGGCCATAACCTCTCTTCTCTCTCCCCACCCCCGCCCCCGCCGCCGCCACCTGCCCCCCTGGGACAGTAAGGAGGTGAGTACCTGCTTGGGGGTGAAACACGGAGGGGGTGGGACCCCCGACTCAGGAGAGGTCAGAGGTCGGAGTTCCAAGGCCCAGGGAGGCCGCCCAGCCCTCCCCCCTCTGTGAAAATGCCTCACCCGCAACCCCCCCCCCCCCCCCAGACACTGACAAACAGAGGAAGTGGCTGCCCGGTGCCCCAGTGCTCCCGGAGCAGGGGAAGTGCGGCTGCGGCCTGCTCACTGGGGACTCGCTTCTTCTTTCTGATGGCTGCATCCCCTCCCCCGCCTCCTGGGCCCCGCCAGCATCCCCCTGCCTCAGAAGCACAGCCTCTTCCCCCGACCCCAGTCCTCCCAACCTGAAGGGCCACCCGGGCAGAGGGTCACCGTGCAGTGCCGTGTCCTGGGCCCAGCCTCCCCCACCAGGCCCAGGCCCAGCCGCCCCTCGGGCAGGACCCCCTGGCTGGGCGGGCGAGCCCCGCCGACCCTGACTCTCCCTCCTGCATCTTCTCCCTGCCCTGCAGAAGCACGACAGGGCCATCACGGCCCGCAGACAGCACCTGAAGGTAGGTGCGGGCCTGGGGAGGGCCGCCCGGGCGTCTGCAGGCTGGCGTGCTGCAGCCCCTCACCACCGCCTACCCCTCGCCCCCCCCAACCCCCCAGAGCATCATGCTTCAGATCGCAGCCACGGAGCTGCAGAAGGAGGAGAGCCGCCGGGAGACGGAGAAGGAGAGCTACCTGGCCGAGCACTGCCCGCCGCTGCACATTCCCAGCTCCATGGCCGAGGTGCAGGTACCCAGGCCCGCCCACCCGCCCACGCAGCCCCTGCCCACCGCCCCGTCTCCCCCTCGGTCCAGAGGGCAAGCAGGGTGGTCAGGGCGGGTGGAGGCCGAGTGTGGGGATGGCCACCCACCCACGGCCCCCGCCCCCAGGAGCTCTGCCAACAGCTGCACACCAAGATCAACGCGGCCGAGGAGGAGAAGTACGACATGGAGGTGAAGGTCCAGAAGAGCTCCAAGGAGGTGAGGGGAGGGGGAGGGGGAGGGGGACATGGTGGGGGGGGCGCCCCGACTGTGAGGCCCTGGCCCCCGCCACCTCCTGCCCAGCCTTGCTGCCCACCCCGCAGCTGGAGGACCTGAGCCAGAAGCTGTTTGACCTGAGAGGCAAGTTCAAGAGGCCCCCACTGAGAAGGGTGCGCATGTCGGCCGATGCCATGCTCAAGGCGCTGCTGGGCTCCAAGCACAAGGTGTGCATGGACCTGAGGAGCAACCTCAAGCAGGTCAAGAAGGAGGACACCGAGAAGGTAGGGTCCCCACCTCTCGCACCCCTCCTGCCGGGCCGGCTCAGACGCCGGACGGGTCAGCCGGGATGGGATTTGGAGGGGAAGCGAGGCTGGAGGTGGTGGGCCTGAGCCCTCTCCCGGCCCGCCCGCAGGAGCGGGACCTGCGCGACGTGGGTGACTGGAGGAAGAACATCGAGGAGAAGTCGGGCATGGAGGGCCGCAAGAAGATGTTCGAGTCCGAGTCCTAGGCCGCCCGCCGCCCGTTCCCGCCCGAGGCCCTCCGAGTCCTGCTCAGCTCCTGTCAATAAAGGATTCCAATCCCCATGACTGCTCTGCTCTGCTCTGGTCCGGCCCTGCCCCAGCCTCTCTGCCCACAGGCCGCCGTGAGAAGGCCTCTGAGACCGGGGACCCCGGGCTGGGGGTGGAGGAGCCACACAGGGGCTTCGGGGGACTTCGGCTGGGCTGGGACCCCACCCCCCCGCCTGCCGCCTGGGGCTGCTTGGTGATGTTGGTGTCAGACCCTGTAGGCTTGGACACAGGTGCCCGGGCCATGTCAGAGCCACTTCCCTAGATGACCATTGGTCCATTGTCACTGTCACCATGAAGGTCCCCACAGGGCCCAGAGACCCTGTCCCTGTGGCACAAGTCCAGGCAGGGGCCTCGTGGGCCTGTGTCCCGTGCCCTGTGGGCAGCCCCTTCCTCCCAGGCTGCTCCTCCCCACACCACCCCCCACCCCCCGCCACCAGGGGGCCCGCGGGGCAGTCCTGGATCAGCTGGCCCTCCGGGGAGTCTTGAGCGCGTGGGGCAGGGGCACGCCGGGCTGGGGTCCGTGCTCCCACTGGAGGCTGATGACAGGCCCAGCTGGCCTGACACCGGGCCCGGTGAGAGGGCTAGCTTCTCCCTTCTGCACAGCCCCCGGCCCTGGCCCACGACACACATCAAGGGACGATGTCCCCGACAGGCCCCGACACAAATGTCACGGCAAGGCCGCTGCCAGCCTCCTCTGTGAGGGGTGATGCCGTGGTCCGCCAAGGTCCTGCGCGCAGATCTTTGGTGCGGAGCCCGGGGAGGCCAGGCTGCCGCCCCTGACGCCCTGATGGAGCGGCTGTCCGCCCTGCCCTTGCCCTCCGGAGGCCCCTGCGACTGATGTGCCGGGGCCGGAGCCTTGAGCCTCAAGGGACAGACGTCAGCCTGCCCCGCCGGCCTTGGCCAGTACTGCTCCCCGCCCCCGCGGCAGCCCAGGGATCAGCTCCCTCCTGCGAGCAGCTCCCCACGGGCCCTGGCTGGTCTCGTCAGGCCCTCGGGCCCGGGCCCGGGCCGGGTGCCTGGGCTGCCTTTCCTGCTCACGGATGCAGGGTAGAGGGGACCCCTCGACGTCCCTGTCTGAGGCTCAGCCCGTGCGGAGTCCAGAGCAGGCAGGGCAGGCAGTGAATTCAAGGAGTGAGTGGGTTTTGGCAGTGAGAGCTGCCAGTGATAGAGGCAGTATCTGCCTCGGACCCTGCAAAGTGAACCGGGCAGCTGTGCAGGGGCCGTGCCCGCCGGCAAAGGGAGCGCGAATCTATGCCCAGGGCCACGGCGGGTGCAGGGACCCCAAGGATGTGGTTCCCATAGGCAGGACCCAACTCCGTCAGATGTGGAAAATGGTCTTCTTTTCAAAAGGCAAGGAAATGTCAAACACAGAATTCCAGACAGTGATTCCCCGGGGCGGGGGGCCAAGCCGGGGACAGGTGGGGTGGAAACACGGAAGCAGAAGCAGGTTTGGGGGCTGATGACGTAATTCTTGGGCAGAACAGTGGATTTATGGGTGCTTGTTACATTTTCCAATGAATGAGTGAATTGAAAGAGAACCATGCAAACCAAACCAAGCCAGCAAACATCTGGCCAGCGCCACTCGGCCTGGCTCCACGCCCCTCTGCGACCCTCTGCCACTGCCCTTGCTGGGTGACCTCAGTGTCCCTGCAGCCGTGTGGACGTGGGGCTGAATGGGGCAATTCTGGGGAAGTGCATAGTCCAGCACCTTCTAGAAAGATCTCTGCAAGGTGGAGAACGGTGGAGGCTGGAGGTAGGAGAGGGGAGAGGGGCCACTGTCATCTCCTGGGGTGGAGGGCGGTGGTGGATGGAGAGAGATTCAAGAGGCGGGGCCCCCAGGACTTGGTGGACAAGGGAGAAGGGGCACCCAGGCCTGTGCTGAGAGGGAGAGGGCGGAGGGGTGTTCTCCAGGGCAGGAGCCTGGGGCAGGTGAGGGGCTGGCTTTGGGCTGAGATTTGGGGGGCTGGGGGACGTGGCAGTTCCCAGGCACAGACAGATGGGTGCAGGGGTCCGGGCTGGAGATGGGGTCTGGGCGTCCTCAGACGTGAGTAATGGGCGATGTCCCTGACAACGGACGGAGCGAGACAGCAACCCCTGGAGGGCCCGAGCTGGACGCAGGGCAGCAGGAGGAGGGCAGCAAAGGTGCAGGGGACATGGCCCACTCCGTGGGTGATGCTGGAGGTCAGGGAGGGAACGCAGCCGCAGGAAGCCCCGGGGGACGCGGCTCGGCTGGACTGCGGTGGCAGGCGAGGCTGGCGGGCACGCTCCTGCGCGGTGCAGGGCGTATGCGGGATTGTGCCCGCAGCTCTCTCCCCAGCCTGCCCCTGCGAGTGCGCCCGGGCCCCCGGGCCTTGGTCCCTACACTGTCCTCCAGGAAGGGACCAGGGCTCCGGGAGGAATGGCTGACCACAGGGACAGCCAGCACACAGAGAGCCTGGACCCTCTCGGTGAGCCAGAAAGGAAGTGGGTAGAACAAACAAGAAACAAAGTCACCGAGGGGAGCCGGTCACAAGGACACAGACTGGCCGGTGAGATGACCGTGGTGTTTCACGTCCGCTAGACTGAGGTTGGTGTCTGCACTGTGGTCAGGGGAGAGGGCGGCTCCAGTTCTAGGAAACAGGCCATGAGGGCCTTAGGAGTAGAGGAAGGGAGAGACAGAGAGGCAACGACAGCAGGTGACGGAGTTAAAGATGCTCTTTGTGTTAATCTTGAAACTTTTCTGTCAGTTTGAAATCATTTACCCCAATTAAACTTTCCTTTAAATGTCAAAACAAGAACACTCTTTTTTTTTTTTAATTAATTAATTAATTAATTAATTAAATTTTGGCTGCATTGGGTCTTCATTGCTGCGCACGGGCTTTCTCCAGTTGTGGCGAGCGGGGGCTACTCTTCGTTGCGGTGCGCGGGCTTCTCATTGTGGTGGCTTCTCGTGTTGCAGAGCATGGGCTCTAGGCGCACGGGCTTCAGTAGTTGTGGCACACGGACTCAGTAGTTGTGGCTCGCGGGCTCTAGAGCGCAGGCTCAGTAGTTGTGGCACACGGGCTTAGTTGCTCTGTGGCACGTGGGATCTTCCTAGACCAGGGCTCGAACCCATGTCCCCTGCATTGGCAGGCAGATTCTTAACCACTGCACCACCAGGGAAGCCCCTAAACAAGAACACTCTTAAGCAACCACAAAATAGATGAAACAAAATCAACAAAGATGAATCACCCAGACTTCTGAAGATGGAGATGTGGGCAGAAGAGCCCAGAGAGCTAGGGAGACAGGGAGGGAGACGGGGCGGGGCCAGCGGGCTGTTGACAGGGCGGCGGGCTTGATGGAGGTGGGGGACTCAGACAGGGGTCTCGGGAGGGCTCCAGGTGCGCCCTTCTTCAGCGGGTTGGGTGAGTGCAGTGGGCCAGAGAGACGGGGCAGGGCGGGCGGTGCCGGCCTCGGGGGATGGGGCGGAGCCGGGGGTCCACTTGGAAGTGGGCGGAGGCGTGAGGACTAGTATGGGTTGCGGACCCCCTGGGTTCCCTGCACCTGCGGGACAGGCCTCCCCTCCCCCTCCACCTGTACCCCCACCTGGCCGGGGGGAAGCCAGCGTGGCCCGGAGGACACAGAGCTTCTCCGTGAGCCTCCACCTGCAGGGCTTCACGGTGCCTCACCCTCCCTCCAGCTTCGCCCATGACCACCTGCCCGCACCTGTCCCCTCTGGTCCCCAGGCACCAGCTCCATCCAGGCCCAGACCTGCTCCCCCTGCCCCTTAACCAACAAGCCACAGGCCTCCATGTCACCCTCCTCCTCACAGTGGCTGGGCCTCGGTTTACCCGACTACAAAATGGGTGTGCAGGTGAGTATACCCGGCTCACAGGGTGGACAGGTGAGGGGGGCGCTCTGGACCCTCCTGGGAGTCCTCCAGCTCCCCCAGCCTCTCTTCCATGCCACACCCGCCTCAGCGCCAGCTCTGGAAGCGTCCCCTGGGCTCTCCCTCGGCTGCCCCCTCCCCACCTCCTCAAAGAAGCCTTCTGTGAGCCCTCAGCCCCGAGAGCCTGGCACATGGTCCAGGCCATGGTAACCCTGTGTAGAGGGCAGGAGTTTGCGTGCCCACTGTCCATGTTGGGCCCCCAGGGCTCCTCTCACATCTGACCCCACCTCCTGACCACCCCAATCACCAAAGTCCTTGCTGGACTTCCAGCTTTCATCTTCTGTCGTCCTTCAGGGGGGTGGTGCCCGTAGGAAGACCCTCTGGACAGCTTCTCCCTGCTGTGCCCACGGGGGTCATCATGGACCCTCCACCTGGGCCCCCTCCTCATGGCTCCTGCTGCTTCCGGAGCCCACTCCCTGACTCCCTGGGCAATTTCTGGCAATTCCAGGCCCACTACAGCTGCCCCCTTCCAGGGAGACCTGGCCCGTGTGGAGGGTGTCAGCCGCACCCCTCTGCCTGACCCCCAGGCCCCATCAGGGGACACGTGTGTGCACAGACACCCTTATCTGCTCCCCTGTCCCTTCCGCTGTCCCCTGTCCCCCGGTGGCTCCTGTGAGCCACCTGCTGCCCCGGCCTCTCACCTTACCTTGTCTCTCAGTGAATCTGCTCAGCATGGCCACGCCCTGTCTGCCTGTCATCGCCCTCCCTGGCCTCCCTCCGACCTGTCCGTCCCCCGCCCACCCCGCAGACTCCCTGCCCTGCCCCTGTCTGTCCCCAGGCACCTCCGGCTCCAGGACCCAGCTTGCCTGATGGGGAGCGTGAAGGGAGCTACACCAGCAAACCCTGCAGTCCCCCCAGGGCAAAGCTGGACGGCATGTGTGCACACCCGCACCGGCGGAGTGATCGGCCTGGGAGGCCTGAGCTCAGGAATGAGGCTCAAGCCCCAGCGGGAGACCCTGGGCATCCCTCCAGCCTGCTGACCCGCTGACCATCTCCCTCCCCGCGTCTCTGCCCTCTGCCCACATCCACACAAACAGCCCTGGCCGCCTCTGCTTGGGTTTCCACAGCACCTCAGCCCCGGGCGTCCACATCCAGATCCTCTCGTGCCCCTGACCTTCTTCTGCTTCGTACCTGTGCTTGCTGATGGCACCCCTGGACCCCTAGCACATCTGGGCACCCCATCTTCTCGCTCCCTGGCCTCTGTACCTCGTGGTGGCAGGAGCTGGCTGGCTGCCCACCACACTGCCCACCTTTTCCTACTGGGCACACACCTTGAGGGCAGGTGAGGCCATAGACCCACCCCCCAGCCTCCCCCATGGTCTCCCCGCCCCTCCCCTGCCAGCTGGGACTCTGAGGTCCTCGGAGGGAGGAGCCTGGGGTCCCAGAACGAATGTGGACCCCCTTCCCGCCCACCTTGGCCTGGACTGGGTGAGAATGAAGCTTTCTTGGTGCTAAGCCCCCCCGAGGTGTAGGGTTGTTTGTTATAGCAGCTTCTTCCTTCCCTGACTAGTACATCCCTGTATCAGTGCCCGGGGCACCCATAAAAAAGCACCACAGCCGGGGCGGCTCAAACAGCAGCATTTACTGTCCCCAGTCCTGGAGGCTGGAATCCCAGATCCAGGTGTGGGCAGGGCTGGTCCCTCCTGAGGCCTCTCTCCTCGGCGTGTAGACAGCCGTCTTCTCCCTGTGTCCTCACGGGGTCGTCCCTCTGTGTGTGTCTGTGTCCTGACCTCCTCTTCTTATAAGGACCCCAGTCCTATGGGATTAGGGCCCCACCCTGGTGACCTCATGTAACCTGATCATCTGCAAAGACCTTATTTTGTAATAAGCTCACAGGTTCTGGGGGTCAGGACCGGAACGTGTGAAATTTTAGGGGCCACAATTCAGCTCACAGACCTCCCAGGCCCCCCTCTCTCTCCAGCCGCACCCCCACCCCCAACCCCGTTGTCTTCAGAGCCTCAACATTTCTCTCCTGGATCGAGACGCCCTCTTCCTCACCCATCCTGCTTCTCCCACTGTCCCCCCTCTAACCCACGGAGCCCCCAGTAGGCTCCTAAGTTGCGCTCCTGTGGCCTCTGCCAGCCCTCGGCCCTGGAAGGCCGCTTTCCAACCCTCGGCGACCTGCCTTCCCCCCACTGGCAGCCGGCCTCAGACCCGTGCTGGTCGACTCGTGCCCTCAGCGCTCCAGATAGACCAGACAGGCATCACTCTCTTCTGCCTTGACCTGCCCCTGTGCTGACCACTTCCCCGTTCTTGACCCCTCCTCCTTGCTCACTCCGCCCACTCTCTCCCCTCCCCTCCCCAGCATCTAGTCACCCGGTGTCACTTTTTCACTTGAGCTTGTGGTCCTGACAGTGGTCTCCCTGGGGACTCGTCCCACCTGGGCCTTGGAGGCCACCTGGTCCATGGACCCAGCCGCCCCTGGACATTCCTCCTCGATGCCCCACAGGCAGGGCGGAGTCAGTGCGTCGCGTGTCTCTCTGCCCCCGTCTGCCTCGCCCAGACCTCCTCGGGGCCTGCGCCCTTGGCTCAGCGTCTCCGGGGCCAGAAGCCTGCCTGGCGCCCACCCCGCCCTCCTGCAGAGCCTGTTGCATCCGGGCTTCGGACTGGCTCGTTGTTTGCCTCGGTCACTCACTGTGTCGCTGGACACTGCACCGGGTTTGGGAGTGAGAGGGGGGACGAGAAGTGGTCTCTGCCCTCTCAACAGCCCCTCTAGTTTGAGTGAACGATGCCAGTTGAACAGATGATGGCGTGTCTGCTTCTTGGGTGGACTCTTAGTTCTTCCGAGGAAGTCCGGCTCTGCTTAACCTGCCAGCAGGGCACAAAGGCCCTCAAACCTGGACACTGGGTCCCCAGGGATGCCTTTCACTGGCCTTGGAAGGAGGTGTGAGAAGGGCGGGTCCAGGGCGCTTTTGTTTGAAGATGTGAGAGCTTCTAGCACACACACCCACAGATGGGATCAGTGGGGGAGTAGAGGCTGGAGGGATGGGAGGGGGCCCTGGCATCTGGGGATAAGCTGAGTGCTGGGGAGGGCAGGGTCGCAGAGCAGGAGCTGGAGCTGGAGAGGGGAGGGGGACGGGGGCCAGATGGCAAGATAGGAGATGAGGACCCGGAGGGGAGGCCTGGGATGACCATGGAGGGCGCTGCATCTGGGCCCACAGCACCCTGTGGGCCCCCAGATCCCCGGAGCATTCCCGGGCACGGCCGCCATGCGCTCCCACCTCCCACGCGTGGAGAACGGGGCGTCGCCCGCTCTTCGGCCCCAGGAAGTGTCAGATGGGGCGGTTCCAACGTCTCCCAGTCTTGGAGGCCAGACGTCCGAGGCCCAGGTATCACGGGGGCTCCTCCTGGGCTCTGAGGAAGAACCTGTTCTGGGCCCCTCCCCCAGCCTCTGGTGGTTTCCTGGGGACCTTTGGTTTGTAGACGCACCACCCCCATCTCGCTTTCGTCTTCACATGGCGTCTCCTGGCGGGCAAGTCTGCCTCCAAATTTCCCCTTTTTATAAGGACGCCAGTCATGCTGGATGTGGACCCACCCTAATGATCTCATCTTAACTGATTATATCTGCAATGACCCTATTTCCAAATAAAGTCCCATTCTGAGGTGCTGGCCATTAGGACTCCAACCTATGAATTTGGGGAACACAATTCAGCCCTTAACAGGAGGGATCAGTCGTTTCTGGGCCTTTGAGGGTGGGGATGGGCAGAGGGGAGAGAGGGCATGCTTTGGAGGGCCCCGGGGTCTGGTGAACGCTTGGCGGGTGAGGGCCAGTTCCGAGCCCCCTGAGCACAGGAGGTGGCAGAGTCCAGGGGCAGCAGAGAGACTGGGGACCCCAATAGTTCAGGAAAGTCAAGAAAACTGTAAGGGAAGACGTGGGGCCTGCAGACAGGGCAGCTCGTGCCGGGCCCCAGAAATCGCCTGGAGAGCACAGACCAGTGAGGGGTGAGCCAGGCGATGGCCCGAGGCTCGGGGGTTAGAGCGTCCGAGCTCTGGGCACGCATCCAGAACATCTCCCTCCAGAGAGGTCACCATGCTTAACGTGGAGGCTCAGGGACCAGGACGGCGCCCTGTGCTCGGGGACACCAGCCACGCACAGGTGGGCTTCGAGGCCAGGGCTGCAGGGGCCCCGGGGGAGCATGGGCCGCTCACGGGGGTCCCAGCCCCTGCACCCACCTCTGCCTCCACACGGTCCCTCTCTGCCCTCCAGGCCCCTGCAACTTGCTTAACGTTTCCTGATGGCTGTTTTTTTTTTCTCTCTCTCCTCTTGCAGCAACAGATTAAAAAACAACACCCCAACCCAAGGCCCGATATGTTCCAAACCTCAACCTGCCGCCGGAAGGGGGAAGTGAAACCCGGCTGGGGGTGAGGGGAGGCTCGGGGCAGCCGCCCCAGGAAGCGCTGAGAGCTGCAGCACACACGCACAGCAGGGACCAGCCCGATGGCGGCAGCTCCCAGCCACCCCGGCTCTGAGGAGCACCAGGAACTGCTGGTGGGAGAAGGCACAGGGTAAGGCCCGGGGCCGGGCCGCGAGCGCTGCGGTCCCAAGAAACCTCTGCATTGACACGTTGTCGGTGGGGGGGGACGCTTAACTTGGAGGTCGGTGGCACCCTTGGGGCTCAGGGGAGGCACACAGCCTGCAGGGCACCTTCCTGGGACCCCGTCTCACCCCGGGCAGGTAGACGCCTCTTCCGTCTGCCTCTGCAGCTGGGCCTCACTGGGAGAGTCCGGGTTCCCCACCAGCTAGTGGGATGCTGACCCAGCACCGGGAAGCCTGGACGCCTGGTACGGGTCCAAGATGCGGCCTGGACACCTGGGGAAGAAGCCAGGCCGTGGGCAGGCAGTGCCGAGGCCGTGAGGGCAGGAGGTGGGGAGGGCCCCAGGCCAGGAAGCCTGGCCAAGAGGGGAATGTTCTGCCTCGGGGTCCTCAAAGCCTGTGCTTGAGGCCTGGCCGGGCCCCCTCCCCCAGGCCGCCCCCTCCCGGTGCTGATGGAGGCTGAGGTTGCCGCAGCTTCTGAGTGCCAGGCAGGCGCTGTTGGTTGGCGGTGGGATGTGAGGGGGCACAAGCCGAGGCTGTGAGGCTTGCCGGTGAAAAGGACCAGCCGTGTGGCCACAGCCAGAGCTGGGCAGAGAGACTGTGTGACCCAGGCTTCCTCAGGAGGCAGCTGTGCTTCACGGGGCGCTCCCCGCGCTGCCCCCTCCCCGCCCCCGGCCTGTGCAGGGGCAGAGGAGGGGGGTCCCTGGCTGGGGGAGGGGCTGCCGAGGGCAGGCATCTAAGCTGAGCCACACCGTGGGGGTCCGACTGCCCCAGGGTGCAGGTGCCAGAGAGATGGGAGTGGTCAGGGCTTGGGGAGGGACACATGTTCTGACAGTCAGGGGTGGGAGCTGTGTGGAGAGAGACCACCAGCCCAGGAGGAAGACAGCAGGGGCTGCCGGCTTCTGCCCAGGCGAGCGGAAGGGAAGGAGCAGGGGCTCCAGACTGGGGGAGGCGAGATGCTTGCAGCCACAGGACTGGGATGGAGCCGCCCAGGGCTGACTCCCACTTGCCCCAGAGCTGCTGCTGGGGGAGGGGGTGAAGGGAGAGGAGAGGAGGGGAAGGGGGCCCACTAGGACCCCCGCTGAGCCCCCGAAGGCAGGGCTCCCCACAGCCTCAGGGTTGACTTGCAAAGTGGATTCCAACCCCAGCTCTTCTGCTGGAGGCTGGTGGCAGCGGTACCTGATTCTGTGATGATGCTTCTATTGATAACGAGAGGAGGACAGAAATGTCTGCAGGGCGTGTGTGCGTGCGTGTGTGCGTGCGTGCGTGTGTGCGTGCGTGTGCGAGTGTGTGGTGTGAGTGTGTGCATGCACGCGCGCGTGTGTGCGTGCGTGCGTGTGTGTGTGTGTGTGAGGGAGGAAGAAGGTCGTCTTCTCCATGCCAAATCCCACGGGGACCTGGTGCGGGGGCTTCGGGGGGCCGAGCCCTGGGGGAGTGTGGAGGCTGGGCAGCTGGGATCTGGCCAGGGGCTGTTGTTGTGGGGGAAGGGCGTGCTGGATGGGACCCGTTGCTCGCTCGCCGCCAAGGAGGGGAGGGGGGCACGGCCCAGGCTCTGTGCCCTGAAGAGACAGCCCCGTCCTTCCAGGGAGGCAGGTCGCTCCACACACAGCAGGTGACTGGGGAACAGCTGTGTCCCCGCTCAGAAAGGGCTCCTCACGTCAGCGCTGTCCGGCCCTGGGCTCCTCCGGCCACCTCATGCCCATAGAAGGGCACGGCTTGAGTGGCCTGGCAGGGCCTGCCCGCTCCTTGGCCCCCTCCTTGACCCCCTTCCCAGCTGTCGTGCATACCGAGGAGACGGAGGAGGCGGTGGAGGGCACGGCCGCCAGCCCAGGTCCAGGCGGCTCGCTGGTGCCTGTCCCCGGGCCTCGGGCTGCACCTGTGCGGGGTCCGTCGGGGGATCGGTTGAAGAACTGGCTGGATGCACCCCCGGCCCCTGGAGCCTGGGCGCCCCGGCGACGTCACCCCCACGGGGGGTATGTGACGCTGACATTTCAGAGTGAAACTGAGACCCAGGGTGGGTGGGGTTCTCGTTTCACAAGGTGACTAAGGGAAGCAGGGATTTTCCTGTCCAGGGTGAGGGAGAAAGTCCCTGACGCCTAGGCAGGGGACTGAGGCTGGGAAGCCCCGCCCAGGGGCCCCCAGGACAGCCAGGGTCTGCTGGGGTCAGAGCCGAGCAGGTGAGACCTGCCCCCCTGACCCCCCTGCCCCCCATGTGCTGCCCATGGGCGCTTTCAGGTCTGTGGATCCAGGGCAGGCCGTGCCCCTCCAACTGGCCAAGTTGGGCCATCCCCTCGGACTGCCCCAGACCCCTCGGAGGCCCCATGTGCACCCCAACCCTCCCCGAGGCCGGACGGAACCACGCTGGGCCCTTCCCCCGTCTGCACCCATGCAGGACTCCTGCTGCCATCTGGAGATAGGCTTGCCGGCCCCCTGGGCCTCCCACTGCTGCAGCCCAGCCCCTCTCTGGTTGGCCAGGATGACAGGGTGGTCTCCAGACCCCTGCCCCTGCCACGTGCTCTTTCTCTGAAAAGCCATCAGGCCACGTCTTCCCATGCGTGGAAGCATTCACCATGGAGCGGTGAAAATCTGTGCCCCAGGGCGGCCACTGCAGCCTGCCCTGGCCACCCTGACCTCATTTCCCCCCGCCATCTGGCCTTCCCAGCTCTTCCCAGTTCTGGAAGGTGCCGGAATCATTGCAGACTTTGCACAGGCCCTTCCTCAACCTACCTGGCCGCCCCACCCCCTCTGCAGGCTTCCCTCCCCTCCCCCCGGGTGGTCGCTACCCCAGGCTCCCTTCGCATCTGCCACTGCCCCTGGTGGGGGCCGGCATGGAGCATGGTCTGTCCTCTCCAGCACCCGCCCCGGGTGGGCTGGGCTGCTCTGGCCCTGGATGACCCTGACTGGGGTGGGGGAATGGGGTGAGCAGGTGTCTCCCTGCCCCCCAGGCCTCTGATCACCAACGCCTGCCAGGCAGGCCGCCCGCCAGGCAGGGCGTGGCCCCCGTGCGCAGGGGACGCTGCCTCAATCACTCCTCCGTGTGCTGAGCTAAGGGGGCAGGCAGGGTGGGGACAACTTGCAGGGCCACCCTGGGCAGGATCCCTTTCCCGGCCATCAGTCCCTGCAGACCCTCTCGGCCTTGCCCTCTGGGCTGCAGGCTCTTCAGGAGAGAGGCCGCAGGTCCCCACGGGGCTGCGGGCAGCTGGCAGCTGGAGGGAGGGGCTGAGCCAGCTGGGAGGCCTTGGACGCCTCCGTCCCCCTGAGGGAGCCTGTGGCATGTGAGGGGCGGAAACCCACCGGTGGGAACCGCCCACTCAGCCAGGTACCTGGTGGCCCTCCCACCCGCTTGCCCTCTCAGCAGGACCGGCACCGCCTGGTACAGCCGGGCACACGGCCCTGGAGCAGCGGGCAGTGCCAAAGGCCACTCAGGAGGACGGGTGGAGCCGGGCGGCATGAGACCCCGGCCCCGGCAGCGGGCTGATGGGGTGGAGGGATTGGGGGCCGCACGCTAGGGCTCCTTCCCCAGACCTGCCCGGGGTCCAGACCCAGAGGTAACAGTCAGAGCTGGGTCAGGCCTTGGGACCCCCAGGTGGACCTCGTCTCCTCCTCCCCACGGCAGGGGTCTCGGGCGCCTGGAAATTTCACAGGGGAGGGGGGAGGTCTAGCTCAGCCCAGATGATGGATGCCTTCCTCCTGTGCCTCCTCCCGCCTCCATCTGGACACTTCCCACTCCCTCCTTGGGTGGGGAAGAGGGAGAGGACCTTGACACACACTTGGGGAAGTCGCTGCACGGCCCACTCTGCTGATTTGGGAAGCCGGAAACCCTTCCCTGCATGCCCGTCCCCTTCCTGGTCCCCATTTGTCTCCTCATAAACAACCCTGGAGCCACCGGGGCAGAGCCAGGAGGGTCTCCGGGCCAGAACGGGCGGGCCCCCCGGGTGGCACTGTGGGTTTGTGCAGTGCTGCCCTCCCCCCACGACCCCCCCTCCCCCGCCTGCCTCTGCCTCGGCATCCCTCAGAGGGTGCCAGAGTGATGGGCCAGCCCTCAGTGGGGAAGAGGAAGGTCCTGGCAGCAGCAAGAGGCCCCTGGAGCTGGCAGGGGTGGGGCCGTGAGTGTTGCCTTTGCTCTCCTGGGCTCTGAGTTCCAGGTGCAGGGGGGAGGAGGCGGGTGGGCACAGAGCCCCAGGGCACACGGCACCGGCTGCTGCACCTGGCCTAGTACTTTCTGGAGCGACTGAGCCTTGCCCCTGAGGCCTCAGTTTCCCCATGTACACAGTCAGAGTTGTAGGTACTCAGCACTCACTCAGCCACGCCAGCCTCGCCAAGCTCTGCAAGCCAAGGTTCTCACTGAACAGCCAGTGAGGCAGGTGCTAGGGCCTCCCTTTCCAGGGGCAGAAGCTGAGGCTTAAGGGCTGAACCTGCTGCTAGAATGTGTTTCCTAACGCTGCTTCCCTGCAGGGGCTCTTTGGGGAGCCCAGGCCCCCTGCGACCCAGCTAGGACTCAGGGTGACCCAGGGGTGGGATTTGGGGAAGAGATGGGATTTAGGGAAGGGGTGGGATTTGGGGAAGCCCCTCACAGGCGCTCAATAACCCCACCACTGCTGCTCCCGAGGTTTCCATGAAGACGAGGGCCACCCCGAATAGGGCACAGCTCAGAAGACACCCTTAGGGACCTCCTCCAAAGCAGAAATGGGACTTGGCATGGCCATGATGAGCTGGTCCTCTCCAGAGCCACCTGGAAAGGAGCTCTCAGCTTCTCTCTCAGGCCCCAGCCCCCAGCCCTTTGCATCTGGGGATCTTCTTTCTAGGAGGGCCCTGGGCCATAAGACAACCAGTGAGGGGAGTTCCCCAAACTCCCCAAACCCTGAGTGCGGCCGAGGCAGACAGTCAGACCCTCTCTGCCGATGATGAATTGAGACTTAGAGGGGAAAGCACAGGCTGGGGGTGCAGGGCCAGGGGATGCTGGGTCAAATGGGAATCCAGGCCCATGGTTGGGAAGCCAGCCCAGCCCCTGCCCCTTCCCCCATACCCATGAGCCTGAAGGGAGGGGGCTGGGGCCTGTGCGGGTGTGGAGTTTATAGGAGATAAGAGGATTGAGGAAATCAGGCCTCCTAACACTGCCCAGCCAGCACAGCCCTGCAGTGCCAGACACAGACAGATAAGAGGTGTGGGGGGTGGGGGGGGGGGTGGTGTCGGTGGCGGGAGAGGAAAGCCCCGGCCCTTTCCTGGGGTCAGGCCAGCCTGTCCAAACTCCGTCAGCTAACTGCCTCCAAGCTGGGAAGGTGGGAGTTGGGGGGTTCGCGGGGGGAGCATTGTCTGGTCTCACTGGCTGGCAGGGAGGGGCTGTCTGGGAACCTAGGAACCGAGTCCACCTCACCCCGTAGCAGTGGGAGGGCCTCGGGGCTCTGGCCTCAGAGCCTGGAGCAGGGCCAGCTCTGGGGGTGGGCGTTTGCAGAGGTCAGCAGGGACAGCCGGCAGAGGGTGGGGGTGACAGTAACTGGGGGGTAGTAGTGGTGGGTACAGCCTCGGCTTCCCCACTATCCCATGAGCTGTTGGTGAGGACCGGCAGAGGGTCACTGCCCTGCTCTATGCCTGGCAGGTGGGATCTCAGAAGCTGCTCCTTCCTGCTCCCAGGGAAAAACACAAGCCCCTCACTCTGAAGGTGTCTGTACCCCTTCCTTCCTGGGGAGAGGAAACTGCTTTGTTGATGGTTTCCCTTCTGAGGTCCCAAGGCTGCCAGCTCACCCTCTCCTCCTCTCTCAGTTGCCTCCCTTCGAAAGATAAATGGGACTTGGGACAGATGCAGCTAGCTAGTTGATTCTAGAGGAATCTGGAAAGAAGCCTTCAGCCTTTCTCCTGGTCCCAGACCTTCCCCAAATCCCAGCTTCATCTCTATACCCACCACTGCACCACCCTGGCTCCTCTCCCTTTGCTGGACCCAGGCACATATAAGACAGATGAGTACTCGGAAACACTGCTCTACTTGGAGTCACCCAGGAGCCACTGAAACCAACAGCCCTGACCTCTCTTCTGCACCCCACTCCCCATGGGCTCTCACTGCTTAATGCACCTTTCGTTGGGATACAGCTCTATAAGCGTGGACTCGTGTGTGTGTGTGTGTGTGTTGAGAACATCTGAACAAGAGGGCAGATCCCTCCCTCTCCAGCCCCTATTTAAGTTCTATTGTGGTACTCAGCCTACTGCGGAGAGGGTATGCTCTCTTATGTTCTTCAGCCACAAGCTTATGAACCATGTCTTAGTCACAGAAGAAAGAAAAAAGGAAAACAAAAGGCTCAACAAGAGAGAAAAGTGTGAATGAAAGGAAAGGTAGATGAAGAAAGGTAGGAAGCAGGAACAACTGGATGATGGATGGATGAATGGATGGACAATAGGTGGATGGAGGGAGGGATGGATGGATGGGTGGATGGATGAGTGAGTAGATGGATGGATGATGGGTAGAGGGACAGATGGGTGGATGAATGGGTGGACGGATGGATGGGTGGATGGATGAATGGATGGTTGGATAGACTAATAATGGCGGAATTGATGTGTGATTGGATAGATAAATTGTTAGTAGATGGATGGGTGGATGGATGAGTGGGTGGATGGATGAGTGAATGGATGGATAGATGGAAGAGTGAATAGATGCATGGAAAGATGAAGGGTAGAGGGATAGGTGGATGGACAGAGAGGTGGATGGGTGGATGAATGGATGAGTGGATGGATGGAAGGATGAAGGGTGGATGAATGGGTGGATGGATAGGTAGATGGATGGATGGAGGGATTGATGGATGAGTGAATGGATGAATGAGTGAATGGATGGAGGGATGGATGGGTGAGTGAATGGGTGAGTGAATGGATGGGTAGATGGATGGATGAATGAATGGTGGGAAGATGGATGCATGGGTGGGTGGGTGGATGGGTGAATGGATGAGTGGATGGATGGATAGGTGGATGGATGAGTAGATGGATGGATGAGTGAATGGATGGTTGGATCAAGGGATGGGTGGATGGATGAATGGTGGGCAAATGGATGAATAGATGGGTGGATAGATGAGTGGATGGATGGATAGGTGGATGGATGAGTGGATGGATGGACAGAGGGATGAGTGAATGGATGGATGGATGGGTGGATGGGTGATTGGACAGATGAGTGGTGGGTAGAGGGATGGGTGGATGAATGGATATAGGTTGGTGGAGGGATGGATGGATGATGGACGGATGGATAGGTAGATGGGTGGATGGATGAGTGTTAATGGATGGAAGGATGAGGGGTGGATGAATAGATGGATGATGGGTAGATGGTTGGATGAATGAATGGATGGATGGAAGGACGGACAGATGGACGGATGGATGGATGGATGAGTGAATGAACGGGTGAATGGATGGGTGGGTGGATGAGTGGATAGATGAATGGATAGATGAATGTTGGGTAGAATAATGGGTACAGAATGAAGGAATGGTTGGATGGATAGATGATGGGTGGATGGATGGGTAGATAGGTGGATGGATGGATGAATGAATGGGTGGATGGATAGATGAGTGGATGAATGGATGGATGGATGGGTGGATGGTTGGGTGAATGGATGAGTGGATGAATGGATGAATGGTGGGTAGATGAATGGGTACAGAATGGTGGGATGGTTGGATGGATGGATGGTTAGGTGAATAGATGGGTGGATGAATGGATGAATGGTGGGTAGATGAATGGGTACAGAATGGTGGGATGGTTGGATGGATGGGTGGGTGAATGGATAGATGGAGGGATGAGTGAATAGATGGATTGATGAATGATGGGTGGATGAATGAGTGGATGGATGACTGTATGGGTGGGTGGATGAATGAATGAGTGAATAAAGGAATGAATGGATGGATGGATGGATTATGGATGAATGGATGTGTGGATGGATGGGTGAATATATGGATGATGGATGGATGGATGGATGATGGGTGGATGAGTGGATGGCTGGATGGGTGGATGAATGGATGAGTGAATGGTTGGATGGATGGATGGGTGGATGGATGGGTGGATGGATGGATGTGTGGATGGATGGATGTGTGGATGGATGGGTGGATGGATGGATGTGTGGATGGGTGGATGGATGGTTGGGTGGATGGAAGGGTGATTGGATAGATGAATTTTGGGTAAATGGATGGGTGGATGGATAGGTGAATGGATGGATGGATGTATAATGGGCAGATGGATGGATAGATGGATGGGTGATGTATGTGTGTATGTATGTATGGACGAGTGAATGAATGGATTGATAAATGTATGAATGAAGAGATATTTGGATGGATAATGTGTGAATTGATTGGTGGATGAGTGGATGGATGGATGGATGGATGGATGGTTAATGGGTGGATGGATGGGTAGATGGATGGATGGATGTGTAATGGATGGATGGATGGATGGATGGGTGGATGAATGAAGGGATGGAGAATGGGTGGATGGAGAATTATGGGTGGATGGATGGGTGGATGAGTGGATAGATGGATGGACGAGTGCATGGTTGGATGTGTGGATGGATGGATAGATGGAGGGATGAGTGAATAGATGGACTGATGAATGATGGGTGGATGAATGGGTGGATCGATGAATGGATGGATGACTGTATGGGTAGGTGGATGAATGAATGAGTGAATGAAGGAATGAATGGATGGATGGATGGATGGATGAATGGATGTGTGGATGGATGGGTGAATATATGGATGATGGGTGGATGAGTGGATGGCTGGATGGGTGGATGGATGGATGGGTGGATGGATGGATGTGTGGATGGGTGGATGGATGGTTGGGTAGATGGACGGGTGATTGGATAGATGAATTTTGGGTAAATGGGTGGGTGGATGGATAGGTGAATGGATGGATGGATGGATAATGGGCAGATGGATGGATAGATGGATGGATGATGTATGTGTGTACGTATGCACGGATGAGTGAATGAATGGATTGATAAATGTATGAATGGAGAGATGTTTGGATGGATAATGTGTGAATTGATTGGTGGATAGGTGGATGGATGGATGATGGATTAGTGGTTGGATGGATGGATGGATGAGTGAATGGATGGATGGATGGATGGCTAATGGGTGGATAG
Source organism: Balaenoptera physalus (assembly GCF_965194825.1). Lineage (NCBI taxonomy): Eukaryota > Metazoa > Chordata > Mammalia > Artiodactyla > Balaenopteridae > Balaenoptera > Balaenoptera physalus. The sequence continues at coordinate 112,912,161 of NC_138889.1, read as the reverse complement.
ATGGGTGGATGGGTGATTGGATGGGTGGATATGTAATGGGTGGATGGATGGATGGGTGGATGGATGGATGAATGAATAGTTGGATAGATGGAGGTTGAGTGAATGAACAGGTGGATGATGGGTGGATAAATGGGTGGATATATGGGTAGATGAGTGAATGGATGGATAGATGGATGGATAGATGAATGATGGGTGGATGAACAGGTGGATGGATGCATGAATGAATGAATGGGTAGATGGATAGATGGATGATGGATGGATGGATGAATTGGTGTATGGACACACGGAGTGGAATTATGAATTGGTGGATGGGTAGATAATGGAATGTTATAGATAAACGACTGGACAGATGAATATAGATGTAATTGGGTAATGGGTAGAGTTTTAGATGAACAGATGGGCAAATATAGAAAGAGACAGAAGAATAGGAAGACAGATACTGAGTAAATAGATGTATGACTTGGTGCTGGATGAACTATTGAAGAGATAAATTGGTGAAGAGTCAGACCTAAATCAGGGATTTTTCACTCACTGTTCTCTTTTCCTAGAACACCTTCTTCCATCGATGTATGGAGCTATTGTACCCAAGTCTCTTTACAAAAAAGGAAAGGCTTATTCCTCCCCATGAGATTTTCTTTGACTCTCATATATAAAATATCAACCCCTTCCATAACTCCATATCCTCTTACCCTGAATTCCATCTTCTATAGCATTTACCATCATCTGATATATTGCAATATATATTTCCTTGTTTATTTTTTTTATTCCCACTAAATGTCATTTTGTGAGAACAGGAACTTTGCTAAGTCTAAACTCCAGCACCTAAAAAGTGAATACCGTCAGCATTCAATAAGTTTGTTTAAAAATATATGGATAAGTGGAAAAATATATAAAGATAAATTTAGAGATGAATGACTAGGTGGTTGTTTGGATGAGATATGGATGAATGAATAGATGAATGAAAATAACAGTAACTAACATTTATTGACAATTTACTGTTCCAACAACTGTTTTAAGTATTAACTCATTTGGATGGCCTTATGGGCAAAATAATGGACAACTATGTATATGGCAGGACAAACATATATGTATTCATGCACAATTGGATGTCTGACTTGCTAGGTGGGAAGATGGTTAGACATATGGATGGATGAATAGGCAGATATATGAATGGATCTATGAATGGGAAGGATAAATAGTAAAATATTTAGATGAATGTGAGGACAGTAGAATATTTGGAGAGATAGAAGAATGTATTATAGAATGAACAAATAGTTCACCAGTTGTATATATGGGCAAATAGATATACAAATTGATGAATACATAGATAATAGTGATTAACATATTGAGTAGATATTATGCTCAGGATAGGTGGATGACTAGCTAAATGCTTCTTTTAAGTGTTTTACATGTATTAAGGCATTTAAATAAATGGATGGATGGATGGGTATGTACATGGATGGATGAATGGAGGGATAGATGAGTGGGTGGGTGGGTGGACACTTGCTCAATGAAGAAATGTAAAGAGATAGGGATGGACATGGGTATATACGTATTGAATGGATTGACGGAAGAATATATGGTTTACATGGACAATTGAGTGGATAGATATATTGAGAAATTGATGGATTCATAGATGATACATGGAAAATCAGATAGCTGTATAGAGAGGACAGATGGAGTGCATGGATGGATGGAGGATGGATGGATGGATGGAGGATGGATGGACCGATGGAGGATGGATGGAGGATGGTTGGATGGGTGGATGGATGGATGGATGGATGGACTTATGGAGTATGGATGGATGGATGATGGATGGATGGATAGAGGATGGATCAATAGATGATGGGTGGAGGATGGATGGATGGAGGATGCATGGAGGATGGGTGAATGGTGGGTAAATGGATGGATGGATGGACAAATAATGGTACAGTTGACATCAAATACTCTGCCCTATTGTTCCTGTTGGGACATGCCCTAATTGCAAAACTGAATCCTGACCACTGCATTTAAAGATCGATTCTTGCTACCTCCCACCCATCAGTCTGATAAATAATCGTGCAACTCTATTTAAGTTCTAGTGACAGGAAACTCCTGCCACCCCAAGGCAGCCCTCTACCCTGTGGAAATATTTTTCCTTCTTTTGAACCAGAATATACTTTGGCACATTTCGTGCCTGGCTGTCTGTGACTGGGATTCCGGAACCAAGAGCAGCAGGCAAGGAGGAGATGGGCAGGTTGAGATGGAAATGAAACACAAGCTTACTTTCCCTGGGCGATCTGGCTCAGCTTGAGGCCTGGCCCTGTCGCCCTCCCTCCTCCCTCCTCCTCCCCACCAGAATCCTGAGGTCTCCGCAGCTCTGGCTGGAGGCTGGGGACGGGCAGTGGGCACAGCTGTTCTCGGCGGCACACCCCACATTCTCTGGCTCCTCTGGGTTGGGCGGGGGGAGGGGCAGGCTGTGGGCCACGGGACACAGCCTGTTGCGTGGGGGGGCGTCTGAGCCGGACGTCCTGACCCCCACAAAGTCTTCACCAGCCAGCCACCACCTGAGTCACTGGGACCTCAGGGCCACGTGGAATTTTTCTGACGCTGCTGCCCCCTCCAACACACAGGGATTCACCCACATGTCCACCTGCTTGCTGGTCTGAGCCTAACCTGACCCTTTGTCCACTCACACATCCGCAGGTGCTCACTGGCCCTGACCGCCTGGCACAGCCAGAGGTCGGACTAGCTGGGGAAGCAAGAGGGCCATTCCTCTGCGGCCGTGGGATGGAGGGAGGTGGCCGGGCCAGTGCTGTGGTGGCCAGCTGTCGGCAGCTGGGCTTGGTCCGGCTGTGCTGGGCCCCTGCTCTCCGACCTCGGGTACTAGTCTGAGCCTCGGTTTCCCCGTCTGGGACACAGGTACGGTGGCGTCTGCCTCTCAGGGTGGTTGTGGGCGTTGGCGAGCCCCGTGAGCTCCTGGACGTGAGAAAGCTCGGCAGGGAGCTGGCCCTGGGCGAGTGTCAGCGAGCGAGCGAGCCCGAGTCTGGTCCCTCCCTGGTCCGGCCACTCGCCTCGCGTGTTCTCCAGTGAGTCACGGCGACTCAGCCCAACCGGAGAAACAGTGGGCTGGGCTGCTCCTCCTGGGGCCTTGGCCAGAGCCCGGGGGCAAGGGGGGCCGCTGGCCAGGCCACCGCACCGACCTCGTGCCACTGGCCACTTCTGGGGAGCATGGCTCTCCCATCCCGACGGGAGAGGCTGTGTTGGCCTCTGCCTTGCGGGGCGTCGCTGCTCCGACCTTCCAGTGCCGTCTGGCAGGGGACGGGGGAGGGCAGCAGCCTCCCCACTGGGGAGCAGACAGGATTCCTGGGGTGCCCCGGCCTCCCCCGTGAGGTGATAACAGGAGCAGAGGGCTGGAAAGAAACAAAGGGAAAATGGAGAACGGGAGGGAGGGGAGAGGAGGGAGGGGGAGGAGGGAGAAGAGGAAGGGAGGGGAGAGGAAGGGAGGGGGAGGGAAGGAGGGAGACAGAGATAGAGACAGAGAGACACCAGAGGGGAAAAGAGAGGAGAGAGGGGCCGAGTGTGGGACCAGGGAGGCTGAGGGGCAACGGAGGAAGGAGCAAGGGCCCCGGGCTGGGCTGGGCAGGGCAGGGGAGAGGGCCAGAGAGCAGCTGGGCCAGGGCTGGGCAAGGGGAGAGGCGGGCAGGGATGGGGACGCAGATGTGGGGGACCAGGCACCAGTGAGCGGATGGAGATGGGATGCAGGAGGGAGGAGCGTGTAAGGCAGGGAGCGGCCGCCAAGGTGGCCAGGGCAGGGGAGGGGGGAGGCGGCAGAGGAGGAGGGAGGGGCCGCCTGCCCATCACAGGCCTCTGAGGTCCTGCTAAGCCCCCAGGCTGCTGGGCTGCGAGGGTTTTCTCTCTGACATTTTTACTAGTCTCAGAAGGAGGGGGAGGTGGAGGTGGAGGAGACCGAGGGGGGCGGAGAAGGGGGCTGGGGGGAACCAACGGGAAGCAGCTGCTAGGCGTCCTGGAGCAGGAGAGGGGCCGAGAGACCCAGAGTCCGCGAGGCCGCAGAGGCAGGGACAGAGGGGCACTCGGACAGCCCGGGGGCAGCCAGTGGGGAGCTGGCCCAGGAGACCCCCAGGGGCCAGAGGGGCCAGGACAGACAGACGGAGGGTCACAGACCAGCAGACAGAGAGAGGAGACAGGGGAGGGGGTGTCAGAGCCAGAGACCAGCCAGCCAGACAGAGGGAGAGACAGAGCAAGAAGGAGGGAAAGGGGGAAGGAGAGAAAGAGGAGGGGAGAGGGTCCCAGTGGCAGGAGGAGCGGAGGGAACAGGGCAGCCGCAGAGGGCCGCAGGCAAGAGCCTTTGAAGAAGCAGCCGAAGCGTCCCGTCCCCAGGGCTGGGGTCAGGCCAGGTCGCCGGCCAGGCGGGCGGCCGCCAGCGTCATGAGCAGCTCTGCGCTCCTGAGAAGGAATTCTAGCAAACAGGGCCTGGAGAGCCTCCTGAGGTAGGTCCCTCCGCCCAGGCTGGGGCGCGGAGGGCAGGGCAGGGTGCCCGCGCTGCTGCCACCCACGGAGGACTGGCACCGCGGAGCCTGGGCTGCCTGGGCGTGGGCCTCCCCAGCCTCCCCCAGGAGCCTGGCCCCAGCCCGGCAGCTCTGCGGCCCCCGAGCCGCGGGCAGGGTGTGGGGCGCACCAGGCTGTGGGCCTGGCGTGTGCACGTGCGTGTGGGCGCGTGCACGAGGGCCCGTCCCTTCCTCTGCGCCCCCAAGATCGCGTCCTCCTCTCCCACCTGCACCGCCGGGCCTCAGGCAGTGGCCACTCTCTGCTCGAAGACCCTTCCCCGGGCCCTGGGTCTCTGCCCAGGCTCAGCGCTCCCCGGGTGAAGAGCGTGGCCCCACCACGGCTTCCGAGGCCTCCTCTGGTCCAGCAGGCCCTCGGGGACTGTCCAGTCACCCCTTACTTTACAGATGATGAAACTGGACTTAGTACCACATTCACCACCCCGGCCCTGAGGGCACCAGCCCAGCGTGGAAGGGGCCGCGGGCCACGTGAGTGCTTGGGCCTCAGAGCCAGATCTTCCCGAGCTGGAATCCTGGCTCCTGCATCCTTGGGCCACGGGCCAGTGCCCGGTGCTCTCTGGGCCTGTTCCCTCCTCTGTAAAGTCGGGGTGTGGTGGCACCTGCCTCACCGAGGCCTGGAAAGAGAGCAGAAGCAAAGTGCCACAGGCGGGCTCAGAGCCACTGTGCACTGTGGGCGTCTCCCCGCCTCCCTCTGAGCCACCTGCAATGCCCTTCCTCCTCCTCCACCCTTCCAGGCATCTAAGGCCCAGCGGAAACGCTGCCTCCTGCATGCAGCCCGCCTCGGCTTCTCCTGAGCTTGGAGGACTGCCCTCTTCTGCCAGGCCTGCGGGCCTGCTCCCTGCCCCCTTGGACGGCATGGCACATGCTGGGCGGACGGCATGGCACGTGCTGGGTGGACGGCATGGCACGTGCTGGACGGACGGCATGGCACGTGCTGGGCAGACTGCCAGCTCCTGGAGGGGGACGGGCGTCCCTCAGCATCCCCACTCCACCCTAGCTCTGACTCTGGGGGGAGGGGGGGCAAGGTGTGCAGGTGGGCTTAGCAGCCTCTGAGGAGAGCTGAGAGCCGCCCCGGGCCCCTTCAGCAGGGTCTCTGCAGTCACGGAGGGACGGCTCTCTCCCTGCCCCACCCTGGCCTGGCCTTAGGGCTGCGACCCCACGGTGGGGACCAGAGAGAGGGTTTGAGGGGGCCCTGCTGGGCGTGCTCCCTTGGGGCCCTGCTCTGCCCGTGGAGAAGGCAGACCCCCCTGGGTCTCCTGGGCTTCACACCTGCCCAATCCACGTGTCTCAGGTGGGACCTCTCGTTCCTGTCAGCTGGGATGTGCCTTCCCAGGAGTCACCGCTGTCCCCCTGTCCCCAGCCTGTGGTCCAGGAACAGAGGAATGCCTGCTGGGTCAGTCCCCGGGGCTCCCCAGCGCCACGTAACAAATGGGGAAACTGAAGCCATGGGGGCGCGTTGCCCAGCCCACTGGGGGGTGGTGCAGGGAGAGCCCCAGGGCCTGGCTGTGTGCACAAGCATCCGTTGTCACAAGCATCCGTCCAGTTATGGCTTTGGCTCAGTTCCCAGACCTGGTGCCAGTTTGCTGACTTGGGTGAGCCGGGGGCGAGCTGGAGGCGCCAGCGGGGCTCAGAGGGTGCAGCTGGACTGAGGGTGGGGGCAGGCTCGGGCGCAAGCCCCGAGGACCTGGACAGGGGCAGGTGGGCCTGCAGGTGGCCGGCAGGGGCAGGGACAGGAGGCAGCCTCCCTCTGAACTCCCTGGGAACTCCCGCTGTGGAGGGCGGGGCGGGGCAGGGCGAGGCGCACGCGAGGGTCCCTCGTGAAGAGTCGTGGAGCGCGTCGGGCCGTCCGGCCACGCTGAGCAAAGCCCCCTGCACGTGCTGATGCTTCCGACGACGCGCACGGACCCGCACGCGCTCCAGGCCCCTTACCCAGCGGCCGGCGGGGCTACACGCTCACGTACCACACACAGACGCGACTTCCTGCCACCCTCTCTCCCGAATCTAATGGGTCTGCCGGCCGACGGGCCCCTTGTCCCCGGTTGGCAACAGAAAACAAGACTCAGAGAGGCTATGAGTCGCCCCAGGTCCCCTTGGGATCGGGGAACCCGCCCCCCCCGCCCCCTGCCTCACCCCAGTCCCTCACCTCGGACGCCTGGGCGCAGGGGAAGGGGGACGGCAGAGGGGGCGCCGTCCCCTCCGTGACAAGCGCCGCAAAGGTTTGCTGGCACCAGCAGTGGCTGGGGTGTAGACTGAATCCAGTTTAAGCAGATTAAAAGCGACCCTATGGGCCAGTAAGGAACTCGTCCTCCCGCCCCGCCCGTATCCCTCATCTAAGTCTGGCTCACTCTGGGCTGCGGCCGTGCAGCCGTGCAGCCACCTGGATGCCCAGCAGGAGGCTTTAGGCTGGCAGGGCCGGACCCCAGGGCTGACCCCCTCCCCAGCCAACATGCCCCCATACCAACCTCTGACCCTTCCCAGGTGGCTGGGAGTTACTCCCGGACCCCTCCAGCCACCCTGGGGGATTCAAGCCTCTCCCCAGGCCCCCCTTGGGCCCGGCCAGTGTTAGGGGCCGTCGGAGGGCAGCGAGGGGACCCTGGGTCCATTCACTTCCAGAGGGCGCTGGACTCGGGGCCACCTGCCAGGGTCACACAGTCCTCAAGGGCCTGGCTTTGTAAGGTAGGGGCTGAGCTGGCACAGTGCAAGGGGCTCCCGGTCCCCCAGGGGAAGCTCTAGGGGCCAGAGGAGCCCCCCGCCCCCTGCTCCGAGCACACATCCACCTCGGACACATTGGTGATCTCCATGCCTGGCTCTCCCACCCTGGCCAGCCTGTCCCAGGAGGCCTCTAGGGAGCCCGGAGTGGCAAGAGGGCAAGGGATGGGGCCGGCTGTGTGCTGGGCTGGCCCAAGGGGCCTGGGGGAAGCCAGGCCTGAAACTACAGTGTCGGAGGGGCGTGGCTGCTTTGGGCCCACCCAAGGGCCCGCATCCGGGGGTGGGGTGGCCCCTGCCCTGGCAAGGCTAGGCGCCTGGTGGGCGGTGCTGCCACGGGTCCGGGTGGTCTGTCGTTCAGAGCGGGTACTGCCCTGGCAGCCCGGGTGAGCCAGCAGCAGGGGGTACAGGGACCAAGTGGCCCAGCCCCTTGGGCAGGGTGTCAGGGCCGGAGCCCAGAGCGCTGAGGTTCAGGCCAGGCTCCAGCCCCGGCCCGCAAACCAGAGTGGGACAGAGCAGCAAGCGAGCGGCGGCCAGCGTGCACCGGGCACCTGGGGGTTGGCGCCCCTGTCCCCGCCAGAGCCTCGAGAGGGTGCCCCATGGCTCCTGGGCCCTGAGGGATGGCTGGACAGGGTGTGGGCCCCAGGAACACCTCATTGGGCTCAGAGCGGCTCAGCACAGGTTGGTGGCCAGGGGCTGACCCACTGCAGATGGGCGCTGGGTGGCACCAGACCCCGGCCCACCCCGGAAGGCGAGGGTGCCGGGGCCGTGAGGGACGGTTGCTGCCCATGACGGGCAGGGAGGTCCTAAGGCTTGTGGAGGTGAGGCTGCGGCTGGGGTGTGCCCTGTGGACCCTGAGGCTCTCCCGCCAGGCTGTGTCCTTCCCGGTGGTGGGTGGAGGAAGTGGGGGGAAGACAGGGTGGAGAGGGCAAGGGGCAGCGGGGCCCCTGTGAAGACAGAAAGGGGACGTGTGGGGACAGGAAGGGATGAGGGCAGGGGACAGGACAGTGGTCCAAAGGGGGGAGAGGCAGCAAAGGAGGGGCTGGACGAGGCAGGAGGTGGGGATGCTCAAGGGGTCCTGGGAACCCCAGGCTGCAGATGAAGGAAGGGGCCCCCGGGGGCCGCGTGGAGTGGGCACCGAGTACAGGGGGTGAGGGCAGCACTGGCGACCGCCTGCGGCGATCCTCCCGGAAAGGTGCAGGAGGGCAGGCAGGTAAGAGAAGGGAAGAAGGGGAGAAAAGGGAAGAGAAGGAGAGGAAAACCCAGTGAGGAGACGGAAGGCGGCAGGGGGGCCCCGAGGCGGCATCCCATTCCTGGGCTGGGCCCTCCTGGATGGTGACCCAGGGGCTGCGGGGTTGGGACGCTGGCTGTGCCCCCTTGGGGTGGGGGGCCCCCAATGAGACGCTGCGTCTCTGAGCCTCAGTTTCCTTGCCTGTTGAGGGGTCACTTTGTCCCTTTAACGGGGTCGTTCCGGCCGAGCCCCTAGCTCTTGGCCAAGACTTTGGGGACAGAGGACCAGGGTCTGGTGGGACATCCAGAAGCATAGCGCCCCACAGAACCGCTGAGGCTGACTCCATGCCCCCATCTGTGCGGGCAGGGAGGCTGAGACTCGGGGAGGGTGGGGTGTTGCCCCCGCCCTGGGGGACAGGCAACAGGGTCTGCAGAATCAGAAGACACACAGCCAGGGGTGGCATGAGAAAGAGTGAATTAGGGCCGGTCCAACGGCAAAGCCCCTGCACCCCCAGAATGATCAATCCCAAGGGGTCAGGGATGAAGGAGCACCTCGAAGAGGGGGCTGGGGGCTGGGTGTCGGGGGCTCCGGTGGCAGAAACGGTGTGGAGGCCTCAGGGGGAGGGTCCCGCTGCTCCGTGCACCTGGGGGCCCAGGGATCTCTGGGAGGGCGGAGCCACGAGCAGACGGACAGGTGGTCAGGTGCCAGGCTGCACCTCCTGCCCAGGTGGGCAGACAGGTCTGGACGATGTGCAGACCCCGGGACTCGGCTGAGGAGGAGACCCCCTTGGGTGCTGACCGCGGGGAGGGCCATGTGTGGGGCCTTGGGGAGTGGGAGGTGGACCTGGGGCTCCGCACAGGAGGAGGGGGCGGGGGTGGCAGAGGCTCCAGCCGGTGCCAGCCACCGGTCGCGTGTCCTGGAGCGTGCCAGGGCCTGGCCTCGTGAGCGCTCCGAGGGCTGTGCCAGGCAGTCCCAGCTGGGCTCGGCAGCGTCCGGCTCTCCTGCAGGGCCGTCCGGCGCCAGGAGTAGACTGGGCCGGGCCCGGGGATGCGGCTGGAGCTGGTGCTGTGCGGTCAGCCCCCGGGTCCCGTCCCCCGGAGGTCGGCCCGGGTGATGCAGTGTGTAGGCGTAGGGGTGGGCAGGGCGACTCACTGATGTGAAGGATGGGGCGGGGGCGCCTAGGGAGGTCTCCTGGGCTGCCGCGGCATTTGGCCCAGGCCCCTGCGGCGCTGCGGTCAGTGACTCGGAGGGGAAAGGAAAGACCCGTGTGCGCGGGGCACAGGGCAGAGGGAGGAGCGGCGAGCGCAGGGCCAGCGCCGGCCACAGGCATGCGGCCACCCCAAGCCCAGATGGGCAGGCTGGTCTGAGCAAATGGGGGCAGAGATGTAGAAGAGCCAAGGCAAGGAGGCCGACCATGGAGCCCATCACAAGAGGTAGGCCATCCAGCCAGAGGGAGGTGACAGGCCGGGCAGCGGGACATTCAGCTCCGCTCTGGACCCCACTCTGGGGACCCAGCCTTGAGGACCCAGGGGAAGCCTGAGGTAGAGGGGTTCAGGGGCCACATGCCCACTTTCCCGGCTCGGCGGGGTCTTCGGGGCCCAAGGCGTGAGGCTCTGTAGGGCCGAGCAGTGAGAGGGGGTAAAGCCCCACGAAGAGGGTCACAGACTCCTTAGGCAGGGCCGTTTGCCAGTGCGTGGGCGCCTGGGTGGCAGTGAACTCCGGCTGGGCACCTTTCCCGTCTGGCTGTTTGGGGGGGGTGCGGGGGGGTCCACCCGACCAGCCTGGACGGCTTTGGGGCCAGTGGTGTGACGGGCAGGCCTGCCCTGCTGTCGCCCCCACCAGCATCAGAGCCTGGTCCCCCGGGGGCTGCGTGGGTCCCGAGGTGGCCGCTGCGTCCCAGGTCTGGGGAGAAGGACGCAGCGAGAACCCAAGGGTCAGGCACTGCACGGTGGGCAGCAGCTGCTGAAGGAGGGATGGGGTCCCATCCAGAGGGCAGGGTGGGGTCTTGCACGGGGTGTGCAGCGGGCGGGCAGCACCGGGGAATGGGGAAGCCGCTCCAGATGAGGGAGTTGGAACAGGTCTGGGACTGGGCAGGTCTGGAGCAGGATGTGGGGCCAGAATACATGGGAACAGAGGCCCCTCCCACACCACTCTCTCCGGCAGGTGGGGAGGCAGGAGACGGGTGCACCTGTCTGGGAGGTACCGGGACGGTGGGTCACACAGTAGAGGGTGGGCTTCACCTCTGGACCCCGGGGGAGGATGGAGAGAGAGAGGCGGGGCTGTGGTGGGGGTCCCGGCTCTGTCTGCTGTGCCCCGTCCGTCTCCGCCTCCCTTGGCCACGATCCCCCTCATCGTGTCTTCTAGTGGCCACCTTCCTCTCTCCGAGGACCTCCTGCCACCGTGGCCCCTTGTCCCTCCAGGCTGGGTGCAGGCACAGGCGCCCCTCACCTGAGCGGACCTCTTGCCAGTGACTCCCCCCAAAATAAAGCTTGGAATAGGGGTCCTCTTCTGGGGCCCTCGAGCCACACTGTGGGGTCAGCACTGGTTTTCCTGGCAGCCTCTAAGATCTGTAAGGGCAGAGGAAATGCCACCCATCTCTGGGTCCCTAGCACCTGGCAAAACAAAGTGCTGGCAAAGAAAGGGAGGGGGAGGGAAGGGGGGGAGAGGGAAGGGCACGGGGAGCCAGAGGCCCTGGGGATGGAGGAACGGGAGGACAGAGGTCATCCCAGGCAGGCTGAGGGGAGCTGGCTGGGCTGGCTGGGGGGCTGTGGAGCAGGTGGCAGATGTCGGGGTGTCGTCCGGGGTAGCCTGGCCCGGGGAGGGAGGCCGGAGCGGTGACGGGGTGGCTGTGGTCCCCCGTCTGCCCTTCCCAGGGGAGACCCCAGGCCCTGCAGCATCACCTCCCGCCTTCTCGTCAGCTCTAAAGTGGGGTGCTGAGCCGGCCGAGAACCGGGCGGTGGAACCGCCCCCCTGAGCGGGGTCTGGAGCCAGCAGACGTGGCCCCCAGGGGCCAGTGGGGTGAAGGCCCAGAGGAGCCGGGGACGGGGACTTGGCCCGAGGGTCCCTGGTGGCTGGAGGGCTGAGGCAGAGGCAGCCTCCCCAGTTTGCCCCGGGGCTGGCTGGAAAGTCGTGCAGGAGGGAGTCGTTGCCTTTGGGGGCTCTGGGCAGGGCAGCTAGGGGTTCCCCTGAACGAGAAGCCCCCCCCAGAACTGCCCCACTGGGAGAAGACGAAGGGGTGTTGGGCACGGAGGCCACACTGCGATACTCCGCTGTGAGGAGGGGGCGGTGCCCCCCCGGGGCAGGAGGCAGTGCCAGTGGGCTGGGGTCTGGGCTGACGCACTGTTGATGAACAGGCCCCACCCACAGGCTGCTCTGGCCTCGGCCCCGGGCCGCCCGCCGGCCCAGGTCTCAGAGCCCTCCCCTCCCTCGGGGCTGGGGAGCAGCTGCAGTCCTGGCGCGGGCGGGCTGCTCTGCCCTTCATCTCTGGGCCGCCCTAGGGTGCTGCAGCCTCGGGGCGCACGAACCCCTGCAGGGCTGGCCTCTCCCCTGCTAGCTTCGGGCTCCCAGAGGCTGTGGCTGCGCCCCCTCCCCCCAGCTCCGGGCCCAGTGCCCTGGAGACACAGCCGCCCTGGCCCGCGCCCTTTGGGGTGCCGTCCTCTCTGCGGTTGTGGGGAAAGCCAGCTTTGCAGGTAGCTGTCCCCTCATCCAGGGAGGCTTCCCGCATATGACCTGCTCACAGGGCCAAGAGGGACACGGGGCGGGGTGTGGGCCGGGCCTGCCCCTGCTGGGACTGCGGCCTCCTTCTCGGAGACACAGGTCTGCGGGCAGTGCCAGTCGTGGGGAAGCGGGAGCTGGGCCCGCCTCGGGGGTGGTCTCAGTTCTCACCCTGCCCAGTGGGTCAGCACCCTTTTTAACGGCTGGGGAGCTTGAGGCTGGGCCTGAGGTCTCACTCTGGGGAGGAGGGTCAGGGAGACAGGGCAGAGCCACAGCCTGGCATGACTGGCCTCTCCTCCCTGGAGTGCCTGGACTGCTTCCCAGGCCCAGCAGCTGCCTCTCCCCCGGCAGCCTGGGCCCTCCCTCCTGCCGGGGTGACTGACAGCCATCCCTCCCGCCCCTCCACGCCCGGTCCCTGCGGGCCTCATCCGCTCACCCCGAGGATGGCAACGGGCTCCCCACCTCAGGTCCCCTCCAATCACCCTCCTCCTCCCAGCTCGGAACCTTCGGTCTCCCCCAGACCCGCAGCTTAGCCTCTGCACCCAATCTTCCCGGGTCCTTCTCTGCCCCTGAGTCCCGCCCCACAGTGCGGGGGGTGACAGCTGTGGGAAGGGTTGGGAAGAGCTGGCGCTCCCGCACCCCCAGCAGAGGGGGACCCCGAGGCCCCCAGCGGAGGCTGACCGTGCAGGCTGGGCCCCAGCCGTAAACCCTGTGCCCCCTCCCCTGGACGGCAGGCCCTGGAGGCGCCCTGCAGGGCGGGGAGGGGCCGGAGGGAGGGAGTCTCTGGCCTAGAGCCCCTGGGGGCTTGGTGCCCCCCAGCCTTTCCCTCTCGGGGTCCCCATGGCTCCCTTAGAGGTTATTCATGCCCAGGTGAGCCGGGGCCCCTCCCCACCCGCCATTCCTTCCTACTGACTATCTCCCCGAGGTCCCCACGCACCCCGCACCTCCAAGCTCAACTCAGTGACCACCCCCCAGGCTGACCCCTCCCAGGTTCCCACCTCTCCCCTCCTGGGGAGTTCTGGAGGCCTGTCCCTTTGCCCCTGCAGCACCCAGGCTGCAGCTTCCCCCTCCTAACTGCCCCCCCACCCAGCTGGCATCTCCCCCTTCTCCATGTCCCGGCTGGGCCTCCTTCCCAAATGCTGATCTGACAGCACCTGTGCTGGCATGGGCTCGCCCGGGGACACCCCACAGGGGAGGCGGGGCACCACCCCAGAGCCACCGCTCCCTGGCCCCGGCCACTCGGAGCTTTCCCGCCCGCTGGCCCCGCCTCTGCTCTTGCCCGCAGCCTCTGGGGTCTGACCCACAGACCCCTGCTCATCTTTCAGACACAAGTTCAAGTTCGATTCCTGAGCTTCCCTGGACAGTGGGGTGGGGCTTGCCCTGTGGGGTGTATCCCTGGCATAGGACACCCAGTGGGGTACAGACACACCCAGGAAGGCACTGCTGAAGGGGGGTGGGCCGGGAGGGGGGCTGGACCAGTGCCAGGGCAGTCGGGAGGGCAGGGGGGTGGTGGCCAGGTTCCCAGCAGCTGCGGCTCCCGTGCCCACACCCTCTGCCACCCCACCCACCTCCCACCTGCTCGCTCGGGGCTATCTCTGTGCCTGGCTCGCCCCTCACAGCTGCCTCACTGCGCGGATGAGTGAGAGCCAGCATCCTGGTGCCCGCCGTGGACCCTCCCCCGGGCTGCCTGGGCGGGACCCACGTTGCACACCAGTGAGGGGCACCCCTTGAGTTGTGGGGTGCAGGTGCTGCCCAGGCCCCGCTGCCCTCTCCTGAGCTCCCGGCGGGGCCCAGTGTCTGCGCTCGGGGGCTGCTCTAAGACGAGGTGGCTGGGGGTGCGTGCTGTCCCCCAGCCCCGGAAGCCAGGCCGAGTGGCCTCTCTGGGGCTCGGGTCCCCCCACACTCTGTCCCTTCACTCGCGGGCTCTGCGGTCACTTGAGGCGCCGGTTGCTCTGCAGATGTCCACCTTGGCGTACGAGACCCCAGGGCGTGGGGCACGGGAGGGGACTGGACACCTTGATGGTCACAGGGAGACAGGGGCCCCCTGCTCCGGCTGGGTGACCGGCCCAGCTCCCCAGGCCTCCCAGCCAGCTCCTGCCCGTGGTGTCCAGGGGACAATGGCCAGGAGGTTGCCCTGCAGGTCTAAAGGGGAAGTTCCCCACTTCTGGCCTGGCCCGGCCTGGCCGTCCTCCCTTGGGCCCTGGCCCCTCAGCTGAGCCCCGAAGCTCTTTCCAGAACTCTGAAAAGCTTTAGGCGCCGAGAAGCAGGTGGGGCGGCCGTGAGCTGCCTGCAGGGGGCAGAGTTGAGACGGGACCGAGGCTTGATGCCCCCTCTGGAGCCACCGCAGGGCAGGGGAGGAAGGAGGTTGGGACAGCGGGGAGGGCCAGACCAGGCCCAGGACTGGCACCATGGAAGCCGTGGTGGAGACTGGGGGGCTGCGGAGGAAGGAGGGGAGGGGCCCGGTAGGCGGTGGACGTGGCCAGCAGCGGTAGCCCCTGAACTTGGGGAGCCCCACTGAGGACAGGGAGCCATAGCCAGCCCGTTGGGGTCTGTGCACACTCGTGTACCTGGTGGGGCGAGGCGCCACGCTGGAGCGTGACACAGGGAGGGGGGGTGCAGAGCCCTTTCAGCAGCCCCTGGGGCTGAACCCTGGGCGCGCCCGGAGCCAGAGCAGACGCAGGAAAGAGATAATTGCATTTGTGCAGGAACACCAAATCCCTCGCAGCTGCGCACGGGCTGAGCCAGGGCCACGGGCGGGCCGGCCAGCCGACGCCAGCATCCTGACAGCTCCGCCGAGCGTGCCAAGGGGTCTGGGCCGCCGGCCGGGGGCGCCTTTCCCAGGCCAGAGGCCCCCACCCCACCCCAGGAGAGCCGCCCCCCTCTCAGTTCCCAGAACGAAACCCAGCTGTGGAACAGTGAGGGGGTGAGGTCATGGGAGGGGCCAGGAGGGGCCGCATTACTCACATCCTGGGGCAGGCGGGCGGGAAGGGAGGAGGCCCGGAGGAAAGGGGCTGAGCCGGCTCCGTCCTTGGGCCGCTGGGTCAGGGGCTGGGGGCCAGCGCGGCCTCTCCCAGTGTGGGGCTTTGGCGAGACCGCTGGGGACCCCTACCCTGCTACCCGGCTCTGCCCCCCCCCCCGAGCTCCCTGCCCCTGAGGGCTCGGGGGTCACATGCAGATGGCAGGGAGCAGGGGTGACCCTTGGAGGGGCCAGCTCCTCAGGAGTAATGTTCTCAGAAAACATGCCTTGGCCTCTGGCCAGGCGCGTTGTCGGGACGACGGCAGGAAAACACTAAACAGTGTGCTGGGGCCCCCTGGACGGGCCTGGGGGCCTGGGCCTGCCACCTTGCCCTCACCTTGTTCCCTTGCCCGAGTCTGTCAGCACATGGACGTCCGTGTGCACACGTGTGTGCACGAGTGTGCCTGGTGGGGGGCGCTGGGACCCATGCGTGGAGTGTGGGTGTGTGCGCCCACGTGGGCCTGAGTGTTGGGCTCAGGAGAAAGTGTGTACGTACACATGTGCATTCCTGCCACGTGTGCGTGTGTGTGTGTGTTGGTGTGTGTGTGTGTGTGTGTGTGTGCCAGGGAGGCCCGCTGTGCATTGCGCGGTTGAGTGCAGGCCTGCGTGGGGCTTTGCTGGCCGGGACACATCGCCCTACCGGTGGGCTGACCAGACCGTGTGGCCTCTGCACTCAGCTGTGCCAATGAAGGGTCCCCGGGGCTTGGGGGAGGGGTCTGGGGAGCAGGAGCTATCGTCCTGAGAGAGTCCCCACCTGGCCCACCCACACATCCCACCGGGGCCCATGCACACACACCCAGCACCACACATTGGCCAAAAAATCCCAAACGCCCAACACACCCATAGGCGTGTGCAGCTTGGACGTGGCAGTGAAAGAGATGCAGTGCCGGTCTCACCCCTCGGAGGAATCCCCCCGGGCGCCCCCAGGCTGCCCCAGGAGAGGGCTGTGGGCACCTTCTCTCCCCCCACTGCCCTGCTAGGCTTCTGCCCTCCATCTGAAGGGGCTGTAGGTGCTCATGGCGGGGAGGAGCCCCGGACCCTAGGTCCCCAACATCCCCGAGATCACCCCAGGCTCTTCCTCCCCAGACAGGACGTGGCCCCCAGCCCCCAGCCGAGGGCCTGGAGCAGGAGGCTGATGGGAGCCAGGTGTGGGGGATTAAGTGGCTCCCTGGGGCCCGGGTGGGGAGGGGGTGGGAGTCAAAGTCGCTTCTGAGGAGCGGCACGGGGGTGGGGGGCGGACTGGGGGTGCCGAGGGCTGAGCAGGCGGCTTGGTTTGCGTGGCTGGGGTCCCGTGTGGCTGCCGCGGGGGGAGCGGGCCTCGAGCTGGGGCTATGGAGGGGCCTGGCTTTTGTCTGGGAGGCTCCGAGGAGACCTAGGAGAGATTAGATCATGTGCTGGCACGGCTGCCGAGACCACAGAGCCGGCCCACCCTGGCCAGGGGACGGGGGCCCTGAAGGAGCGGGCTGCGGGGTCAGGCGGGGGACACGGCAGGAAGGGGCTGAGACCCCGGCTCGGAACAGTGAGCGCTGTAGAACGGAGACCCAGGACCCCTCTCTCGGGCTCTGGGGGAGCTGGGGCAGGCAGACCGTGCCAGCTGGCCGAGGCCTGCGGTGCCCACCGGATGCCAACAGCCTGAGATCTGCTGGACCAGGGCCAGGGTGATCCGGCCCCGGACCCCTGGTCTCAGGCCGACCTTGTGTAGACCCGAGGGAGGAACCCCAGGAAGTGTGGGAGTGAGGTCCCCCGCACCCGGCTCTGCGTGGGCCTCAGTTTCCCCATTGACGGCACAGCCCGGAGAGACTCCGCACGGGGGCCGGGGACGGGCGGGCGTGGTGTTGGGTGAGCTGAGAGGTCAGGTCCCGGCTGAAGGCAGGCCCTTTTCGGGTCCTCTAGCGGGGCCGCAGTCTGCTCCTATGGGGCAGGAAGGATCGCCCCTGCTGGGATGGTCGCGTTAGGGGCGTGGCTGCCTAGCTGGGCCGCCTCTGGCCTGACCTCAGCCCAGGCCACCAGCGCCCGAGTGGCCGAGGCTACAGTCACTTGACTCAGGTAGAACGAACGAGTGACCCCAGCTGCCCGGCGGCCACAGCCAGCTCTCCGCACCTCAGCCGGCTATTCCCGTGCCCTCCGGGCCCTGCCTGGGGCCAAAGCTACACTAGCCAGTGTCCTGGCTCCCAGGAGGTCCAGGGATCCAGTCTGCTGGAAGAGGATGGAGGGTCTGGTCCCATCCTTGGGGTTTCCCCAAGCCTGTCTGACACTGGGCACCCCCCCCATCACCAGGAGGCACGTGGACGTCCAGAGACCACCAGAACCCTGGGTCCTCCTCCAACCCGAGGACACCTTCCCGACCACCTCTCAAGATCTCTGCTGTAAAGATGGGGAAACTGAGGCCTAGAGAGGCCTTGCTGGGGCCTGCTTGGACGGGGGAAGTGGGGTACAGGCCCCGGTGTTGACTCTTTCTCCGTGTCCCTCAGGCTCGCCACTCAGTGGAGCGTGGAAGAGGAGGAGGATGGCGCCCGGGGGCGGCGCCAGCAGGAGAGGGGCTGGCAGCTTCCGGCCCAGGATGAGGATGAAGGAGGCCAGTCCCTGGTGCAGCTGGAGCAGGAGAAGCTGTGAGCCAACGCTGCCAGCTCGCTTGTCCTGCACCCCTGGGCAGAGGGGTCCTCTGGGGGTCAGGCCCTGGGCTGGAGGCCCCAGAGCAGATGAGACGAGGAGGGAGGGGCCCAGCCCTGGAACCCGGGCGGGGTGGGGTGGGGGTGTCCTTAGGGTGAGGGTCGTTGCAGCCCCAGGTGCCAGCGGAGTCTGCCGGACACCTGGCCGGAGACGTGTGGAGCTACCCCCTACCGGCCAGCCTCCCGGGGTCCTGCCTCAGGCCCTGGTCACCCTGCACGGTCCCCCTTGCTTGGACTGACTCTGAGCGCAGCTGTGGGGCCCTGGCCCCCGAGCCCCTTGCCCTAGTCCTTGCTGTCTGTGACTCACTGAGGCCACATCCAACTTGGCGGGCCGAGGGCCGGCTTGTTCCCTGCCGGGGCCCAGGAGGCCGCTGTAGCTGGGCTGGGCTGTTTTTCCAATAATGCTTCCCCTCCTCCCGGCCCTGTTTTGTTCCATTTTCTCCGAGTCAGCAGCTCTGGGTGGAGTGGGGTGCTGCAGCGGTCAAGGCCCCTCGGGCCAGGTCCCTAGCCTAGCAGGCAGGGGCTGGGGGCAGGCAGGGACCACTGGACCACAGGCCTGCCGTGGGGGACAGGGTTCAGGGCTCAGCCGGGAGGGCAGAGGGAAACTCGGCACCCACCCGCGGGGACCGTAGGTAGCGGGGGAGAGACATAGCCCAGCATTTGGGGAGTCCCAGGCTGAGCGGGGAGACATAGCCCTGTTCTTGGGGAGCCCTGGCTTAATAGGGTGTGGCCCAATCTTGGCCTCAGGTAGCTCCTGTCTGTGGGGGAGACACAATCCTGCCCTCAGGGATTCTCTGACAATGGGGGGGGGGCCTCGGCCCAGCCGTGGGGTGCTGCCCCTGGGGCAGATGGGGTCTCCCGCACTTGGAACCCAGGGTCTGAGAGAGGGAGGTGGCGTGGACGGGGATGTCGGCCCCCTGCCCCGCATCTGGCCCGGCCCTAAGAACGTGCCTGCTCTTTCAGCCTCAGCCCGAAGCCCTCGGAGGCCCCTGAACTGGACGAGGATGAGGGTTTCGGTGACTGGTCCCAGAAGCCAGAGCAGCGGCGGCAGCACTGGGGGGCTGGGGAGACCACGGACGGTGGGGCCCCCCCTCGGGGTGCGAGCCCGGAGGGGGAGAAGAAGGAGGACAGGCAAGTGGGGGTCAAAGTGTGGCGGTGGGGGGCTCTGTCCAAGCCCCCTAACCTGTGTCCGAGCCACTCCCTCTGCTCCCGCCCCCCCCAGCAGCCCCCCAAAATGCCCCCGTGGCCATAGCGGGAGAAGGAGGAAGAGAACGAGACAGGAGGGCGGCGGCGGGGGTGCTGGTGCTGCGGGTGGGACAGGAGGAATCTCGTTCCTGGGCTCCCCAGGGCCCCCGGGCCCCATCCAGACCAGCTGCGGCCGGCCGGGCTGTTGCTCCATCAGCACATCTGCAGCCCACTGACGTCAGGGAGGCCCTGCGCCCCCGCCGCCGCCCCTTCCTCCCCCGGGGCAGCGAGCTCCATTCCCACGGAGGGGAGCAGGTATTTCCAGATGTGCGGCCGCCAGTCGGCCTGGGGGGACAAGCTTTCCAGATGTGCAGCCGCTCTGAACCAGGGCAGGCAGGGGGAGGGGCCCTGGGCTGGGGTCTGCTCCGGACCCTCACCCGCCCCCAACCCGGGGGTCTGAGCTGCTCTCAGCACCCCACAGGCCGGGGGCAGGGGCCCAGCTCTGCTCGGGAGCTCCAGGCTCGGGGCCCTGTGTCCTCGAGGGTCTCCGGAACCCCTCTGGGCCACCTCCCGTCCCCTCCAAGGCCCCTGAAGCAACCCCGAGCTCTCGCTGAGACCCCTCCCGTCACTCCACCACCCCTTCCCATCCACGCCCAGAGCCAGCTGCCCGGCCGGGGCCCTGCTCCTGGCGTGGCCCTCTGCCCACGGCCGCCCTGCAGGCCTCGGTTTCCCTCATCGGTCTCTGGGGGCCAGAGCACACTCTGCGTTTCTGAGCTGGGGGCGGGGGCAGCAGGGTGGCCCGTCCACGGGTGCTGGGGCGGCTGCAGCCCTGCCGGTCCTGTTCGCTTTGTCCCCGCCTGGCCGCCCAACAGCAGGGGGCACTATAGCTCTTCTGTGGACCCTCCTGCTCTCGCCAGGCCGCCCTGCCCCCCGCACCTGCCTGGCCTCCTGCAGCCCAGCTGAATGGGCCCTCTGTGAGCCTGCCGCTGGCTCGGACCCCGGCCCACCTTGGGTGGTGGTCTGGGTCTTGGCTGGCACGAACACCAAGGGGCCTGAAATCATGGAAAATGCGAGAATTTCCCATCTTCTTCTCCAGGTTCAGTCCCGCTCCAATGCAGAGTCGCGCAGGCTGCCAGCGGCTGGCCTCCCCGCCGCCCCCCACAGCCAGCCTGGTCAGCCCTGCTCCTCAGGGCTGCGGTCCTCGCTGTGACCCCAGCCCTTGCCTCGTCCCTCAGTTGACCAGCCCCCAAGCAACCCTCAGACCCCACCTAGCTCCCACCTGCCGCCCAGGCCCGCTCGCCCCAACGCGGAGCAGGGCAGGAGCAGGGGGCCCAGGCAGCCCCAGCCCCAGGAGGCCAGCCCGCAGGCTGGGCACCAGCAAGCAAGTCATGGGCCGAGGCTGGTCCTGAGGGCCTGGAGCCCGGGGCTAGCCTCCGCGCGCAGGGATGGGGCAGTGGGCACTGGTCACGTGGCCCCGGGGACAGAGGGCAGGCTCTGAGGTCCTTGGGCTTACTTCTCCAAAGAGGCTGGGGTCTCGAGATTCCTGGGCGCTTAACTGGTCTGACTGCCCATCTTACAGATGGGGAAACTGAGGCTTGGAAACGGGAAGGGACTCGAAGTGATCAAAAGACCTTCGATCTATTGGATTGCCTCCTCCTCCCCTCCACAGGCCCCTCCAGTACACCTTTGGGAGCCAGGGTGGCGACGAGCTGACCCCAGCTGGGGTCTGTCTGGAGGAGCTGCATCTGAGCCCCGACTCAGAGCCCCAGGAGGGGCCGGGAACAGAGGACACAGAGCCCAAAGGCCCCGAGGGACCCGTCCAGGGCAGCCCAGGGCTGGCAGAGACCAAGGAGGCAGATGAACAGGTGCCGGTGTCTCCCCAGAGGGTCTGGGCACACCCCGGCCCCCAGGCTGCGTCTGTCTCTGCTACCTGCACGCTCTGCGGGCCTCGTGGGACGGGCCCAGAGGGAGCCAGCACCCACCCCCGCAGTCTCAGAGGGTGGTGGGGTTGGTCACCCTGCCTGATGGAACAACGCTTTCCCAGACTCACCAGCTCCTGCTGTAGAGAATTCCAGAACCAGAGAATGGCAGGGTGGGAAAGGACCTGAGGCCCAGGGAGGGGAAAGTGTTTCCTTCAACCAGTCCCGGGTGGGGCAGGAGGGGTGCAAAGGGGGCGATCATTCAGACCCCGTAACCTCAGACGTTCTGTTCCCAGCACCAGAGATGCCAGCAGCGCAGGGCACCCAGTCCCTTGGTCTTGGAGGAGACGGAACCGGGCTCGCCTCCCCTGAGCCCCAGCACCAAAGTAGGTTAAGCCCCAAAGCCTAGCCCTCTGTCCCGGACTCATGACCAATGACAGTCCCAGAGAGGCGGCCACGGGGCAGCTCCAGGACAGGAGCACAGCCTGCTCCTTCTCTGCCGGGCTGGCTCTCAGCAGAGCCTTGTGAAACGCATGAACTGGGCAATGGGACTGGTGGGTGGGAGCAGCTGGGAGGGGTGGGCTGGGGGCCTTGCTCTGGCTTCGGAGGCTCAGTCTCCGCCCGCCCTCCACAGCTCAGCGACAGAACCGAGTCCCTGAACCGCTCCATTCAGAAGAGGTATGTCTGGTTTCTTCCCAGGCAGGACTCGGTGTTCTCCAAGGGAGGGTTGAAGAGGGGACCCAGTAGGTGGAGATGTGGGGGCCCGAGAAAGCTCTGGTAGGAGCTCAGGGTGGGCGTAGAAGCTGAGAGAGGGGGCCTGGGCCATGACCCTTCTCCTCTCCTCCAGTAACAGTGTGAAGAAGTCCCAGCCAGCCCTGCCCGTCTCCACGATTGACGAGCGGCTGGAGCAGTACACCCAGGCCATCGAGGTGTGTACGGGTCCCCTCCGCTTCTGCAGGGTCCCTCCTCCATTCACGCACCCATTCCTCCATCCAACCAATGTCTCTCCATCCAACCAACTCCTGTCCTTTCACCTACACTCTTCCATCCAACCAACACCCCTTTATCCAACCAACCCACTCCATCCAACCAAGGTCCCTCCATTGATCCTACACACCCCCCCATCCAACTAACTAACACCCTTTAATTCAACTAACACTCTTCCATCCAATCTACACCCCTCCATCCAATCAACGCTACTCCATCCAACCAACACCTTTCCATCCAACCCACATCCCTCTATCCAACCAACACCCCTCCATCCTATCAATGTCTTTCCATTCAGCCAATGTCCTTTGATCCAACCGATATTTTTTGTTTGACCAATGTTCCTCTACACAACCAACACCACTCCCTCTAACCAACACCCCTCCATCCAACCAATGCCCTTTCATCCCATTAACTTCCCTCCATCCAACCATCATTCCATCCAACCAACACTCTTCCATTCAACCCCTCCTCCTCCAAGCCTGTGCCAGGAGCAGCATGAGGACAGCCCCACATTTGTCTCGCATCTCACCCATCACCTGTGCTCTGCAGAGCAAGGGGGGTGTTTCACAAGTACACTGAGGGGAGGAAGGCACGTTTTTCCAGAGTGCCTTCTGCCAGCCCTGCGTTGGAAAAGCAGTCCTGGGGGAATGCAACCACACAGGACGTCAGCTGTGTGCCGAAGCGGCTCACACAGGCCTCTCTGATGTGTTCCACGTGGCTGTCCAGTAAAGCGGTCCTGGGCTCTGTCTCCCCTGCAGACCTCTGGCCGGACCCCGAAGCTAGCCCGCCAGCCATCCATCGAGCTGCCCAGCATGGCCGTGGCAAGCACCAAGAGCCGCTGGGAGACGGGAGAGGTGCAGGCTCAGTCCTCCGCCAAGTCCCCCTCCTGCAAGGTGGGCTCCCATCCTGGGGCCCGGCTGGGCTCCCTCTGGAAGGCTAGTGTGAGACTGTCCAGGCTGAAGTGTGGGCGGAGGGCACCGTGGTGCATGGGGGACGGGGTCGCCAGGCTGGCCCCTGTGGAGGGCTGGGCGGGAAGGCTGCTGGGCCAGGTGAGGATGGACGGTGTCACCTTCCCCTGGCCTCTTCCCCTGGGCTCTCACCCAAGGAGGCAGGTGTGCGGGCCCCGGGGCCCTGGCCCTGCGAGGCCAGGCAGGAGAAGTGACCAGGGCTCCAAGCCCCCAAGTCAGGGCTCTGCCCCTGAGACGTGGCTGCCTTCTTCCCTCAGGATATTGTAGCTGGAGACATGAGTAAGAGGAGCCTCTGGGAGCAGAAGGGAGGCCCCAAGTCTTCAGCGGCGCTTAAGGTAGAGTCAGAATGTGATTGATGCGGGGGGGCGGGTCCAGTGGGTGAGAGGCAAGGGGAGCTGCCCTCAGCGCACCTGGGGGGCTTCCAGGAGGCAGCGCCATCTCCCTCTGCGTCTCTCACCTTTGGTCTCCACCTCCTTCCCCGACAGAGCACCCCGTCTGCGAAGAGGTACAAGTTTGTGGCCACTGGACACGGGAAGTACGAGAAAGTGCTCGTGGACGAGGGCTCGGCGCCCTAGGCCGTCCTTCTTGGTGAGTCGGGGGCAGCGGCCAGAGCGTGATGTGTCGTGGGTGAAATTTGCCGCTCTGGGTGTGTGGTGGCAGGGACTGCAAGGTGACGTGTGAGGGCCGAATGCCCGGCCTCAGAGCTGGCCAGAGCCCGCCTCTGCGCGTCCTCAGCCCACAGACGTGAGCCCCCTCCCACCCCCGCCCTTCCCTGGTTCCTGCCCTGCTCCTGTTCCCCGCAGGGTAGCTCAGACTCCCTCCCGGGAGGAGGCCGGATGCCCCAGCTGGGCTCCTCCGGCAGGTGAGCCCGTCCCGGCCACCGCGGGGCGAGCGTGGCAGGAGGGGGATGACCGGAGCCCCGGGAGCGCAGGTCCCCGCCCTGCACTGGGCCGAGGGTTTCCAAGGAGCCAGAACCTTGCCCTTGCCCTTGCCCTCCTGCCCGAGTGGGGAGTTGCTCCCGTTTCCCCCACCCACCCCGTCACCTGGTGAAGAGTCAGAAGGGTGACCCGCTGCCATGGTCACGCACACTTTTATTGGTGGCCTGGGTCCCAGGATCCATTTACAGCGTCCTTCACGTCCCCCTCCTGACGGCTTCCTCCCCTTCTGAGTCCTGCCCCCGGGGCTGCGGCTGGAGCTTCCCCCCCAGCACCTCCGTGTCCCTCCCGCATCACGGCTGCCCCGTCTGAGCCCCAGTGCTTGTCCCGAGCCAGACCCCAGCTGAGTGCAGACTGGGGGTCCCCAAAGCTGCCTGAGGCCTGGGGTCCCTGTCGCTGCCCCCTCCGGGCCACAGCCCCCCCTCACCCACTTGGCCAGGCTGACTTCCGACCTCCCTCCTCATCCAGCATCTAGGCTGAGACCCCACCCCTCTGTCCCCCATCAACGAGTCCCCCTCGAGCTCTGCACCCAGGCGGGGGAAGCAGAGGTGGCAGTGAAGGGGCAGGGGTGTGGGGCCAGCCCCTACCCGGGCCTGCACCGGGCTCCCAGCACCTGTCAGGCCTCCGTCCTTGGGAGGCATGGCTGTCAAGCCGCCCATGCAGCTCTCGGAGCCCACGGTGCCCGCGACTGAGTCATCCCGACCGCTCCCACTCCGCACGGCAACATAACTCATCCCCCCAACCTTTCTCGGCAGAAGGGCGGGGGCCCCAGAACCCTGCTCACCCCGTCAAGCGTCAGGGCTCGTCACCCAGAGCATCTGGGGCTCAGCTGGGCCCTGATCCCCGCCTGCAGCTTCCCTGGACCCAGGCAGGCCCTCCCAGGTCTCGCTGGTGACCACCTCCTGCACGCCCTGCCCCAAGCCCCGTGCGGACACCCAGGCTGGCCCTGCCCTGCAGGGTCACGCATGCAGCCCCAGCCTCAGAGCAGACTCGTGTACGGTCTGTCTCCCCAGAAGTTCACCCCAGAAGTCCCCACACTCTACCCCGATGCAGACCCCCCCCTGCCCCTCCGCACCATCCAAACCCACCACCTCCTTAATCCCAGCCGCTCCCGGCCGCGTCCCACCTCCCACCACGGCCCTCTGTGCTCCCGTCCACCCCACCTCCCCTCCTGACCCCCCAGCCCCTCCACGCTCCCCTCTTCAGTGGCTGCGGCTTCCCAGCTGGACCCTCAGCCCCTCTTCTGTCCACCCCACGGTCCTGGGCTCCCCCCAGCCGTTCACTGGAGCCTCCAGCCAGCTGCCGAACGATTGAAGTTCTTGGGCTGGGGGCTCAGGACCAGGACGGGGTGGCTCACGGGAGGGGGCCGGGCGGCCACCTCCTGCAGCTTCCGGGCGTTGAAGCGAGGCCAGCAAAGGAAGGGCAGGCGGCTGAAGCCGGGCAGGGTGTGCACCCCATCCCGGGGCCCCACCTGGCCGTCACGGGCCTCGGCCACTGACATGCGGTGCAGCACTGCGTCCCACATCCTGGAGGACCGGGAGGCGGGGGCCGGCCGGGGCGCCGAGACAGTGGGGGCTGTCCCTCCCCGCTCCGCGTGCCCCGGGCTCGGCTCTGGCCCCGGGAAGGGGGCCTCTTCCAGCAGCTGCTTCTTGAGGCGCGTCCAGCCGCTGAGCCGGGGCTTGGGTGCGACTCTGGGGACACGGCACGGGTGGGGGCCTGACGGTGGTGCAGGGGATGAGGCCTCGCGGGGGCTGGAGACCTGCTGAGCCTCAGCGGCAGGGCCGGCTGGGGGGGGCTCCTCCCGGTGCCCAGCTTTGGGTGCCACAGAGGCCAGCGTGTAAGGCGAGGGTCCTGGTGAGCGGTAGGTGGGGGCAATGGACACCACCACCCGGCCTCTGGCCTCTCTGGGCACCGAGGCGCTTAACGCCGAGGGCTCGTCGTGCTGAGGGCTGGCAGCCCGGGCCCTGGCGGGCAGTGAGTGGGTGTGGACCGCAGGGATCAGGGGCTGAGCCCCGGGAGGGCAGATGGCTGTGTCCTGGTCCTGGTTGCCAGGCCCACCATCCGGGGCCGTCGGGGAGGGCTCAGGGGTCCCGGCCTGCGGGGATGGTGCCCGCCGGAAGTGCACCTGCCTGGTGGGGGTGCCCCTCACTGTGGGGTCCGAGACCTGGGCAAGGCCGCAGGGGGACTGGACAGGTTCTGGGGCCGGGGCTGCGAGCCGGGGCCCCGTGGGCTTGAAGTGTGAAGCCAGGCTCCCGTGCTGGGTGAGGCTGAAGGAGAACGTGGACCTCTGCAGGGGGGACGCCACGTGGTGGGTGACGCGGGTGTGGGGGGAGTAGGGCAGGGTGGCCACCGCCCGTGGCGCCTCCGCGGGGCTCGGGGCCAGGGTCTCCTGGTCGTGGCTGG
The DNA here is from genome assembly GCF_965194825.1 of Balaenoptera physalus. Taxonomy (NCBI): domain Eukaryota; kingdom Metazoa; phylum Chordata; class Mammalia; order Artiodactyla; family Balaenopteridae; genus Balaenoptera; species Balaenoptera physalus. The sequence continues at coordinate 112,885,860 of NC_138889.1, read as the reverse complement.
CCTCGCTCACGGGGGATAAGGAGGTGCGGAAAGCCCCGGGCGGGGCAGGCGGCCCGCCGCTGCTCGTCCTCTTCCGGGCTGCCTGCCTCAGGAGCTTCTGCAGACGCACGTTGTCCTTCCCGGGCTTGGGCAGCAGTGGTGGTGGGGGTCCCGGGGGCCCCGGGGGGCACCGGCCAGCCGGCTCAGGGGCCAGGGAGGCGGCCGAGGTGAGCATCGCTGCACCCTAGGGCGGGCGGGAGGGACAGCCGTGAGGCCAGCCCTCCTCCGCACAGGCCGCCTCCCTGGGGGAGGGCACACGGCCCCCAGCCACGCAGCAGGACCCAGGCCCAGAGGGCCCGCAGCCTGACCATCAGAAGCTGTGCTCCCTGAGTGCGTGGCCCCTGCCAGCCCAGGCGCGCTCTCGGCATGAACGTTTGCATCGGGTGACTCTATGGGGCGGCCCCACCGTCATCCCGGTTTAGAAACGAGCCCACGGAGGCCCGAGGTGCGCCGTGGGTGATGGAGGAGGGGTGGGACCTGGCTCCGGGTGCCGCCCGTGTGCACAGCGGGGGCCGGGAGACCCACAGGCGGGTGCCAAGCGGGAGGCACGTGCTGGGCCGGCCGCCTGCGAGGGCGGGAAGAGTGCCCGCCCGCAAGCGTGAGGGCCGCCTTGCTGTCGCCGGCCTGACCACAGGCGCGTCCGCTGCGAGCCAGCGGAGAGGTGGCGGCCAGAGGCTCGGGAAAGCTGCGGCTGCATCATCAGAGGTAGACGGGGTGGGAGGTGGGAGCAGTTTTTGCTGAGCTACGCTAAATGGGATGTTCCCACAGACGTCCCGGCGGGGTGGTCCCGGCCAAGCCGCCCGCCCTGGTTTCTGGGCACCACGTGCTCCCGAGGACGTTGACAAATGGCCGCTGGGCCGAGCCAGGGCCGCCGGCCTGGGGGAGGAGGGAGGCCTGGGGGCTGCTGCCACGAGGCCGGCTCTGTCAGGCAGGAGTGCGTCGTCTGCTGGGGAGGGGCCCGAGGGGTCTGCTGGGGCTCACTCTGGGCTGCTGCCCACCTCGGTGAGGGGGGGCCGGGACCCCAGGTTTAGCCTGGGGGGCTGTCAGGCCAGCTGGCAGAAAGGCAGTAGGCAGCGTCCCTCCACCCTGAATCCCGAGCAGGGCCCAGGGCACCAGAGCGCAGTGTCAGGAAGCAAGCTTCCAGGACGGAGGTGGATGCAGGGTTTTGGGGGCTGCCGCAGGGAGGCTGCTCCTGGGGTGGGGGGAGCGGGGTGGGATGGCCGGGGACAGGCCGGGGGCCACCCGAGAGAGGCTGCAGGCCTGGACAGGCAGAGCCACGGCCCCTCCTCGGGCTGCAGCCTGATGCTTCCCCGACCTGTGTTTCAGCTTTCCCAAGACTGCAGCACCCGCCGGCGGCACCTCCTGGCTCCCGACCCACGTGCCCGGGGGAGAGGCCGGCCAGATGAACGCCCCCCCGCCCCCCACTGGCCCTGCCGAAGAAGCTGCTTCTCATGGTCTGCCTGGCCCGCATGCACCCCCGACTTCCGCCACCTCTTGCTCCTGGACCCTCCAACCTCTCCCTCTGACCCCCAGCTCTGCCCCTCACAGTTCCGGGAGGAAAGGAACTCTGGCTGTTGGTTGGCAAAAGGACCACCTCCAGAGAAGCCGCAAGCTCCCAGGGAAGGCGCAGCCGGTGCAGAGAGAGGCCACGTGCCGGGGCCTCCGTGTCAAGAGCCACCAACACCCGCAACGGCACTGGCTCCCCTCAACTCCCCCCCCCCCCCCCCGCCCCGCTTGCAGCCCTCCACTTTGTGCAGTAAACTCCCTCTGGTGTCTCCACGTGCTGGCTCTCTGGGGCTCACTGACGGGGGAGGGGCAGGGAGCAGGGCCCGTCGGAAAGGCCATCCGCCCTGCACAGTGGCAGGGCCCAGCCTCTGGCCTTTAGATTTGGACACTCTGTCCTGTCCAGTGGCCTTCTGTGTGTTAGGCTCTGGGGTCTCTGAGGGTAGTCAGGGTGAATGTGATGGGTGGGGGCTCAGTCGTCCTCTTCCACTGTGGTACTTGCCCCTTGACTGGCCCCTTATAAACTCTACAGCCCCTGAAACAGTGTGCACTTCTGGTCTGTGCCCCTAGACTGTGCACCCTTTGAGTACAAGACCCACCTTGGGGTCATCCCATCCCAGCACCCAGGAGGTGCTCAGTGAAGATTCGGTGGATGGATGGATGAGTGGATGATGGATGATGGATGGATGCAGGGATGGAGGGAAGGATGGATAGGTAGGTGATTGGATGGATGGATGGATGGGTGGATGGTTAGGTGGTTGGATGGATGGATGGAAAGATGGATGGATGAATGGATGGAGGGTTGGATGGATGGATGGATGGATGGATGGGTGGATGGTTAGGTGGTTGGATGGATGGATGGAAAGATGGATGGATGAATGGATGGAGGGATGGATGGATGGATGGATGGGTGGATGGAGGGATGGGTGGATGGAGGGATGGGTGGAAGGATGGATTGGTGTATAAGTAGAAAGAGAGGTGTTGAATCCTTGGGTGATGGGTGGCTAGAGAAAGAACAGGTGGATGGGTGGGTCTGCGGAAGGGATGAGAGGTCAATGGGCAGAAAAGTAGTTGTGCAGAGAGTAGACAGGAGAAGAGATGGAGAGGCAATCAGATCAATGCCTGCTTCACGGAATGGTGGGTGGATGGCTGGTGGGTGGGTGGACACATGGGTGGGTGGATGGATGGGCGATGGAAGGGGGGAAGGCAGGAGGGAAGGAGGGAGGGAGGGAAACAGACAGTGATGGTGAGGATGTACCTGTGAAAATCGATGTGCAGTGGGCGGATGGACACGCGTGTGGAGGCAAGGAGAGGGTGGGGCTGTCCTCCCGAGCCCACCCCCCACCCCCGGCCTGTGCACACGTCTAACATGAGGCCCTGCTGCCCTCGGAGTCAGAGGAGCCCCTTCGAAGAGCAGGCCCCCTAGACCTTTGACATTCGAGGCCTGGGTCTGCTCAGAACCTGTTTTCCAAAGTCTTCGTGGTCAAAATCTTGCTGCCTCCCAAGGGGAGCGTGAACACGGGCAGCTCGGAGGTGCTAGAAATCAGCTATGTCACACCTTTGTCGCCCGTGGCCCACTTCTGAGGGTGCATCAGGGCTGTGCTCTGCCAGCTGGGGAGCTTCTCCCAGGGGACGCGCCACTCCTGTCCACCTGGGCGGGACGTTAGCCGAGGGCAGCAGGCAGAGGCAGCCACACGGCCCACTGGACGGCCAGAGGGGACCAGAGTGGACGGCGCTGAGGGGCAAGTGGCGGGCAGGGTGGGCAGTGCCAGGAAGGCAGCCCTGACCCAGCCCAGCCCCTCTCGGGCGCCTTAGCACTTGGCCCGGCCTCGGGGACAAGGACCCAGGGTCTGTCTCCTCTGCTGTGGTGACAACCAGCCCCTGCCTTGCAGAACCTGGGGGTCAGGGCCTGCCCACCGCAGAGGTGGAGAGGCTCAGAGGAGCCATTGCCTGGGTGCTGGCCCCCTGCCATCCGTTCTGACTGCCTGAGAGGCCCCACCCGTCACCCTCCTGCTCCCCTGCTCCGGGCACTGAATGCCAGCCCCGCACAGAGCAAACCTATTACAGATCCCGCAGAAGCCCCCAGGGCGTGTGGGGCGGCAGCTACGCAAGTTGGGAAAGGCTCATCCCCGAAGTGCTGTGCCAGCAGCTTCTATCTGGGGCATGGCAGAGCCCGAGCCCGTGGGCTGGGCTGACCGGGAGCTCGGCTGGCACTGGCGCGGGCACCCAGGGCAGCTCAGGGCTACCAGGCGAGGTTCGAGGTTCAAGGTCCCTGGGCCTCGCCACCCTCAACCGTGCACACCGAGGGCCAGGACCAAGATTGAGGGACCCCTGTCCTTCCCCACCACCCTGAGGGTCACCCCTGCAGAAACCTAGAGCCAAATCTTTGGGGGGACTGGGCCCCCACGGCCTCCTCACTGCTCCCTGGCTCAGCTCAGCTTTGCAGACTTGAGAAGCCCACCCCTGCTCCTATTGCCCCCGGGTGGAGGCCTTGCCCCATCAGCCCTCAAGTTCTTCCTGGGGTTGAGATCAGTCCCCCACCCAACCCAGGCTGGGCCACCCCGTCCCGTGCCTCCACCCCAGGTCTCCAGCCCCCCTCCAGCCCCCAGGGGGGGCGCTGCCCTGCCCTACCCCCTTCTCCTCCCACCCCAGCCCGGCCTGGCCAGGTGGACCAGGGTGTGGATTACCTGTCTCAGGCCCTCGGCGGCCGGCAGCCCGTCCAGCAGTGTCTGCTCAATGCCGTCCTGCTGCACCGCGGGCCTGGCACCCCGAGGGGCAGGTTGCCGATACCCAAAATAAAACCTGCCCCATCCCACTGACCTCAGCGCCCTCCCTCTGGCTCAGCCCGCTCACGGGAGAGCACCTGCCAGAGCCCGAGGCTCCTGGGCAGGCAGCCACCTTCCTCTGCTGGCCGAGCGGGGCCACTGCAGGCTCGTGGAGCGCCCACCTGTGGGTGCAGCCCCCAAGAACACCCCGGGCCTGTGCGAGGTGTGGCTGGCAGTTCCCAGGAGCAAGACACCCACAGTTGGTGGGGCTGGGTGCACACGGGGCTTCCCAGACTCAGGGCTCCCTGCTGTGCTTTCCCCACGTGTGCACCTGCGACTGCGGGGGCGGGGGGTGGTGTGGGCCTCTAAGCAGAGTGAGAGGACCCAGCCTGAGAAGGGCTGTCAGCTCCCACCGCGAGGAGCAGCTGGGCCAGGCCGGCCCCAGCAGTCGCTCAGGGGCCTTTTTCGGAAGTGGCTCTACAGCTGACCCCACTGGACAGAAAATTGGTCAGAGTTATCCAAGGGTCGGGCACGCGCGTGGCCCGTCAAACACTCGTCAAACACTCTCCCATCCGAGGACCTGGACGGGAGGAGGAATTCAGAGTTCTGACAAGGGAGGCGGGAACGGCCCCAGCAGCTCTGGCCTTGTGGGGCTTCCCGCCCCCAGGAGCTCTGGGGAGGGGCTCTGTCCTGCCCACTGCGGGCCCAGGGCTCTGGCTCCCCTTGCTGTGGACGGTGGGCCCACCCTGCCTATCTCGGGTCCCCGTAGCCTTGTCTCCAATGTGTAGAAATTGGATCAGGTGCTGAGAGAAACCTTCCAGAAGGTTCTGGGGACCCAGAGTGGGGCGCAGAGCCAGGGGAAGCCAGGGCTGGGATGTGTGAGCCAGTCGTCCTGACGCCCCTAAGGCTCCAGAGGGCAGGGGCTTCATCTGAGTCTCCTTGGGACCAACCCCTGTCCTGCGCTCCAGCCCAAGAGCCATTGGTCTGGATCAGGCCAGCCGTCTGTGATCGACCAGCCCTCGCCTGGAGCCTTCCGCGTCGGGAAGGAGGCCTGGGGCTGCTCTTTCCTACTCTGTGTCTCGGTTTCCCTGATTCGAGGGGCGGGGCCGTAGGAGCTCGTGGCCTCACTGGCCAGCGTGGGGACCATGGAAAGCCCCGGGTGAGGTGTCTGCCGGTTGGATGGTGCCACCTGGAGTTCCGAGCAAAGAAAGACGGGGCTCCACGGGCGAACGGTGGAGCCCGCTGCGGGCAGCACACTGAGCCTGGCCCGTGGCGAGAGAGAGGCCTGCGGGGTCAGGACCCCCAGATGGGGAGCTCCCGGGCAGACCTCAGAGGTGTGGCCCCTGGCGTTGGGAGGCACCAGCCAGTGGGGAGATGCCAGACCCCCCAGTCAGACTTTGGTTAGTATTTCTCTTGCCCATTTATGCTGTATGTCCTAATGCCATCACGCAGAGAACCACTCAGTGGGGCTCGGACCTGCTGAGGGCCTGGCCGAAGACTCACAGGGTCTTCCATTCCTTGGGGGTCTCAGGGACCTCGGGCCGCTGCCTCTGATGGGGAGGCGGGGTGGCGCTGGGGGCCTGAGTAATGCAGCCTGGCCAGGCAGACCCCTTTCCTGGGCAGACACCTCGGAGGGAGGACAGCTCCCCCGGGGAAGATGGGGCCCCAGCTCTGGGGACCCCACACCAGCCTGGCCCAAGGAGAGCCCTCAGCTTCCTCCCTAGGGCCACCCAATGCCCTCCTTCACCCTCCTCCACCCATGAAGAATGTGCCCACTGTCAGGAGAGTAAAAATAGAAGCTGACACTTCCTGGGGGAGGAGGGCGGCCCTCGTCTTCTTTCCCCCCATCCTTGCCTCCTTGGGCGCCCCGCTCTGTTCTTCCTATACTTGGTAAGGGGCCTCAAGGCACAGCCCCTTCCCGCCCGTCCCACGCACCCGGCCACCCAGCCCCTGGCCAATGGGCTGCCGGGAAAGATCGAATGTCACTATAACATGAGAGCGTGCGGCCGAACGGGCAGTGCCTGAGCTGGTCCTGTCCACAGGGAGCTCCTGCCCATCTCTCCAGACCCAGCCACAGGTCAGTACATCTGAGAGCAGCCCCAGGACCGGGCCGGCCTGCTGTGTGCTGGCGGGCCTGGGTGCGTCCTGGGGTCCCGGGTGCAGGAGGCTGTGCCTCCCAGCCTTTTGCCACTTTAAGCATGGCGTCCTGGAGACCCAGGAAGCCACCGCAGGGTCCCAACGGTCTGGGGTGCCGGCATCGCGGGGTGACGTTCTCTGAACATCAGATGCAGAGGAAGCCCTTCCAGACCAGAGTACAGGGGCAGGGGCGGCCCAAGAAGGAGGAAGGAGGGGGTTCCCTGGAAGGCCCGGGGGTGAGTGGGGTGGTCCCAAGGCAGATGACTAGAGAACGGTGACGATCTGAGATGAAGAAGCCGGGAAGGGGCGCTGCCCAGGGCTTCGAGGCTACCTGCTGCGGTGCGGCCGCCCTCCCCCCCGGCCTTTCCATGGGGCTCGGCTAAGCTGAGGGGCGCCTCGGCCAGCTTCTCCCAGGAGGCTGGGGCCCTCGGCCCAGCGGCCACCGTCTCTAACGCTGCCGTTTGTAAAGACGACAACTACCAGGTGGCTGGTGGGATTCACCACAGGAGTGGGTCTGTGGGGAGGGGTGGCGGGGACCCCAGCAGCCCGGGGGCAGTGTCCAGAGGCCAGGGCCTGGAGTGGACAGGGCCTGGGCTGGGGCAGGGCAGAGGGAGGAGTGGGGAGCTGGGCGTCTGTCCTGTCTGCCCAAGGAAGACGTGTCCCACCTCAGCCTGGACGGGAGGAGCACGAGCTCCCAGGAGGCCCCGCCTGAGCTCCTGGCCCCCACGCCCCTCCTGCCCTTCCTGTGCCCCCTCGAACCAGGGCTCAGCTGACCCTCCTGACGTCACGGGACGGGGCGCCTTCACCGGGCAGCAACCTCCCTGGTGCCCTCAATCATTCTGGGAGGAGACGGCTGAGGAGCCACTGCCAGATGGGATGGTGGGGGCCCGAGGGTCAGGGAACAGGGTCAGGGCCCACAGCAAGTGAGCGGCAGGGCCTCCTGCCTCCCCGCCCCCATCTTGTCACTTGGGAAGGAAGGAAGGAGAGGGTGTCCCCAAGGAGCGGTGACCTCAGAGGCTGTTTTCACAATGGCCCCTCTGAGGGCAGGACATTAAATGGACAACTGGTTTCCTTCTCAGCTGTCGAAATGCCACCCTGCCCCCAAGCACACCCCACCCTGGGCCCCTCTCAGGGGGAGGGCGGGTGGGACAGAGCAGCCCGTGATATCACCCCCAGGGCTTTGCTGGGAAGAGGAACAGGAGCCCAGAGGGGCCTCAGTTTCCCTCTTTAGAGGGTATGGCACCCTGCCTGGGTATGTGGGAGCCCGCCTGCATGCCCCCTGGGACTCTGGCCCAGAAGACAAGAGGGCCGACCCCGGAGCCCGGCTGGGGGTCAGTGGGGGAGGGGATGCAGGCCAAGACCTGAGCCGGGGCTGCCTTCCCAGTCCCCCTCCCATCGTCTTGGGTTTCTGGGCAGAGGTGTCTTGGCTAATTTGGGTGCCTATTTCTGGACGTCTCAGCTGCCACTGGCTCCTTAAAAATAACCCACTCCTGGACTCAGGCCATGACCACCCCTTTTCAAGGCGGCTGACAGGTGTCTGGCCCTTCCAGGGGGAGAGGTGGGCACAGCAGGGCGAGGGCAGTGGCCTGGGTGGTGCGGGGGCCCGACACCCAGGGGCAGGGCCCACCGGGAGGGTTTGGGCCAAGGGACCGTGAGACCCCAGCTATAGACAAAGCAGGAGGCTGTAACTTGAGGGGGCAGCAGAGCCCCGGGAAGAGACTTCAGGATGCGAAAAAGCTGCTCAGCTTCCTGGAGGGGTTAGCAGAGACCCATCCGTTGGTTAATTTTGCATGGAGCTTAAATTGCTCTGGGAAAATTAACATTCTTGACAGAGGCTTTGGAAAACTGTTCCCACCTTAGCAATGCGATGTAAACGCATTTTTAGATGATGAACTTGTGTTTTTCTTATACAAACCTCCCGGGGCGGGGGGCCATAACTATTGTCTTCAAGTAAGCTGTAGCAAGTTGTCATGAACTCTGTTTTTCGAAACCCGGGGCCAACATTCTGATGCAGCTGCTCTGAGCGTTCCCAGGCCCGGCTGCCTCAGGTCTGTGTGGTGGCCAGCTCACGGATCGACGGTCCCCGCGTGCGCTGGCCCGGTGCCGGCCACACCTGGACACATGCAGCCAGGCCCGGGTGCAGGCTTCCCCGCAGACGTTGACACATTCAAGGGCATCCACAGGGCCTGGGAAAGCAGGCTGAGGGAGGGACGGGCCGTCCACTCAGTTCTCGGAGGACATGTACGCCTGGCATGGGCACCAGGCTGGGGGGCCCACACAGAGAAACAGCCCAGACCCCGTCCTCACGAGCCGGGGTTCAGTCTGCTGTCTGCTGGGGCAAGGCGGACACGGGGGGGGGGTGAGGGGGAACAGAATGTCTCGTGCACTCTTGTGATTCTGGAAGAGGGCTCTGCAGAGGGCCATGGGAGAGCCCAGGGGACCCCTGGGCACCCCCATAAGAGGACACGGGGTCCTCACGGGAAACCATCAGTCAGAGAAGGGAGTCTGGGCTCACACCTGAGGAGGGGGCCTCGTGGGGATGGCGGGCGGAAAGGCTAGAGAAGGTCCAAGGTTACCATCTGGAGGTACCAAGCTCTGTAATTTGGGGGGGTCCCTGGGAGCCCCCCCATCTGGGCCCAAGAGCAGAGACCACCAAGAGGGAGGTTCTGAGGCAAAGTCAGCAGCACCCCTCCGCGGTCCAGAGCAGCCTGCCTGCCCCCGTCCCCCGCCCCCCGCCGGCCTGGCCGAGCCGCGTGCATTCTGGATGATTCTCCTCGGGGAGTGCTATAGAGAGGATGTCTGCCCTGCCGCGACCTTCCAGCATCCCGTCCAGCTCCCGGAGTCCAAGCTCCAGGCTGGAGCCAGGGCAGGAAGGGGGGCGGAATGGGATCAGATCAGGGGCGAAGAGGGCTGGGGGGCCTGGAGCCTCGGAGGAAGCAGGGCGGCCCGCTGAGGAGGCCCCAAGCGCAGGAGCCGGCCCGCCCAAGGCCGGAGAGTTGGCCCAAGACCCCTGTTGATGGACGTCCCCCTGCAGCCCCACTCCAAGGGCCCATCCCCCAGCCATTCCAGCCCCTCTAGGTCAAGGCAATTCCTAACCCTCGCCCTGGCCTCCCTCCACCCCTGCAGAAACCACCCACCCACCATGTCGGACGAGGAAGTGTGAGTACCCGCCCTGCCTCGGGACCCCTGGACCTTGGCTGTGCTCAGAGGCCAGAGGACCCCCCGCCGAGAGCTCCCACCCCCCTCACCCCCTCCCCCTCTCTCCCCCACAGTGAACACGTCGTCGAGGGTAAGTGTGGAAGCCAGGCTGTGTCTGCATCGGCCTCTAGACAGAAAGTCCAGGTGGGGAGGGCCTCGCCAGCCGCTGCCAGCACGCCTCCCGGGGAGCCCCCACTGGAAGCCGCATCCGATCGACCCCTCTGTGAACGGGCGCCCGCTCCTGCCCCTGCACCTCCTCTCAAAGGCCAGGGCCCTGGGCCCAGTCCCTGAGCCACCCGGCCTGCACTGCAGGGTCGTCTGGGCAGCGGGGCCACCCCCCAGGATAGGACCCGGGCCTCCGCGGCCCAGACCCCTCCCCGAGAGCCGCAGTCACCGCCAGCACCTCTTCCTCCTCCCATTCCCCTCTCTGGCCAGCGGGAACAGCGTGACAGTGGGCGATGGGGCAGGCAGGCGCTGCCCTCCTCCCCTCCCAGGCTGGCCCCCAGCGCGCCCTCTAGCTGGCCCCTCTCCTTTGTTGTACCCCTGGAAGAGGAGTAGAGAGGGAAGGTAACCGAGGCAGCCCCGGAAGTGCCCTCGCCGCCCCCGCCCCGGCATCCCCCCTGCTCCTGCTCCACATGCCCACTCTCATCCCCAGGGGGCCTCCAGCCCCCCCCACAGACTCACCAAGTAACCGTCCACCTTCCTCATCCTTAATCCCCACTTGCCATCACCCCTAACTGCCCACCTCTTTACTCGATTAATAGAAAGCACTCATTGATCGTTCATTAATACTTTTTGCATTATTATGTATTATTTATACATAACCTCATCCACGGTGTCCATGGTGTGTGGAGTTACCTGGGATTTGGTTGTGAAGACACTCACCTCATTAATAGCAAGTCTGGGTGTGTGGGCCCTGCCTGTCTCTCCACAGCTCTGTCTCTGTCTGTCTCTGTCTGTCTCTCTGTCTCTGTGTCTCCGTCTGTCTCTCTGTCTCTGTGTCTCCATCTGTCTCTCTGTCTCTCCCTCTGTCTCTGCCTCTCTGTCTCTCTCTGTCTCTCCCGGCATCCTCCCCCTCCCCCTCCCTCTGGGAGCAGGAACCTCCAGGCAGATCTGGAGACCCCTCCCTAGCCCGAGTCTGTGGGAGCCTCCCGGTGGGCCGTGCCCAGGCAGGCGTGGGAGCGGAGCCACGGCCCCTGGGAAGGGTGCGCACGGGTGGTTCTCAGGCCCGACGGGCGCTCGTGCGCGGCCGCTGGCACCCGCTCAACCGCGGGAAGGCTTTCCCGAACTCCACCAGGCAGGCTTCTCCTGTGGGGCGTTCTGGGCGCTAGGTTTTGAAAATATTTTGAAAACACTTGGCTACCCTAACAACATGAGCAAAACATTTCTTTTTCTGCTGAAAAGGTAGAAAGACTCCTTTCTGAGAGGGAACCACGGTCCCGGGAGCCACCCTTCCCCAGGGAAGGCGACGGGCCGGGGGGACAGGTCCCCCGAGCTGGGTCCTCTAAGACCTGCCTTGGCTGCCCGCCTTCTGGCCCACGTCTCCTGGGCTTGTCCCATAACACCTGTCTCACCTCCGGCACCTTCAGAGTCAGACTTAGCGAGACCCTCCGGTGCACAGGCCCCGCAGTCCAGAGCAGGCTGGAGACCCGCGGATGGGGAAGGGGCTCGGAGACCCCCAGGGCCGGGAGGAGGTCCCGCTGCAGAGGGGAGGCCGAGGCCCGAGCTCTCTGAGGTCCTGCAGGCCCTCGAAGCAGGACCAGCCTCCCCTGGTCCCTGGAGCGCCTGCTGCCCACCCCCCACCCCCGCACCCGGGACTGCCTCCCTTCCCTGCCGCCCCCCACGTGGCCCCTAACAGCTGTCCTGTTCCCTCTCTCCTTCCTGTGCCCTCTGGCTCCCTCCTCAGAAGAGGCCCAGGAGGAAGGTAAGTGGGGTCCAGGACCCCAGCCCCCCGACCGCCCTCCAGCCCTCTGCCCCCCGACCTCAGTGACCCTGCGTGGCCCCACCCCTCTGACGACGTGCAGTGTGCTCCTGGCCTAACCTCTCCTCTCTCCTCCTGTCACCGCACACCCAGCGCCCCCCCCGCCTGCAGAAGTCCATGAAGTCCACGAGGAAGGTATGAGGACACAGGACTTCTGGCCCCATGTGGCGCCCGGGGCTGGCTGGGGCACGCAGCGGGGCCGGGGGGCAGCCAGGCGCCAGCCAGCCAAGGGGCCCCCACATGTGGTCCCCAGCGTAACCCACTAACCACGGCCAGTGCTTGACCAGATAGGGGGCCCCGAGGGCCCGCACCCTCTAACGTGGGCAGGGTGGCAGACGGGGTCCTCCATCCCCCGGCCCAGGGAGGGCTGGTCAGTGGGGCTGTTGGACCAGATGTAGACCTAGCTGCCCTGGAGACAGCCCTGAAGCCAGCCTTCCACCCCAGGGTGGGTATCTCAGAGCCCCACAGTGCCCGACCCCTCGGCAGGGCCAGGGACCCAGGCTGGACCTCGGTGCTCACAGGGAGGTGGCGGAACAGGCCCCGCGGTCGGTGCCCTGAGCTGGGCCCGTCAGCCCCCCGCCGGAGCCCTTGTCACTCCCCAGCCCCCCTCCAGCCCGCCCCAGTGGGCTCCCTCCTCGGGGTCAGGTCGGGGTGGAGGATGGAAGGGTGGGGAATCCCGTGCTTGGATCCTTGGTCAGAGCAGCTGAGGGCTGGCACCTGCTGTCCCAGAGCCCTGGCAGGCTCAGAAAGAAAAGGCAGCGTGTCCCCCACTCTCGGGCTGGTAGGAAGCTTCCTGGGCTACAGGCCCCCAGCCCCTGGTGCCGTCCCGCCAGGTCACAGCCCTGCCCCTGCATGGAAGTCCCTCTGGGGGGGCCTGAAGAAGGCGGGAAGAGGGGAGGCGGCAGAGGCAGGCAGGACCCCGACAGGCCCGTGACCAGCAGCGAAGTCACGACAGGAGCAAGAGCCAGGCTGGAAACTCCGAGGGGCAGGGACAGGACCTGGGGGACGCTGCCCTGGGCCGACACTGACCTTGTCTCGCTCACTCCCCGCACCCTCCCCACCCCTCGGCCTCCTCCACTGACCCTCCCGTGGCGACCGGCTGTTTCCATTAACCTTGGATCCTTTCTCCTTTGACCTCTGACCCACGCATTGCCTCTTGTTCCATGGCCCTCCTTAGTCCATGAAGTTCATGAACCAGGTATGTGCCATGACTTCAGTCCCGTGTGGGCGCATGTGCACACGTGGCCGTGTGTGGGTGCGAGCTGCCTCCTGGCCGCGAAGGAACAAGAGGGGCCGCGTAACCCACTTACTGTGTGTTTCTGCTCGCCCGCTGCTGCCCTCCCCGCAGCCTCTGCCCCAAGATTCACGGCTGGTTCTCTCTCTTCCCCCCCTTTCCCCCCACGGTGCCACTTTTGCAGAGGAAGTCCAGGAAGGTAGGCTCGTCCCCCACCCCAGTCCCCGTCCCTGGACCTGAGCCCCCACCACTTCTTCCTCCTTCACTGAATGACTCTTGCCGCCATGCCTGCGGGCTGGGGACAGGGTGGGGACAGTTAGGCCTGGGGCGCTGGCTCAGGCGGGACTGGCTTACGGGAAGCAGGCAGAGGGCATTCAGGGCTGGGGGGACAAAGCCATTCCCGGGTCACCAGCAGGCAGATGGAGGCGGTCAGCCTCGAGGTCAAGAGCAGAGCCGAGTGTAGGGCCTGAGAAGGGTGTGGGCCTTGGGAGGATTGTGCTGGGGTCCACTGGGACCCTCGGGATCCACCAGGGTTGGGTGGGGGAGAGCAGAGGACGAGAGGCAGGGCAGGTGGCCTCTGCCCTACCCCAGATAGCAAGGCAGAGAGGGGAAGTAAGGCGGGGGCTAAAGGAAGGGTGGAGAGGCAAGTGGGGTGAAACAGAAAGTCAGGCTGAGGCTGAGGTGGGGATGTCGGGGACCCGGAACAGCTGGGGCCTTGCGTGCAAACGAGCAATCAGTCAGGTCCCGGCATCCCACCCATCGCCTGGGCCGGAGCCAGACACACCCAGGCGCGAGGAGGCCCCCTGGGTGGGCCTGCCCTACCCGCAGCGGGGCTGGAGGTGACAGAGGTGCAGGCTCAAGCCAGGGCCCTAGTCGGGGAGCCCCTGCCTTCACACAATGTCTCGAGGGGCCACAGGGGGCCTCCCGGTTGGGCCAGAACCCAGAGCACAGCCCCCAAAGCGAGGCCACCTGTAAGAGAAAGGGACGTGCCGGCCCTGAGGGTCGGGCAGTGAATGCTGAGCCTTGCAGGAACCAGGGTCCAGGCAAGGGCTGTGGTGGTCACAAGGTCACCAGGTCACCCTGGCACCAGCTCTGAGGCCAACAGACAGACAGGCAGGGGTGGGAATGCCAGGCCGCTGCCCGCTTGCCTGCTGCCTGGGGAGCTTTGCTGCATGGCACTTGGCCTCCCCCCATACCCTCTCCTGGCATCTGCTCCCAAAGCGCCGTCTCCCTCAGTCTCCCCACGTTCACAGCCCCCAACCAGGTGCGGGGGGGCAGTGACGTCAGGCCCACCTGAAAACAGTAGTGCCAGAGGGCTGGGGGCGCTATCTGTGGGAGTGGGGTTGGTTGCTAAGGAACCAAGTGATCTGTGAGCTGAGGGGGATGTGAGGGGAGACCCTGCCAAGAGCCCTCCCACCCCCAACAGGCCTGGGGCCAGGCCAAGTGCAGGGGGGCGTTGGCGGTTCAGACAGGCTGACGGCCAGGCGTCATTGCCACCAAAGGGCCCAGAGCAGGGACTGAAGGATGGGGCTAGGGTGCTGCCAGGCCCCCTGCAGATCCCGGGCTGCATCCAGGCCGGCCAGGACCTCCCCAGGGCCCGGGGAGGCAGAGAGGATCAAATGAAGCAGCCCCCCACGTGAGGGCGGCTGGGTTAGCCCAGGCAGGTGGGGTCTCAGGTCTGAAGGCTGCAGCCTGGACAGGCCACCTGTCATAAGGCCAGTCCTGTGAGATGGCCCAGCCAGGCTCCGGAAGAGAAGCCGCTTAAGGGGCTGGGACAGGCTCCCTTGGGAGTCAGGAGCCCCCACCTTGGGGCTGAGCTGAACCCGGGCCCCTCGGGGCTCTGCCTGAGCTCCCTCGTCCCCTTGGGCTGGGACTGGAATCAGCCAGGCTTCTGCAGGTCTGAGGCCCCAAGAAGCTTTATTAACCGAGGTGTTCCAGACCCCCTCAGGTTTCAGCCCAACAAAACCCAGGTGTTCGGTCCCCAGAACCTCTCACCCCCAGTGGACAGACTCAAAGAAGCCAGCAGCCAGCACCCACAGGCCCTCAGTGGCCTCTCCAGCCACGGCCAGCCTCCCGGGGTGGGGGCCGGGCCTCTCCCTGGGCATCCTGGCCGCACATCTCCTCCAGCCCCTCCCCAGACGCGAGTCCTCTGGCCTTCAGCTGGGGTCACAAACGGGGTCCAGGCCAACGCACACCCAGGGGAAGAGGGATCGAGGGGTGCCCCCCGGCTGGCGTCTGCCCTGGGCCCTCACCCGTGCCCCTGCTCGCACCCCGACTCACCCCTGCAGCCCTGCCGCTTTCTCTTGCACGTGCGCTTTCCTGAAGATGCCAAGGAGGAGGAGTGGGAGGGCGAGGCAGGTAACGGCCAGCCCCTGGCCGCACGCAGCTCGTCTGCACAGACCCGCAGACGCGCCTGTGCGCCTGTCTGTCCTCTTCTCCCGGCACCGGGGCCTCCAAGGGCCAGGCCTTGCTGCTTCGCTCCGCGTCCGCCTCGGGACTTAGCACTGCCTGACGCCATGATGGGGCGGTCAGTGGGGAACGGCCAGCAGACCGGAGCTTGGGCAGGGGGATGCTCCCCCAGCCCCCGGTCTTTGCCCACCCCCACCCCCCGCCCCCGCCATCTCTGGTCTTTCTCTCCTGCCTCTGCCCCCTGAGGATGCTCTATGTCTCGGCTCTGCTTTCCCTTCTCCCTCCCTCCCTTCTCCCGCCAGTGTCCTGGGCCCCGCACCCGAGCTCCCGTCCTCAGACCCCACAGGGACCTCCGTGGGCCCAGAGTGGGGGCAAGACCCCCTTGCCCCTGGTGGGTG
Source organism: Balaenoptera physalus (assembly GCF_965194825.1). Lineage (NCBI taxonomy): Eukaryota > Metazoa > Chordata > Mammalia > Artiodactyla > Balaenopteridae > Balaenoptera > Balaenoptera physalus. Next base: position 112,870,197 of record NC_138889.1, on the reverse strand, counting down.
GGGAGGGCGGGGGGGTAGGCTCAGCTGGAGGGGCAGGCGGCCCCCAGCCTGAGGCCCCCAGGGACCCGTTGGCCGGAGTGCGTTGTCCATCTCACTTGGTCTCTCTCCCCTCTCCCCTCTCCCCACGCTGGTGCCCTGCTGACCAGAGGAGAAGCCAAGACTCAAGTGAGTGTGGGGTGGGCAGGGATGGACGCCGGGCGGGCGGGGCGGGCGGGGTGAGGCCTGGAGCCCATGCTTGGAGGAGAAGCCCGGGTGGGCAGGCTGGACGGGGCCCGAGGCCACCTGGGGAACCAGGTGCCCCAGGGCTGGGCTCCGGGCCCCCTGAGGAAGGCAGCAAAGTGCATTAGGCTCTGGAGACCCAAACCCCTGAGAACAGCAGCCGTTTCTTTGCTCCTTGGTTTGGTGTTGAAGGTTCCAGGTTTCTGATGAGGCGTATCATGGGAATGGGGTCACTGGGGACAGCCCTGCCCCCGACAGGTGGGGGTCAGACCTCCCAGAGACGGGCAGAGACGGACTCTGGAAGTCCAGTCGGGTGTGGTTCCGCCCCGGATCACCCAGTGTTCGCAAGGAGGGCTTCCTGCAGGAGGAGACAATGGGCGGAGGGAGGAAGGGGTGCAGGAAGTTGGGGAAGACAGGGCAGAGAGAGGGAGGCCCCACGCAGCTCCCTGTGCCCTCTCCGGCCCCCCTGTACCGGCCTGCTGCCCCCCATCTCCCAGGGCCCTAGATGTGAAATAGGCGTGAAAGTGGGGCGGTGGGAAGGAGGGTCTCACCCCTGAAACCCACTTGGGAACAAAACCTTGACCGGAGACACGATCCCTCCCTTCACGGCGGCCTCAACCCTCTCTGGGGAACCATCTTCCTTGTTCGAAGGGACTTTCTTTCCCTCGTTTTGCCCACATGTCAGTGAGTGGTTCAGAGATGTTTTGTTTTAATCCGACTTTCCTGACTTTTCTGTTTCTGATAAGTACGCACAAGCCCACGGCACTTTGCACGTGCTTCATCCCCCTTATCCTTCGGAGGATTCATGCTGCCTTTGCTCTGCACGGGATGGAATGTCAGCGCGTATGAGCACGCGCCAAGTGTTCGCTCCCACTTAGGGGAGCCTTACGGACTCTCCAAAGAAGACTGGAAATATGCGAACGTATAGCCAGCACATTTCCGTCCGTTACACTTTATTTTTCAGCAGTTTTAAAGAAAGCTGCCGGGTCACAAGATATTTTCTAGTTTAAAAAAAATGTTTGTGTTTTCATTATGAAAATAAAACACCTCATTAAAGGAAATTTGGAAAATACGTAAAAGTCCAATGAAAAAAAATCATCTATAACTCTCCCACCCCGCCTGCCAGACTGCGGAAAAGAGTAGAAAGGAATAAAAAGGCTTATTTCTTCCTACTCTTTTTCCATGCATAGGGCTCGGAAAAAAAGACTGAAACTCTGAGCTGTTTTTCAAACATCGTCCTGTCTATACAGCCTTGAATTCTGCTTTTTTAAAATGCAGCGCTGTTTCTAAGTATTTTTCCATGTTTTTACATAGTCTTCTTAAATATTTTGAATGGCCACATAATATTCCATCAATTGAACAAACCATAATTTTCCTAACCATGCCTCTGTTGCAGGATATTAAGGCTTTCCCCAATATTTTACTATCATAAATAACGCCGGGTGGAAAGCATTTTCTGTCTTTTGGGTTATTTCCCTAGGCCTCATTCCCAGAATGGAATTACTGGGTCAAAGAGTAGGAACGTTCTTAAGGCTTTTGATATCGTCTGCCAAACGGCTTCCACGAGGGCCGCCAGCGCGGTCTCCACGCCGCATGCCCGGGGACCGCGACGTGCCTGCACACGGAGCCTCTGACGGATGGATGAGAAACGGCCTCTCTTGGTTGTTTTCCTTCGCATTCCTTTGATGGCCTTTCCCTCGTGTGTTGACTGGTGGTCTTTCTTCTTGGGGAGCTGCTAGCTTACGCTCTCTGCCCATTTATCTAACGGCGGGGGTGTCTCTGTGTTTTCTTAATCATCAGTTTGCATGAGGATATAAGTCTTCTCTGTATTTGCTGAAAAGATTTTTCTAGTCTGGTTTTTCTTTCCCCCCTTTTGCGTTGTGCCTTTTTCCATGTCCATAAGTTTTTCATTTGCATGGAGTTCCTGAGCAGGACCTTCCGAGCTTAGAAAATCCTTTCCTGCGCCAGCATCCTGGTCCATATTCAGTTCCACTTTCTTCTTTTTTGAAGAAATTGTTGTTGTTGTTGTTGATTTAACTCTTTGCTCCATCTGAAACGTATTCAGGGGAGGGTGGAGACCATGGCTCTCACAGCCGGCCGGATTCAGGGAGAGGTCTCATTTCTTCTTCGCACTGTTTTCTGCCCAGCCCCCCTTCCTCTGGGTCCCCAGAAAGAAAGATCAAAGAGGGGCCAGAGAAAAGCAAAGGGTCATCCGAGACAGCCGTTCCTAACCACAGAGGCCAAAGGCCCTGGGAGGGTGTGCAGTGACCACCCTGCCTTCTGGTCTGACCTCGCCACATTTGTTTATTTGTTTGAGAAAGAAAGCAAGGCTACCCTTCCTGGACTGAGGGGGGTGAAACAGCTCTTGCAAGGTCCAGAAGTTGGCAAAACAGAGGGATGCTTGAAACCTCCTCGAAGGGTCAAGCCATTCTGGGGACAGTGGGTTATACATCTGATAAGAGCAAAGGTCAGGCAGTGTGCCCTCAGCCAGGTGCCAGGGCGAAGGGCGGAGGGCCAGGCCAGGTTGGGTCAGGCCAGCTGTCCTGGTGGGGGTCCCCACTCGTCCCCACTCATGAGCCTCTCTCTCTTCTTCAGACTCACTGCTCCTAAGATCCCGGAAGGGGAGAAAGTAGACTTTGATGTAAGTTTCCGGGACCCAGATCAACACACTCTCCCCCCAGCCCCCAGACTTCAGGCTCCAGGCTAAGCCTGAGGAGGTCACCTCCTCTAGAGCAGCCAGAGCTAAGGCTTCCTGGTTCCATGAGATTCTGCTTTAATTCATTCCTGGACCAGAAGAAACTCCTCCAGTAATGGACACTTTTCTTCCCTCCTCCCCCACCCATCCATCCATCTGTGCATCCATCCATCTGTCCTTTCCTCCATCCATCTGTATCCTTCATCCCTCCATTCATCAATCCATCCATCCATTCACTCATCCATCCATTTATGCACCCATCATCCATCCACTCATGCAGATACTCACCCACCGATCTACACATCCATGCTTTCCTCCACCCACCCACCCGCCCACCTATCCATCCATCCATCCATCCTCCACCCACCCAACCATCTATCCATCCATCCATCCATCTGTGCATCCACCCATCTGTCCTTTCCTCCATCCGTCTATATCCTTCATCCATCCATTCATCTATCCGTCCATCCATCTATCTACCCATCATCCATCCACTCATCTACCCACTCATCCAGGTACCCACCCACCCACCCATCCATTCACCCACCCATCCATCTGTGTATCCAACAGACTACCTCACTCCCCAATTTCCTCTCTGCCCGATCCACGCAGGGCACCTCTGGGCACGACAACGGGGCCACGTCAGGGCCAGTCCATCCCAGGGGGGCTGACTGACCCCAGGGCCGCGCCCGGCCTGGACTCACCCGTGGGGAGGGCACCGCTCCTACCCTGTGGCTAAGGGAGCAGCCAGCCGCCGGCCCCCAGGAGGGCCAGGGAGCCCGAAGTTCCAGAGGAGGGGTGGGGGTGACGGGCCTGTCCCCCACAGGACATCCAGAAGAAGCGCCAGAACAAAGACCTCATGGAGCTGCAGGCCCTCATCGACAACCACTTCGTGGCTCGGAAGAAAGAGGAAGAGGAGTTGGTCGCGCTCAAGGAGAGGATCGTGAGTCCCGGCCGCTGCGGGCGGAGGTGGGGCTGGTGGACGTGGTGGCGGGGCCGGAGGGGGGCGGCCAGGCCGGAGTGACCCGCCCCTCCTCCGGCTGCAGGAGAAGCGCCGTGCGGAGAGAGCCGAGCAGCAGAGGACCCGGGCCGAGAGGGAGAGAGAGCGCCAGAACAGACTGGCGGTGAGGCGCCCCTGCCACCCCAGCCCCCGGCCCGAGAAATGCCAGGCTCCCAGACCTCCCTTCTCCTGACGTTTCCCTTGACCTTGGCCAAGGACCCGGGCTGGTGACTAAGGTCCCCACGCCCTGCAGGACCCCCACGAGAGGGCAGACCCGACCAGGACCTGGACCTTCCAGAAGGTTCCAAGCCCAGGCAGTCCTCGATGCCTGCCCTGAGGTCTTGGGGTGGGGTCTCCGCAGGAGGAGAAAGCCCGGCGGGAGGAGGAGGAGGCCAAGAGGAAGGCCGAGGAAGACTTGAAGAAGAAGAAAGCTCTGTCCTCCATTGGTGTCAACTACAGCAGCTACCTGACCAAGGTGGGCACGGGGCCTGGGGCCCGGGGGTCCCCGCCACGCCCTCGGGCCGGCGGTGCCACGTCCCCGCTGCCGTGTCCCCTCAGGCTGACCAGAAGAGAGGCAAGAAGCAGACGGCCCGGGAGATGAAGAAGAAAGTCCTGGCTGAGCGGCAGAAGCCCCTCAATATCGACCACCTCAGCCAGGAGAAGCTCATGTGAGGACGCCCCTCGGGTGGGGGAGGCCTGGCCCCAGCCGCCCGGGGCTGATCTGCCAACCCTCCCTCTCTGCTGCTCCCTCCCCAGGGACAAGGCCAAGGAGCTCTGGGAAACCCTGCACCAGCTGGAGACCAGCAAGTTTGAGTACACGGAGAAGCTGAAGCGCCAGAAATACGATGTGAGTGAAGCGCCTCCGCCCTCACCTGCCAGCAGGCACCCCTGAGCACTCCCGAGTCCCCTCGGAGCCCGACTGAGGCCCCTGTCCTGCTGGGGACCCTGCCTGGGTGTCCTCCAGGCCAGCCTCCCCGCATCACTCTGGCTCCCAGGGCTGGCGGGAGAGAGCATTGGGGCAGAGTGCCCTCGGGGGGCTGGGGGGGGACCGTGGAAAGCCAGCGGTGTCCCAAGCCCACCAGGTTGGCACTGAGCTCCTCTGTGGTGGGGGTCCTCCCCAGCCCCCTCCCAGGCCCCCAAGCTCAGAGCTGGGGAGGGGGCTGGGACAGTGCCCATCCCCCGGGGGTTGGGAGTTGCCTGAGAGGAGCTCACGACTCAGGACGGCAGCCCTGGGTGGGCACCGTCCCTCGGAGTCTGGGCCTGGGGGTGGGGCTGGGGGCACCAGTCCTGGGGAAGGACCCGCTGCGTGAAGCATAGACCCTTCTGGCCTCCAGGGTCCCGGGGGAGGACCTTCCACTCTCAGGGCACCTCTCCCAGCTTCCCCTACTGGCCCCTGAGACAGAGGGTGTGGGAGACCAGTACTGACAGACAGGCGAGTCCTGGCTCCTTCTCAGGATCCCGGTGCCCTTGGGCGAGTTGCCTGGTCCTCCTGCGCCTCGATTTCCCCACCTCTAACTGGAGCAGAAGCACGCCCCTCCCAGGCCGCCCCCAGGGGCATGTGTGTCGCTGCTGGCCGGCAGGCAGGGCCAGGCGCCGGGGACATCACTGTTCCCTTCTGATGCTCCCCTGGGAGGGCCGGCCTTGGAAATGGGCTTCAGAGAGAGCCCAGACTGGCCCTACTCATGTCCAGGAGGCTGAGCCAGGGGCGAACTGCTTCCTGACAGACTGTGCATGGCCCACGGTGGGTTCCCGGGGGCTAAAAGAACCACAAGAGCCCTGGCCCAGAATAGCCCAGCGCACAGTGGGTGCCGAAGCCTCAACTACCCACCCAGCCCCCCTAACCGTCTCGGTCTTTCTAGATCGTGAACGTCCGGGCCAGAGTGGAGATGCTGGCCAAGTTGTAAGTAGCCGGAGTCCACGCTGGACCAGGCTCGTAGTGTTCATGCACGGTGGGCCTCTTGCATGGCGAAAACCTGGGTCGTTGCAGGTGTTGGCGGCAGGGGGCACGGAGGCCCCGGAGGCCTTCCTCTTATCCTCCCGCCTTCCTCCTCTCCACTGCCGGCTACCTGGGGGCTGCTGAGGCTGCCCTGCTGTCTTGATGGCAGCGAGGGCCGGGCCTTGCCTTCCTCCAGCCTCCCCCGGGGCAGTCGGCAGGAGAGAGCAGCTGGGCCGAGGAGCGAGAGGCCGCAGGGCTCTGAGCTCGGGCCCACCAGGTAGGGGCTCTGTTTGCAAGCCTCACCTCCGCCCCGTGCCCCCTGCCCCACATCCCGCAGAGGCTGGAAGGTAAGTGGCCAGCTCCTGGGCTGCTGCGTGTTATAGCCCGGGTCTCCAGCTCAGGCCACCAAGAGTAAGTCAGAGGCACAAGCCCAAGGGTCCTCCAACCAAAGGAGCCGGGACACAGTAAGAGTGCCAAGACCTGCCAGGGCCGCCAAGGGGCCCGCAGGGCAGGAGGTCACTACCCGGCCTGGCCCTGCTTGGACACGGCAGGTAAGTCACCTGTGTTGTTTGCAGATCACCAACCTCAGGAGCCGCATTGACCAGGCCCAGAAGCAGTGAGTAGCTCTGCCTGTCCCTTGCTCTGCATGGGGCACATGGCCCCACGGGTCAGCTGCCACTGCCGAGCCAGGGGCCTGGCGATTTTAGCCTGTGTCGGTGGCAGCCGGCCTTCAGCAGAGTAGTAACAGGACTAACCAGCTGGCCACTTGGGCCAGCATGTCGGGACCCTGCACCCCTGGACCCGAGCCTCCTCTCACCGCTACCCCCAGAGCCCAGAAGGATGGCAGGTTGGGGGAGGGCCGGCAGGAGCCCCCTGGGCAGCTTCAGAGTGGCCCGGTGAAGCCAGACTGGGCTCCTGGATGTGCCAGCAGCGTGTCACTTCAAAGGTGACCTGGGACCAGGAATCAGGGGGCCTGGGCTTTGTCACCAGCTCCTCCGTGGCCCTGGGTGAAATCACTGGTTCCTCAGGATGGTGAACCCTCGGGGTCCATGGGACCCTTTACAATAACTGCCGGGTAAGGCCCAGAGGGGGGTTTTGTCCCGGAGCCTGGTGGCTGAGATGGGGCATGCCCCAAGGTGGGCAGCGGGGCTGGTGAAGGAGACACGCCCTCCTCCCTGCCTTTGTGCAGGGCAGGGGTTTTTGCAGGTCCCTTCGAGAGGGGGCCATTTGGCCAGGTGTGTGCATGAGCACGTGTGTGTGCGTGCATGTGCATGGCTGGGAGGGTTCTCAGGCTGTGGGCACAGCCCCAGCGCCAGGCCTTCTCCTGAAGCCTTGGGAGCTGCAGGGCCCATTCCAGCCCGAAGTTGTCCAAAAAAGAGCTCTGATCACCAGCCAGTCCTAACTCGGCACCCAGCTCGCTCCTGGCTCACTGGCGTGCAGAGGGCTCAGACAGATGCGGCGGGCTCCTGAGGACCAACATCCCTTGGGGTGGGACCTCCCGACCCCAGGGTCCAGGTCTAACTAGTGGCTGAGGGGCCGAGACTCTGCAACAAGACAGAGCCCTCCCTGCTGCCACATCCATCAGGCTGGGACTGCTGGCCTGCAGCGAAGGACCAGAAGAGCCCACCTGCCCCAGGAGGCTGTGACTCAGGGGCAGAGGCTCTTTTCAGGACAAAGTAACTGGGAAGGTGGCAGCTTCCCATGCGGGCTTGGGTCTGCTTGACGTAGGGCCCCAGAGTCTCCCTGCCCCCTGTGCCTCGAGCCCCTCGGATGGGGAAGGGAGGGAGGGGAGGGGGACCAGGCTCTCGCCAGCCCCCACTTAGCCTCCCTGACTCCCTCTGCACAAAGCCACCCAAGCCTGGCTGGGCAGGTACAGGTGAGTCACTGCTGCTGGACTGGAGCTGGGGGATGCGCTGGGGCTTCCAGAGCCTGTCCGGGCAAAGCTGCCAGGGACTGGGGTCTGCCAGGGGCCAGGGAAGGGGTTGGCCAGGGTCCCGGATACCCTCATGCTCAAGACCACCTTGCTTCCCATTTGTAGCAAGAAGGCTGGGACCCCGGCCAAGGGCAAAGTCGGCGGGCGCTGGAAGTAAAGCAGCCGAAGAGGTTCCCCGAGGCAGAGACCCTCAGCCTGTGGGGCCCACATGGAGGCATCTGGCTCTCAGGCACCTCCTGTGTCTCTGTCCTCGCTGCCTCCAACCTCTGGGGTCTATAAATAAAGCTAGCAGACTCCCCTCCGACAGGTGTGCCCTGGCTCATGGATGGGGCCCTGGTGGGGGGGGGCGGGGTGGCCATTCTGCAGCTAGGGGGCCCACAGGACCCTGGGCGCTCATCTTAGGGGTCAGCTCAGCAGACCGTGGGGCCATGGCTCTACTGTGCCGTGAGCGCTATGCCCCGGATGCCCACCGGCTCTGCCAGTGGCTTCCACTTCTGTCAACGGGCTTTCACCCCCTAGAACCTTCTGTCTCCACTCCGAGAGCCCACACACTGCTCAGTTCTCCACCTCAGTGCCCAGCCCCCCGGGTCAGCTCTGAAGCTGGTTTGGGGCAGTAGAGCTTGGCCTTTGCAGGGCGTCTGGGAGGCAGGCCCAGGGCACAGTGGGACACTTCACAAACGGCCCCCAGAGATGGGGCAGAAGGAGAGTCCAGAGCACGAGAGGTGCACACAGCCCCAGGAAAGGAGTGGAAAAGCACATTTCAGGGAGCAGACACAGCAAACACAGACCGTTCTTTCTATATTATCTGAGAATACAGTGCTCACTGTGTAATAAGTCTGAAAGTCCTGACCAAATAGAATTACGGAAAATATAAATCACAAAAATTGGATCAAGACATAGAAGCTTGCACAGCCAAGTATCCACAGAGGAAGCTGCCGGAGTCTGGAACCGCCCCCTGGGAAGGCTCTGCAGAGCGGTGGAAAGTAGGGAGCAACCCCGATCGGTCTGCCACGGGGGTCGGGATCCCGACAACGAGGTCGCCTGCCCAGATGGCACATGCACGCACGTGGCACGCACCCCAGCACACACCTCCATGCCCCCTCATGTACCCTCCCCCGCAACATACATCCATAAATATGCGAGCACCGTGCCCCTCCCCCCCCATGACAGGGCTATTTGCAGTCGGTGGAAATACTCTGAGCACAGCCAATGTGCTTTCCTGCAGTGATTCGAAGATGAACACCTTCATGTAGTAAACGGTGGGGTCCACTGACCCCCTAGCACCGTCCCTCCACTCGCACAGAACTAACGGGGCTAAAGCTCCCTGGGGAGAGGCGGTCAGCACACGTGAGAAGCAGAGTCAGCTCACCGAGATTGTACAGGTTCAGAACAATGTGAGCTGAGTCACACATGGTGGAAACCCAGGGAATGAACAAGTCCGGGATCTGAGCGGGAGATTTTCAAGCACATCTCATAGTCACAGAGAGGTCAGGAGGATCTGAGTTGAGGGGGCAGGCATGTGAGGTTCAAACAAAACAATTAGGCTCGACTGATGGACGTTGATGGACCACTGTTCCTCCAATCTAGAGTGGCGTGTGAAACATTTCAGAAGCAGATTATAGAGGAGGATTCAGAACAAGTCTCAAGCTCTAATGGGAATGTCCCAGCCAACGATCTGCAGCCCAGTCAGAACCAAGGGCAGGTAGCTTATTAGCGGATGTTTAGAAATGCAAAAACACACTGAATAGTTGAGGGATCACAGAGGAAATTGGGATGGGACTTGGGAAGCACCTTGGAGCTGAGCGATAATGCAGGACCAGAGCAGAACTTGGTGCTGCTGACTCCAGACCTACAGGGAAATGTCAGGGCCTGAATGCTTACATTAGAAAAGGTTGGGGTCGGTGGAGGGGGAGACCCATATTTTTAATAAGTTACACATCAAATTCAAGAAGTTAGAAAATGAACAAAAAACTAAAACTGAGTAAAAGAGAAGCATGGAAATGAGTAAGGAAAAGAGAAGAAGACAGTAAAATGAAGAAACAAAATTGGCAGGGAAGGTCAACAGAGAAAAAAATTGGCTCTTCAGAGGGACTGATAAAACAGTCCAACATCTGGCATGAAAATCAGGTAGGAAGGGGAGAAGGCATAAACCACACTGAAATGAAGAGAGAGCATGTGACAAAGATGGCAGAGACTAAATTAGCAGTAAGAGCACAGCATAGAAAACTCTATGACAGTATATTTGAAAACTAGATAAAATGGCCAGTTTCCGGGGGAAATAGACTTACTGCATTGAAGCATGAAACTTGAATAGACTGACTTCATTTTAAAGATGTTGAACCAACAATTAAACAGATCCTCACCAAAAAATACTAAGATTTTGAAAATTACATCATGACCAAGGGGGTCCTCTCTAATGCAAAAATAGTTTTATATTAGAAAACTGAGTAATATGATGATTTATGACACATAAACAGTTTAAAGGCTTGGGGGGAAAAATTGGATGACACAGAACACAGTTTACGAATTCTTAGTCAATTAGGAATAAAAGGCAATTTCCTCAACCTGAGGAAGACATCTTCCAAAATCCTACAGCAAATCATCTTAATAGTAAAAGGTTAGAAGGTTTTCTTGCCTGCTAGTCCCTTAAAAGAAACTACCATTATTCACAATCAAATAACTGTCTATAAGGAAGCCCAGGAAAATCTGCAATTCTAAGTTTTTAGAATTAAGGAGAGTGAGGACGTGTGCATGTGAGCACAAGAAAGAAAAATTGAAAGGTAGGAGGCAATGTTCAAAGATGCCATTTCCAGCAGAAATGTAAAAAACATAGGATAAGAATAAATCTAACAAAAGATGTGCAAGATAATTAGAGTGATAATAAAATCCCTTTATTGAAAAGTATTACAGAAGAGCTACGTCACTGGAGATGTCACCATGTTCCACAAGATCTTTAAAATGTTTGTTCTCCCTAAATTAATCTGTGAATTCAGGGCAACTCACCCACATTCCAATATGGATTCACATGTAAATTGACACTGATTCTAAAATTCCTGTGGAAAGAAATGGGGTCTGAATATCAGAAGACTGAGGTTGGGGAATCTGTCCTACCGGCCACCCTCCCATGTGAAGCTGGGTTCCTTAAGCCGCTGGAATGTCTGCTCCCAGATGGACACAGAAAACAGAGTGAAGCCCACCACACAGGGGAACTTGACTGGGGAGGGGGGGTGGGGCAGACATGGTGTCAGGAATAACAGGGGAAAGGATGGGATATGTTGACTGAAATAAAAACCCACAATGGGAGAGCTGTGAGTTTCAGTTTCATTTGGGGTCTTACTAAAGACTATAGCCTGGGAAACGTCATCGCAGTAGCTCTGAGGAACTGTTCCAAAGAGGTAGGAGAGGGCTATCAGTATATATGTGATTTTGGCAAAGGGGTACGTGCCATCAAGAGCACATCTTGGTAGAAGGTTGCTGCTGGTCACGAGGAACAGGTATCTCCGTTAATGATTTTAGTGTTTTTCTAAGTTTGAGAAGATGCAAGAATCTGGGTTCATAAATTTTCTCCTGAAAATATCTAACTACCTGAGGGCCCGTTCTGCCTGTTTTCCCAGAGCACAGAGTGTCTCATTCCTGATCTTTGCCTTGAATTCCTTTCAGGGTGTGTTGTAGGTGGAACTGGGTGGTGGGCAACATTCTTTTACAGCTGAAACAGCTGCATATCCACTGAGAACAAAATAAAATAACAGTGCTGTCCTCCTTCATACCATCCACCAAAAATCCATTCCTGGTCATTGAAAGACCTAAGTCTGAAAAAGAAAACATTCAAAATTTTAGGAAAAAACTATAGGAGAGTAATCAGAAAGCTCTCCTATCAGGGAAAATTTCTTAAATAAGGCATAAACCCCACAAATCATAAAATGAAAGATTGATAAATTCAACAAGAATAAAGTTTAAGAAATAAACTTCTCTGCATCAGAAGACACCACAAGTGAAAACTCAAGGCATCTCTTGGGAGGAGATATTTGTAACACATGTCAGTGATGAAGAATTAGTATTCAATGTATACAGTAGGCCCTCTGCATCCGTGGATTCAACCAACCTCGGATTGAAAATGCTCAGAAAGGAAAATTCCAGGAATTTCTCAAAAGCAAAACTTGCATTTGCTGCATACCAGCAACTATTTATGTAGTATTTACAACTAGTTACATAGCATTTATATTGTATTAGATATTATAGATAATGTAGAGATGGTTTGAAGTACACAGGAGGATGTGCTTAGGTTGCAAACACATCAGTGTTTTATATAAGGGACTTAACCATCCCTGGATTTTTGTATCTGTGGAGTCCTGGAACCAATTCCCCTCAGACACGGAAGATGGATGTATAAGGAACTTTAGGATACCATTAGAAAGGCGAGCAATTGAACAGAAAAATGGGTCAAGTTGGGAGTAATCAGCTCACAGAAAAGAGAACCTGAGTGATCATAGCAAATGGGAAATCAAATGTAAACTACCACTGATGCCAGTTCAGACCAACTAGATGAACAGAACACAGATGTCAGTGAGGGGAAGGAAAGAATGCAGCTGATTAATGCAGAGGGAGGGATAGAACGAGAAAAGTTTCATTAATGTGATGCTTGACTGAGGCAAGGGTCATCACTGACATGACTGGATGAAAAATTAGTGGAGTACAGAATATTCAGTCTCCAAGTAACACCCCTCTGATGACTTATGTTGACAGAAATACTCAAACAGTCTACAATAGGAATAGAAAAGAATTTTATTTGAGCCAAACTGAGGTCTATAACCCAGAAGATAGCCTCTCAGATAACACTGAGGGACTGCTCCCAAGAAGCATGGTTTTCAGCACCGTTTTATGTCTTTTTGGAACAAAGAACATCAAACAAGTCAGGGGTACATTCCTTCAAGTTTTCGAGAAAAAACCGATCAGCACGTACACAGTGAGTCAGCATGGCCTGGGCTCCTGGGAAGGGAGTCTTATCATCAAAAGAGGGCTAGCATTGGCATCTCAGGAAGGGAGGCATTTATCTTTATTTTTAACGTGGACATTCTTTACTTCTGGTCAATATGTTCCTTTCTTTAATGATTAAAGCAGATGTACAATGCATGTGTGCTAGGCCACAAACAGGCTGTTTCTCTTAGCATAAAATTCAAGTTAAATCATGTATAAGCCAGAATGATTTCCCCAAACCTGAATATGTGAAAATTTCATTATTTCTCCCCTTTGATCATAGAGTCTCAATAGAAAGCATTGATGATCAACATATTTGTCCCTTGATGCCAGGGTGGTTGCTATCCGCCCTGGGTCCATCATGCCCCTTGGTGTTAGGCCTCCTCTGTTTGTTTATATGTGTATAGAGATTTGCCTAGTTATCCACGTTGGGGGGGAACTAATCAGACATAGTAAACAAGCACAGAAGTACGCTAATGGGGAAACGTTTTATAGGCTATACATTTGATCAATTATGCTGAATGGTCACACAAACATTGTACATGTGCTTTTCGCAGTAGACTTAAAGCAGGCCGTGATACATGTCACAAGTAGGTTGGTAGTTAGGAAAAGAGTGATAAATACATGTTATGAAAATAATAATCATCTGTAAAGCAGAGTGAAAAAATTACTAATGCCTGAAGAGAGCAACTAAACAGCTCATTTAAAGCATCAGTTTTTCTTACATCTTGTAACCAACTTGCCTTTTGGGAAATTCTTTCTAGACAAGTCTCAACTTCTCCAGAGGTAAACACAACAAGTAGTGTGAGCAATAGCACAAATACCTCCTTGTTTAGCCAGCGGAACATCTAAGGCAACCCTGTTATCTAATACGACTTGGGCTAAGGAGTTTAGGGATGTCTGTTGTGCTTCAGTGATTTTTGCAGTCTCCTCAGCTATTTGGCCAACAGTGGCTGATAGATTTCTGATCACCTCTCTGTTTACATACATTCCTGCATTAGGAATTAGGTTTTCTAAGAGAATTTGCCACCAGGTTTCTTGGTATCCTGCTAACATGGATCTGTTGACTCTGTAATGGGGAGAGAAAGGAGGTTCATTTAGTTCCTTGTGTATTGACAATGGGGTAACCTAATGACCCAATAAGCATAAATCTATTTGCCAGCTGTTAAGACATTTATATGCCCATCCTTGGGAAGGTGGATCAGTTCCAATATCACACATGAAGACAAAACCTGGGGGAGTGAAAGTGATCCTCCCAGAGAGCTCTCATTGATAGCCTCATTAATTGGAAGTTTTGTTAACATGGTATTAAACCATGGGTCATTTCTCTTGCACTCTTTCCAAAAGCCATCTGTACGGTATTTGACATAAGGGAGTTGCTGGCATAATTTACTTGTGTTTTTCTCTTTACGACATTTGTTAATTAAGTAAGGGACAGAGTGGGGGTGGGGGTGTCCTAGTGTAAGTTGTGCTTGGTCTCTAAGGACAGAGGGTAGTACCAGACAAGAGACGGACACATTCATATGTTGAAGAATTTGAACCTGAAAGGTTAGGTTTGGTGTAGGTAAGTAGTTACATTAGGACATCTGAGAAGTCAGTGACAGGTATTCTGAGGGGCCTATATCAGTCTTGTATTGACTGAGGAATTTGATGACAGATCTAACAATTGGTTAGATTGCTGCTGGTAGCTATACCTTTTGTGACAACTTTACCAAAGAATTTTTTTCCATCCTAAACAATGGGGAAAAAGTATAGCCAAAACAGTAACTTTCTATTTTGATAGGGAGACAAACATTTGAATAACAGTTCAGTTGAACTAGAAGGATGGGTCTTACAGGCCTGGCCTGGATTCTTGGGTCAGCTGTGTCTCCACAGTTGTAATCGTTTTCCTGTTCTGTCTTGATGGTTGTTTTAAGGTGACTTTGAGGTCAGCAGTCTTCTCTATAGACGAGTCTGAGGCAGAGGCCTTTTTTAAGTGGAAATATGAATTCCAGAGTCAATTTCCTTCAGTTTCACTGTGCATGAGCTAGTTAAGAGTACCTGATAAGGGTCCTTCCATCTAGGTTGGAGATAGTCCTTTAAATGATGTCTTTTCCAGTCTGCACAGTCTCCTGGGTGCAGGTCATGGAGCATCTGATCTTCACCCAAAGATAAAATACTGTGATCAGCTTCAGAAACAAGCTTAGAATATCCTCTTAATAATTCAATTAAACTCTACAATACTGTAACACAGTAACAAGGAGTCATCTAGGAAGTGAGTTTTAGGCAGAAAATACCAAACCTCAAAGACAATAGCACTAGAACTTAATATCCACAAAGGTATATTGTCTGAAACATAATTTTTCTCTCTAAAATTATCCTTATTTGCATCAAATATAGCCAAATTGCCAACAGTCTTGTTTGCAAAAATAAGTCTAGTTTCAATAAATTTGTCCTGATTATTTACATAAGTGTAATTGAACATATAGGCTCTTTTATTTATTTATTTTATTGAGGTGTAGTTGATTTACAATATTATATTAGTTTCAGCTATATAACATAGTGATTCATCATTTTTATAGATTATACTCCATTTACAGTTATTACAAAATAGTGGCTGTATTTCCCTGTGCTGTGCAATATACCCTCGCTGCTCGTCTACTTTACACATAGTAGTTTGTACTTCTTAATCCCGTGCCCCTATCTTGCCCCTCCCCCTTCTTTCTCCCCGCTGGTAACCACTAGTTTGTTCTCTAGCTGTCTAAGTCGGTTTTTGTTTTGTTATATACAGTCATTTGTTTTATTGTTTAGCTTCCACATTATAAATGATAACAGAATATTTGTCTTTCTCTGCCTGACTTATTTCACTAACCGTAATATTCTCTAGGTTCATCCACATGTTGCAAATGGCAGAATTTCATTTTTTTATGGCTGTAATATAATGGAGTAGTAGCCCATTGTATATATATACACCACATCTTCTTTATCCATTCATCCATTGTTGAACACTTGGGTTGTTCCCATGTTGTGGCTTTTGTAAATCATGCTGCTATGAACGTTGGGGTGCATGTATCTTTTCAAATTAGTGTTTTCATTTTCTTTGGCTATATACCCAGAAGTGGGATTGCTGGATCATATAGTAGTTCTATTTTTAGTTTTTTGAGGAACCTCCATACTGTTCTCCATAGCGGCGGCACCAATTTACATTCCCACCAACAGTGTAGGAAGGTTCCCTTTTCTCCACATCCTTGCCAACATTTGTTATTTGTGGTCTTTTTGATGGTAACCATTGTGATGGGAGTGAGGTGATATCTCACCGTGGGTTTGATTTGCATTTCTCTGATGATGAACGATGTAAAGCATCTTTTCATGTGCCTGTTGGCCATCAGTATGTCTTCTTCGGAGTTACAGGCTCTTTTAAATTTGGTTGTGTTGTAACTATTCATAAAGAATCTCAAATTGGACTTTTAAAAGTCCTCTCATGGCCAGGAAAGCTATGCCAAGGACTTGCCATCAGATTCTGCCAGCAATGCCTAGAGACTTAGGTGGATTCCTCCCTTCGCAAGGTCCAAAGTATCCTGAGGTTCCTGCACCTGCCAGGAAGTGGCCTTCCTTATTCACCTGGAAAGGCTGCTGGGAACGTAAGAGTTTCCAAATTCTGGAGGGATCAGGTAGAGAGAAAAGATAAATGCGTCGATTCTGTTTACAAAGGTGTAATTTACTAAATTGCTATAAGTCATAATAAGCTTAAGGGAAAGGTTCCCTTACATCTGAAAAACAAAGATTAAAAGCTGGTAATATGTCAGACAAAAAGTCATAAAAATTAAAATCATACTTATCAGTTCATTCAATGCCATATTATTAATTTTTGTTCTGTTTAAGTCCAGGTTTTCCATTAGTTTTGTTGACCTTGCCTGATGATAGAGGATGTTAGTGACAGTGATAATTCCAAGAAGTTTGTGAGGTTTTTTTGTTAAGACTCATGTGATTTGCCCAGTGAAGTGGGTGCGTTGATTATCGGAGATTGTGGAAGGTATATTCCAAGTGGAAAACACACTTTTTAACCATTTCTTTGTCACCATGAGGGCATAAGCCTTGCAGCAAGGGAAGGCTTTGATCCATCAAATAAAAAATGTGGTTTGCCAGGGAGATGGGAAGAACCAAGTGGCCTTCTCGGGTTTCCCACAGCCCTGACTGTTCATTTAATTTACAGCCATTGTTTACCCATCTTAATTTTTCCCACAGCCCTGACTGTTCATTTAATTTACAGCCATTGTTTACCCTTCTTAATTTCTCTGATTCAGGACCAGACTGTTGCCATGTTACTAGGACATCAGGATGGGAAAAGTCTGACACTGAGGGATTAATTTTGTAGCAGCACAATGGACTTTATCTACATGTGCCATAAACTTTACAGATTCTGTTGTTGTTCCCTTTGCAGGAAAGGGCATTTCCCTAATACTCGGGCTCAGCCTTTAGCGTGAGGCTCAGTTTTGATGTCAGCTAACACTTTATGTCAGGACATATAAGACTTCCAGGAATTTCATATAATTTCTGGAACACATAATATATATTTATATAGACATAACATAAAGAAGGCTTAATGTTATCTTTTATTTGATAACGCTTCCCATGTAACTTAATGTACCAGATAAGCCTAATTAGTTTAATATCTCTCTTTAAAATGCTTCACTTCCTTTTCCCGTAACAAAATGTATTTCCATTTTTCATACCTTTTTTTTTTACTGAAAACATACATCTTATTATTTTCCTTCTTACTTTCATTGTATACTGAAATGTTTCCCTTTTTTAAGTCTCTTTAATTACATATATACTATAATTTTTAACCCTTAAAAAAACCTGAATCTCTAGCAAAAACCGAGAAGCAAGCAACTCTGAACTGTTTGTCATACCAGCATTTCCTGATTGGCAAGCTTATGAACATATTCTATAACCTCTAGAAACATACATTTTCTCACAGCATTATTTCCTCCCTCAGTGTGGTACAAGACATGTCACCAATAAACCCAAACATCTTTAGTTTTTCTCTAATAAGAAGACAAAGTAGGTAAACTTAGACTTGCTTAGCAATTAATGTCTTAGTATTTTTACCTTAATTGGAAATGATCTGGATATTCAATGGGTTCCCATCATTTAACTTAATTTAGCAAAAGTAAAGTTTCAAGTTACCAAAATCTGGAGAAACTGTTTTTAAGTAGACATACCATAAAACATAATTATTCTTTTTTTTCAATTTAAAAAATTGAAGTAGAGTTGATTTACAGTGTTGTGCCATTCTTTGCTGTACAGCAAAGTGACTCAGTTATACACATATAGACATTCTTTTTTTTATATTCTTTTCTATTATGGCTAATGACAGGATACTGAATATAGTTCCCTGTGCTATGCAGTAGGACCTTGTTGTTTATCCATCCTAAATATAATGTATAATCTGCTAATCCCAAATTCCAAGTCCATCCCTCCCTCCCCCTCCTCCCCCTTGGCAATCACAAGTCTGTTCTCTATGTCTGTGAGTGTTTCTGTTTTATAGATAAGTTCATTTGTGTCATATTTTAGATTCCACATATAAGTGATATCATATGGTATTCATCTTTCTCTTTCTGACTTACTTCACTTAGTATGATCATCTCTAGGTCCATCCATGTTGCTGCAAATGCCATTATTTCACTCTTTTTTATGGCTGAGTAGTATTCCATTGTATATAAAAACATAATTATTCTTGAAGAGTTTGCCTAAAAACATTTATCCCATTGATCTCTATTTCATTACTTATGAAAATATCATCATACCAAGTTAGATTTCTTGTTGACAAATTCTGTAACTGAGATAAAAAAAAAAAATGTGTACCATGAGCTGATTGGCTTGTAGTAAACCTGGATACAATAAAATTATTATACTTAGTGTTGATGGCTCTAAAGACATGTCTGTGTTAATCAAACCAAAGATTTAAGCTTATTTTCATTTATTAAAGATTAATCCTAGATCACGATTCCTTTTTTAAAAATTAGGTTAGTTTTTTGCTGTATTTAGAAATAGTTGATTTGTAAGCACTTACATGTAAGTCAACTAAATAGAGCTCTTTTACAAATTAATTTTGATAATATTATCCACAGGTAGAGACAGATCACATTTATAAATACACAAAGACGTACATACATCCAGATAGACACAGACAGAGATCTCATAGCTTTCCTGCTTGAGTTGTAAAAGTTTCCCCTTTATTTTTTTCAGTTTTAGTTTCTACTAATTGAGCCCAGGCTGTTGTCTCAGGCAATGTGTGTGGTGCTTGCGTTTCAAGGACATGATAAGTGTCATAACATCAAGCGTTCTCCTAGGAGTACTTTTGTTCTCTCAGGGTCTGAATTTTGAAAAGATGTTTTACCAAGCTAGCTTTCTTTAACTGAATGTGCAAAAAATCAGCTTTGGAATGTCAAAAGAGTCCCATCCAGGCCATTTTAGGGCTAGATACATACTTGCAAGTACTGGGTCCATACCAGTTATAGAAGCCAGCCGGGGTTCCAGTGGGTAGCTGCCCATCTGGGAGCTGATTTCTCACTTTTTAAAATATTTATTTATTTATTTCATTTATTTATTTTTGGCTGCATTGGGTCTCCATTGCCGTGTGCTGGCTTTCTCTAGTTGCGGCAAGTGTGGGCTACTCTTCCTTGCGGTGCGTGGGCTTCTCGTTGCGGTGGCTTCTCTTGTTACGGGGCAAGGGCTCTAGGTGCGCAGGCTTCAGTAGTTGTGGCGTGCAGGCTCAGTAGTTGTGGCGCGCGGGCTTAGTTGCTCCGCGGCATGTGGGATCTTCCCAGACCAGGGCTTGAACCAGTGTCCCCTGCATTGGCAGGTGGATTCTTAACCACTATGCCACCAGGGAAGTTCCTCCCATTTTTTAAAAGTTTCATTTTACTATAAAGTACAAATCTTTCTAATTTTAAGCCACATTTTAAAAAATGGTCAGTCAGCCCCATTCACTCCAAAGTCCCTCCTAGGCCTTTGCTGCCTAGAAATTCCCCCCTAGGTCCCTTTGACCTAGGAAATGTACTGGTACCCCCTTAAGACTCCACGTCTTAAGAGAACAGCTAAAATAAAAGTCGTGGACAATCACCTAGTACAAGGAGATCCGGATGTGAGGAAGAGCTCACCAGAGCATCTGGGGGTTGCTGGGAAGCTGGGGAGGGGGCTGGGGGGTGGCGTTCAAGGAACCTGTGCTTGGTCCCGAGCACTGGTCCAAAGTAGATTCCAGGTGACCTCAGGTGGGTTTTTCTAATATCCTGCCAACTACACCAAGCAATGAGAACAGAAATAATCAGTAAACAATCTATAATAGGGATAGAGAAGCGTTTTAGTTGAGCCAAACTGAGGACTATAGCCCGGAAGCCCGTTTCCCAGATGTCTCTGAGAAACCGCTCCAGAGAAGCAGGGTTTTCAGCACAGGTTTATATCTTGTCAGAACAAAGACCATCAAGCAAGTCAGGGAGACATTCCTTCAAGGTTTCAGGAAAAAAAACAACAAAACAAAAAAAACAGATCAGCACATACATAGCGAGTCAGTACAGCCTTGGCCCCTGGGAAGGGAGTCTTATCAAAGGAGCACCAGCATTGACCTCCCAGGAAGGGAGGCATTTCATCTTTTATTTTAACATGGACATTCTTGACTTCTGGTCAGTGCACCCTTTTCTTTAATGATTAAAACAGATGTACGATGTATGTCTGATAGGTCATCAACAGTCTGTTTTACTTAGCATAAAATTCAAGTTAAATCAGAGTTCCCCACATTTCTTCCACTATTTCCCAAGTTAAAAGGGTACCATGAAAACAGAGAAAACTGGTGGGTCCCACCTTAACCTGGTGATCAATCTTAGTGTCGCCAACAGAGAGACAGACAGGCACTAGGCACCTGGCAGTGAGTAGCACTGAGGACCGAGCACCACTGAAGCCATATTCTGGCCCAAAAGTTCAACCTGGGTCTAATCATCAAGAAACTGTCCAACAAATCTGATTGTGGGAACTTCTTCCAGACAACTGGCCTAGAATCCTTTTTTAAATTTTTTTTAAGTCTTTATTGAATTTGTTACAATACTGCTTCTGTTGTATGTTTTGGTTTTTTGGCCACAGGGCATGTGAGATCTTAGCTCCTTGACCAGGGATTGAACCCATACCCCTGCAATGGAAGGTGAAGCCTTAACCACTGGACCGCCAGGGAAGTCCCCAGCCTAGACTCTTCAAAGCTGTCGCTGACCCTAAAAGCCAAAAAAAAAAAAGAAAAAAAGTGGTGGCCTGTCCCAGATGAAGAGAGATGAAGGGGCAGGACAACTAAGTAGGATGTATTGCCCGGATCGTGTAGCGGACACTCAGAGACCCTGTATCCATGGTGCGATCCTGGGGCGTGGTCCAGGAGGGACACTTGTTCTCAGAGGACTCCTGTGCTCCTTTGCAAAGCTCTGAGGGGGGGAACCTGTCTGCAAGGATGGCTCTGAAGCGTGCTCATTTTCTCAGGAGAAGGCACACGGGGTTGGGGCTGGGAGAGCAATTGGGCCACATCTGGGCAGCTTGCAGAGGCCCATCAGTTTCTGCTGAGTGCAGATCCCTGTCGGTAATTGCTGAAAATTAGAGCAGCTCCGAACCTCCACCGAGAAGAGGCACGTTGAGGTATATTTGTGTGTGGAATCGACACGGTTAAAACAATGACCTACAGCTACATGCATCCCTTGGCAAAGTTTCCCAGACACAGTGCTGGGAGTGGTGAGAAAGTCGCGAAAGGAAAAGCACAGGTTGATGTGACTTCCATAGCACGGTTCAGTGCATGGAAATAAGTTACATACGCCTAGATGTGAGGAGCACACATCGCAGATGGATGGTCCCCTGCAGTGGGGGAGGGGCTCTATTGTGAGGGGGGCCCCCAGAGCCCTGGCACCCGTCCTCATGTCGTGTTTCTTAAGCCAAGTGGTGGGTGGGTAGATGCAGGTTCTTCCTATTTTTATTTATGTTTCTGGTGTGTCTTAAATAGTTCATGATTGTTAAACATTGGGGGAAGGACCTTTGCTGAAAGTCAATCCTTATTTCTGAGAACAAAACAAAAGCTCAATAAACTATAGAAAATTATAAATAAGCACTTCCTTTATCTACCCTGGATGGTGGAACACAGAGGCGTTTGCAGCCCAAGACAGGAACCAAAGAAGGATGCCTGCTTTTACCATTACTGTTCAGCCCTGGTCTATAAACTGAAGACAATGCAAAAGATGTTAAACGGAAATAAGATGTACAACTTCTGGAAAGGAGGAGACCAAAATACCACATTCCTAGGAGCCCCAGGAGAGTCAGCGGAAGAGCTTTCAGAATGAATGAGAGAATTCAGGAAAGTAGCCAGATGCAAAATACATATTTTAAATCAATATTTTTATTATTTTCTAGCAACCACCAGTTAGAAAATAAAGTAGAATTTTTAAAGATTTCATTCTCAAACAAAAGGGGAAAAAAAACCCAAAAGAACATAAAAATACTTAGCAAAAACCCTCTTCAGAAATGTTCAGGGTCTGTAGGAAGAAAATGACAAACTTTAATGAGAAATATAAACATGAAATTTGAAAAAGAAAGAAAGAAAAAACACATCATGTTCTCGGGTAGGAAGTTTACAAACATCAGATCTTCCCAAATTCACGTACGGGTTCACCAGATTTTCAACCAAAATTCTGATAGGATTTATTTGGGGGTGAGGGGTGAGTCAGGGGTGGGGAGATAGTTGGCAAGATGAATCTAAAATTCATATACAAGAAAAAATAGGCAGGAATAGCCAAGAAAATTTTGAAAATTAAGAGCAGATTTCAAAAGTGAAGGCAACATATCTGACGCATGTGGAGAGCTCCCTGTAGACTAGCAGTCAGGCAAAGCTGCTTTGCCTTTGTCTCCTGATATCTTCACAGTGGCCCCAGGAGGTAAATGCTCTCATCCCTTGCATTTTCCAGAGAGCAAATTGAAGTTCAGAGTGGGTTAAGCAGAGTCCCAAGGTCACACAGCTACTAAGAAGTGGACCCAAATATAGACAATAAATCATAGCCCCACATCGTCCACTTTTATAGGTTGTACAAGTTATTTCAATTCTACAATGTTTATCATCTTGATACCATGAAAATGTAAGAATCTGGGATTAACTCCGTCAAAGGCGGCAGGATATTTAATCAGGAGTTTGAGAAAATCAGAAATGTATAGGGGAGGAGAAAAAGGCAATGAGATTTTCACTCAAAGCAAATACCAAAATACATGCCAGGAGAGTTAGAGAGGTCAGTATGTGAAAAAAAAAAAAAATTGTTTACAATAAAACTAGAGAGAAATGTACGTGCGCATTTATCTGCTTTCATGCTAGGGAACAGTTTCCTAAGCTTACAAACAATTAAAGTATCATGGAAGAAAAGGAAAGACTCAGTAAACTTCATTACTTAAAATGTTTAAGTTTCTGTGTATCCAAAAATGTTCATCAAAATTAAAAGGCAGACATTTGCTCTGGCCAAGATGCAGAAACAGGGACCAGATTTATCCTCCTGCCTTAAACAACCCCCAAAACAAAACAACAACAACAACCATAAAAGTACATGAAACAATGTATTTTTCAAAACAGTAGACATCAGGCAGTGAACAGCAGCGGTCCCTAGGAGACGAGAAACAATCAGCTTGAGGCTTATAATTGCTCAGTTTGCTTCCTCGAGAGAGGAAGGAGGAATTGAGGGGGAGCCAAACAGAATCCCTGAGCTGATGAGAAAGAGCTGAGGGTCTAGGCAGACCAAAGCAACAAAAGTTCATAGGACAGATTATCAGAAAGCAGAGCATGCTCAGGGAGAGAGCCCTGGAGACCTGCAGAGGGGCCCACTCACGTATTCAGTCAAGTAAAGATCAGCACACGCCTGGGAGGAAATTATTCAAGGCTCAGAAGAGAAGCATTGGGAAGATTGGAGGGACCAATGCCCACTGCTCATGCAGGGCTAGGAATAGGGTCTGTTCCCACCAACCAGACTAGGAAAATGGACACTTCACGGGGTCTTGGGTACTCAGAAAGGTCCTGCCTCAGTACTGGGAACAGTTCACCCTGAATGGGGCACAGTGCCAGACGCCCTGTTACAAATCAGAAAAACAAGACTAGAAAGGATCAAACCATGACCAGGTAACTTAACTTCACCCCAGAACAAAGCTCCAGAATATTTGTAGAAATACAAAAATAGCCTGCACCAACGAAGGGAAAAACTCACAATGTCTGGCATCTGATCAAAAATTATCAAACAGGCAAAGAAGCAGGAAAAAGTGAGCCATAAGGAGGAGAAAAATCAATCAATCAAAACCAACCATGAAAAGTTAACACTGTAAACTAAAACCCCTAAAGAACACACCAAAAGAACAGCACAGAGTTATAGCTAAAGAGCCACAAAGAAGATAAAATGGAATACGTAAAACTCTTGATTAATGCAGAAGAAGACAGAAGAAGAGGAAAAACGGAGAAAAAAAAAGACGGGACAAATAGAACGTGCGTGAGAGATAATGCACTCACACCTATGGGTGAGCACATTAAGTGTAAATGGTCTAAACACCCCAATAAGAGGCAGATATGGTCAGACTGGGTTAAAAAGGCAGAGTCCTCCTAGGTACTGCCTACAAGAAACACACTTTAAGTATGAAGACACACACAGGTTAAAAGGAATTACAGACCTTTGAAATATACATAAAGCCAAACATGACATAACTGAAAGGAGAAATAGACAAATCCACAATTACAGTCAGAGATTTCAGTATCCCTCTCTCAATAATTAGACAAGTAGGCAGAAAATCAGCAAGAAGGTAGGCAACTTGGGCATTACTGCCAACCAACTTGATTGACATTTATAGAACAAGGCACTCAAATACACATTCTTTCCAAGTGCACATGGAACATTTACCAATATAGACCATGTTCTGGGCCATAAAACAAGACTTAATAAGTTGAGAAGGATTCAAGTTACATAAATTATATTCTTTGACCATAATGGAATTAAATTTTAAATCAATAACACAAAAATCCTTGGGAAATTCTCAAATATTTGGAATTTAAATAACACACTTCCAAATAACCCTTGAGTCAAGGAAAAATCAAAAAGGAAATTAGGAAGCATTCTCAACAGAATGAAAATAAAAACACAACACATGGGAACTTATGCAAAACTGCTACAGCAGGACTCAGGGTGAAATTTCTACCATGAAATGCCTATATTGGACAACAAGAAAGCTCTCAAATCATTGACCTCAGCTCCCATCCTAAGAAAAACAGAAAAAGAAATGCAAATTAAACCTGAAGTAAGCATAAGAGAGGAAACAATAAAGATCAAGTAGAAGTTGATGAAATAGAAAACAGAAGAACAATAGAAAAAACAGGAAAATCAAATCAAAACTTTGTCCTTTGAGAATATCAATAAAAATTGATAACCCACGAACCAATCTGACCAGGAAAGGAGAGAGATAAAGAGATAGAACTGAAATTACCAATGTCAGGAATGAGGGAGGTGACATCACTACAGATTGTACAGCGATTAAAAGAATAATAAAGGAATATTATGAACAACTTTATGACAATAAATTTGACAGGTTAGATGAAGGTGTCTTTAAAAACACAAAATACCAAAGCCCATATCAAAGAAAACTAGATAACCTGAATAACCCTATATCTATTAAAGAACTGAAAGTGTAGTTTAAAACCTTCCCACAAAGAAAACTCCAGGCCCAGACAGTTTCACTGGTGGATTTTACCAAACAGTTAAAGAAAAAATAATGGCGATTATATACAAATTCTATTTAAAAATTGACTCGTTCTATGAGGCCAGCATTACCTTGATACCCAAACCAAAGATAATATAAGAAAAGAAAACCACAGACCACTATTCCTCATAAACATAGACACAAAAATCCTATACAAAATTTTGCAGATAGAACCCAACAGTGTATAATATTGATAATACATCATGACCAAGTGTGTTTTATCCTGGGAATGTAGGGTTGGTACCACATTTAAAAATCAATCAGAGTAATTCACCATACTAACAAACTGAAAAAGAAGAGCCATATGATCATCTCCACAGGTGCAGAAAAAGCATTTGACAAAATTCAACACTCATTCCTGATTAAAAAAAAATACAGCGATGAAGAGTGGCCCCCACTTGCCGCAACTAGAGAAAGCCCTAGCACAGAAACGAAGACCCAACATAACAATCAATCAATCAATCAATAAATAAATCTTTAAAAAAAAAAAAAAAAAAAAATACAAAACTCTCAGCAAACTTAGGAGTAGAGGGAAACTTCGTCAGCCAACAAGGGGCATCTAAGACTGAATGTTTTCTCACTTAAATCAGGAACAAGACAAGAATGTCTGCTCTGACCACTTCCATCCAACATTGTACTGGAGGTTCTTGCAATTTGCCAGGAAAATGTCATACAGATTGAAGAGAAGGAAGGAAAACTCCTTTATTCATAGACAACCTGGTCATCCAGAGGTGCAGGGGCAATTCAGTGCACAAATGATAGCATTTCCAATAAATCATGCTGGAACAAATCGGATATCCACAAGCAAAAAAAAAAAAAAAAAGAGAGAGAGAAGGAGAGGAGGAACTTGGATTTATATCTCATACTACATCCAAAAATTAACTCAAAGTGGATCATAGATCTAAATGTAAAACTAGAACTGTTAAAAACATAAGGGGAAATCTCTGTGAATTCGGACAAGGCAAAGATTTCCTACATTCAATATGGAAAGCATGGTCCTTAAAAAAACAAACTGGTGAGTTGAAATTCATCAAAACATTTAAAAAATTGCTCTCCAAAGACACTGTAAAGAGAATGAAAAGATAAGCCACTGAGAGGGAGAAAACTTTTGCAAAGCATATATTTCATAAAGGGCTGATCCAGAATATATAAAGAACTCTAAAACTCAATAATAAACCCAATTTTTGAAAATGGGTAAAGGATTCTTCATTTCACTAAACAGACACTTCACTAAACAAGATAAATGGATGGTAAACCAGCACGTGAAAAGATGCATGACACCATTAGCTACTGGGGAAATGCAAAATAAAATTGCAGGATAGCACTCTATAAGAATAGCTAAAATTAAAAAGACTAACCATCCCAAATGGCCATAATGTGGAGAAGCCCCACATCTCTGTTGGAAATGTAAACTGATACAGTTTGGCAGTATCTTTTTTCTTTAAAATTTAAGCATAGATGTGACCTCATAATCCTACCTCTAGGCATTTCCCCACGAGAAAAGGAAATGTTTGTCCTTACAAAGACTTTCACATGAATGTAAATAGCAGCTTTATTTTTAATTGACAAAAACTGGAAACAACCCAAATGTCCATCAACAGATGAATGGATAAACAAATTTTTGTGTATCCATACTACGGCAATCAGAAGGAATGTTCCACTGATGCACAAAAAGGCATGGACGAATCTCAAAATAGTTATGTGGAGAGAAAGAGGTCAGACAAAAAAGAGTACATACTATATGCTTCCATTCATAGAAGACTCTAGAAAATGCAAACTAACCAATTCATTGGTTGCTTGAGAATTGCGGGGGGGGAGATGTATGGCATGAAGGGATGGGAGGAGGGATCGCAGGGGTCAGAGGACACTATTAGGGGTGATGGATGTGCTTACCATCTTGATGGTGGTGATAGTTTCATGGGTGTCTACACAGCTCAGAACTTGTCATATTGTGTGCTTAGTGTATTGTGTGTCAAGAATACATCAATAGAGCTGTTTTTAAAAAATTAAAAGGCAAATGACAAAAGTGGGAAAATATTTTGAGTCAAATATGACAAGGGGGTAACATAATTAATACATTATATGCACTTGGAAATCCATAAGGAAAACATTAACACCCTAATTAGTTTGCTAGGTGACCATAACAAAGGCCCACAGCCGGGGCAGCTTAAACAGCAGATATTCACTGTCTCCTGTCCTGGAGGCTGGAATCCCAGATCCAGGTGTGGGCAGGGCTGGTCTTCCTGAGGTCTCTCTCCTCGGCGTGTAGACGGTCATCTCCTCCCTGTGTCCTCACAGGGTCGTCCCTCCATGTGTGTCTGTGTCCTGATCTCCTCTTCTCATAAGGACACCAGTCCTATGGGATTAGGACCCACCCGAGTGACTTCATTTTACCTTAATCACCTCTTTAAAGGCTCAGCTCCAAACACAGCCACATTCTGAGGTGTTGGGGGTTAAGACTTCCACATATGAACGTTTGGAGGGACACAAGTCAGCCCATAACACAGCCTTATAGAAAAAAATGAGCAAAAGGCATAGAAAAGTTACAGAATCAGAAATGCAAATGACCAATAAATACATCAAAAAGGTGTGAAACTAAAGTATCAATGAAAACAAATGAGACGCCGTCTCCCCCTCCTCCACTTCTCCCTGCTCCAGTTTGCAAAGGTCTCCCCCAGTGCTGAGGACCCTTGGTTATTGTGTGCCAGAGCCCAGCTAGAGGTGGGTCTCGTGAAGATGCCAAGAACCCCTGGGGAAAGACCTGCAGGGCTCAGGGGACGTCCTCCAGACAGGCCACGGGGGGTGGGGGGGGGGGTGCATCCCACAGGGCTAGTTCTGAACATGGACGGCAAACACCTGATGAAAAGAAATTCAAATTCTAAGGCAGGACAAGAAAAATTTCAACATGAAATTTTTTCTCTGCCCTTTGGCCTCTCCCCTCCCCTCTGGTGGGCACTGTGCATCTGCATTATGCATTAACCAGACTTCCCCAAGGAAAGAAATACCTGCTCAACCATAAAAATCTATTTTTCTTCTTTTGACGTCAGCCATGTAACTCTTTAGAAGATAACATTCCTTTCTCAGTCCTGTAAGAGGTCACGATGACCCACCACTGGCCTTGTACGTGCAGACATCTTTGGTGGACTTTATGAGAAACAGCAATATATCATTTCCCTTAAAGATAGCAACTGGTACAGAACAGACCGGCCAGATGACCGGGGGAGATACTGGGCCACACCTAATAGAAGTTCTTAGCTTAAATACTTGCTCGTGACCTTATTAATGTCCTTAGCTATATGACGTGTGTTCCGCCTATTTTACAAGATGATTGTTTCTTGCATTACCAAGTGTGTGATTGAGCCTCAGATAACATTAATGATGATTAGGAGACTTGAAATGATTGATCAAATATACAGTTGTATAAGATCAATGATTGTAATAGTGTAACTCTAGATGTAGGAAGAAGTACAGAAAGAGGGACCCGTTTCCTGGACCATAACAGACTAGTAGGACAGGGGGTCCAGAGGCTTTGGGTGACTGTTAATAGGGCCTGGTCCAGCAACAGCACCTTGGGTGACCCGTCACGGAAATCCTTGTCTGACTCGGGAATGAGCATTCCTAGCGCCGTGGAACAAACTGGTCACGAAATGCCTCCCGAACCTTGGTTGAAATTAAGACGGAAAGGGAGGGATTGTAAAATAAAGAATGTTGCCCACCATCCAGTTCGACAAGAATGAAGTCATCAGCCACCACAGCCGCTGACCTACAACACACCCTGAAAGAGGTTCAGGACAAAGGAGCAGGATGAGGCACTCTGGGAAAACTGGCAGAACTGGCCCTCAGATAGTTTTTCAGGAGAAAATGTTATGAACCCAGTTTCCTGCATCTTCCCATTCTTAGAAAAGCACTAAAACCATTAAAAACATCTTCTACAAGATGTGCGCTTGATTGCACGTACCCCTTTATCAGAATCACGTATTTACTGGTCTCCCCCCCTTCCCTCTTTGGAATTGTCCTCAGAGCTTTCTGAAACATTTGGAGTCTCCCAAGTTACAAAAGCAGGCTGTGATACAGAGATTTATAAGAAATATAGGTCTGGTCTTTGTCCCCACTCCCTGGCTGCCAGCTTCCTCCCAAGACCCTTGGAATTTCCTGAGCAGTAAGACCAATGGGAGCATCATTTATTATAATATTTGGAGTTTTGTCCTCAGTTCCTTAAACCGCTGAGAGCCATGAAGGTGAAATGGGTGTCTTGTTATTCATATTCATAGCAAGTCCCTTTGCAGCGCTACTGGGTTTCTGTTCATGAGGAGGCTTTGGGAAAAGACCTAAGGGAGGGGGCTGAGGTCAGGAGAGCCAACCCTGAGCAGAGGACTAGAGACGGGCTGGAGGTTGAAGCCATGATCAGCGGCCAATGATTTAATTAATTGTATTCTATAATGAAGACTCCTGCTGACCACCCACCCCCCCCCCCCTCACCTGCCCGTGGGGGGGTCCTCCTCCCCTGGGCCACTTCTGGGCCTCCCCGGCACCAAGGCGTGGTGGGGCCCCAGGTGGGGATGTCAGATCTAGCAAATGAAAATGTATGTTAAAAAATAAAAGAATTATATCCCTACATGCCTGTTAGGCCCACATCCAAAACACTGACACCAACAAATGCGGGTGAGAATGTGGAACAACAGAATCCGCCTTGTTGCTGGTGGGGATGCAAGATGGCTCAGCCACTTTGGAAGACAAGCTGGTGGTTTCTTACAGAACTACACACACTCTCACCATACGATCCGGGCGTCATGCTTCTTGGTACTTACCCAAAGGAGCTGAAAACTTACGTCCATGCAGAAACCTCCACCTGGACGTTTACAGCAGCTGATTCATAATTGCCAAAATGTGGAAGCAACCAAGATGCCCTTCGGTGGTTGAGTGGATCCATTTCTGTGGTACCTCAGACAATGGAATATTATTCAGTGCTAAAGAGAAAGGAGCCATCAAGCCATGAAAAGACACAGAGGAAACATAAATGCCTATGACCAAGAGAAAGAAGCCAATCTGAAAAGGCTACATACTATATGATCCTAACCACAGGACATTCTGGAAAAGGCAAAACCATGGGGACAGTAAAATGACCTATGGTTGCCAGGGGTTAGGAGGAGGGATGAAAATAAGGAGCACAGATGGTTTTTCAGGCAGTGAAACTACTCTGTAGTTACTCTGTAACGGTGGACACAGGTCGTTATACATCTGTCAAAACCTGTAGAATGTACAACACCAAGAGTGAACCTTAACGTGAACTAAGGACTTCAGCTAATATTAATGTATCGGCATTGGTCCATCAATTGTAACAACTGTATCACATCCGTGCAAGTGTTAATAATTCGGGAGAATGGGGGGCAGGAGAGACAGAGTATAGGGAATTCTTTGTCCTTTCTGAGCAATTTTTCTGTACACCTAAAATCATTCTTAAAAGAGTCTAGTAAAAAACAAATAACAAAAAATGTTGTTTATCTGAGCTTCAGATTTAACTGGGCCTCCTCTCCTTTACTTGGCAAACTTAGCCGCGTGAAGCCATGAAAAGCAGTGAGGGGATAGATGTGATGACACAGGGGAAGGAGGAGGAGAGGAGGGCCACACGTGGGCTCCCCAGGCTGCGGGGGTCGAGACCCACCTTACACTCACAGGTCTCAGGTCTTGAGGGGAGGAATCCAGTTGGCAGATAATCAGAGAAGCAGGGTCTGAGTGTTGGGGGTCTGCACCGTTGAGACCCCATCCCGGCCCCACCCTCCTCGAGGACCTCAGCTCCCTCAGCCCCACTGATCAGAGCAACGCCCACTGAAATCCAGCACGGCGCCTAACTACGGCCCCTCCCATCAGGCATGCACGGCTCTGAGCTCCAGTTCCTGCCACATTTCTGAGCACCATCAGGACCTTTGGGTTGGAATATGGCTGCTGAGTTAAAGCTTTATAGAAAGAAGAAGAAAGCCTCCTGGCCTCCAAGTCCGGGGACCCCCATTTTCCAGCTCCAGCTATCTCCCCACCTCCTTGGGCCCTGCCAAGGTCACCTGTCAGCCTCACGGGGCCCTGGCACAGCAGCCCCTGCAGCTCAGGCTCCCTCCAGCATGGCGTGTCCCCCTGCAAACGAGCCTAGACCCCCTCCATCCCACAAGGGCCGGACATTTCTCTGCCCTCCCCTGGTCCTCCCCAGCAGGCCATTGTCCCTCCCCCCCCCCGCCAGTCACAGCTGACCCCTCCCCAGCACCCGCTCCCCAATGTCAGTTTCTTCATCCTAGACGAATCCACGTGAGGTCTCCACCACCAAACACTACAGTAAGCAGGGCACTCCAGCCCCCTCCCCAGCACCCAGCCCCACCCAGGAGCTCGATGCCTGCCCCTCCTCAGCCTCCTTCTGTTCTTGCCTCCTTGCCGTTCCATCCCCACGCTGGAGGCCTGCTCCCAGCCTCCCGGCAGGGACCTTCCCCTGCTTCCTGGGGTCCCTTCTCTCCCTGCAGACTGTGGAATGCCCTCCCTGCCCTGAAGAGCACTTAGGGTGAGGTGCTGTGGGATGCACAGGGGAACCAGACAGTCTGGTTGGGGGAGGCTGGAAGCAGGGAGCAGAGGGGACCAGGGCCTGGGGACCGGGACCGGGAGGGGGGAGGCTGCGGCCCTCTCCTCCCCACAGGTCTGCCTGCTGCGTGTGTGTCTGCGGGGGGGGTGGGGTGGGGGGGGCAGTGGGCCCAGGGTTTGGCCCTATGGAGGGGGTCCCCCGTGAGTGTTATGCTGTGCAGAGGCTGGAAGTGGGGTGCCCAGCAGAGGCCTGGAGAAGCCAGCAGCCTCACAGGGGAGGCGTGGCTGGGGCACCTGGTTGGGGGGGGTCTCAGGGGATGGGGAGAGTGGCCCAGGGCAGGGGCCCCAGCTGGGCCGGCCAGAAGGACTGGGGTGGGGGCCAGGGAGGGAGGGAGGAAACCACCTCCGCCAGGTGGAGAGAGGGGCCTCCGACACACCCTCCCCTCCCCAACTCCCCCAGCCTCCCACCTTGGCCAGCAGCTGGAAGGGTGACAGGCTCTGGGCGGGATGACCTGCAGTTATCCTGGGCACGGGCGGGTGTGTGGGGGGCATGCGTGGTGGTCCACTGGTGTGCTGGGCCCAGGGTGGAGGGGGGACATGTGGGACTGGGGTGTGCTGCCGGGCATGAGCGGGGCGTGAGGGGTGGGGAGTGGGTATTGGGTGAGCGGAGCTTCGGGAGTCAGGTGGGGCCCAGGTGCGCAGGGCGATGGAGGTCAGGTGGGGTCAGGCGGGGCTCAGGTGCGCAGGGCGGTGGGGCTGGGGCGGGGCGGGCCGCCAGGTGCGGCCCAGGTGCGCGGGCTGCGCGCGTCCTCCCGGGCGCCAGGGGGCGCTGCGGCGGTGCGGGTCCGGGCCGGGCGCGCCCCTCCTTCCGCCCGCGGCCCCGGAAGCCGGCGATGGCGCGGAATGTGCTGTGAGTGGGGGTCCCGGGGCGCGGGGTCGGGGGCGTGGCCGCGCCCGGGACTTTGCTGCGGGGGCCGTGCCGGGCCGCGGGGACGCGACTCAGAGCCCCGCGCGGAACGTGCGGCGTCGAGGCCCCCGTGGGGGCGGGGCGGGGCGGGGCGGGCTCGGGGCGGGGGTGGTCGTTCCGGAGCCGGAGGGGCCCGGGCCGCCCCTTGGGGGTCGGGCCTGACGCTTGGCGAGGGCGGGTGGGACAGAAGGTTCGCGGGTCTGGGCCCCGCCGACCTCGCGCTTCGGCCCCCTCCGGCCGACCGCGCCCCCCACCCCCGCAGCTCCCCAGGGGCCCCAGACTGCGCCCCTTGCAGTGCTCGCCGCTGGTCACCAGGGGGAAGGTGTGAGCCTGGGTGGCCGCCCGCCGGCCTGGACCCCCCCGAGGGCAGAGCGAGGCTCGGTCCTGGGCGAGCAGCCCTGCGCTTCCAGAACCTGCCCCTCCCGCCTCTCCGGCACAGCGGAGAAGGCTGTGCCACCAGCTTCTAATGGGGCAGCTGCCACGTGGGACTGGGTCGCCAGGAGACCCCGGGAGACGTTACCTAGCACTCAGCTCAGCACTCGTTCTTCTGCGGGTGCCCCGGCCTGTGCCAGGGTGCCTGAGCCCTGCCCCCTCAGGATGCCACACCCTGGACCTCGGCTCCTGACCCCCTCACGCTTCCCAGACTTGGGAGGCCCAGAGGCAGCGTGAGATTTGGCTTCGCTGAGCCCCCTTCCCTGGTGCTGGGTGCTCCCCAAGATCAGGGGCCACGTGCTGTGCTGCAAATTGGTCACCAGGGACCCTAGATGGCATCCTCAGCCCCTGTGCCCACCCTCCACCAAGACCCGTCCCCTGGGCTCCCAGTAGACCCCTGGCCCCCTTGCAGCCCCTGTGGACCTTGGGCCCCCTCCTCACCCCAGCCCCGAGGCCCAGTTGGCAGCGTAGCCCTCCTGGCCCACCAAACCCCACCGGGAGCATGGGTCCAGCTGGCAGGGGCAGTTGGGTGGGAGCCACAGGTGGTGGCCGCCTGCACCTTCTAGATGCCTCTGCTCACTTTGGGGGTTTTGGGGGTGGGGCAGGCGGGCGGTCAGCTTGTAGCTGGTGATCTGCACACACCACCTCTCCCGAGCCTCTTATCTGTTGATCTTCACGCTTGTCAAGGATGAACTGGCGTTCCCAGCGCAGGGGGTGTGGAGGTGGCCCCATCCCTTTCCCCACCGCGGGGGTGGGCCAGTGCAGAATAAGCTGGTTCTGACCGATCCCCCCTCACCTGAGCTGAAGGGAGCTAGAGGGCGCGCCCTGTGTGGGGCCCATTCCTGGAGGGCGACAGCCATGCGGGGGCCGCGTGCCTTTGGGACCGGCACTTTGAACAAACACATGACTCTGAGCCTGTTTACGGGGTGGGGTGGGCATGTCCTCTGGCCTCTGTTCATGAATCATTCACCGGTCCTTTCCAAAGGCTGACCTTGGGGGTCAACAGGCCACACTGCCCCGGGGACTGGGGACTGGCCGCCCACGCCGGGTGAGCAGAGGGGGTGGCCTGTGGGTGACTGCCCCCTTGGCTCCCCGGCCCCATGGGCGTGATGACCTGTGGACCCTGCTGGGGTGTCCTGGGAGCCTCGTGTTCTGAACGTTTGACACGACCCCTCTCCCCCTTGTAGGTACCCTCTGTACCAGCTGGGCAACCCCCAGCTCCGGGTCTTCCGCACCAACTTCTTCATCCAGCTGGTGCGGCCCGGCATGGCCCAGCCCGAGGACACTGTGCAGTTCCGGATCCCCATGGAGTAAGCCCCCCTCCCCGCCCCCAGAGGAATTCAGGCTGGGGAGTGCCCCGAGGGGCCCACAGCCCCAGAGGTGCCGCCGAACCCCACTCACAAGCAAGGTTCTTCCTGCCGTGAAAATTATGCAGGCAGCTCCGCGCTGTCCGAGGTCTGGTGTGTGCAGGGCCTCGGGGTGTTCTGCTCCCCTCCGCCCCCGGGAAGCCTGGCCTGAGACCTGACTTCTCTTCTTGCCTCGGTCCTGGCTGCTCTTTCCAGGAGGCTGGGCTGTGACTCCTGCACCCGCTCACCGTGGCTTCCAAAGGCTTCGTCCTCAAGTGGGGCCTTCACGGAGGCCCCAGTTACCGAAGGGACACAGCCTCCCTGTGTCCAATGCTGAAGTCTTAGGGGTTCCGGGGTTGGCTTGAGCTTCCGTGTGAGGCCCATGTAGGGTGAAGAGGGCATGGGACCTAGCCCACCATCCCCTTGACCGTCATTTCTGGGAAGCGCCTGCCGGGAGGGTGCTGCGGGCAGGGCGGCAGCTGCAGAGCGGGCGGCCGGGCGCTGCGGGCAGCTCCTGGCAGCCAGGGGGCACTCGCAGACCGTCCCGCCCCTCCCCTTGAAAGCTGGGCCCCCAGGGAGTGTGACCAGTGGAAGGGAGCACAGAGCTGAGTCCTGGGGGCTGGTCCCCCGTCACCCCCTCACTGCTGCGTCCGGATGCAAGTGTGCTGGGTGGGGACCAGGGGCTGCATTTCCGGAGTCAGCGGGGCCCGGCCTCAGCCCTGGCCTCCCCCGAGCCCGCTCCCACCCGGGGCCTGCGGTCGGCAGCTCGCCCCGTCGGGCGGGCCACCTTGTACCCCGGCCCTGTTCAGACTTCCTTTCTTTCTCCTTTGCCCCAGGATGACCAGAGTGGACCTCAGGAGTTACCTCGAGCGCATTTACAACGTGCCCGTGGCTGCCGTGCGGACGAGGGTGCAGCACGGTGGGTGCCCAGGGCGGGGGCTGCCCTCTCTGGTGTGGGCTCCTCCGCGGAGCTCCCGTGGCCCAGGCTGCCCGCGTCGCTGGCCTGGTCCCCCTCGCAGCCACTCTGGCACGTGGTCCTTTGCGCATGAGGAAACTGAGGCACGCGCAGGGTGGAGGTGGCCTCCCAGGGCTGGAACTTGGGTGGCCTGGCCCTGCCGGCTGCTCAGAGCAGGGCCCCACGCTCAACCCACCCACCCGCTCCCCCGCCTGCCCCCGGGCCGGTCAGCAAAGCGCTGTTTTTATTCCCCTGGGCCTTTCTCGTTCCTTCCTGTTGACCCCTGCCCCCCAGCCCCCGGTTGCCCAGTTGTAAATATGACGACCCTCCGTCGAGGGGAGGTCAGACAACAAGAGCCTCTGTGCTGACAGGGCAGAAAGCCGTTTCTTGAGTTATTTTAGACACGTTTGGGTTTTCACCGCGCGGAGGTTGGCGGTGGTGGCGCCTGCCCGCGCGAGCCTGGCCTAGTGGCCCAGGGCGTGCCGCCTGCAGTCTGTAGCCCGACGGTGCCTGCGTGTTTGCCTGTTTCTAGAAAGTGGGTTCCTGGATTAGTGGGACTGGAAACGTCATGCTGGGAGTGAAGGTTTTTGTCTCCCCCCCTTCCGACAGGTTCCAGCAGGAGGAGGGATTACAGGAACGTCAGGATAAAGAAACCAGACTCCAAGGTGGCCTACGTGCAGCTGGTGAGCGCTCACCCCGGCCGTGACCTGGGGCGGGGGGCGGGCAGGATCCTGGGGCCCCCGGCTGGCACCTAGTTCTCACCCGCGTGGAGCCCCGGGGGGAGCTGGGGTTCAAAGCACAGCTCAGAGGTGGGAGGGGACGGGTGCTGGGGGACTTCTCGGGGGCCAGCCCTGGACGTGCGGTGGGCAGATGTGGGCCCGCTGGGCTTGGGGTGGGTTCAGGCAGAAACCAGGGCTGGCGAGCGTCAAAGCAAGGAAGCAGTTAATGCCATGCGGGTGGAGGTTCCCGCTGGGGCCTCGGTGTCAAGCCAGACCACTTGGGGCGTGCTGGGGTCCTGGCTGACCCCCTCTCCTCTGGGCCTGACTGCGGGGTGCGGCACACTCCCCCAGGTTCTCTTCACTGTGTCCCCTGCCTAGCGAGGGGCTCCGGAAAGAGCGTCCAGCACCCCATCTGAGCCTTTGCTGACCGAAACCCAGACCTGGCTAGAGGAAGGCACGCGTTTTCCAAGCCCCTTTCCGGCTCTTCCTTTCCAGCCTGAGCTGCCCCCAGACATGCTTTCCCAGATATGCTCTTGACTCAGAATGGACAGCCTTGGCCCCCCAGCACCAAGGCCCCGTGGGCTCCGGGCAGGATTCCTCTGCCGGGGCACGTGACCTTGGACCTGCCTACAGAGTCTGTTAGCTGCCCTGCGTTTGAAACCCTGGGCGGCGGGGGAGGGGGTGGGGGTCTTCCAGTCTCTTTACTTTCCTCGTAAACAGCCTGGGTCAGAGCGGGGAGCCCGCGGGCCCCGGGGCCGCTAGATGGCAGTAGCGCTATTATGAAAACACCCACCGGCCCCAGGGCCTATTTTGGGCCTTAGGAGGCAGTTTGTTGAAAGACCAAGTTAGCATGGCAGCTTTTCTGAAAAACAGTCACAGTTGTTCTAAACAGGGGCCCCCGTAATTATTTGGCCTAATATTTGCTGTGCATAAAATCAGCCAGTCCAGGCAGGGAGAGTGGCCGTTGGCCTTATAAAGACGCCTGTGTCCTCTGTGTTAAATCGGACCATCTGTCTTTGTCACGGCACGCCGGTTGACACCCCATATGTCGGCATTCGCCACGAGGCCCTTCAGCGAGAGCTATAGTTACAAGTGGCTTTTGAGTCATCCGAGCCCTTGCGTTTCCCGGGCCCCACCTTGCTCTGGAAGCTGAGCTGCGCGGCCTGGGATCTGGTATCTGCAGCTGCCACCCGGCCGCCTTTCTTCCCCTGTGAAATCAGGGCCGCACAAGTGGGGGCACAGGGCGTCCCTGCCAGGCACGCTTCCCTCCGCTGCAAAATTCAATTTGTAACGGATCCCCCCCGCCTCCACCCCGCCCGACTCCGGCAGATCTCTGCCTGGAAACCGGCCGGGGGGTTGGACCCTCGCCCCCCGAAGGGGTTCCCTCTCTGTCCTCCGTCTGCGGAGACGTCCTCCCCGTGTGTCCCTTGGGGCCTCGTTTCTGGGCTTCTCATCACCGAGCTGATCGCAGAGCACACAGAGGTCCATCAGGAAGACAAGTGAAATTCCCGGATTTGTTCGGAGTTGGCTGCTTCGGGAAAGCTGGTCCCCCGTAGTGGGGGTCCCGGGTTTCCTCCCACGAGCTGATAACCGTCTCTTTGGCCCAGAGTCGGGGAGCTAGTGAGCCTGGGTCACCCCACAGCAAGGAGCCTCGGCCCCCAGGCTGAAGCTGAAGCCTGCTGGTGACAGAGAGCCTGCCCCCCGCCCCCCGCCGC
Organism: Balaenoptera physalus; assembly: GCF_965194825.1. Taxonomy (NCBI): domain Eukaryota; kingdom Metazoa; phylum Chordata; class Mammalia; order Artiodactyla; family Balaenopteridae; genus Balaenoptera; species Balaenoptera physalus. Next base: position 112,831,974 of record NC_138889.1, on the reverse strand, counting down.
CACCCTGCCCGCCCCTCACCGTCCCGGGCCGGCGTCTTCGCTTTTCACTGCGACACTTTCCTCCCCTCCTGTTCTTTTCCGCTGGTCAGCTTTGGAAGGATGGAGGGTTTTATTTCTGAAAGTACAAGGTGAATTTCTCTAGGAAGGGAACCCCCAGGAGCCGCAGTCGGCACCCACGCCCGGCGCTTGTCTCGGTGAGAAAACGAGGAATTTCTCCCAGCGGCGCCCTCCGTTTTTTCCCAAGCTATTGCGGATTACCATCTTTGTATTTATATTTTAAAATGTCATTTTAGGTTTCCCCCACCTCAGAAAACTAGCAGAATCACCTCGGTATATTAAACATAAATCCCCCATTCTGGGCAATCAGCCCTGCATGTAAACTATTGCCCTTTGGTATTTTAAAGAAGAAGAAAGAAAGTTTTGAAGTGTGTAAGCGACTCCTCCTGCAGGCTGGCTACCGAGCACACGGTTGCTGCCTTTCATCACTCGGGGCCTGCACTCCGCGCCGTGTGAGCGGGATTTATAAACCTCCCGTTCTCAGGGCCGAGTACGTGGGCTGTTTCAGATCACGCTTGGCCGCCTGCCCGAATCCAAATGTCTTCACAAAACAAGGGTCTCCAAGAACCAAGCGCACTTCACTGATTTTACTTATTAAAATTTTCCAGATCCGGTCCTTCTCTGCCCGTCTGGAGGTGGACGGCGCAGCCCTGGGAGTGTTGGCCCGGGTCGTTCCCCGCCCCCCCCCGCCCCCATCCTTGGAACTGCTTTGCGATGTGTAGCACGTGGAGGTGGCCCCGCACCTCACGTTGTTTGGGGTCCCCTCCTCCCTCCGGCCCACTGACGGGCCGGGCTGGTACCCCGACCACGTGCTGGGGGTCCGGGCTGGGACTTGGCCGGCACTCACGTGTTCTGAACTTTTAGTGGAAGATGTAAAACCAGTTAATTTGCAAAGCCGGTCTTGATTTATAGACTGCTCGCATGTACGTTTCTTTGTACGTTACATGCGTTTTATTTGCCAAGCTCTGAGCCGGGAGGAGGGTTAGTCTTTAATGTGGGTAAAGGCCTGTCGGTATTTTGGGTGGAAGGCGGTCCAGGGAGGCAGCAGACGCGATCTGTGCCTTGTTTCCTCGCCCTGCCCCCAGTATGGCCGGGCGACTCCTGCCTGGACGGGGTGCTCTGCTGCGCTCCCCCGGGTGGGGGCACGCTGCCTGACGAGCTGGCCTCGACGAGGGGCCTTGTCACAGCAGTGGTTTCCACCGCAGAGGGCTGGGGCCCGGCCTGCGTCTGTCCTGCAGGCGATGGGCGGGCAGGTTCCATCTGGCCACGGACCTTCCCACGGGGCTCCCGGCCTGTCCCGCCCGCGCTGCAGGCTGAGCCCGTGTCTTTCCTCCCCAGGCGCACGGACAGACCTTCACGTTCCCAGATCTGTTTCCTGAGAAAAAGAGGCCTGAAGGCAGTTCTGCGGATGAGGACCTGCGGGACCAGGTCCTGGAAGACCAGCGGCGGAGGCAGAGCTGCGACCCCCGGCGCGGGGGCGTCCCCGGCTGGTTCGGCCTGTGACGGGCGGCTGACAGCTCAACTCAAATAAAAGTGCTGCTTGTGGAGACCGGCCCAGGCCGCCCCCCCATGCTCTGTGCTCTGGGCCCTGCCCCCACCCTGAGAGCAGGGGCCCGGCCGCGGGTGGCCCGCGTGTCTCGTCAGGGTCCCATGGGCGCAAGGCGAGCCAGGCAGGCCCAGAACCCTGTCCAGCTGGGGGGGAGACCCATTTCCAGAGCACCCAGGAAGTCATCCTGAGCTGCTCTGTTGAAGAGCTTGCTTCGGGCGGTTTGTGGGGGAGATCAGAGTGAGTGCTGAGGGCAGGGGTCGGGGTGGCCGCTGGGAGAGAGCCCGTGCGGGCTGGGGGTCCAGGGTGGCACACTCCAGTGTGGTCTTGAGCAGGGAGGGCGGGGAATCCAGAGAGAGTGGGGTTTAGGGGACTAGTCCGGAGCAAGGCCGCATCTGGAAGGATTGCCGGGCCGAAGGCTTGCAGGTGGGAAGCGGAGCGCGGTCAGGGACGACCAGCACCGGGCACCCGCGGGGTGGGGGTAGAGGTGGCGCTGGTCCCGGGGGGTCCGGGAGCCTGGTTCCCTGCCTCTCCGGTTCCTGAGATGCACCCGCAGCTTGATTTCTCTCTGAATCGCACTCTGCAGCTAAAAGCCTAACCCTGAGCGCCCCCGGGAGCCAGCGCCCCGCAGCCGCCCCCGGGCAGGGGGAGCGGTGAGGCCACACCCGGTTGGCTGGGCCCGTCTCTGAGTGTCCGCGGGCCTGGAGGTCTGGGGAACAAGCAAGAAGGCATTGTGGGTGCGCTCGGGGAATCAGGCCACGTTGCCCCTGGGGTGGGACACGGATGCCAGATGCCACGAGGGCTCAGGGACCACCCTCCTCCGCGGCCTCCCGGCTCCCCGTTCTGGAGCTTGGCTCTTCCCTCCGCGGGGGAGACAGTGGGGAGCCGGCTTGGCCGGCCCCCTCCACCCCGAGGGACACGGGGGGCGTCACGTGGGCCTTTGAAGCTCCCCTCCGGCTGGAGGGTGAAGGTCCGGGCAAACTCCACCCTTCAGCGTTGATTTAAAGTGATGGGGAAGGTCGGGAAGGAGGCTGGAGAACGGAGTCAATGGTATTTTCCTGAGAGAAATAATTCATGGGGCCCCAGGACCCCGACTCAAGGCCAGGGGAGGAATCCCATCCTCCGTCTGCTGCACTTCCAGCGCTGGCCGCCCGCACGCCCCCGGACGCAGCCCCCAGACCCTTCCCACGCGGCGGCCCTCTGCTGTCCTCGCTGTGCCCCCCACATCCCCCAGGGCCTGGCATCTGCCGGTCACGGCCACGGAGGCGGGCCGAGGCGTCCTCTGTCCTCAGCACCCCCAGGGCTGGTGGATGGAGTGGCCACAGCAGCGCCGGGTGGGGGTGGGACACGGGGGTGTCCGGCACAGAGCCGAGTGTGCGGGGCAGGGGTGGGGTTGCCTTGCAGGGCGCTGAGCAACAGGAAACGGGCCTTCAGCTGGGGGGCTGCTTGCCCCCACCCCAGGCACGGAGCCTTGAGAAGGCGCTGTTTGACACCCCTGCCCCTCCCTGGCTGGAGGCTGGAGGCTGGAGGCTTGGCAGGGAGACAGCCGGTGCCTCCTCGGGAGGTCTCTCTGCCCCAGGTCGGTGGGCCCCGCGATCGTCTGCTCCGAGCCTCCGTCTCCCCCTTCCTTGCGCGGCTGGGAGATGGTGGTCAAGACGTCTGGTCCCAGCATCCTCTTCCCCTCTGCTCCTCCACACGTGGGGACCAGAGGAGGGTCTCCCGGGGGCCCCCTAGGCTGGGTGTCATCCTGCCCGCTCAGGCCTTTGCTGGACAGCCTCACGTGGGGCTGGGGACAGCGAGGGCCCGACCCAGTGGACCTGGGGGCTCCTTTTCCCGTGGGGACAGTCCTGCCAGGAGCACCCCGGGCCAGCGCCTGGGGGAAAGTATACGGACAAAGGAAGAGGGCTTGCGCCCACAACACCGCCCCCTGTGCCTCCCTTCTTTAGGGCCATTCGTCGCCTTGTGGGGGCTGTGAGACCCAGGATACGGCAGGCAGAGCCCGCGAGGGGCGGCGCTGGGGGCTGGGCCGGCCGCCTTCTCAGTCCCCTGCGGCTGCCACGGGCCCTGCTTGGAGCCAGCGGGCCTGTGCGGATGAGTTATAGTTGCAGCAGGCCCGGCCTGTGGCCCACGGGACGCATCCCAGACCCCCCAGCAGCTCCAGGTGAGGCCCGGCCGCCAGGGCTGCCAGGATGGAGCGGAAGCCCATCTGGCCGCAGCCCCTCCGCCAGCGTCTGGTTTTCCTCTTCAAGGGCCAGAGTCTCCCCGGGGCCGCATCATGCCGTCATCCCAGCTCCACGTGCATCGTTTAAGTAACCGACTGCAGGTGACCCACCGCCTGGCTGGGCCCCTCGGCCGGGGTGGGGAGGGCCCGCTCACTTCTGCAGCTGGGACCCCCAGTTGAGTCGGGGGCTCCATCCTCTGGCCTCTGGGCGGCCTCAGCAGGGGACCCGGGCCCAGGGACACAGCCGGTCGTCTGGGCTGCCCCGCCCACCCCCCAGGCCTTAAAACACAAAGGAAACTAAAGAAGTCGGTCCCCTTGAGGGTGACTCCAGAGGGGGTCCCCTCCCACCTCCCGACTTTCATGTAATTCTGAACTCCATTCATGAATGAACGAATGCGTGAGTGTGCGTGAATCACTGGTGAACACCCCAGTTCAGCACATCAGCTTGGCCACGCGGGAGAGCCCTGCCCTGTCCGCGGGTTTGAGAATCGGGCAGGGCCTGGGGCGGGGTCCAGGTGGGCCCCCAGCCACTGTTTTCACTGAAGCTGGCGGTTGCGGCTGCCGCCTGCTTCCTGGCTGTGAAGACGCGCTCGCCACCCCCTCACATCACAAAGGGCAGAAGAGCCAGCTGGTCAAGGGCTGTTCTTCTCTGTTTTCAAACAGCTTTATTGGGATATGGCTCGCATCCCTACGGTGCCCCGTCGTAAGTGTGTCGATGTCTCACTGTTCAGGCAGGTGTGCACCGATCACGGTGATCAGTTTGAACACATTCTCACGTCACCCACAGAGCAGCCCCGCACCCTCCCGCCGACGCTCGCCACCCCCCCACTCCCCACCCCAGCCCCGCCGACACAAGCCTGCTTCCGTCTCTGCGGATTTGCCTGCTCTGGACACTTCATGGAAATGGAGTCTGTGCTGGCTTCTGTCACTCAGCGGCACGCCCTCGGGCCCATGCTGTAGCCCGCGTCAGGGTTTCCTTCCATTGCGTGCGTGGGCCACAGTCTGTGTATCTGTCTGTCCGTGGATGGCGCTTGGCATGTGTGTTATCATTGCTCGGGGATGTCGGGTGCTTAGCCTGGAATGTTCCACGGGAGGCCGGGGCTGCCTCACCACCAACAAGGGTGTTTATCAGTCCCTGAAAGTCCCCAAAGGCTGTGGAGAGATGGGCCACGTCTGCAAACTGCCTGGCTGCTGGATAGGGCCTGGTCAGGGGTGTCAAACAGCCTGCCCCCTCGGGGCCCTGGGAGCTCCACTGGGGTCAGGGGCGGGGTCAGGGGCTGGCACGGGGAGGGGGTTTCCAGACAGCCCCAGGACCCCCATCCCTGTGCCTCTCTCCTTCCCTAAATGCCGCGCCTCGGGTCCAAAAGACGCTCAGTTCCGGCCCTCGGAAACCCTCCTTTCCCCGGGCATGAGGGCTGGCACACGCGTGCACTGGTCCCCAAGTCGCCCTGCGTGTGGGTGCCTGTCCCATCTCTGTAACCGACACTGAGTCCCGTCAGGACAAAGGTTTCCATCTCCTCTCAGAGCTGAGCTGGCTCTCTCTGCATGTCCCGCTGTGCGCAGGGGCACCCCACCCCAGGGAAACCCCTCCATTTCTGCCAGCGCCCCACACCTGCCTCCCCGGCCTGGCCCTGGGGCGCTTGGCTTCTTGGGAGAAAGGGAAAGGTTCCCCGGAGACCTGGGTCTCCTTCCCAGGTTCCCACTCGCCCAGCCCGGAGGGAGCTGTACCCCACAGGGCTTGGCCCAGACACCCCAAGACGGACGCGGGGGCACCCGGGCCACCGGCCTGGGAAGCAGCGGCCAGGACGGCTCCCCACGCGGCCCACCAGGCCGACATGTTCAGCATCTGTGTTGCTCCTTCCTGACTGAGATCATCCCCAGCACCAATCCCCCCAGATCACTTCATTATTTCTTTGTAAATAGGGCTTTTCCTAGTCAAAATAATCACCATGTTTTGTGCTGCTCCCACATCTGGCTTTGATTGGCCCCCACCTCCTCGGGTGGACCTGGACCCCTGATGCTGTGACAGAGGGAAGGCAGCCCAGCCTGCTTTCCTCCCTGCGCGAGGCCGGGCCTGGGGGACCCCGGTCCTGTCCCTGCACAGCTGCACTCCGGCCTGGGCCTGGCTCCGCTGGGCGCATCCTTGGTTCTGCCTTTGCAGAGTTGGGGTCCCGGGGCTCCCCCGTGGCTGGATTCTCCTCTCCCTGCAGCTCCTGTGGCCTCCGTAGGGGTCCCGGCAGACACACAGCGTGCAATTCACCTCGCCGGCGGTCCTCTCCTTCCCATGTGGGCGCACCCATCTCCATGCAGGAGCCCTCTGGGCACCCCTGAGAGTGTCTCCGAGGAGAGTCCTGGTTTGGGGCGCCCAGCAGCCCACTCTGCAGGCAGAGGTCAGCCCCTCTTTCTTCTGACCCGCTCCCCTGGATGACCTGCCCCTTTACTCCTCCCAGCCCGAGTCCCAGGAGGCTGCTCCCCTTCCCCTGGCCCTCCGTCCGATGCCAGGTCCAGACCGGGCCCTCCGGGCGATGGAGACAGGACCGCACACGCTCTGACGCACGGGGAAGCCGCTGTTTGGATGACTGGGACGGTGCCCGAGTGTCCTCGGCACCAGCACCTGCAGCGTCTGGGCTTTGCGCCTCCCGCCATCCCCTCCCAGCGTGCACGGTGAGCAGCTTTCTGGGACGTGGAATCAGGGGCCCTGGGCCGTCCACCTTGCCGTCCCTCCTCCAGCCCCGTCACATTCCGTATGGCCGCTGGATCCACCAGCCACAGACACCAGGTGACGAGCATCTGGGCAGTGGGCACAGGGCAGCAGAATGGCACCTGCCTGCGGGAGCGTGCCCGCTGACTGCCCAGAGGGGAAGATTGAAATACTCCGGAGGGACCTCAGAAGACCACTGAGGGGGCGGGGCCTCGTGTCCCTCGGGTCGGGGAGGTGCCTCCAGAAGCCTTCGCGCAGGCCCCAGGTAGGGGTGCCACGTCCCTGCGGACAGCACCGGGCGTTGACCTCATCAGGGCTTCCCTTCAGGCCTCGCTGGAATTCCGCCGGCCCTGAACAGCCGACGCTCCTGCCAGGCTCTCCCTGGGACTTAACGGGGGGCCAGGGCCCTAAATAATTCTTATAAAACCCATGTCAGCCCCAAACTGTGTGATATCTGATTTGTAGCCCTAACAAAACCCCATGCCTGCTGCCAGAGGGGGTGCGGTGTGAGCCCGGCGGTGCAGAGGCCCTGGGTCCCGCTGGTGCGTGTGCACACGTGTGTGAGCGAGTGAGGGGGGCCCTGGGGGGGCTGGGCTCCTGCAGCTCCGGGGCTCCACTGAGCCGCCACAGTGACGTCCTCGACCGGACAGGACAGAGGGGTTGGCAGAGGTGGCAGCCGCTCCCTGCTGGACCACCTTGGGGAGGGACCTGGAGGCTGGGGCACCAGGCGCTGCTGACCAGCCGGAATGACTGCGGAGCAAAAGGCCAGCTGCCTGGAGAGAGACGCATCTGGCCACCCGCACACACTCAGCCCAGCCACTCTGGCCCTCCAAGGCCCTTCTGCGGTGTCTGAGGCCAGAGCACCAAGGAACAGGAGGCTGTGGGTACCTCAGACGTGAGCGGCCCGTCTGAGGACTTCTGGGGACACAGGCTTCCCCCTCCTGGCTCCTAGTGGCCAGCAGACGAGGGCTGCCACCTGGGCAGGGGCCTGGGTGGGGCTGTGAGGGCCAGGGGTCCTGCCCTTCGCTCCCAGCTGCTGGCCTTGCCGCCAGGAGGCCCTTGGCTGCAGCCTCGACCTTCTTGTCTAAAACGTGGACATGATCATGTCGGCCAGCGGGGAGACAGGGCCAGGCTGGAGGAAGGTGCCCAAAGGCTGCTCCCAGGACCCTGTCCCCCTGATGCCCGGTCCCCTTCTCCACCCAAGTGTGTGTTCTGGCTCCGTGCAAAGCCTGGAGCCGCCTGCCCAGCCCAGGTCTCTGTCTCCGTGGCTGTCCATCACCACACCTGGCCACCCGTGCGTCCTGCCACGTCCCATGTCCCTGCCAGGTGTGGCGGCCCTGTTGGGGGTGAGCTCCCGCACAAGGCCACGGTGTGGCAGGGCAGGCACGGCAGAAGCCCCAGGCAAGCGGCCGTGCTGTGGAAGGGTTCGTGTGGCGTCCAGGCTAGGGGCAGGGGGTGGTGCTAGAAGTGGGCACCTCATCACTGCCCAGTGCAGCGGCCCCAAATCAGGCTATGTCCTTGGAAGTGCCACCAGGCCTGCTGGTCTAGGACATAAACCTCCCTTCACACTGGCCCCCAACCCACACGGCCCCCCAGCCGCCTGCCCCTCCAGAGCAAGTCCAGGGTCTCTCTACTCCTCCAGACCCTGGGCATTCTCACCCTCTTAAAGAGTGTCCCCAGGGGTGCCCCCAGCCCCACGCGCTGCCCCTCGCTGGCCCCTGGCGTCTGTGGCGCCCTTGCCTGCTTCCTCTGTGCTTTTGGGGTACCGCCGGGTCCCCTGCCTGGTCTCAGGGGCTCGACCAGTTGCGGGGGCTTTGTGCCACTGCTGGTTCTCTTTCCACTTAAGATAAGAAGGCCCTCCATCCCCAGGTTCCTTCCTGCTGTGTCCCTCGGCCCCCAGTGCGTTCCTCAGATCTGGGCTCGCGAACTCCCTCCTCCCACTGCTCTGCCGAGTGGCCCACGGGGCCTTGAGGGGCTTCAGGAAAGGCCCCCAACCCTCACCTCCCGAGGGGCAGGAGTGGCCGAGTGTGTTGGGGGTGACGCACCCAGAGCTCCAGCCCCGAGATTCTGGTCGCTTGTCCCCAGAGCCCAGAGACCACGACCGGGGAAACCCCTCCTGGATCCTGGGGCCACCTGGTGTGTGCCCACACTGGGCTTGTCCTGTGTCCTCGAGAAAAGGCAGCCCAAGTTGCAGAAGATGCCTCCTAAGAATAAAAATCGGGCGCGAGGCCCTGTGGGGCCAGTGGGATTAGGACCAGCTGCTGCCCCGTCCCTGGCCTGTCCTTGCCTCCCAGGGCACCCCCTGCTTCCCCGTCCCCTGGCCTCACCCTGGCTAAATCCGCCTTGGCCCCTTGGCTGGTACAAAGCAGGAAAACTGTGTGTTCTGAGCCTCCTTTGGGGCTTAGTGGGTAAGGGGAGCCGGCAGCTGCCCGAGGAGAGTGACGAGCGACGCCCTTTATCTGAAAATATCGTGTTGCCCGCCTGGATGCCGGGGGCCCCGCGTGCCAGCCCGCCCGACTCCTGCTAAAACTGAAATAGCTTCGGGAGGTGGACGCAGCTGTCCGCATCAGTCAAGATGACCCCGGCCAGAGTGGCGGGTCCGGGCTCCCACGAACTCAGGCTCTTCCAGGGGCTGCTGACCTGTGGTCCCCGGACCCCAGGGCCAGGGCACTGCCAGGGCCCCCCGAGAGGCCCCTAGGAGAGGAACGGAAAGGGGCCACACTGGCCATTCCACAGCCCTTGCTGTGGCCTTGGCCTGGGTCCCTAACGTCGGCCTAGCTCCTCCTGGACTCTCCTCCCCACCCAGGAACCCTGTGCCGCCTGGGGCGCTGGGTGCGTGTCCTGGGCAGAGCAGGGAGACGGACCGAGGGAGCGGCTGGGGGACCGAGGCGATGGGGGACCCGCAGAGCAACCTCGGAGTGTGAGGGTGCAGTGCGGGACGCAGGATGGGAAGAGTCGCCAAGGGTCTGTTTGCAGGGACAGAAAGGCAGGGAACCAGGAAGCTCCCTGCAGCAGGAAGCTGGGACCTGAGAGCCCCGAGGAGGAGGCTCCAGACGGGCAGGGTGGACGCGGCCGGAAGGCTCCGGGCCGGGCGGTGACCCCGGGGTGGGAGGGGGAGCAGGCGCCGGCCGGGCGTGCTTGGCCTGGCATGCTGGGCCACATGCTTGCCCAAGGGGCTCATGGAACATTCTTGCGGGGGGCCGGAGCCAGGGCCCGATGTGTGTGCGTCCCAAGGGTGGGGGGCGCCGGGCGCTATAACGGGCGGCACGCGGCACACTTAGTCACCTCTGAGGTATGGCTCCCGGCCTCGCCCCGTGTCATTGCCATGGCAATGCTGGGAGGGGCCCACAAACAGCCCCAAACAGAGTGGCCCCCTGACTCCTGGTCGTCCCCTCGAGGGGGTGGGACACTCGGAGAGACACTGCCAAGTTTGGGAGAAGAAGCTTGCAGGCTGGCCTCGCTCCAGCCCTTCCCTGGGACGTGTGCACCCCTGTCCCATCCCTGTCCCACCCGGCCCGGAGCCAGGACACCACGCAGGGGCCTGTGCACCGGGGGTGGGGAGCCGGGGCGAGGTGGCCAGGCCCCTGGGTTCAGGTACCCCAGGACGTTGGGGTTTCTCGAGAGAAGGACTCGGCCTGCTTGAAATGCACGTTCCGGGGGCTCTCGGGGCGCTGGCTCACGGCCAAGCCCCTCCCAGCTCACCTGCCGCTCCCTCTGTTAAAACGGGGACAGTGCCCCCACCGCAGCTACCCCTGCCCCTCAGGCTGTCAGGGCCCCGGACCATCCAGGGTGGGGCGGGGCGGGGCGGGGCGGGGTGGGGGGAGGTCACCAGGACAGAGCCCCAGGGTGGCCGCCTGACGGGGGCAGTAGTGTCACATGGTGAGAGGGCGGTCAGTGGCATCCTGCAGCCCCGGGGGGCCCTGCCCCCAAGAGAGGCACCTTCCCACAACCCCTTCCCCAGGAGTGCAACCCCAGAACTGGGGTCTGGCACCCATGCACCCGAGGGGCACCCACCCACTCTTCTGGGGTGCCTGCCCGGCCCGAGCCGTGACCCAGCAGCGGAGGCCTCGGCACAGGGGTCTGGGCATTCGCCAAAGGCTGAGGGGGACGTTTGTTCCAGGTGGGGTCCGTTGGGGACCACCCAGGGAAGTTTCGTCTGCAAACCGAGGCAAGCGCTAATGGTTTGGGGTCCTTCGGGCATCTGCCATCCCTCCCCGACCAGGCTGACACCTGGGCCGACCAGGGCAGTCCAGAACTCCCAGCACGCACACCCAGGCTCAGCCCCTGGGAGCTGACAGCTGGGGTGGACCCAGCGCCAGGGCCTTGGGTGGGAGACAGTGTCCCCCACGGACCTGACCTGGAAGCGCAAGTGTGCATGCATCGTGTCCCCCAAGGGTGGCGCTGTCAGCCAGGAGGCAGCGGGACCCTGCTCGGAAAGGTCGTGTGCGGTGACGGCCGGCCAAGCTGTCCTTCCTGGCTCAGCTGTCGGCAACCTGAACCCTCCACGCTGGCCAGGAGGCTCGAGGCCTAAATTAGGGTCTGCGGGATAGGCCGTGGCATCACGGGGACGTCCAAGCCACCGTTGCAGCAGAAATGTCCCGTTCCAACGCCGGAGAGGCCCGTCCACCCAGAAGGGCGGCCGGCAGCAAACATTTCCAGGAAAACTGAAGTGAGCCCACCGTGTGGACACCCGGCCTGTGACAGCCCACTCTCAGCCCCCTCCCCAGCCCAAGCAGGCCCCCAGCCCCTGCCTTCCGGCCCAGCGTCTGTTCTCTGGGTTAAGGGATCGGGTTCACCCCTCCTCACAGGACTGCGTCTTATCTCTGGGAAAGAGATTATGGGGTTTCTGACATTAAATTCTCACGCTGAAGTTTTCAGCATGTCGTCTGAGAAGCATTTTTTTCCGAATAGCACCTGGAAGGGAGGACACGAAGGATGTTAGGGCTGCTCACGCGAGACTTTGAACCTGGGGGTGGGAGGGACTCGCCATCCGTCAAGCCCCCTTCCACGCCGCGGCCAACGCCTCCCCCTCCCCGCACGTGAGTTACGGATCCCAGCCACGCGAGCCCCCCCCAGCCAGACCCCCTCCAGCCGCCCAAGTCCTGCCAGCCGCCCGGCCCCTGGACCCATGGCGGGCGCCGAGGGTGGCACGAGGTCACGCTGGTTTTAGCGGCCCATCATACATTGTTCTTTGTCCCGGGGGCCTGCTCCAGGCAGCCCTGTTCACATCTGCGGGGGCACGGGCGGCCAGCTGTCCTGGCCCCTGGCCCCCAGGAGAGGTGAGCCGACGGAGCCGCGGTGGTCCTGGGGTCCCGGCTGCGTTATCGTCTGCGGGAAGCGGTAATCGAAAGGGCCTGTCCACTTGTGTTTTCGCGTGATTGAAGGGCCCGCTTGGAAAGTCTACTCTCAAGCCCGTCTTTTGGGTCATTTTGATTTGGGGATTTCCAAACATCGGGGCCACAAGAGGTCACCCCACTGACCCCGGCCTGCCTCATTATGTCACAGCCAGATTGCTGTGACACCTGATGGAATCCAGAAGGCCCCGGGAGGGCAGCGGGCCGGAGGTGGGGGCGGGGTGGCCGGCCAGGGGGCTGGGGGCTGGGGGCTCCGCTCACCCAGTCCCACCCGTACCCTGGGCAACACCGCGCCCCCATCCCCTTCCCCGCTGCCCCAGCAGGCCAGCCCGGGCCTCTACACGCTGAATCCCGCCGGGCACCCGGTGCTGGTGACCCTGTTCCTAAACTTCGGCCAGGCTCACGTGCCCTCACCCGCACGGGCCCGGTTCCACGCCGGATACTGCCACCGCTGCCCCCGCCCCCCACGGTGTGGCCACTCCCCACCTTACTTCCCACTGCCCGGGAGGGTGAGGAGCAGCCCCAGGTCCCACCCTCCAGCCCCACCGAGCCCCACGTGCCCCCCATCCTGGCACGATGGAGCGGCTCCTGACCCTGCCCAGCCCTGGCCCAGCTGCCCTGTGTCCTCCCTCCTCCTCCTCCTCCTCCTCCGCAGCCGGGGTCCCTCTTGGGCCCTCCTTCCTGCTTCCCATCTCATCTTCTTTGGGGAATGGAATTACAAGGCTTAATCCGAGACCCCCTTCCGTCTTGAGACCTCCCCGGGGCCCCGAACGAGGCCAGCACACAAAAGAAATCACCCTGAGGTCCAGCTCTCCATCCCACACCAAATTTCGAAATCATCCAGCCTGACTCTGGCCCCGGTTGTTCCCCTCTTTCTCCCTCGGGGTCCCCAACAGACACACGTGCCCACCTGGCGGCCCGGCCCTGTGGCTCTGGGTCCTTCTTCTTCAACCCAGGCCCCAGCATTGCCCACTCACACCCTCTGTGACCTGCGGAGAGTGACCACCGGGGCACACCTGGGTCCTCCACGTGCCCACCAGGCCTCTTCCTTCCGGAAGACCCTTGGGTTTGCCTCTGGGCTGCTCTCCGAGACCCCTCCCTGCAGCCTCAGGCCAAGGACTGCCCTGCAGCCCCTGTCTTCCGGGAGCAGGCGGCGGCTAGTCAGCCCCGAGGTCAAGCCTCCTCCATCAGGAGGGGCCCCGTGGGAACTGGGGACAGGAGACAGGCAGACGGGGCGGGGGTACATCGTGGGAAGGTGCCCTCGGGGGCCGGCGGGGCCGCGGCTCCATCCGCTTCCTTCCCCCTCCCTCTGCTCCCAGGGGAAAGGTGCACGTCCAGGGTCTCGGAGGAGGCACGGAGTGGGGGGGGGCAGGAGTGAGGGACCCGCCTGGGGGCATTGGACGCGGGGTGGATGTTTAACCCTCTCCCTGGTGACGCTGATAGCCCGGCCTGGAGTGGCCAGGCAAGCCCGTCCCCGGGCACAGAGCCGGCAGATCTGGTGGCTCCGGTGCCCTGGAAACGGGAGATGGGGCAGCAGTGCCCGAGGCTGGGCAACCACCTCCTTCCTGCCCCCTCTGAGCCTGGCCTGTGGGCTCAGCGGGTCAGCACTTTCTGCAAACCCCACACACAGCAAACAGAGCCTGACCAGGCGGTCAGTGGCACGCCTCTGGAGGGACGGCCGGCCAGGCCTTGCTGCGAGCCAGGGGCTCGGCCATCTTCCCCTGTCACACTACCTGCCATGATGTCTCCCTCCTTCTTGGGGTCTCTCGTCTCTCCTCACCTTTCCTGGCCACCCCGAGACACTCCCCAGTGCCCACGGGGGAGCAAAGTGGCCAGGGCACCCTCTTCCCTGCCGCCCCCCGCCCCGCAGCTGGCCGTGCTCCCTTTTCCTGCTGCAGAGAGAAGCGGGCGAGGCCCCGGAGGAGGGCATCCCAGACCCGCCTGGAGCCTGGCGGGCGACCGTGGCCCCAGGGAGCTGGATCCGGACGACTGGCCAGAGCGTCTCTTGGGATGGGAAGCCCCATTCGAGTAAGGCCTCGGCCAGCTCGGCCTGGGGACTGGGTTGTTTCTGGATCCCTCGTCCCCCCGCATTTCCGTGGGCCCCAAGTCCAGTCCCACCAGGGTTCTGTGAGGCGTGGTGAGGCTCCAGGGTGGCCCGAGGGCCACAGCGGGGACCCCAGGGTCACATGGTAAGGTGAGTGGCAGGGAGCATTCGTCCAGCGCTGTAACGTGGTGGACTCCAGGCCAAGCTTGCACGGTCCCCGCAGCAGCCGGCTTTCGGCCGCTCCGTCTCAGACCAAGACGCTCAGGCCCCGACAGGGTGACCACTTACTTGCCCAGCGCAGACATGGCCGTGCCAGGCGGGGCCTCCCTCAGGCCCAGGCGAGGCTCCAGCCGTTCCCACAGAGACACCCCCGCCCCCACCCCTGGGCCCAACCACCCACCTGCACGGCTTCCTTGGGAGTCAGTCAGCAACATCCGTCCCCAGGCCACCATCTCCACGGCCCAAAGGCCCTCTACACCCGGTCTCACCGGGTCACACTCTTGCTGCCGGGAGAGATAGACCAGGAAAGAGGTAGAAGTTTCCAGGAGGTTGCTGGGAGGAGGGAGCAGAGCTTGCACGGCAAGTGAGAGAGAACTTGGGAAGGATGGAGGGTCTTCAGTGGGGACAAGTGGATATTTAGAAAAAGAGAGGGTTTGGAGAAGACAGCAAGGAGGATGGACAGGTTGGGGCCTTGGGGAAGGGGCCAAAACACGAGCTTGGAAGACGGAAAGGATGGCGGGGGAGGGGAATGGAGCCCCCCGTGGCTGGAGGGAAGGGCATCCTGATGGCCGCTCTTCGGGGGAGAGGAGAGAGCCGAGGAAGCTGGCACGGGGTGGGCAGGGAGCGAGCAGTGTCCGTCCACCCAAAGAGCGGCATCTTCCCTTCTTGTTGAGGAAGCGAGACGGGCGCCATCTTGTGCGGCCATGCTTGCCCATGGACGCCCTCGTCCACCCCGTGGGCAGCAGGTGTCCCCTCCAGCGGCAAACACAAACTAGAAGAGATGTGTCTGACCTCGGAGGCTGTCAGTGGGGAGGGGGTACGGAGGGGCTGGGGCTCCTGGGCCACACTCTGCCCTCGTGGCAGCCCCACTGGGGCCTGGGACACCTTTGGGTGACGTGGGGAGCAGGGAGGGCGGAGGGGCTCTGGAGAGATGGTGGTCTCCGGAGCTGCCAGAGCATCCCCTCACCAGGTTGAGGGCAGGGCGCTGGGGACCGGGGTCCAGAGGTGGGTGCCCGCCCTGTCCCTGCCGGACAAAGGGGCCCTCATCCCACAGGGCCAAGAGTGGAGTTGAGTAACTCCATCAGAAGAGATTGGAGGAAACTTCTAGAGACCCAGAGCTCTTTCCTCATCCTTGCTCCTTTCCTAGCACCCTCCACTGGACCGGAATGGCGCCCAGCACTCCCCTCAGGGCCCGCTGGGCCCGTCCCCCTGCAGCCCACTGTGGACCCCAGCGCGACGGGCCACGGGTCCCCTCTCCTCTCTGGGCTTCTGTTCTCTTGCCGGATGGGATAACAGCCCCATCTCCATGGGGCTGGGACCGGAGGGAGTCGGGAGAAAGCCCCCCAAAATGCAAAGCATTGTGGAGTTAAAGGCTCAAGTTGGGGGAGGGCAGGATAAAGGTAGAGGGAGATGACAAGACCCCTGATGCCTTTGTTTAACTGGCTCTAATGATTTGCTTAAGTCAAAGCGCCCAGCCCAATGGGGTTGGGGGTTGGGGGCTGGGGAATAAGGGTGAGGGGCACAGAGGCCTTTTCCTGATGAGGTCTGCTTATCACAAAGGCCGATTAGGCTCCAAGCAGGGCCCACGGCAGCAGCTTACATGTCCAGCGGGAGCCGGGTGTGAGCGTGCGTGACAGAGGGCACCCTTCCGGGACTAGGGAGTCTCCGGAGGGGCCTGATCCCTGCCTCCTGGGAAGCCAGGATGGGAGGAAATAGGCTGAAATTATATGGGATTGGGGACACTTCTTGATTCGGGGTGGGGGGTGAGCTCCTCCCTGGGGCCACGGCTGGACACTTGGGTGCCAGGGTCCCGGCTGGGGGGCTGGCGCAAGGGGCAGCCGTCTCCAGGTGGGACTCTGGGTAACCTGCAGCCCTCAGAGGGAGATTCACCAGAGGGACTGTCCTTTGGTGAATGGTCGCCGAGGGAAGGCATCGCCCCCCTCCAGGGCAGGCACCCCAGCCAGCCCCTGGTCGCATCCTTAGAGGCCACAGAGGGCCCTCACCTGGCCCTCCTGTGCCGGGCTGGACTCTGAGGGTCTTCAAGGACTAGCTCCAGCCTGGATGTCTGGGAACTGACCTGTCCCAAGCTGGATGGCCGAGATGCGGCAGTGGCCATGCTGGGCTCCGGCCCAGGGTGGTCTCCGGGTTGGTGCTGGGGGCTGGGGGGAGAGGGTTGCTTGTCATGGTTTGGCCCGGGGGGTGGCACAGACGTCCTCCGTCCCGGCCTGTGCGCCTCCTTCACTCCCGGACGTGGCTGCGCGCTGGTCTCCGTCACGGGCCCATCCTTGGCCATCTCACCAAGCCTCGGGGACCCACGGCGGCTGCTCCCCCACTGGCCGGCTGGGAAATGGCCCGTGATGCAGGGCGCACGCCAGGGTGGCCGGGGATTGGTCACTGCCTGAATGTCCCCGGACGGATGCCCATGTGCCCTTGGGCAGCTTTCCCCTCGGACAGGCTGTCCAGGCCGGGAAACCCTAAGCCAAAGGGATTAAGAAGAAAGGACAGAATCGGCCGTTCCTTTGGCTGTTCTCGTTTGAGCCTCGTTTAGTGTATATTGCTCAGCGGGTAAAAGCACGTACGTGGTGATGCCAAGAGCCCGGACGTGCTCCCATCTCTCAGGTCAGCCTGTGCGGAGGCCGCCCCGCCCCCGCCCCGCCTGCCGGCCTCCCCGGCGCCATCTTGCACATTCCTGCGGTCAGCCAGGAGGGCTCCGGGATGAAGGGACGGGGATGCGTGGGGGACCCTCAGCCTGGGCCCCGATCAGCCGCCGTTCCCCGCCCCCAGCCCTGAGCGTCCTCCCTGGAGTCTCTGCTCCACGTGGGGCAGGAGCTGCGAGCCTCGCTCTGGGCCCATGCTGGGGGCCCCTCCCCAGACCCCGGCCCCTTCCCACCCAGGACCCAGGTGCCTCCTGTCAGCTGAAATGCACCTTGAGGTGGGGTCTGGGCAGCTGGAGCGCCTGTGGCTGCAAAGCTGGGATCTCGGGCTGCCGGGATGGCTGCCCCCAGGGTCCCCTCGGCATACTGCTGGCTCCGTCACCTGCTAGAGGCTTCCCGGGGTGTGGGGAGGTGGGAGAGAGTCAGGAGGGTCCTTCGCAGGGTGAGGCGGGTGGGAAAGGCACCGTGACCCCTACCACCTGTCAGAAACGGGGCATTGATGGTGGTCTTAACTGCAACTACTCCAGGTCCCTTTCGGGGAGGGCAGAGGGACCCCAGGGGATGGACCACGGTCTGACCCCCACCCCTCCCAAATCGCTCCCTCCACCCCCATCCTGGTCTCTTCCCTGCTAGGCTCGGCCTCCCACCGACGTCCCTTCCAGGCTCTGGGGTGGGCCTAGTTCAGTTCCACTCTGTGGTGAAGCCCCCAGAGTGCTGGCTTGGAGGGGTGGGGGCGGGTGCAGGCCGTTCTCCCCCCGCGCCCCCCCCAGACCCGACCACTTAAGAGTAATGAGGTCCAGGTGGCCGCACGCGAGCCTGGATCCTCGTTGGCTGCAGGGCCCACCTCCCGCCCGGGAGCAGCTAATGACAGCCAGAGGCTGGAAGGTGAGACCCCCCTTTGCTGTCAGGGCTGTGCGGTTGACCCTCCAGCAGGCAGGTGGGCGGCAGGGCCCCGGCCTCGTCCAGTGATGGGCCGCTCAGCTGCTGCCTTGGGACGCAGGCCCCTCTGCCATGTCCCCGTCTGTCCACCCGGGGCCCTGCTGCCACGACCCAGCCCTGGGACTTGGGGATACCAGTCGACAGTTCTGTGTCTCAGGCAGCCCCTGAGGAGGTGACACAGAGCGGCCCCCCTGTCCGTCTGCCCCCAAGGGTTAGGCCCAAGGAGGCCGGGCGAGCCAAGGGGCTTCCGCTTGGGAAGGTGAAGGGTCCAGAGAGGTGGTGACGGCTGCACAGCAGCGGGCAGGTGCTTGATGCTGCTCTGTTCCCCGACCCGTGGGCCCAGCGGCAGTTTCTATGTCACATGTATTTTACCCCAATAAAGCAAAGACTGCTCAAGGGGCTGCAAAACCGGTGAGCTGAGGACTGTCTGAAGTCGGTGGTCCTCTCCCCGTGGGCAGCATCCCGGGGCAGCAAGATGGCGTCCTGCTGGCCTGGCCTGGGGCCCACCCCCCTGCTGCCCACCGCCGTCTCCCCGTCCCCACCAGGAGACTGTCTCCTCTCCCCCCGACCTGTGCAGCTGGCCCCGCTTTGGGCCAGGCCACCTGTGGCCGCTAGTGGGTGAGACGTGGGGACGCGAGTGTAGGAAGGCACACGGGCTCCGGGCGCCGTCAGCACTTCCCCCGGGAATTCATCCTCCAGGAAAGTGGCCGGGCCTGCAGGGTGTACGCAGAAGGAGGCGGGGGGGTGGGGGGGACGGGGGGAGAGCAAAAAAGGTCAGAAAGGCAGCAGGAGAGGGCCCCCCACGCACAGGGGCCCAGGGAGAGGGGTCAGGGGATGCGTATTTTCAGGTGGCAGGGCCCAGGCCGCAGTCAGGCAAGGTGGGCACCAGGCCATGCCGTCTTGGGGTCCTGTCCAGTGGGCAGGAGACAGAATTCTGATTTTTATTACGGGAAGGATGGGAAAACGGCTGCTGAAGGAGGTCGAGTTGGAGCTGCGAGGAGGGGGCTGGAGCTGAGCGAGGGCAGGCCGGCCAGCCTCGGGGAGGCCCAGGGTCAAGGCCCACAGAGGGCCCGCTGGCTGCAGACCGAGACCTGAGTGCTGGTGCAGCCCACCCCGGGCCGCCATCCAGAGAAAAAGTGCTGGCTTTGCAACTTTGGACCGATCGAGACCGTTGTGCAACTTTGGACTGACTGAGACCAGAGTGGCCTGGGAAACGTGCAAGAGGAGGCCCGGGGTCTACGGTCGGGTCCACCTAGCTCCCCAGTGGCAGAGAAAGCCCCCCGTCGTCAGCAGGGAACCCGCCTCTGGCTGCAGGGCCAGGCACCCCGCGGCCGTGCCGGCTACCGCTGCCAGGCTTCCAGCTGTGCCTACGAGGATCCGTCCTCGGGGCTCCTGGACCCCCTGAGGTGGGCTTGGGGGTCACAGCACCCAGCAGCGCCTGCCCTGTGCACACCTGGCCGGGGCTGCCTCCACCTCTCTCCTGGCCCAGCCCACACTCTAGCCCCTTCCAGGAGGGAGCCTTGCCCCGTGGGAGGCACCCCCCTCCATGGTCATACAGGGTTCCGCCTGTGGAGCCCACCTGCAGGCTGTGTTGGGGGGTTGGCTGGCCCGTCCTATGTCCCATGAACGGGCGTCAGGGCTGGTACCCGTGCTCTGAGCCAGGTGACTCGGCCCAGGCAGATGGACATTCCTGGCAGAGCCTGTGGCCAGCAGGACACAGTGGTCCCTGTTGGAGCCCCATCTGCCTTCCTCCAGGGCCACTCGGAGGCCAGAAATCCAGAGAGGGAGCGGAACGGGGCTGCCGGCAGGAGGGGTCTGGGTAGCATTTGCTCACAGCTTTCCCATGACGCCCCTGTAATCTGGGCTCTTCTCCTTGGCACCCCTGCACCTCACAGCTGCCGGGCCCAGCCAGCTGCTCCTCCCCACCCCCCCCGCCCCACCCCCCCCGCCCGCCCAAGACAGAGCAAGTGTCCGGGCATCACAGGCTTTTCCCATGGCGGGGATGGGGTGAGGGGGGCGAGGAATTTGAGGAGGAAACAGCAGTGGCCCGAGAATTTGGAAAATGCATCCAACTGCTCGGAGCACTGGGAAGATGCCGGCGGGGGGATTAGGAGGAGGGGAGGGTGGACACACAGTCCTGGGTGGGCCATGACGGACGGGGCAGCCGGGGGCTCCGTCAGGAGAAGGGAGCCCTGTCCGTGCGGGAGAGCCGGGGGAAGCAGCTGTTCCCATCCGTCAGCCTGCCCCCTCCTTCCAGCATCTCCTCGAAGACCTTCGACCCCAGGCTGGTGGGGCACGGGATCGCAGCCCTAGCCTGTACCCACAGCCGGCACCGGGGCCTGAGTCAGACGATGGGGGTCCAGGGCGTGGGGGCCTCAGAAGCCAGGGCTGGACCCCGCTGACCGCCTCTGCCACCGGCTTCATCTTCCCTCTTGCCCTCACCTCAGGGGCCCGAGTCCCTCCAGTTTGGGCCCTCAGTGGGGTGCCCCTCGGGGAAGGGGGGCCGAGGCCGCTGTCTGGTGGGTCTGGCCCCTGGGAACCCTCCGGAACAGCAGCTGTCCCTGCTGCTTGGAGCCGGCTGACAGGTTTGCCCAGCCCCCTGGGCTAAGCCCTCCATGATTGATTATGGTGGATATTCACACCAGGGGGAGTGAGCCCGGCTAAGCCCAGCAGCTGCTCGGAGGGGCCGAGGGGAGCTCGGGGGCGCCTCCTCCATCCCCCACACCCGCCTCTCTCCCACCCTGCCTGCCTGCGCTGGCTTCACCCGGCTTGGCTGGACCAGCTCCTTTCTCTCTCTGGGGTCTCAAGGGAGGTGCCCCTCCTCCCCCCAAGGCGGACCAGGCATGGCGGCCGGGGCTGTGGTGACCTTACATAAACCAGGTCACCCCTGGCCCAGTGGAGGCATCGCTGGGCATGATGAGATTACAGCTGCCCCCCACCAGGTCCAAGTCAATCTGCAGCCCCAGAGAAGCAGAAAATCATGCTGCCCACGCAGGGGAGGGCTCAGCTCCAAGGGGACAGAGGTGCCCCCAGGACACGGAGACACCGCAGGGATGGCCGTCCTCAGGGGGGGAGAAGGAGTGGGGCGTGGACAGGGGTGCTGGGACCACTGGGCCTCCTGGAACATAGTCCCTAAGGGGGCGGATCATGAGTTGGATTTTGACCTGGAAAACAACAGAAAAGTGAAAGGGGGCCTCGGGGGCCCTGCCAGTCACGTCTCCCTGACCCCTGGCTCTGGCGTTTGCTCAGCCAACTTTGCAGCGACCCGGCACGATAATCCCCTGGGTCACTGACTTCTGGGCCCCCTCCTGTGGCCTCACCTGCTTCATCTCTCTGCCCACCCCCAGGCCCCCGGCCCCTCCCTCCACGCTGTGGCCTCACCACCTCCTGAGGCCTACAGAGGAGCCTGGGAAATGGCACTGCCCCGGCATCTTGGCGCCCACCCGCCAGTGAGGGGAGCAGGAGGGGTTCCTGCTCGGTCCCCTGTGACCCCTGAGTGCTGGGCACGGGCTCTGGCCACTGCGCTCAGACAGGGGTGGGAAACTCTGTGTGAGAAGATCCCGAAGGCCGGCCTGGGCCTCGAGGGCACTGGGCCTGGAGAAGCTTTCATGCTGCCCACCTGGCAGGCAGAGGGGGCCCAGGGGGTGGGCCACCCCCACCCAAGTCCTAGTCCTTGGTCCACTCTCTTTGGGGGGGTCAAAGTGGGGTCCACCTCACGGGGCTTCTTTATGCCCCAAGCTAGGCTTCCCGCAGGGGCAAGGGGCCGTGGTGGGGCGATGCGGGGCCTGAGGGCGCCACCGTCTAGGCTCCTGCTGTCCTGCCTGCCCTGGCCCAGAAGCCCTCCCAGGGCAGGGGTAATTGTGGGAAATGCAAGCCACATGCCTCGGGCTCATTTACACTTAATTCAATACAATGAGCTTCCCCGGGCCTTTGATGTCCCAGGACCCGCCGGCCTTTAGTGCTTTGTGGGCGGCGAGACAGGAAGCCATGGGCTTGGGGGCAGAGCCGGGCGCCTCTTCCCCTCTGCAGTGGGTTGTCAGGGATCCAGGGGCCAGTCCCCTCCTGGGGGAGGGAAGGTATCCCTCCCGCACCGCGGGCACCTCGCCTGACCATGGGCGGGCACGGGCATCCTCCCGGAAGAGCTGGGCAACCCAGGGCGGGAGGCTCTATGGTGCCCTGATGAAAGCAGGCTCCAGGGCTGGGTCCGCACCTAGGTCAGGAGCAGCCCCAGGCCACCCCACCGGCTCCCTGCCACCCGTCGGCCTCCTGACCAGCCCCTGTGCTGTGGGTGGGTGTCACACAGGGGACAAGGGCCAGCAGCGCGGCTGGGGACGGGCTCTGGGAGCCCCTCTAGGGCAGGGGCCACCGAGCCAGCCGTCCCCCAGTGCATTCCACTGGTCCCCCCTCTGCCTGAGGGCCTGTGGGCACAAGGGTTCCAGACCCTCAATGCAGGCGGGGTGGGGGTGGGGACTTGCCGGTTGCCTGCCAGGAGCAGGCCCTCCTGAGCTCTTCCGGAGGGCTTCCTGGAGGTGGAGGGCTCAGAGGGCAGAGAGGGTTGGGGCAGGCTGCAGGCCGAGGTGGACACAGGCTGGGAGCCCGGTGGGCCTGGAAGCACAGGACTGCCCCGGGGTGTGGGGTGAGCACACAGGAGCAGTAGCGAATGTCCGAGAACTCCAGGCCTGGGGTGATGGGGCCGGCAGGCTGGCCAAGACAAGCCGGCCCTGCTGGGTCTGCAGGGGTGTCAGGGCCGCTAGGGCACAAGAGACCGAGGACAGAGCCCAGAGCCGGGCTCCATGCCCTGACCGCGTGCAGACGGTGTCCCCTAGGACGGCCCCCAGCTCCTGCCCCATCCCCCAGAGGGCCGTGCAGGCTCTGGGGAGGGGGCATAGCTGTTTGTCTCTCCACATTCCAGACTCAGGGCCAAGCATTTGGGTGAGGCTGTTTTTCTTAAAAAGTGTCATTTGAAAATAAACAGTGTTGCTGGCGCTTCTCTGATTGCCCTGGGTCCCTAGGGAGCTGCAGGCAGGCAGCGTCTGGGGGTCCAGGTGGCCGGGGGTCTTCCGGCCGGATCGGCCTACTCACCTCCTGGAAGAGGCCTTGCCACTGAGAAGACCCACTGGGGCGGGGTCTTCCCCGACCAGACGTCTCTGGAGGCTGGGCACCCCTGTTGGCACCCAGGGCCAGGGAAATGGCTGGGGAAGAGGTGGCCTTCCTGTTCCCAGGGCAGGGCCAAGCCCAGCTGGTCTCACGGCCCAGGGGCTGCCTGGGGAGGCTGGGGGTGGCTGGGGGGATTCCCGGCCTGATCCCTCCGCCTTTCTCCTACACACCCAGGGCTCTGGGGGGCCGAGGCCCCTCCCCGCTTCCACGCCAGCTCTTAGCTTTGCAGTGGAGGGGGTAGGGGACCCTCCCTCGCCGAACCCTGGAACCTGCAGCGTCTGGGCTTTCTGGGGGGCTTCCCGCCGTGCCATAGTCCCCGCTCAGCACAGCACCTCTAAGGCAACTGGCACTTTCTCCTCTTGGAACAAAAGCCAGCCCCAAACTTTCCGGAGGTCAGTTGAGCCTAGGCCCGACCATGACCTCTGGGGGCGACACAGGGGGCTGGGGGGAGCTCTCTCCCACCTGCACGCTGACCACTGCCCACAGGGCGGGTGCACCCGTGGGCCCCCAGGAAGCCGTGAGCAAGGCCTGGGCTGTCAGCCTGTGGGTGCGTCTAGGCCCCAGCCGGCCTGAGGGCTTGGAGCTCTGCCGTGGTCCCAGCAGTGTCTAGAAGCGGGGCTGCGTTCGCCTCGCCCACCCCACACACCTGCTTCTCTCCCCCTCGCCAGGCCGGCAGGAGGAAGAGGGAGCTGGCTTTGGAGCACGTGCCCGCCCCAGGCCTGCTCCTGGGCTCGGCATCCCCTTGGGAAGGTGCCTGGGGTAGCACATTTTAGGGGGTCCTTGTGGCCCCTGGTGCTACGTGGAGACGCCCCGTCTGTGCCTGCCCTCCACCCCAGGCTCAGCAGGGGTCCCCAGGGTGCAGGGAGCTGGAAATCTGGGTGCAAGGCTCCCCTTGCCCAAAAGGAACCGGGGGCCCCTGGGAGGGGTCTGTGAGCAGAACAGCAGGTCCCAGAGACACCCCCAGGGCCGAGGCAGCCTCAGAGAGAAAGGGTCTTCCCAGCTGGGCACCCAGTGGGGTGGCCAACCCCGTCCCCCCTGGACATCTGCACCACCATGAAACTGTGAAGCTGGCCTGCACTGGGGATGTGGGCAGCAGGAGACCCCAACCCCATCCAAAGTGACCCTTGAGCTGGACACGGCATGAAGGACGTGGAAGGGTGAGGCGGCCAAGGGGCTGCCTGCCCACCCCCAGTGCAACACACTGCCCTTTCCCCCACTTCGTGCGTGCCGACCCTGACCCCCTGTCCACCCGGGGTGGGCCCGGCCCCGCCGGCCCCGCCGGCCCTGTTTGAGCTCCAAGGTCAGTGCCCAGGACTTTGCCTGGGGGGTGCACCCCAGGGCCCATGTGCTCCACACCCCTCCGGCCTGCCCACTCTGCCTGGGCTGGGGAGTGGGCGGTGGGAGGTGAGATTACACAGAGACCCGCCCTCCTTTTCCTGCTCAGCTGCGGAAGCCTTCACCTTCCAGAAGGTTCCTCCTGTTTCTTTGCATCTGTCCCGTAGGCCCATCTTACATGCTAGGGCCGTCTTCTTGCTGGTGGACGTCCTCCCCACGGAGGGTGGGCTATTCTGCCCTCGGGGACCTCCAGTCACCCACGACCCACATGTGCACACAAAGCCCGAGGGTGGTAGAGACTGAGGGATCTGAGCCAGCTGCACCCACATCCTGCTGGTCCCCTTAGTGTCTGTGGGAGCTCAGCGACCCCTCCCAGCTCTCTGTGGCATTCAAGGGAGCGGCCCGTGTTTCCACTCGAAGCTCCCTCTGAGTGCAGACGCGGCTCCCTGAGGCCTGCTTGTGCTTCTGGCGGAGGGGACCCCTGGCCGGAGCACACCCCTTCCTGGCAGCTGGGGGCCAGAGCGTCCTGAGATTGGGACCTCAAGCCCCTCCTCCAGGAAGCTCCCCCAGACCACCGGCAGCACCTCTGCCCGTGGCCCCTGGGGGCGGACAGGGGCTGGGCCTGTCCCTCCCAGGGCACCCGGAGTCTGGAATGAGCCGATCCAGGAGGGACAGAGGACTCAGGCCAGGCTGAGTGCATGCTCCCAGGGGCCTGGCTGCGGGGCGGCAGTTGCTGGGGGTCAGGCTGCCCACGCTGGTTGTCTGCCGAGCTCACGTGTTAAAATAAAAAACGGGGAGAGTGTGTGTGTGGCGCACGAGGGGTGAAGGCTGAGGACACAGCAAAGCCCACCAACACCGCACTCAGCAGGCCCGCAGGTGGGCAGGCTCCGTCGGCCAGGAGCCGAATCCCGGGGGCCGAGGGTCAGCCCGGGGCTTCCCCTTTCCAAGGACATCCCTCCTTCTGGGACTTCGCCCAGCGCCCCCTGCAGCCTCTCTTTCATCCTCTCCCCTGCCTTACTTTGTTTCTGGGCAGGGTTCCTGGGGAGAGGTAGCCGCTCTCTGGGACCAGTCCTGGGCCCCCCTCCCTGGGGACCTGGCCCGGGAGAGGCAGAGCTGAAGGGCTTCTCCCCAGGGTGCAGGCTGGCTGGCCCCCAGAGCAGTGGGCACGTCCTCAGAGCCCCTGCTGCCATTTTGGACGGGATGGGCCATTTGCTGTTGGCTAAGGCGGGACGGGCGGCCTTCTCTTGAGGCCCGAGAAGCACTCCTTTCTGAGGCAGCCAGTGAGCACAAACGGGGCTGCAAGGAGGAGGCCGGGGCTCTTGGAGCCGGCTTGTGTCTTTGGGGAAAAGTCAGAACGGATGTGCAGAGGCCCATGTCCCCAATAAGTGCAGGGTCACAGACCCAGGCTGGGAAGGGGGCACCCCGGGGCGGCTCGGGCAGCGTGTTCACAGACCGAGGGTGTGGGTGGGGGGGGGGCGGGCGGGGGCGGGGCGCCGGAGCCTGCACGGGGCCTCATCCGGAGGGAGAGCACGTCTGGAGCACGTTCCTGGGTGACAGCTCCGTGACAGATGGCCGGGGAGCAGGGATGTCTGGGGCCCGTCCTGACCCGTGGGCTCGCTCCAGGCTGGGCGGCCGCGGCCCTCGGGCTGGCCTCTTCCTACTGACCCCGGGCTCCCCGGGGAGGGCTGAGTGCGGCGTCCGGCCTGCCCGGCTGGGCCCCACACCCAGCTCAGGACAGACGTCTGCGTGGCTTCTCGGGCCCCAGTGCGATGCCCGTGGAGGCCCGGGGTAGGCAGGGGTGGGGGTCTGTTTGCAGGCCCGAGGCCTTCTTGCCACTCAAAGAGGTTCCAAGGCCGGCGGAGCAGGCAGGGGTGGCCCTGTGAATTCCATTTCCTCCAGACCCCGTCCTGCTGTCCTTCCCACCCAGCCCCCACCGTCCCCTCCTCCCCGTAAGCACTTATCCGTGACAGGCACGTCATGTCAGCCCTTAATCCCGGCGTCCCAGCCTCCCTCCTGTGGTTCACGAACCTCCCACTCCATCCCATCCGCTCCCGCTCCCCCACCTCTGGGTCGCAGCCCCTTTGGGCTGGGGCCGTGCCCACCCAGATCCAGGACCCGTGAAATTTGTCCTTAATTAAGTTGTCGCATGACAGGCTCCCACATGTGGGAGGCTAATAGTCTGCGACCCTCGCAGCCGCCTGCGGGGCGGGGGCGTCTTGGGAACCAGAGGGAGGGCTGGCTCATGGGGGAGGGGGAGGGGCGCCAGGCCGGTCCCACCGGCGGCGGCCGGGCCAGCAGCAGCGCAGGGCTGGTTGTGTAACCGTCCCCCTCCCTCCGTGCTCCCTGCTCCTTGCAGAGGGGAGCCTGAGGCAGCGGCCTGGCCTTGACTGGGGCTGCCCCTCGGCCCCCTCTGGCTCTGTGCCCACTGGGAAAACAGCCGCTTTATCTCGGCCACCTCCCGAACTGCAAACAGCCACGTGTCCCTTGGGGGCCACTCTTGGCACACATGCCCTCTGCCCCACGTCCCAGGTGAGGTCGTTCACCCTCGGATGGGCCAACGGGGAGCAGAGGCTCCAGGCCCACGGCCCCCTACCAGGCCGGCAGTGGGACGAAGGGACAGATGGGGTCGGGGTGTGAGGCCCAGGCACGGGGTCAGTCCCAGAAAGGGCCGTGGGGAGGGAGGGACACAGCAGAGAGGCGGGGGGTGTCGGCAGCTACGTGGAGCCAGGCCTGGGCGGTGAGAGCAACAGGGACCCTCCTGGCCACCCAGCGGGCTGTCCCTCCTTCACCAGCCCCTTCCTTGGTGACAGAGGGCAGGGACCCCCTCTTGTCCCTCCCACCTTCTCAGTGTCCCTCCATCCCCCTCCCGCCACCCGTCTGTCCCCAGCTCCCCAGGCTGGGGGCTCTGGTGCCTGTCCCAGACCAGCATGCAGTGACCCATAGGCTCTCAGGGCACCCCAAAGTGCCCAAGAAGGGCTCGCCCATCCTCCTGCCCGGCTTCCTTCGCCGTTCTAGGCCAACTCATCCCATCTGGGCCCCAGAAACCTCTTGGAAAGGGACAGTAGACTCAGGGGGGCAAAAACTTTAAAGTAGAGCCCCCAGCAGGCCGGCATGGCAGTGCGGCAGCAGGGGACGTGGAGGGGGGTGCGCCCCGGCAGGCCCCGGGAGCGGGCGCCATACATCGGAAGTCCAGCCTGTTCCCGATGCCAGGCCTCAGCCTCTGGGCCTTTCTGGGGTCCCTACAGCCTGGCAGAGTCAGAGGGCCCCTCTGCTGAGGGGTCCCCATCGCACGCAGAGGTTCTAGGAAACAAGGTTCCCGGGCCATGTGTTGCCCTGCCTCCGCCCCAGACCTCCCACCACCTTCCGAGAGACGGGGGGCTGGCGGGGCTTGGCTGCAAGGAGCAGACCAGACCCCCGACCCCAGAGGGGGCCCCTGAGGTGCCACTTCCAGGGATGTCACGAGGCTGTGTGGGCAGGGTGTCACCATGGCGGATCTCGCTGCCCTGCCCTCTGACCAATGGCCCACAGTCCCAGGATGGGTGTCTGCCAGCGCTTGGGGCCGGGAAGGGGTGACCACTTCTGGCCTCTCCGAGGTCTGTGGGGGCCTGGCCCATGTTTGAAGGTACCCACAGGAGCCCGCTCTGCCGCGCTGGGCCTGAGACCCATCCCAGAGGCGGCTCTGTGCCCTCCAAATCCACAGGTCTCTCCCAGAGGGAGGAGGAGGTGGAGGCCAGGCCCGTGGAGTGGGTGCAGGGGCAGGCAGTGCCGGGATGCCTTGGGGGGCCTTGGCCCCCAGACCCCAGAACAGTGGGCCAGTGTGTGGCCGTGTGTGGGGCGTGGGGTGGAGGCCCGGGCGGGTCAGGTCCCGCTCCATAAAGCCTGGCGGGAAGCTGTCGACTCCTCGGTGTTGACACAGGGGTGATGTCACCACCAACCAATGGGGCGCACGGCGGGGGCTCTGTGTGTGCTGCTCTGTACCCCGTGGGCCCCGCCACGCACGGGGCGGGATCTGAAAGCCACCTGAATAAACCCAAGGGGCCCCCGCTTTTCCCCTGGGCCTTGTCTCCTGCACGTCCCATCCCACCCCACTGCCCACACGTGAGAGGTGGCACAGGGCGGGGTGGGGTGGGGGGGAGGAGACCTGTGCCTTGGGCCTGAGTCCTCCTCAGATATGCGGCCCCAGGGCCCTGTCCCCCAGCACCCCTTAACCCCGTCGACCACTCCTCCATCTTCTGGGGCCCCCCTGGCGGTCATGGGTCCCCGAGGCCACAGCCTACGCTATCCTTTGGGAGCATCCGTGCTCCCCCACCTGTGTCCCGAGCCCTGTCCTGCGGCCCTGCCCAGGCCTCCCGGCGTTCCAAGTGCTCCCAGTGGCCCGCGTGCTGCCATGAGCCCCCCGGCACACAGCTCGCCCAGGCCTGGGACCGGCCCCCAGGCGAGTCCATGTCCCCAAGGTCCCCGTCAGCGCTGGTGGCCGTCCTGTTCTGGCATGCCAACCATCCAACCCCCTCCTTCTATTCCTTGTCCCAGGGCACGTTCTTCCCATCTCGGCCGTCCTTCCCTTCCTCCCCCGCCCTCCGGGGGCCTCTTCCTACCCGGCTCAGGGTGACCGCTCCTGCCCTGCTTCCTGACCCCGCTCCTCCGCCCCCTCGGGCTCTCCCAGCCAGCCTTCCATGCGTGCTGATGGGTCTCTGCAGAGCGTGGGAACCCGTGGCCTGCCGACCCCGGTGCCCCTGCCCCCTTCTCAGCTCTGCGCCCGCAGCGGCCTCCCGGTCCCCAGGATGGGCCCCACCAGGCCCGGGCACGTGGCGGCGTTGGGCAGGAGCGGGACGGGCCCTGCGCTTGGCGCCGTGATTGTTTGCTGGTCCGGCCCCAGGCCCGCGCAGCTCCCCACAGCCCAGGCTGCCCGCCTGTGTCCGGCCAGGTGTTCGGTGCTGGAGCGCGGGCTCCCAGAGGACAAGGAGTGCAGTGTCTGCTTCATGCAACACGCTGCTGACAAGGAACAGAATACCCACAGTGACCGCTTCCAGGAAACGGCTCGGGCGGGGGGCCGCCGAGGAGCGGGCCCCTTCCCAGCAAGCCGGCCTGCAGGTGGGCTTCCAGGAAGGGGCCCGTTGGTCCCCCTCACCCCTGGCCAAGGGCCAGCCGTGTCACCAGGTGCAGGCTGGGAGAGGTGCGGAGAAGGGAGGGGGCAGGGGGAGGAGGTGGGCGCGGTGGCCTGGGCCATGGCCCAGTGTGGTCACCACAGCCTGAGGAGAGGCCCAACCTGGCCACGCTCCTTCTAGAACCTTCCGTTTGCCCTTTTGGGGGGGGTCACACAATCTCTACTGGGGCCCCTGGCTCGGGGCCTTGTTGGTACAACACCCGGGGAGACCCCGAACACAAGAGGGAGACGAAGGAAAGGGTTCCAAGCCCAGGCCGGGGATGGGGTCCCGGCCCCGAGCAGCAGCCAAGCCTCCTGGGCCCCCTTCCCCCATCGGCATCGCCCCGTGGGCCTCCAGCCCAGGCCCCTGCCCGCTGCGCCCTACGCTCAGTGCCGCCCGGAGCCTGGGGTGGGGCAAGGGGCCCCCTGGCAGGCCCGGCCCTGTTTACTGAGACTCCCCAGGGGGCGTGTCTGCTGACCCCAAACATCACGCTGGGCCTGGTTAAGGGACGTCATTTCCTTTGTACTGTTGGAGTTTTTTCTGTCGCCATTCAGGGCTACAGGGAGGGCCGGACCCCACCCCACCCCACCGTCCACTATCCCTGCCTGAAGGTGGGCCACGAGGTCATTAAATCCGGGCCCAGATCGAACCCACATGCAACCAGGGCCACACAAAAGCCAGCAGTCCCCACAGAGCCCCTCCAAACAGGACAGGGCCCCCATCTATGCCTTCAGCACGGCCGGCAGGGTTAGTGACCCTGAGCGGAGATCCTCACTCACAGCTATAGCCACACACCTGCGGACACAAGCCCAGCAGACGCAGCCGGTCAGGCCTGCACAGCCTGAGAGCACACAGCCGGACGACTGACCACTGCACACAGGTTCACGGGGACACTCTGAGATGCACACACACAGGGACACACGTGTGGACACACAGATACACGGACACACAGGTACATGGAGACACATGTGGACACACAGACACATGGATACACGAACACACGTGTGGGCACAGATACATGGAGACACGTGGACACACATGGACACACAGACACGTGGACACACACAGGGACATACAGATACACGGACACATGTGTGGACACAGACAGACACACACACAGACACGCATGCATGGACACACACATGGACACAGATGCATGGGCACACAGACACGTGAAGTCCTGTTTTCCGTAGGCCAGAGATTTGGTGGTTGCTCAGCCTAAACCCTCCGGGGCATCGCGGCTGGGGGAGGGTCCAGGTGTGAAGACCCTGGAGGTGACTGCCCCGCCCCTGCCCCTGCGGAGGCTGGGAGTGAAATTCAAGCCCCAGTTTGCTTGGTGACACTTAACTCAGCGCAGGGGCATTTTGAAAGCGCCTTTGGGTGGGGGGCCCGGGCCTGCCTTACAGCCCCCTCTGGGCCCCTTCTCTCAAAGCAGGAAGTCGGGCTGGGCCAAAGGTAAACACATTCCAACCTGGGGTCCCCAGTTCCACGGAGGGGCTCTGCCGCAGGCACTGGCCGCCTGTTTTCCCAGCCCGGGCGGGGCTCACAACCTGGGCCGGGGCTCTGGGCCCACCCCTGCCCTCCCCACAGGATGCCCACACCCACCCAGAGCCCTCCAGGTGGGTCCCCTCCTGGTCGCTGCCCAGGGAACCGGCCCTGGAAGCAGAGCAGGTGGACACACCCAGGGTGCACGCTGCCGTGTGCATGCGGAGGGGCAGGCGGGTGGGCACAGCCCGCGTCAGGGCGGGGCCCGAGGGCCTCGGACACCTACCCCAGGTGGATGTGGCGAGGAGACCCTACCCTGGCCTAATGCCAATCCAGAAGCACCCACTTCCCCAGGTCAACCTCGGGTTTCCAGGTGGAAGCCCAGAGCAGGAGTGCGGGTGTGACCAGGAGGGGCTGCAGCCCCCGAGGACCTGGCCCCACTGCCTTCGGCGGCCCCACTCCCCTGGAAGTAGGCAGAGTCCTCCCCATGCCCGGAAGAGGTTTCCAGAGTGCCTGTGTCTCTCTCCTCCCACCCACGGCCAGGTCGTCCTCAGGGCCCCTCCGGCCCCCTGCGGTGCCCACCCCACGACCGCCATCCCCTGGGAAGCTGGGCTTTCGTCTTCTGAGGCCCAGCTTTGCAAAGCTCCAGGAGAGACGGGTGCTTGTGAAAAAGGCCATGGGGAGTTCTAACTCGTGACACCTGAAGGATGGGTTTCTTTGTCCTGCTGGCAAAACCCATGTGGGCAGGTCCAGCGGGCCGTGGGCCTGGAGATGGATGTAGCCTCACCCATGAGCTGCCCGCTGGCCCGTGAAAGCCTCCAGGGGGTGGGGGGCAGGAGGCACTGGGGAGCCCCCAAGGGTGCTATGGGCTAGCCTTCATTAAACGCCTTCATATAAATGCAACCCTGCTGACCACCTGCCCTGCTGGCCTGGAACCGCCCCCTTCTCAGCCCTGGAATTCCCATGTCTCCCATCAGGCGGGAGGTGGGCCCCAGAGAGGAGACCAGACACACGGAACCCATGGGGAGTGCATGGGAGGGGGGAGCTCGTGGGGCCAGAGCCAGAGCAGCCAAGGGCCACGCAGCCCGGACGCTGGGAAAGGCACGCGCTCGGGGTCTCCCAGGCCTTTGCTATCTCCTCTCGGTCAGTTGGCCCGCAAGGCATTTCCTGACTGCCCTGAGCACGGGAAGGGGTCAAGGACCCAGCCCTGTTTCCAAGGGCTGCTCCCTCGGGTTCCCAGCGCCGCGCCTGGCGCCCAGGAGCTGGGAGGCCTGGTGGGGGGGGTGGGCGGTTAGAGGCAGAGGGGCGTCACCGGCCAGCTGTTGCCTTGTACCCGGACACCAACCACGAACACAGGCGGGGGCTGCACTTGCACCCCGGGCGCAAACCCCAGGCCAGACGCCAGCAGGACATGGCCCTGGGCCTTCAGCGGCAAGATTCCCATCCCGGCCGTGGGCCCCCTCTCCCCTCTGCCCCCACCCCTTTCTACCCCCTCCCCGCTGTCGCCTGCCTAGTGAGAGCTCGCCCCACAGCGCCCCTGCTCTGCCCCTCGCGGGGGTCTCCTGCTTGTTGCCCGCCTGCGCCCCCCGCTCCACCACGGCAGAGTGAAGGGAAGGGAGGCCTCTGTGCCCCGAGCCCAGCGCTCAGGGCCTGCAGGGCTGTGGATGAGTGTGGCAGGGCGGTGGACTTCCCAGGGGCGTGGCCGGCCTGGGCCACATGTCAAGACCACTCCCCTAGGATAATTCTAGAAACCAATCCCCTAGACCAGGCCTTCGGGGTCCGGGGCAGGGGCCTAGGGAGGCCTAGGTGATGCGTGTGCAGGAGGGGCTTTATGTGGCAGGACCTCTTCCTCACCCTCAGCCCCGACGTCTCCCTGCAGGGAACCCCTGGGTCCCACAGCCCACCGCCCAGCCCCGGTCCCCACGTGGTGCCTGCCCTGTACCCGGAAGTCCCAGTGCCCTCTGCCGTCCCACCTCACAGGCCCTTTCATTGCCCACCCCTCCTGTCCA
Source organism: Balaenoptera physalus (assembly GCF_965194825.1). NCBI lineage: Eukaryota > Metazoa > Chordata > Mammalia > Artiodactyla > Balaenopteridae > Balaenoptera > Balaenoptera physalus. The sequence goes on along the minus strand of NC_138889.1, from coordinate 112,799,109 downwards.
CAGCCCCCCGCCCTGTGATCCTTCCCCACCCATCGCCTCTTCCCATCCATTACCCACCACGCCACCCTTTGTGTCCGTCCCCTCGTGGCCCATACGCCTTTTCACGTTCCCCATCCCAGGCCCCACCCCAGCCCCTTGTCCCCCCAGCCCACGGCGCACCCCCCTCAGGCAAACAGCTCAAATCCAGAGTCCCTGAGACCAATTCCTGTAACTGTGTTTATTGATGAGTCCAGGGCTTCTGGGGAGGCCCTGGCAGGGAGGGACACAGAGCGAGATAGACACACAATGGAATGCTTCGAGCTTTGCTCCCGATGTTCGGAGCGTCCAGACTAGGCGAGGGGCGGGCGGGGCCCCACACACTCGGGCCCCCTCCCAGTCGCCCCCAGACAGAGATGGATGAGGGGGGGGCGCTGGGGGGGACGCAGGCCGAGGAGGCCGGGCCACTCAGCAGCTCACTCACTCGCTGAGAGACCCAGGCTTGTTCCAGAACCCCAAACCAGTGCAAACGACTTAGTGCAAATTAATTCAGGAGGGACGGGGAGACAGGGTTCTGGGCGCTCTGAGTCTTCCGAGCAAAGGACAGAGGAGAGAAGAGAAGAAAAAAGACAGAGAAAAGGATGAAGAGGAGGGAGGGAGGCTGGTGGTGGTCGCTGGGCCGCGGCAGGGGGTAGCCGCAAAGATGGAGTTGCCAGGCGGGGGTGGGTGTCGCCGCGGTGCTGCCCTTCCGGTGGTGTGGGTCGTCCGTTCCTTTAGCTCAACCTGCGGACAGAGGCAGGACGTGAAGGCGGGTCAGGGCGGTCCGGCCAGGGGGCTTTGGGAGGGGCGCCCGCGCCCACCTTCCAGAGCTGATTCCTGAGTCAGGGTGTGTAGTGGTTCCAGAATGCAGCATATTCTTAGTCAGAGCTAGAAAGACTTGAAGAAGTCCGGGTTCCAAGGCCCAGGCATGAGCTGGGTAGCACCATTTCTGCGGGTCAGGACAGAATGAGTGCCCAGCTCTCGGCCCCGAGCCCCCCGACTCTGTCCACCCCATGTGTGGCAGGGGGCCGCCCACCTTGTCATCTTGAGGGTTCTGGGGGTCCAGAGAGCAGCAGTAGTGCATTGGCTCCTTCAGGAAAGTAAAGGAACAGAGATGCTGGGTGTTCCAGCTCCCCCGCGGGGCCAGCCAAGAATGTTCTACGGGAAAGAGGACGGCCATGAGGGCTGGGTGCGGGTCGGTTGGCCCGGGGGGCCTGGCCTGTACCTGCACTCACCAGGGAGGCCGGACGGCGTCCCGCCTGTCCTCGCCGTCACGCCGGACCGTGTCATGTCCCTCTGCCCACATCCCGGCGCCCGGCCTCCGTGGCTGGCAGGCACGTCCACACCCACTGGAGACATGGCTGTGGGCAGACAGAGGAGGCGCTGGCTGAGTGGGCAGAGGTGGCCGAGGGGGTGGGAGGGCAGCGGGCTGGACACTCACCCTCGTCTCCGGTCTGAGCGCGGACCGATCCCTGCTCCGTCACCGCCCGCAGAGGCCCGCCTTGGCCACGGGCTCAGAGGCCAGTGACCCCCCCGGCTCGCCGCCAGGCTCCGGCTCCTCGCCCCTGCCTGCGCCCCGACCTCCCGCCCCCCCAGAGCTCTCATTCACGCCACCCCGCCCCCCTCGCCTAGTCTGGTCTCGCCAGTGCCCTTGACTCCCCTGGGTGCTGTCCTGTCTGCCGTGCCAGTCCCAGGGGCGGGCGGTAAGGGCCAAGTGTCACCAGTGTCACCAAGTTCACTGGGGGCCCTCCTGCGCCAGCCCCCGGGCCGCAGTGCCGCATGGGAATGGTGGCCCGCTGGGCCCGCGGCAGCCTCCTTGCTGCAGAAATCTCCCTGGGACCCTGTCCCTGTGGCCACCGCTCCCCCCAGGTGACGTCCTGCGGCGGTTCCCCGCACACTGCGCCTGCCTTCTTGCCCGTTCTCCGGCCCTCGAGGCTCCGGCTCAGGCCTCAGGAGGCCTGGGCCAGAGCCGCCCCTGTACCTGCTACTAAATGAACTGCAGTGGGTGAAGTGGCAGCTGGGGGCCCACTGACCTGAGTCCCCCGCCTCGTCCTGTCTGCCCCGGGGCCTGAATGGCCCCCACGTGCTGGATCATCTCCCTCGCTGGCAGCCCTGCCCCATCTCCCGCCCGACTCTCTGGAAATGCCCTTTCCACCTGGGACAGCCGCAGCTCCCAGCCCGCCCTGCCTCAGCTCCCCCTGAGACGGTGTCACCTGTGCTGCCTGCCCTGTCGTCACCCTGCCGCTCTGCCGGGACGTCAGCCACTTCGCCTCGCTGGCCCTGGCTCCCCAGAACCTCCTTATGCAGAAGGCGAGCGGAGCAAGGCCCAGGGAGGGGAAGGGGACTCACCTGGCCCGGCAGAGCGCTGCCTTCACCTGCCCACGGCTGCCAGCTACACCTCCACCGCCCAGGCCCTGGGGCAAGCCTCTCTCCAGCTCCCCCGTCCACCAGCCGCCACGACCTGAAACCAAAATTGACCGGGATGAATGCCTGGCTCCCCCCTCTTACTTCCGCACCCCCAGCTTGGGCCTGTCACTCCCCACACCGATGTCGTCCTGCCTGCAGGGCACCTGGGAGCCCACCCCGCATCCCCGCCAGGCTCCCAGGTGCCCGCCAGCCCTGCCCAAGCCAGCCCCTCCACCCTTCTCCGCTCCTGCCAGGCTCCAGACTTCCAAGGTGATCCTTGGCCCACGCATGCTTCCCTGCACCCCGCTTCCCCATCTTCCCCTGGTTGCCCCCGGTACCCCACGCTTCCCTGGTTACCCCTCAGTTCCCCCACTTCCCCAGTTTCCCCTGAGCCCCCCCATCCCTCCCACCACCCCCCTCCCACACCCTGCTCCTCGGGCCCTAGCCCGGGCTTTTTCTAACTGGGGTGGCCCCGCCCAGAATTCCCGCCCCTGCTCTGCCAGCCAATCAGAGCGGGGACCGTGCTTGGGGCCACCGCAAGGCCCACCTCCGCCCGGGACGGTCCAGCGCACATTCCTCTCCTGTCCTGGAATTCTCCAAAGAGGGCCTTCTCCACACCCCTCCTTTGGCATCCCGTAGACAGGGTCTGGCATTGTCCCCAAATGTCCCTCCCCCCTCCGAGGTCGAAACAGTCATGTCCCCTCTGGGCGGACCTTGCAGGCTGCTCCCCACCCAGCCCCCACTGGGCGCATACTCTGCCCCTGGACGGAGGTCTTGGCTGGGGCCGCCAGGCGCTCCAGTGGGACTCGGAGTCGCCTTCCGTCACCACCGCGGCTGAGACCACGCTGCGGGCCCGGAGTCCATGGAGCGGTCGTGAGGGGTGTGGGGGGTTGGGGCTCAGGTCGGGCCGAGGGAAGGGACCGTGGTCTCGCGGGCCAGGCAGGCGCTGATTCCCTGCTCGAGTGCCGTCTAGTTGACGGTGCCCGTTGCGCGCACAGTGGCTTCCACGCGCGGGCTCCCCACTGTGGCCGGGCGCCCTGTCCCCTCGCCGCCACGATCCATCGTCAGGACGCGGCACGCCCGCTGTGCTCCACGGCTCGCGGGCGCGCCCTGGTGATGAGCCCGGCAACCTCCCAGCCCTGCCGTGGCCACTCTGTGCACCGCTGCCCAGGACACCGCCTGCGCATTCAGGATTGCGACAAAGACCAGAGAGCCTCGAGTCTCCCCCAGCCACCCTGGGCCACCCTGTCCCTGGGGCAACCACGTTGGCCTCGTGGGGGGTGTTGGGGCCAGGCGGTCCATAGGGATCGGCCACGGAGTCTAGCGGGGCTGGTGCCATGGGTGGGGGGAGGAGACATGCCTAAGCAAGGGACCCAGAGCTCTCCAGCTCTGACTGCACCTCACACAGGGCCTTGGGAAGAGCTTGCTCCTGTGGACCCTTGCCACACCTGATACCCAGCCTTTGCCATGGGTGCACCCCCAAATTTACGGTGGGAAAACTCCAGCCTTTGCCATGGGTGAACCCCTAGATTTACATGGGAAAACTCCAGACTTTATGGGTGGACCCCCAGATTTACGTTGGAATATCCCAGCCTTTGTCATGGGTGGACCCCCAGATTTACGGTGGGAAAACTCCAGGTTTTGTCATGCGTGAACCCCCAGATTTATGGTGGAAAAACTCCAGGCTTTGTCATGGGTGGACCCCCAGATTTAAGGTGGGAAAACTCCAGCCTTCGCCATGGGTGAACCCCCAGGTTTACATGGGAAAACCCCAGACTTTGCCATGGGTAGACTCCCAAGCTAGGATGGGGCAGACCCCCAGATTTGGCCATAAGCAGACCCCGGCCACGGCTGCCACGGCTGGTGATGTGTGAGCCTGCACTGCCGCCTCGCGGCCACTTCTGTCTCCACTCCGGCAACCACTCAGCACCGTTCAGGGGGTGTGACAGGCCTGTGGGGTCGGCCCAAGACAGCGAAGACCCCAGAAATCCTCCTGCACTCGGCAAGGCAGCGCCCAGCACCCTGGGCTACCGAAGGCCCCGTAGGAAAGCTCTCCCTCTGAAGCCGACTCCATGTCTCCCCAGGCACGGGGAATCTTCATTGCCCTGAGCGGTCCCTCTCCTCTCCTAACTACAATGGTGCAGCCCGGGGCGACTCAGATGGGGTGAACGGGGGTGGCTCGGACGAGTGTCCTGTCTCCCTGATGACCCTCGTGGACCATTGCGGTATCTGGCCTGGGCGGACCCGGGACGCCGCTTGGGTGGACCCCGGCCGCGACCACGACGGTGGTGATGTGCGAGCCTGCACTGCCGCCTCGCGGCCGCTTCTGTCTCCACACACACAACCATTTGCCCTATTTGGGGGTGCGACCAACTCAGGGGGTTGGCCCCTGATGCAGGGGGGAGGACCCCGGGATCCTCTGTGCTGGGCAGGCGGTGCTCAGGGCCCCGTGCCACCGGTGGTCTGGTGCAGTTGCGGTCCCTCTGGAGTTTGGGCTTTGTCTCACCCAGGCTCCCCATCAGGTCCTCGTCACCCCTGGACACAGGACCCCTTATTCCCATATCCCCACTTGTCCCCCAGCCTTGGTGACATGGGGCCGTGACCCTAGGGTGCGGTGGGGTCCACTCCCAGCAGCGCGTGAGCTCCAGAGCAGACCCAGGGTGTTCCGGTCGGTCGGGAAATGCACCTCCACGGGCTCATGAGGGTCCCAGAGCACGGCATGGAGAACTGACCGACTTGCCCCGTCCGGATCCCCACCCACTAGTGATCCCCAGGAAACTAGGGTGACTGCCTCACTACACAGTGGTGGCGGTGCTCGTGGCGGTGCTTGGGTGACGAGCGGACCTGCCGCGCCCGACCCGGAGGCGGCGGCGGCACGCCCAGACCTTTAGCATCTCAAACAGCTGAACTGCATGGAGATGTTAATGACTGGCTGTTAGGGTCGGAGTCTCCCCTTGGAGGCAGATGCAGCTCAACAAAAGGCCCAGAGTTTGGGAGGACCGTCTGGTGGGGTCGGCGCGCTGGGCTGGATACACAAAGTCCCAGGTTTTGGCTGCACGGGACGCCATCCTCGTGCCTGGGGGACGTGACATAGGTCCCACACCACGGGACCTCAGGGGGAGACCCGTGACTGAAGCTGCAATGTGGCCCGACCTGGCACCTGAGGTGGCTCAGACGAGCGCCCCATCACCCAGATGACCCTCGTGGACCACTGTGGTAACTGGTTTGTGTGGACCTGGGACGCCACGCAGGTGGAACCTGGATGCCGCGCGGGCAGACCCGGGAAGCCACGCGGGCGAACCCCGGCCGGTGATGTGTGAGCCTGCCCTGCCGCCTTGCGGCCGCTTCTATCTCCACACCTACAACCACTTCGCACCGTTCAGGAGGTGCAACTGGTCTGCGGGGTCGGCCCAAGACAATGAAGACCCCAGAAATCCTCCTGCACTCGGCAAGGCAGCGCCCAGCACCCTGGGCTGCCAGAGACCCCATAGGAAGTCTCTCCCTCTGAAGCCGACTCCGCGTCACCCCAGGCACAGGGACCCCTCATTGTCCTGAGCCGTCCCTCTCCTCTCCCAGCTACAATGGTGCAGCCCGGGGCGACTCAGATGGGGTGAACTGGGGTGGCTCGGACGAGTGTCCCGTCTCCCTGATGACCCTCGTGGACCATTGCGGTATCTGGCCTGGGCGGACCCGGGACGCCACGTGGGTGGACCCCGGCCGCGACCACGGCGGCGGTGATGTGTGAGCCTGCACTGCCGCCTCGCGGCCGCTTCTGTCTCCACACACACAACCAACTCAGCACCGCTCACGGGTGCAATGGGCCTGGGGCGGCAGGGGGCGGGGGTCGGCCCACAACCAAGGGGGAAAATCCTGAAATACTCTTGTGCTGGACAAGTCAGCCCCCAGGACCCCTGGGCTGCTGGAGGTCCTGCAGGAAGAGTTTCCCTCTGGACCTGGTCTCCTGTCCCCGGACATCCATCCCCTGGGCTCCCAGTCATGTCCACCCCAGGACACGGGGACCCCTTGTGCCTCCAGGCATCTGCTGTCACTTTCCTGTTGGACCAGGTGATGGGGATCTGGGTCAGAGGTCCGCTGCGGCCCGGCTCCGTGTATCATGTGGGCTCCTGGGCAGACCCAGGGCACTCCTGTGGGCATTTCTCTCTACTCGCTGGCCACAGTGCCAGGATCCGGGGGTCCTCCTGGTTTAGATCCGCACTCTCCTGGGGTCGGGCACCTCTTCAGTTCCCTGATTCCCCTGGGGAGAATGGGAGGTATTTGCGTGAGAGCTGGTTACCTCAGGCTGTTTGCATGCTAATGGAACATTTGCATCTCTATAGAAGGGCTTGGAGGAGAGGCCAGGCGTCAATTTCAGGTAACAACAGCTAGAGAGGTTCCCTAGCGGAGGGGCTCCGGGGACCCCCTGGGCCAAGTCTGGTCCTGGCCACAGTAAGAGTGGGTGGCTAGGTGCTGCGATACATGCGTGGGACAGCACCAAGAGGAGTTTGTAGAGCCCCAGCAGACATGACCTGCAGACGTGGCCAGTCTGGGGCGGTGGACTGTCATGGACGGACCCTTTCTCTCCCCGACACTATTGCTCCTTGTGCTGCGGGCACCTCCAGCCTGCTAGGCTTGACCGTCATCTCACTGCCTCTGTCTCCTTCACCACCCTATCGCCAGGAGCCAGATGGGGAGCTTGCTGGAGAAGCAGTGGCAACTCCACTCTCTGCCCTTCACCTCAGCACCGGGCCTTGTAGGGCTACTTCCTGACACCTGTGCCCCAGGCTGGTCCAGTCCAATTGCCGAGCCAACGGAAAGACATAGGTGCCTAGACTGCAACCACTGTGCGTGTGCGGGGACCCAGTGTGCACTCCTCAGCAGCCAGACAGGCTTGCACAGTGGACCGTCCACGCTGGTGGGCAGTGTTAGTTCCAGGCCGGGTGCCCACAGGAAGCACTGCTGGCATTCAGCAGTTGGAGGAAAGTGCTAGCTGGTGCCGTTCGGGGGCGTCACCCTACAGTCCCCTACAGGCTTAGGTGTGGGTGGTGAGGGCTCGCGACACAAGGGACTGGATGGGATGTTGGAGAGATGCCATCCCTCACCCCCTGGGAGTGAGGCAGGGCACACAGGGTGGCAGTTTGGGCCATCTTGCAGACTTCTCTGCTGAGCTGCGAGTGACTCCCCGGAGCTCCGAGTGGGGGCCCTGCAGCTCCATTTAGGCCACAATCACAAGGGCTGCCCTGGAAGGAGACACACAGAAGGCCCCGCCCTGAGCCGGGCAGAAGTCAACGGGCAGAGTACAAGGAGCGTCACTGAGTCTGGAGGGAAGGAGAGGCGGGAGTGTGGATGGCGGGAGTGTGGATGGCTGGGGTGAGGGGGTGGATGGCTGGGGAGGTGGGGGAGTGGGGAGGTGGGGGGAGAACCGGGCTTGGTGGAGGGTTCGGGAGGAGGCAGTGAATTCGTGTCCTGTGCCGCGGGACAGCCAAGGGTGTGGCAGAGGCACAGGCCCTGCAGGGCCACGGTGGGGGGCAGGACCCTGGCTGCCGTCACCATTTGTGCTCCTCGGCCCAGGCACAGTCACGCCCGGTGCTTGAGCCCTGACGCTCATCCCATCGAGCTCTCGGACGCTCAAATCACAGGACTAACTAGTCCCCATCACCTCGCATGGCAGCCCCACACAAGCCTCCAGCTCCCAGGCCCCAAGCACAGCCACCATTTTCTCCACCTTGCCTCCTGCAGTGTTCCTTTCCTAGACATGGCTCCTGGCCTCATCACTCTGTCCCTTGCTCCCCCTCATCCTCCAAATCCAGTCAGTGAGGAGGCAGGCACTTCTACCTCCAAGACCTGAGCCATCTCCCTGCCCTCTCCCTCCACCCACATCCATCAGCAGGACTCAGTGACACCTCCACTGGGTACCAACCTCCCTCCTGAGTACCAACCTTACACCCGCACACCAATATCCCACCCAATACCAGCCTCCTACCCATGTGTCAATCTCCCACCTGGATACTAACCTCATATTGGGTACCACCTTTCACCCAGGTACCAACCTCCCACACAGGTACCAGCCTCCTATCTGGGTACCAACCTCCCAGCCAGTTATCAATCTTCTACCCAGGTACCAACCCCCCCCCCCAGGTACCGGGCTACCACCCAGGTACCAGCCTCCCACTAGGTACCAATATCCCACCTGGGTACCAACCTCCTCCCCAAGTACCAATATCCCACCCAAGTACCACCTTCCCACCCAGGTACCAGTCTCCCACCCAGATACCGACCTCCCTTTTGGGTATCAACCTCCCACCAGGTACCAACTTCCCACCTGGGTACCAAACTCCTACCTGGGTAACAACCCCCAACTGGTACTAACCTCATATGTATATATGTATATACATATATACATCCCTTGCTCCCTTCTCACTGTGGTTGGCCAAGGCTTCCAGGATCTGCCTTCGGCCACTCTGACCTCCCTAACTTCCAGGCTTTGACCATGCCCTTTACCCCAGATGTCATCCCTCTGCCCCCTCCCACTCAGATCTCAGGTCTCCCTGGGGAGGCCCGGACAGCCCCTACACGGCACTGGCATTCGCGCCTGTGGCTGTGTGTCCGTGCCAGCCTGTACACATCTCCCCGGGGGTCCGTGGGGACGCCACACGCCCGGCACACAGCGGGCAGGAAGGAGCCGGCAATGCAGCAGCAGGGATCTGAGCTAGGCAGCCAGGGGCACACGCTTCTCCAGCCCGGCCCTCAGGCTCCTCAGGACACTGTGCTCGTCTCCAGAGCAGTGTCCAGTCCCAGCCACTCCAGCTGACCGTCTGCCACTGCCTGAGCCTGGAGCTGCTGCCTCGCTCTAAACCCAGCCGGCACGAACCCTCACCTCACTCACTTGTCTGCGTGAACACTGGGCCACCGTGTCCAGACAAAATCATGGGGCCATCCTAACGTCTTCGTGACCCCTGGCTCCCACCTCCCGCTCCAGCTCAGGACCTTCTCTCCTCTCCCTCAGCTGCCACCCGGATGGGCCCTGGGCCCTGGTGCCCTTTAGACCCAAAGGCAGCCCCTCCCCCGCCTTCTCGCTGCACATCAAGCCCACCCCCTCCCTGCAGTGTCCCTGGAGCACGCACCTCTCACACCCGAAACCTCGAGAGCTTCCCTTAAGCAAACCCAGACTTTCTCATCTGGCACTCAGAAACCCAGTACATGGGCATCAGATCACACCTCTGCCTTCCCCAGAGCTGCAGCCACCCACACAGCACCAGGTCCTCCAGGCCTCCACTCCTGGGGCAGGGCGGTTGGAGGCCCAGATCCTTGTTTGCGTGGACGCGCCCCCCCCCCAGACATTTGTTCTAGTGGCTTATGCCACACACTCCTGATTACCCCCCTTCCTTACACACCAATAGAATCTTTTGTTAGAAGCTTCTAGATGCTATACTGTTATGGTGTAACCTTTACCAGCCTCCCTTGCAGCTAGACGTGGCCACATGATCAACTTCTGACCAAAGGGACATGGTCACCCCTCCAGAGGTGCGTGCTTCTGTCCCCTCTCCCCCTGGCTGGGATGTGCACAGGTGGTGGGGCCCTGAGGTTCCCAGGGGCTGCCATAACTAAGCCCCACTGATTGGTTGGATTAGAACCATGGGAATTTATTCTCTCACAGTTCTGGAGGCCAGACGTCCAAAATCAGGGTGTCGGTGGGGCAGGTCCCCTCTGCAAGCTCTGAGGGACAATCTGTTCTAGGCCCCTCTCCCAGCTTCTGGTGGTGGTCCCCCACCCTTGGCGGTCCTCGGCTGGCGGACACATCACTCCAGTCTCTGCCCCGGTCTCCACGTGGCTTCTCTCTGTGTCTGTGTCTCTCTTCTTATAAGGACACCAGTCCCAAAGGGTTCAGGGCCCTACTTCCTCCAAAGGGACCTTGCCCATTGTCTCTGTCACGACCCTATATCCTAATAAAGGTCACATTCTGAGGGGCTGGGGGTTAGGACTCCAACCTACGAATCTTGGGGGACACAATTCAGCCCATCACGGACCCCACGATGGAAACTCTTTGCAGCAAGGCAGGTGGCTGGACCCGTGGGGTCCACCCTCACGACCTCCCGGCACAGGAGGCAGCTCGGCGGGCTCAAGGCCCTTCTCGTGGTCCCTGTCGCACAGCCACACCTCCCTCTGATCTGATACTCACTCCAGACCGGGCGCCCTGGGCACACAGAGGAGAGTCCTGGGAGCTGCTGCCCAGAGGAGCTGAGCACGGATGGTGCCCGGGTGGCGCCGCCCGGCCGGAAGGAGCGACCGTGAGCCTGACAGGGGGCAGGGGCGTGGGCCGGACTAAGAAAGAAGCAGCTGTGTTGAATTCTGCTCCCCTCGTTTGGCGGAAGCTGGTCCATTCTAGAACTGGGGCTCAGCTGAGTGTCAGAACAGCCAGTTGTTCTGCCCTTGGGAGGACATCTCTGCCGCCTAAACTAGGATGGGCCAGCTCGCCCGATGGACGTTGGTCCTGCAGGCGGAGTGGCCTGGTCAGATGTAGGGCAGGTCCCCCTGGGACCCTTTCCCAAGCAGCCAGCCCCCTACCCCCAATGCTTTTCTTCTTCCCTCTGTGACCAACCCAGAGACCCATAAGACTTGGCTACAAGTGGCAGTATCTCAAGTCAAACTGGATTCAGCTGGATCCCAGAGCTGGGTCCCCAGATGCCCGTTTGCAGCTCTTGGTCCTGAGGTTCATCTATTCTTGTTTTCAGAGGCCGTCCGTCCCCAGGCCATGCTTACAATCCTGCAGTACAGCATCTGTAGTGAGCTGATGGTGGCCCCCCCAAAAGACATGTCCACGTCCTAATCCCCCAACCTGTGAATGTGACCTTATCGGGAAAAGAATCTTCACAACTGTGATTAAGGATCCCAGAGGGGGTCATCCTGAGTTACCCAGGTGGCCCTAAATCCAATAACAAGTGTCCTTATAAGAGACAGAAGAGACACACAGGGAGAGGAGGAGGACATGTGAAAACAGAGGCAGAGACGGGAGGGATGCGGCCACAAGCCCAGGGACACCTGGAGCCCCCAGAAGCTGGAAGAAGCAGGAACGACCCTCCCCTAAGCCTTTGGAGGGGCCACGGCCCTGCAGCCTCCTTGATCTCAGACTTCCAGTCTCCGGAACTGGGGGAGAATGAATTCCTGTTGTTTAAGCTGCCCAGCCTGCGGTCATCTGTTGCAGCCGCCCCTGGAGATGGGTACAGATTTCAGTGGAAAGAAGGCTCCTTTCCCAGTGGTCCCAACAAAGGTCCCAGAGATGGACCTCGTGGCCTAGCTCAAGCCCCGTGCCCACCCTACTTCAATCTCTTTGGCCCAGAAATCCGGTTCTCACATGGCAAGGGCAGGTCACCACCCTGGACCCAGTGGGCAGAATCCACCCTGGCCCTGGCCCTGGCCCTGGCCCACGCACTGAGCAGGACTGGCCGAGGCCCAGCACACCTGAAACACGGCTCAGAGGGTCCTTCCTGCAGACGTCTTCTGTTTTCACTTCTCCCAGTGTCTGGTTCTGTGACCTTCGACGCAGCACGGGGGTCCCATAGGTGGGGTTGAGGTTTGCTTTGCATTGCTGTGTCCCCGGAATACCCGTCCCTGTGTGGGTCTGAGTTGTCGGCCGCGTGAGGACATCGTCTGATGTCGCGGGCTGAGTTGTGTCGCCCAATATCCGTATGTTAGAGTCCTGACCCCCCGGACCCCAGAATGTGACTGTCTTTGGACATAGGGACACTTAAGAGGAGATTAAGGTAAACTGAGGTCACTAGGATGGGCCCTAATCCCACAGGACTGGTGTCCTTATTTATAGGAAGAAATCAGGACACAGACACACACAGAAGGACGACCCCTGAGGACAGAGGGAGGAGATGGCCGTCTACACGCCAAGGAGAGAGGCCTCAGGAGGACCAGCCCTGCCCACACCTGGATTTGGGTTTCCAGCCTCCAGGACTGGAGACAGTGAATGTCTGCTGTTTAAGCCGCCCAAGCTCCCCATGGCTGCCATGACAATTTATCACAAACTGGGCAACTTAAATCAACTGCAATTGATTCTCCCATGGTTCTGGAGACCAGACGTCTGAAATCAAGGTGTCATCGGGCTGGACTCCCTCCTGAGGCTCCAGGGAAGGGTCCTTCCTGCCTCTTCCAGCGTTGGGGGCTCCAGGCGTCCCTGGGCCTGTGGCTGCATCCTTCCGTTCCTGCCTCCATCTTCACGTGGCTTCTCCCCTACGTGTATGTGTCTCTGTGTTCCAATGTCCCTCTTCTTAGAAGGACCCTGGCCACTGGATTTAGGGCCCGCTCTACTGCACTGTGACCCCATCTTCACTTGATGACACCTGCAAAAACCCTTTGTCCAAATAAAGTCACACACACAGGTTCTGGGTGGACGTGCATTTTGCAGACACGCTTTAACCCATAGAAGGTGGCAAGAGATGAAGGCTCCAGATTGCCCACCCGGGTCCCTGTGTGTCCTCGTGCTGTCTGGGTGGCCCTTGTCCTTTCCCACGTCCTGTCCGTCTTCTCTCTTGAGCGCCTGCCCTGCTGGCCTCAGGCCCAACCCCAGACCAGAGGCAGCAGCGCCTCGTAGACAGCGCAAGGCTCCATCACTGCAGAAGTTCGAGTCCCTTAAAGTTCCCTTGTCCTTTGATTCTGCTTCTATGATAGAATCCTCACTTCATCTCACGGTTCACACAATGGAGCTTAGACAAGACAGTTCATCCCAAGAGGAAGTGGCATTGAGGACCGCCCCGCCTGCCGCTGGACTGATGGTTTTATCCACTGACTTTGGTGCCGGTACTCTGACCACAGCCCCAGCCCCGCGATTCCTCCTGTCTCTAGAGACACATGGTGCGGCCCACCGGTTACCAAGGCGGCGGCAAAAGCCCCCTTCCCCATGCCCGGGCCTTTGCGATGAAACTTGGATGTCCCTCCCGTTAAGAGGTGGGGTCTGTCCCCCTCCCCTTGAATCAATAAAATGCACTGGAATTGTTGCCATGAGACTCGAGGCTGAGCTTTAAGAAGCCACCCAGGTTTCGTTTAGCCACCACCGTGCAAGACATCCCACTGTCTTGAGGCCACTAGCGGTGAGGAAGCCCGGCGAGGCATATGGAGAGAGGGGCCCGCAGGGAGCTCTGAGGTGCAGACGTGGGGCCTGAGCCCGGCTGCCAGGGGAGTGTCTCCAAGTGACCGAGTCCAGCCCATCACGCGTGGACAAAATGGTCCACCAGCCCCGTCCCTCCTGGGTCCCGACCGCGGAGCCGTGGGCACTAGTTCACCGTTCTAATGAGGCTCTCAGGCAGCGGAGGATAACCGCCGCCCGCGGGGCCCCTGGGGCCACCCCGTTGTCATCCCCCAGCCACACCCTCCTGCTCAGAGAGGCTCCCTTGGATTCGGCCATTGAACAGCAGGCACCCAGCATTAACCGCGCTTGCTAATGCAAGGTCAAGGTCAGGCAGACACAGGAGGGAGGGTCCTGCAAATCTTCTGGGGACATCTGAGTGCGTGGCGTCTCGCTGGGTAGTCAAAGGAGTGACTGGGTTCTCGCTCAGGAACCAAGCGCGGGTCCTCAGTGGCTTGTGGTGTGTCTGTTGGGGTGTCTCAGTCCCCGCTTTCTTTTTTTTTTTTAAACGATTTTTTTGACGTGGACCATTTTTAAAGTCTTTATTGATTTGTTACAATATTGCTTCTGTTTTTTGTTTTGGATTTTTGGCCACAGGGCATGTGGGATCTTAGCTCCCTGACCAGGGATCGAACCCGCACCCCCTGCATTGGAAGGCGAAGTCTTAACCACTGGACCGTCAGGGAAGTCTCTCAGTCCCCACTTTCTGCCTGCAAGCTGGGAACCCAGGGTTCCCGGGGACCCTTGCCTCTCCCAGGCCCCATTTCTGGCCTTTTCTTCAAGACGCTTCTCTCTTGTTCTCAGTACTCATGGTTCTGAGACCACAAAGGGGCACCCACCACCCGGCACTCTGGAGCCTCCATGCACCGCACTTTTCCTCAAGTGACCCCCTGGCCGCCCCCTTTCTGGCTCATTCAGCACCCCTACCATCTCCAGGCTGTCCCCGAGCCCCTCACCACTCCCCCGTGGGAACTGTCAACCCCTCCCTCCCCGAAACAAACGTGGTCCACCACACCCAGCCTCCCCTCAAAGGCAGTCTGTTCTCCGGGCCTCTTCCCCCTCCCTCGCGGACTGGCCCCCGCCTGGCTGGTCCAGGGGGTCTTCTTCTCCTCGACCCCCATCCTCCACCCACGGGGACCCTGCATCTCGGCAAGTGCCCGTAGACACCGCGGGTCAGACCACGGAGGGTTGGAGACCTCTGCCCACAGCAGCTTCACACAGGAGAGGTGTCCAGCTCCTCCCCTTCCTCACCAGACCCCCAAGGGCGATGGGAGCAAAGTGGGCAGATGGGGGGACGCCCAGCTCCCATCTGGGGCTGACCCTTCCGTGGGAACAGGGGCCAGGATGCCCCGGGCATACGGGCGAGAGGCCGCAGGAAGAGGGGAGAGTGTGGGGGCCGGGCAGAGGCAGCCTGGGGCCGTCTGCGGCAGCCTCCCTGTTCTCTTCTTGCCGAGGAGGGGGACTTAACCAGGTGGGGTCTCGAGCCCCTGCCGGAGGTCTGGGTCATAGCAGAGGTGTTTGCTGGATGAATAAGTGAACAAGGGAGTGAGTCCATGGGCTGATGCCGCAAGAAAGGCAGAGAGTGTGGCCTCAACTTTTCAAGGTACAGAGGTGCTTTCCTGGTCCAGATTCCAAGGGGGAATAAGGGCCTTCCTGCTGCAGCCAGGGTGATTGTTCCTGGCCCCTTCTAGAATCATCTGGAAGTTAATCCTTTAGAAAACAAATATTTCAGACATCTCAACACGGCCCTCCAAGTGGGAGCTTCAGCAGATGGCCAGAGGTCTGGACGCTGTCCCACACCCCAGATGCATGAGCACACCACGGCCTCACAGCAGCGTCCACGGGGGACGCCGGCCCCGGCCAGGAAAGTGTCAGAGCCCCCAGCCACCTGCCGGGGCCCCCGCCCCTGGGCTCTGTCCATTTTCCTTGGCAGCTCCTGCCACGGACAGGACATTCCTGAAGACTGAGGCTACGTGTCAGGGGTTGGGGGCTGGAGAGGCCAGGCGGGTCCACGGCCGAGCTTCACCTCTGCCTCTCCTCCTCCACCCTCCCTGCCTCTTGGGCTGACCCGGGAGGTAGGGGCGCGCATCCTGTCTCCCTTCCCACGCCCGTGCCAGGGCCTGCCCGCTCTGGCCTTCACCCCTCTGAGGTCCCTCTCTGCTCAACGCCCACGACACATAGGGCCCGATTCAGGGAGGCCTCGGGCCTGTCACGGTGGCATCCTGCGGTGGGGAAGGCCTCCTGCAGACCCTTCTCTCCTGCTCACGGCCAAGGGGAGGCCTGCCCCTGGCACCTAAATGTCCCCATTGAGTGGTTTCTCCCACCTGGACCGCGAGCTCCCTGAGGACAGACTCGGGGAAGGAGGCGCTCCCGCCTACCGTCAGCAGAGCCCGCCTGGCAGGGAACCCAGAGCCGTAGTAGCCCCAGGGCAGTGGGCCGAGCACAGGCACGGGCTGGGTGGGGGTGCCCGGCCCACGTGCAAAGACCAGGCAGCCGCCTCAGGGGAAAGGAGGAAGGGCTGGCCAGGGGGCAGAGGGACAGGGCTTGGAGGCGGGAAGGGCACCGCTGACGGGCCCGTGAGGCCCAGCCCCACGCGGGGTGGACGCGCCACAGGAAGAAGCACGGACATGTGAACACAAGGGGTTGTGCCCCTTCCGGGTCTGACCCGTCCACGTCTGCAGAGGGACCCGCAGGACGGGGAGGATTCCTGCACTCCCAGGAGTGTCGAGCCACAAGACGGCGGGAGCCTGGGCCCCGCAGACACCTGGAGCAGAGCCCGACGGGGTGGGCCGCCCTGGAGAGCAGTGAGCCGCTGCTCCCAGGAGGACACGGCGGGGGTGGGATTGGCGGCGGCACAGGCAGCCATGGGGGACCGCGTGTGCGTGGTGGCCACCAGTCCCCGCGGCTCTGCTGGTCTGGGGTGCAGCAAGCCCACCTAGGACCTGGGCTGGGACCCTCCAACCTGTGGCACCGAGAGTTAGGGCAGCCAGGAGGGGGGGACAAGGTGGAAGATGTGGAGGTGAGGGTCCCGAGGAGAGGGGACTGTTGGCCCACGGAGGCCCTGGTCTCTGTCTTAAGGAGCATCCAGGGCTGTCCTTTGTCTCACCCCTCACACCACATATTTCCAGAAAGAAATCATTCCCCATTCCAAAGTGCTCCACGGAGGCGGATTTTTCCATCTGGGCTTTGCTGCTGAGCTCTTTTGGAGGAAACTTCTGCGTTAACTCACCTCCCTCGTCCAAGCGTACATGGGGCCAATCAGGGGAGGCACGGGGGCCGCTGCTGGGGAGCTGGGGAGGATCGGCTGGGCACACGTGGGCCGGTCCCCACCTGCCGGCACGGGATGCTGGTGTTCCCGAGAGTCGGGGGTCTGGACGCCCCGTGGCCAGCTCTGCAGCGCAGCCCCTGCGACTCCTCCCGAGGGTCCCCTCGCACATCTGGCTAAGTCGGTTCCCACACTGTGCTTCCAGCCCCTCAGCCCCTGCTCCATCGATCACCCGCTGAGGAAATGCCCGCTGCTGTCATCCCGCCCAGACCCGGGGCCCCGCTCTTGCGGCGATGGCCCCACTCGAGCCTCCCCCACTGCTCCCCTCTCCTCGTGGCCGCACACCTGGGCTGGGGCTCGGTTTCCAGCCAGCGGACAGACGACCTGGCTCTGAAGCCGCCCCTCCCCCGGCCCCGCTCCCAGATCTCCCAGCCCTTTTCTCCTCCAGGCACATCCAGCCTCCCCTCCTCCCAAAGACGTGCAAACGCGATGCTGGGCTCCCCTTCCCGAGCCCCTGCAGCGGCCTCTCCGTCCTTTCTGGTGACACTTCTTGCAATGGTGACTGTCATGGGCTGAACTGTGTCCCCCCAAATTCCTATGCTGGAGTCCTAACCCACAGGACCTCAGAGTGTCGCTGTATTTGGAGATGGGGTCTTTACAGAGGAAGCCAATTACGGTGAGGTCACTAGGGTGGGTCCTAATCCCATAGGACTGATGTCCTTACAAGGAGAAGAGATCGGGACACAGACACACACAGGGGGACGACAGCCATCTACACGCTGAGCAGAGAGGCCTTGGGAGGAACCAGCCCTGCCCACACCTGGATCTGGGATTCTAGCCTCCAGGGCCAGGAGGAAATAAACGTTTGCTGTGTAAGTCGGGTCTGTGGGACTTTGTTAGGATAGCCAAGCAGACCTGTACAGCGACAGTCCTGTCCTGCCTCAGTTTCCCCACCATCTCTTGGCCTGACTGCTTGATTTTCTTGGCTTATTGCCCCCCTTTCCAGCAAGTTGGAAAGGCCCCATTGCAGGGCTGTCACAAGCACACCTGCCCTCAGAAGGCTCTTGGTGAGCCTTGCTTTGGGGTGACCAAGTGCACCCCTTGGCTTCCCAGGGCCCCTCCACGCTCTGACGCCCAGGCAGCCCTCCAGGTCACCCAGGCACAGGACCCACAAGCCTGACCTCCGATCTCTCCCTGCCTTGGGGTGCAGGAGGCGTCAGGGCCCACTCCCCTGGGCACGTTGCTGTGGCCTTTCTGGGTCTGGACGGGGCCGCCTTTGGAGGCTGAGGCCTTCGCAGGGTCGGGCCCTTTGCTGTCCAGACAGGGACCCCAAAGCCCATGGCAGGTGGGGGAGCAGAGCCGGGACGGGGCAGGGGAGCTGCTCGCCCTGACCTCACCAAGGGCCGGGGCCTGGCCCCCCAGGGCTGAGTCGGTAGAGCTCAGGATCCTGTCTAGTCACCTGTGCAGGAGGGACGGCCCCTCCCCAGAGCTGATGGCCAGTGGGGAACTGCTGCCTGTCGCCGGGTGTGATAGAGGGTGCGCCCCTTCTCGAAGGAGACTCGGCACGCCCTGGGGCCAGCGCAAGTCCAGGGGTCTACTTCCACCACGTGTCTTCAAGGCACCCAAAGCCTCCGCACTCCGGCCCAGCACCCCCAAAGGGCCAGGGCAGAGGTCGACTCGGAGCGCCCACAGAAGCCCTGAGCTGACTCTCCCAGCCCGGCCCCTCTCCTGGGGACTTCCCCCAGAATCCGGGCTGTTCCAACCATTCCCACGGGGTGGCCGTCGGAGGTCTTCCCGGCCCCCTCACCTCTGCCCCCCACACTCCCAGTAGCAGCCCAGGCATCAGCTGGGGCCACCCACCCCCTCTCTGAGCAATCACAACCGAGCATCTTCCCAGCTTGGAGCTGTTGGACCAGAGGGACGGTCTTCAGGGGAGGCACGGCCTGGGGGCCTCCAATGGCCCTGCCTGCTTGTGCCCTGGGGATTCCGGCCTTGGGTGCAGGCAGCTTGGCCAGAGTTTCCAACAGAAAGTGAGCCCAGCCCTGTCTGGGAAGGCTCCCTTGATGCACGGGGCCCCTCGCCACCACGGGGAGCCGGGTTCTCGCCCCGGGCACCGGGGTGTTCCTCGGATCCTGCTGGGCATCTTCGGGCTCTGGACTGGTCAAGCCCAGAATGAGTTGACTGCGCCGGAGGCCAGTGGGCAGCAGCTGAGCTGCGCTCTGTGCAGGCACCGCTCAGGGTACCCACACCGGACATGTCCTCCTAGGGCCTAGGGGTGCAGGCGGGGCTCGGGCACGGACCCCATCCTCATGAGGCATCTGGTGTGGAGGGCTGGGGAGGCAGCTGCTGTCCCTCCCTTAGGTCCCCTCAGGCTCAGCAGGGGTCAGAGATGCACCATGGTGCGAGGATACCCAGGGCGTGACTCCCCCTTAGAGGGGCCCCCTGCCCGCCCATCAGCCCCTTATTGTACCAAGAAAAGAGGTCCCCAGGCCTGGAACCCCTAGACCAACCTGGCAACGCCTGGGCCGCTGGGAGCACCCGAGGGGCCGTCCCTCCAGCTCCCACTTTAGGGCCCGGCGCTGGGCAGCTCCGCTCCGCCCAGAAGACCCCACGCTGCCCATTCAGCTCAATCCCCATCCCCCAGCCCGTGCAGCTTCCCTCCGCTCTCTGGCCCCCAGCCCCATCTCCACGTGCCCTCTGGAGCACGGTGGCCCCCTCCTAACAAGGACTGCCAGGTCTGCGTGGGCGGCCTGCGATCCTGTTCCCCTGACCACCCGGTCCGGCCCTGGTTCCCCCTGAGGCCTTCCTCCGCTGGAGGCTTTAGGTGGGTGGCTAGGCCAACAGCCAGCTTCAGTCTCACCCCTTAGCCCTCTTCCACCCCTTCCCCCTCCTCCCTCTGCCCAGCCAGGCCCCAGGCCCCCGGGGGTGGGCATCCAGGTAGGGCTGGGCTGGGATCTTGGTGCCCAGGCAAAAAAGGGTCTTAAAAAAATGAGAAGGGAAAATAACCAAACACCTTCTCCCCGTCTCCCTCTCTCTGTGTGCCCCCTCCCTCCCTCTCATCATAAAATAAGGAATTTATTTTTCTCTGCACCTGGGGCTGCAAACAACCACTCCGTCCCGCTGTGCTGGGCCGGGTTTATTTGGGGTGGGGGGACGGGCAGGGGGGACCGTTTGTTTGCTTTTGCTTTTGCAAGAAAAGGGTGGGCAGGGGCTGGCGAGGCCACGGGGGACCCTCTCCCACCCCCACTCACTTGACTGCCCCCTCTACTTCCCTTTTCCCTTTCTGGGGCTGAGGTTGAGCAGAGGGCACCCGGGGCCCACGACTGCACCCTCTGACATCTTTGAACTCAGGAGAGCTTTGATGCCTTAACCGTCCCCAGCCCCACACCACTGTCACCCTCTCCTCAAGTAGCGGGCGGCTGCCGGGCGGGCTCAGCCTGGATGACCCACCCAGGAGTACGACCCTCTGCTATTGCCCTTTCTGGAGCCTCCGGATCCCCGGAAATTGGCCTCACAAATAAAGCCAGCCAGGAACCGTCTTGCCCAGATGGCGTGGAGCTCGACCGCCCACTCCCGTCGCTCCGTGCCCCCAGACCCGTCAAGCGCCCCCTCTGCACGCCCCACTGGTCCAGTCTCCCTCTGCCCGTGGGCCTGCCACCTCTCGGGACCTTCTCAAAGGGACATGCAGCCCTAGTGGCCTCTGCCCTCCAGCCCAAGGGCCAGCTTGGTGGGCGCTCCAAGCCCCCAGTCTCCCTCCAGTGACCGGAGCCCACGGGGGTGCTCAGAGGTCCAGCAGACCAGGTGGATCCCACAGGGGAGGCGGACTGGGGCCAAGTCACTGATGGGACCAGGCCAAAGCCCTCAGCTGGGGAGAGGCCGAGGCCCGAAAGGGGACACCCCAGCCCGCTCGCCGATGGCTCCAGGGAGCAGAGCTGGCCTCCAGGCCGGGCTCAGGCCAGGGCCCTGGTCCTGCCTGTCCTGGAGCCCCTCTATGGGGCGTCCTGTGGGCCGCCCTGGGCTGGGCGTGTGGGATGCTGGGTGCAACACCCGGCCGCCCCTCTGCCCTGCGCTTCCCCTCTCCAAAGCCAGGACTCCTCTCGGCTCTGGTTCCCCATCAGCCTGACCACCCTGAGGCCCCCGAGACCCCTCATGGAGGCCCCTCTTCCACTTCCCGAGGGGATGCTCAGAGCCTTGACAGATGCAGTGGGGCAGCCTTTCTGAGTCCCCCGTCACCGCCTGCAGCAAGGGCCACCCAAACCCCTCGGGAGCCCGGCCCTGCTCCTACCTGCCCGCAGGTCTGTCCAGGTCTGCCCTGTTTCAGGCACATTTCTGGGGTTTCCTCTGCACCCCACCTAACGAGCCCTGCTGGGCTGGGCTGGGCTGGCGGGCCAGCTGGGCCCCTCCATGCCCAGCACCAAGTGGTGGGCTCCTGTGGTCTGGGGAGACTGAGGTGGACAGAGACCCCCGCCTTCCCCAGAACATGACCTGGATCTGTGGCTTTGAGACCAGAGTGCAAGTGGGACACCCTCGCCTCCGGGGGGTTGGCAGGGAGCCTGGCTCTGGACGGGTTTCGGCCTCAGACAGAGGAGAGGGGACAGAGGAGGTCGGCTGAGGGGGTGGGGGAGGGAAGCACCCAGGGGGAGGGACTGCTGCCAAGAGGAGGGGGCACTGGGGGCACTGGAGGCACTGGGGGCACTGGGGGCACTGGGGGCACTGGGGCACTGGGAGCACTGGGGGCACTGGGGGCACTGGGGGCACTGGGGGCACTGGGAGCACTGGAGACACTGGGGGCACTGGAGGCACTGGAGGCACTGGGAGCACTGGGGGCACTGGAGGCACTGGGGGCACCGGGGGCACTGGAGACACCGGGGGCACTGGAGGCACTGGGAGCACTGGGGGCACTGGGAGCACTAGGGGCATTGGGAGCATTGGGGGCACTGGAGGCACTGGGAGCACTGGGAGCACTGGAGGCACTGGGGGCATTGGGAGCACTGGGGGCACTGGAGGCACTGGGAGCACTGGAGGCACTGGAGGCACTGGGAGCACTGGGGGCACTGGGAGCACTGGGGGCATTGGGAGCATTGGCAGAGGAGGCCGGCTGCGGGTCTGAAAGCATCCGGCAGAGCGAAACACAGGCAGGTTGCACGGCACCTGTGGAACTCGCCTCTCCCACTGATCTTCCGATGGAGCCCGGGCCCACATCTGTCCCCAGACCAGCCCCCTGACCCTCGGGCCCCCTTGAGCAGAGAGCCGGAACACTCCTCCCTCCCAGTGGACCCCCTCTCAGCCCTGCCCTGGGCCTTGGGATGTTCATGTGTGGACAAATGGCATGTGCCCATGGGGCCAGCTGGCCACCGTGGCTGTCCCCTTGTGGACCCGGCCTGACACCTCAGACAGCAGAGAAGGTGGCTCAGCCCGCCCCACGCTTGGAGCCCATGGAACATTCCAGCAGAGACAGTCCCCTGGGGCTGGGGTCCAATGCTGAAGGCCCACCTATCACTGCCCCCACGTGTCCGTCTTGGCCTGGCTCTCAGGCCCCCAGCCCCACTTGCTGTCTGCCCATCTGACCCAAGCCCAGAAGCAGAGCTGGGTCCCTGCTAACTACGGGGCTGGCAGCCTGGAGCGGGCCCTGGATTGCGGGTGATGTCACATCCTGTGAACACATTAGTGAACCGGACAGGCCACGGCTTCCTCTCTGTCGGCCAGGCGGGGCCTGGGTCCTGAGAAGTGAGGGGTTAAGCCTGGACACAGCCCCGGCTTTCTCTGGCCCCCTCCATCCCACACTTCCCCAGATGCCCCCGGCCCTATGCCCTCTCCTTCCCTCCTCCTGCTGTCCCCAAGGCCTCAGCCCCACCCCCTGCCCCCGCTGTCTCCTGGTCCACTTTGGCTCTCTCTGGCCACAGTGTTTCTGGGGGTCTTCCAGGCTGCTCTCTGGGTTCCCCCCCGCCAGCTAGCACGTGCCATGCCCTGCGGTGGGAGCTGGGTGGAAGCCCCCCAGGCGGTCCTGGGTGGCCACAGGGCCTGGTGGGTGGGCAGAGGCTGGGGGTGGGACTCCTCAGGCCCGGGGATGCCAGCGTGGCCCCCTGCCGCCACCCCACCCGCCATCCAGCCTCTGCCAGGTTTCTGAGGGGCACTGTTATTAATATTATTATCACAGCCACCTCAAAAACTGCGCTAAGCCCCTGGAGTGATTTATTCAGCGTGCAGCCTTATTGATTAGGCCGACCTCCCAGGGTGGTGGGGGAGGGGTGCCTTGGCTCTGGGGGTCGCTGGTCTCGGGGGGCCGCCCGCTTGGCGCCCCGGGGCATCAGCCCGAGTCTCGGCCCCTCCCGCCCCACTGTCCCCCACCCCAGAGAGGGCCCAGCCTGAGGGAAGAGACATCCCCTCCTCCTGGGAGACCGGAGAGGCTGCTCAGCCCCGAGGGGCAGCGGGTGATTGCACCTGCAGCCGTGGCTGGTGCAGAGCGGAGGCGGGGCCAGGGCCCCTGCGTCCCGCTCCACCGTATCTATGTGGGGGGGTCCGTGGGGACCCCCCCAGCGCAGCCCCAGAGCCCTGGAGACATCTGTGCTCACCACCGCTATGGGCGGGGTCTCGCTCCAGACCTGCCACCCCCAGCCCCCCACCCCGGGCTCCTCCGCACCAGCCCTTTCTCACCCCCCAGACACGCTGCGAGCCTGCAGGTGAGGGCTCCACTGTCCCAAGGGAGCCGGTGGTCCCGTCCTCCTTCAACGGCTTCAGGGCACGGTGGGCGTTGTGATCACGGGCCCCCAGAACCTGCTGGCCAGGCCCTGGGCCCCCCGGAGTCCCCACCAGGGCCACCAGCCACCACTGGGATGTCAAGGCCTCAGCCGCCCCGCCAAGACGAAGCTCCTGTCACCCCGCACCCCCAGCGGTGCCCCCCAGCCTCCAGTTCACTGGGACCCCAGGACGCCACCCAGGCCCCATTGCCCCCCGAGTCCAGAGAAGCCAGGGTGCTGGGCCGTTGAGAAGCTGGGGCTCAGTGTTGGGATCCGAGGAGGGTGGTAGCTGCAGAGGGGTGGGTGCTGGGGGGACAGCCTGGGCCCCAGAGGCCGTGCCTTGCGGGGAAGGCCTGCGGGGTGTGTGTCTGGGGCTGGGCGGGGCTGGAGGGCGTGTGGGAGGGCGTAGCGTCCAGGGCCAGGGCGCAGAGGGAGGCTGCGTTCCTTGTAGGACGAGGAGGGAAGGCAGGCAGGCGCCTCCCTGCCCTGGGGGCTAGGTGCGGGCTGCCGCGGATGGATGGACTCCAGTTCTGATGTGAGGCTGCTAGGCTGGGGAGAAGGGCTTGGGATGAGGCCTCCGGCCCCCGCTGTGATCTGGGGTGCAGGACAGGGCAAAAGGGACCCGAGGGGAGAGGGGGCCCAGGCTGGTACTGCACCCCTCTTTCGGATGTGGGTCTCGGGGTTCTCCCGAGGACTGAGGATGGAGGGGTTCCAGCAAGGGGAGAGGCAGGGAGGTGAGGCACAGTGAGCTGGGGGTCTGGGCGGCATGGAGCCCCATGTGCTTGGAAGGAGGCTCAGAAGAGGGGGGTCCCCTCGGACTCACGGGTCCGGCCTCGGCCCCAGAAAGCTCAAGCACGTGGTGCTCTCCTCTGGGGGCCCTCGTCCCCCTCCACCCAGGTTGCATCAAGGGGTCCAGGAGTCCCCTCCCTGCAGCTCGGCTACCTCGTCCCCCAGGAGCAGGGCCCAAGCGGCCAGGAATCCCGCGGGCACCTTCCGTGGAGGGGAAGGAGGCAGCTGCAGCTGCAGCTCCAACGCGCCTGGAGCCGTCTCCCCCTGCCCTTCTTAGGGCTAATAAAAGGGACCGTAAGCCCTGTGTGTGTACAAAGCGCCCGTATAAATGGCTCCCGGTTATAACGACATTCACAGCAGTGTGGCCGGGGGGTGGGGGGGGGGGGTGGACACCATCCCCAGCATGGCCCGGCCCACCCAGGGACAGGGACAGCCCCACCCCCACCCCAGGGCACGACCCTCTCCAGGACCGGCTGGACTGGACAGAAAGTCCCCCGGGCCAGTGACGCAGGAGGGGCTCCGGGAGAGGAGGGAACAGGGCCGCGCTCTGGCGCCCCTGGCCCAGGGCTCCCGGTTGTACGTAGGTACTGGTGGCTCCGGTGGCCAGTCTCTGGGAGTGAGGTGGGCTGTGGCCTCTGACCTCCACGTGGCTTGTCTCCCAGCTGCGAGCCTTGGTTTCCTCCGGTGACTCCGGGGGCATCGGCTGTGGGCACGGGGACAGGCCTGTACAGGTGCCTCGCTCCAGGCGCCGGCCCCCGAATCCTTCTCCCAGCCCCCAGGTGCAAGCAGCCGTGGCCTCGAGCCCCCAGGAGCCGACAAGCCGGGGCAGGGGAGTGGGTGCCAGGCCCAGGCCCAGGGTGACGACGTGGGAGACGGGAGCCTCGGGCTGGGTCACGAGCTGTGCCGTCCCCTCGGCAAAGCCCCGAAGGAAAGCTCTGGGAATTAAGTCTTGTCCCCCCCCCCACCTACCACCCCACCCCGGCTCCGACTTGCTCCATCTCTGATGGTGCCCTGGGAGGACAATGGTTCCCTTTTAAGGTGACTCTCCCATTAGGATTCCTCAGTAGAGAGTGTGCAAATGGAATCCAAATCCGAGGTGGGGCCCAGGGGCGGCCACAGCGAGTGACAGGTGGAAGGGACCCCCCCGGGGCCACATTTATGGAGTGTTCTGGCCCCCAGCTGTCAACCTAGGGCAGATGGCCTCCCTCCCGTGTGTCAACTCTCCTGTCCTTGTTTGACCCAGAGCGAATATTTTCCCTTTAATAAAATTCTGGGGAAGAATTGCCAGCTTCTGGTTTGCAGGGGCATCGTCTCCCACAGAACACGTGGTCCTGAGCCACTTGGTAAAAGTGGGCGTTGTGGCCGCAGACGGGGTGGGCTGGGAACACCGATGCCCGAACTGCAGTGCTTGCCCATCACCCTGGTGTAAATAGTCCCCTCACGCTGGTTCTCAAGTGCTTGCCCATCGCCCTGGTGTAAATAGTCCCCTCAGGCTGGTTCTCAAGACACGACAGACATCACCGGGCACAGACAAGGGAAGAGAACCGGCCATCATGGGCCTTGATCCACCCCACACCCCTATGCCCGTGACCTTGGGAGGCTCTCTAGTTCATTCCCAGCCTCCTCTCTCCCCTCCAGGCCACCTGTCCTGACTGGGCCTTCTCCAAGCAGCCAGCATCCCTTGGAGACAGAGAGGAAATCGGCTTGAGTAAACGAGTCCCCACAGGGAAGGGACGTCCCTGCAGGGACTGGGGCTCTCGCCTGCTCAGCACCCTCGGCTGCCCCGAGTATCCACAGGGCAGACGCCCAGGGCTGGGGATGCAGGGTTGTTACGGAGTCCGCCGGGCAGCTGGTGGGGCTGGGGCTCCTGAGAACGGTGCTCGGGGTGGGCTCTGCACCCGCTGCCGTCTCGGGAGCCTTCACGTCCCACCAGGAGCCAGGGCAGCCGGGCGCCCTGGGCAGAGATGCTGTCCGTGCCCCTAACAGCACTCCGTCCACTTTGCTGCACCCGGGATTGGGGGTGTCCAGGGTCAGCAGGGCCTTCACCTCCACTGCAGGTGACAAAGACTCCTACCTCTGCCGTGGAGAGCAAGGAACAGGGCGTGAGCCCTTTCTGCCACCACCCCGGCGCCCGGCTCCCGTCACCTCACACCGGGGCTGGGGCAGCAGCCCCGCCCCCCGCTGCCCCACTCTGGGTCCTGCACACAGTAGGCGCCCTCTGCACGGCCAGCCTCGAGGCGGCCCCAGGGCTGCCCCCGACCCCTGCCGTCCTTCCTCTGCCAGCCATCACAGGTTAGGGGCACCAGCTGCCACCCCGGATGACGAGATGGTTGCCTCCCTCTGCCCTCCGTGTTGAGAGAGAATTTGAGGGGGCAGCGCGGTGGGGACCAGAGGGCGGAGGCCGCTCTGCTGACCACTTTCTCGGCAGCAGTCGTCCCGTTTCTGAGCCCAGCCTTGCTGGCTCTGGGTGGACGGCCCAGACTTGTGAGAATCCGGGGCTGTTGCTCCAACCAGGCCTGCCCTGGGGGATGGGGAAACTTCTGCTCAAACCCCACCATTCTGCAGAACTTTCCCGCGGTGGGATGTTCTGGACCTGCGCTGTCCAGCCTGGGAGCCCCCAGAATGTGCCTCCTTTAAATTCATCATGACGTAAGCAGCCTCGCGCAGCTGAGTGGCTCCTGTTGGCTGGTGCAGGTTTGAACCGCGCTCTCAGCACCAGACGTGCAATCCGAGAGGCGGCCACACGCATCGTTCTGCCCCGTAGTGTAGAGTCGCTGGGGAAAGTGCAGGATGCCCAGGTAGATCTGAATTTCAGGCAAACAAAGAATGTTTCTCAATACGAATATGTGCCGTGCAATATCTGGGACACTGCTGGGGACGTACATATATGCTAAGCAATTATTTGTCTTTGTCTGAAATTCAGAGTTTACCAGGTGCCCTGTATTTTTTTTTAATATTTTATTTATTTATTTATTTAGTTCTTGGCTCTGTCGGGTCTTGGTTGCGGCACGCGGGATCTTCCGTTGCGGTGTGTGGGCTTCTCTCTAGCTGTGGCATGTGGGCTCCAGGGTGCGTGGGCTCTGTAGTGTGTGGCACGTGGGCTCTCTAGTTGAGGCGTGCGGGCTCAGAAGTTATGGCGCGTGGGCTTAGTTGCCCCGCGGCATGTGGGATCTTAGTTCCCCGACCAGGGATCGAACCTCCGTCCCTGCATTGAAAGGCGGATTCTTTATCACTGGACCACCAGGGAAGTCCCATGCCCTGTATTTTTATTGGCTAGTCTGGCCACCCTACAAGTTACAAGTTGGTCCTTCAGCAGCAGGACAGCCTGGGTCCAGACTAATCACTCAGTGGGCGGTCTGAGCAGGGGGTGGGGAGGCCGGCATTGGGTCTGCTGTGGTCCCTGAGGACAGACGGAGTCATGGCCGAGCACATGGAAGGCAGGGGACCTGCAACCCAGGCTGCCTCTATTGACCGTGCTCCCCAAGGCTTCCCGGGGTCCTGCCTTCCACACAAGCCCCGTCTCTACCCTTGGACACTGGTTCTGCTGGTCCACGTCCAGACAGTTGGTTCGAGATGTGGGGAGGCACCCCTGGCCTCCATCCCATGCAGCCTGTTCAGGGGTCCGGGCTCCTTCCTGGGCGGTCTGGCGGGCAGAGGGTCCACTCCTCCAAGGCCTCCCAAGGCGCCGGGGGCAGGCCTCCCGGCCCTGGGGTGCAGCTCTGGAGAGCCCCCAGCTGCGGCCAGACTCTGATTCTGTCCCGTCTCCCGCTCTGGGAGGACTGGGCCCCTCTCTGCACTCCGCCTGAGGCTCTCCCGCCCCCTCCCCCAAGGGTGTACGGAGCAGCGCTGGGAGGGGGGTTGGTGGGGCTACAAGCTCTGAAGACAATTCCTTCCTGACTCTGCTTGCAGGGCCTCACGTCTAGGAAGGAGAGGGGGGCCCCTGTGCATGTGCACGGCTGTGTGCAAATGTGTGCAAGTGCGTGTACACGGTGTGTGTGGATGTGTGTGCAGTGTGGCTGTGCCGTGTGCACTCACATGTTCCCTGGGGGAGGCACGGCACGGGGCTGGAGAGCCACCATCGCAGTGGACGGGTCTGGACCAGGGCCACCCCTTCCTGTCCCTGTGTGCCACCATCCTGAGCCGTGGTAAGGGCACAGGGACCTGGGTCCAGGGCCTGGCCTTGGTCCCCTGGCTGAGATGTGGCCCTTCTCCCCTCCTCTCCCAGGAGGAGGGACGTTGCAGGACCAGGACAGTGGAGGATGGTGGGTTGCACTTTGGGGGGGGTGGGCTCCAGCCAAGATGCAACTGGGGCTTCCCAACCTGGCCTGGAGACAAGGGGGACTGTGTGAGGGTCCCCAGCACCCCGCCTCCTCATCCTGGCTTCTCGGCTCTCCCACGCCGGTGAGCAGCTCGAGTTTTTGGGATGCTGGCCCCCCCGAGAGGCTGCCTCCTGGCCGTCTCTCCCTGGGGTCCTGCTGCTGGCTGTGGCCTCTGTCCTTGTCTGGGACACCTCCTGCGTGTGGGCCCTGGAGGACCCACTGCCCTGGTGGAGGGGTGGTGAGAGCCCTGTCGTGAGCTCTGCTGCCTGGGGGTCCCCGTGTGACTTGCAAATGTAGATCGTGTTTGGTTACATTTAATAGAGGAAGGAGAGGAGCGTTTCTTCTGAAACCACCTCGTTGGCCCCAGACCAAGCGCAGGAAAGCAAGGACATCAATCTTTCCCCTTTTAAAGCAAGTTTTCTTCTTTTATTTTTTTCAAGGAAAATAATTCCAGACTCCACTTTTCCTTATGTGCCTTCCAGACAGGGACCCCTCCCAGGGCTGCGGACCCCAGGCTGGGCTGCCAGCACCACGGGGCAGACGGGGCCTCCCTCCACCCCGCTGGGGCTGCCACTGTTCCTTCCCTCCAGGGCAGCCTGGGGCCCTGAGCTGAGGCTGCACCCCAGCACCTGCTCCCGAGGGGCAGGGGGTCCAGGGGGCTGGGTGCAGGAGCCCGCAGGCGGGGGCGTGTGGACAAGCCTCCCCAGGAGAGGCTGGGGAGGTGGGCTTGCTGGCTGACCGGGCAGTGCCCAGGCTGCGCAGAGACCCCTTGGAGGGGGAGGGGGCTCCCATAAGGGCTCCGCTCTTCCCCAGCTCACCTCCAGCGGCCTCCAGCCCCGCTCAAGGCCGGTGTCTGTCCTCCTCTGCCTCTCCCATCCCCCACGGCCTCCCCGCACGCATCCAGGCCTTTCTCGTTCCTGCGTCCTCCCTCTGATATCCGGCCCCCACTCCCCGGGGTGCTCGAGTTTCCTGGCGCCTCGGAAGCTTGAGCCTCCCGTTGGACAGCATAAAGGATGGTCAAGGTCACATAGGTCCCCGCTGCAGGAGGAAAGAAATAAAAGCCTTCTCCCAACTGGCAACAGGGCCAGAGCAACCAGAGCACTGAGGACGAGGACACGTGTGTGGGGTCCCAGTCGCGACCCAGGCCCGCCGTCCAGCACGGGTTCCTCCTGGGCACCCTCCCCCTCCTCCTCCCCCTCCCCCCAGGTGTGCACGGGGACCTGTGAGGGTGGAGCCACTGGTGTCTCCCTTTGCCCCAAAGGGCTCCGTCACCCCAGACACCCCTCTTTAGCCAACAGGCACATTTCTGAGGGCCAGCCAAGTGGGCGGTGGGTCCCAGGGACTCCAAGGCCCTGCCCGCCCTGCCCCTGTGGACCACCTTCCCCTGAGGGAGGGGTGGGAAAGCTCGTTGCTTAAGAGGACGTCGGGAGGGCCACCTGGGCAGAAAGGCTCGCCTCCCCGTGGACGACTGCTCAGATCGTCCTGGTGCACCGCCCTCCACCCCACCGCCAGTCGCCCACACCCTGCCTGTGTGTCTGTGCAGTGCGCCTTCAGAGTTTTCCAAACTCCACCCCCCCCCGCCGGGCCTCCTGGGCCAGAACGGCCACTCCTGCACCTGCCTGCTGCCCGGAGTCGGGTACGAGAGCAGGCTGGTAGAGGACTGCTGGTAGGGCACTGTCATCTCCGGGGGCACGACCCTGTCTTCTGCCCTCTACCTTACCCTCCAGCTCCTGCCACCCGATGGGCACAAATAACCACGTCACCCATGGGAAGACCCCAGGGCAACCCACAAGAGACCTCAGGGAGACGTCAGTCCCTCTTCCAGCCTCGCTCCAGTGTCTTGACCCCTGGCTTCTCAGGGACTACCTTCCTGTCCCCAGGTGGCAGCTGGCTGCTGGGGGCCCTGCCCTCTGCTGACGGGGCTGTCCTGGAGAGCACAGGGTGCGGGGTGGGACTCCCGCAGCAAAGCCTGCACCCTGGCCCGGGAGCCGGCGGGCAGTCGGCCTCGGGAAGGTCCCCTGACTGGCAGGAAGGGCAGCCAGCCCAGTGGGCTGAGCAGCCGAGGGCCAGGGGCACGTTTGCAGGGAGAGGTCGGTCCCGGCAGAATGCCCACTGTGTACCCGCCCCAGGGGACGGCCTGGGGTGCCGGCGAGGAGAGGACAGGACAGATGAGACTTGGGCCCTGGCTGTGGGAGCGCACAGGCCGGGAGGGCTGCCCAGTAGGGGGGACCCGTGGACAGGCGTGGAGCTGGGTCCTCGTGGGCAGTGGGCTCCGGGGGAGGGGGCCGTGAGCAGGGCCCAGAGAGGAGAGGAGGTCCTGGCATCTGCACCCTGGAGGCCCAGAGGCTCCCGTCCCCGAACCGGGTGGGGCCAGTCCCGCCCCCTACTTGACAGATGGGGAAACCAAGGCCTGAGAGGGAGGGGGTTTGCCCGAGGCCACAGAGCCCTGAGGAGCACGTGGCAAAGCCCGCGGGGAAGCCCCCCACATCCTCCGCACTCTCCCGGAGAGGGGCCTGCCTGATGGGGGCCTCCGGGCAATGGGCAGATGCAGTGGTTGCTGCCTCCGGGGCCGCCATGACCTCAGCGGCAGGACGGTTGGGCGCCGACCCGCCAGGCGTTCCAGGAAGAACCTCTCCAAGGAGCCAAGCTCCCGGGTCTCTCGTCCCCGACCAAGGAAAGCAAACACGGGAAGCGGGAAGCAGTTGAAAGTGAGAAACTTTAGCAAGTGAGAGCTTGCGAGGCCAAGGGCCTCCAGGAGAGAGACATCACGCGCAAAGCATGGCCCAGGGCCGCCGCGCGTTCTTTCCATGGTCGGCAGCTGCTCCTCGCGGCCCCCCCTGCCTGGCCTCTCTCCCCCGGCCCACCCGCCTCGCTCCCACCCCCAGCCCCCCGCCCAGCCCGCCCAGCCTGCCCTGTGAGGCCCCCACCATCTGCACTGGGAAAAGGGGGCAGGACCCCCTCCACCCCGGCTGCTGGTCTGGGGGGCACCCAGCCTGCCCACAGACCCCCGGCAGGGGGAGAAGGGCCGAGGGACAGGCCAGGCCAGAGGGCGGGAGAGTGAGTCCAAGTGCCTGAGCCCCGTGCTGGAGGCAGCCAGCCCCTGGTGCCCAGGTGTCCACGAGAGCCACTTCAGGGCACAGCGATTTCCAGCCTTACAGCTCGGTTCTCGTCCCAAAGAGGCAGGAATGTGGGCACTGGGGACGGCCGAGACCCCAGAAAGGTTATGAGCTGTGGAGGTGACAGCAGTACACGTGGAAGGGCAGCTCCCCCTCGGGTTTTCTCCACACCCACCCACGTGTCCCCTCCACCCTGTACCCTTCCCCCTTGCCCCCAGCTTTCAGGCCCAAGAGGGGAAGGGGCCGGTGGTCGCAAACAGGGGTTGTCACAGCAGGGCAGTGCGTGGAATGATGAGGGTCCCCGTGGGGCACCCCCTTGCCCACAAGGCCCAGCCGGCTCTGTGCTGAGGACATGGGGCCCCTCTCTCTGCGAAACCAAGGAGCCCAGGCTTCCCCCACACACACACCCCCACTGAGCCGGGACCACCCAGCTCTTATCTGATGGCTGGGGCCAGAGCGGGGGCAGGAGAGGTGTGGGCTCCGGCCAGCCTGTCCCTTGCAGCCTTGCACCCCCTTCCCCACGCCAAGTCCTGTCCTCAGCAGGGGACAGCCTCACAGTCCCTTCCTGCCAGCTGTCCCCTCCCGTCTCCACCTCCGAGTGGCAGCCCCAGCTGCTGCAGCCCGCCTGGCCTCGGCCCACCGCCGGGCCCTGCCGCCAGCCCCCCTCCCGCTCAGGCTGGGTGCGGGGCCTTTTTTGGGCCTGTCCACCGCAGGGCACCCAAGCCCACCGAGGGGAGGCCAATCAGCACAGGCACGCAGGCTACGGACAGTGGCTATTTCAGGCTGGTGTGGGTTTCTGTCCTCTGCCCAAAGAGGAAGAGAATGTGGACACCTGCCCGACAGGCGCCAGCCGGGCGCCCTGAGACCCCAAAAAGGGCAGCCAGGGCCAGGCGGAGAGGTCACCTCGGGCCGTCTCCTTTCCGCTCACGGGCTCCCAGACTTCATTCCTGGCGGTTTCAAGGCCCCGTGGCCACCACCTCCCCAAACCTGCCGTGTTCTGGGAGGGCTTGGAGCGTTGGCCCCTCTCAAGGGCACGCAGGCTGAGGTGGCAGGCAGAGTGCGCGTGCAGCTCTGTGCTTGCGCCTTCTCCCTGCCCCAGCAGACCTCAGTCCCCACAGCCCCCTCGTGGCCCCGGGCCTTTGGGGCAGCCCACCCGGCTCTCCGTGCCCATCAGGAAGGCCCGAATGTGGGGCTGGGCTCGCCAGGTCTCGGGGACAGTCTGATCCGCTCTCATCTGCAAAGTAGCGGGGCCGGGGTGCAGGGCTGGCGCAGGCTCAGGCCGAGCTAGGAGCCTCGAAGGGAGGGGCTGGCCCCCCCCCCCCCCCCCGCACTCTGCCTGGGATCCTGGGGAGGGGCCGTCTCCCTCCTGAAGGCGGGGCAGGCAACCGGCCCACAGCTCCCTCCCGGGCGGAGCGTGCAGCAAGCCTGCAGGACGGTGAACGTGACCCTCTTTGCCCTCCCCAGGCGTCTCCTCTCCTCATCTGCCCTGTGCTCCCAGAAAGCCAGAGTGAGCCCGAGCAGGCCTGCCCGTGTGGCCAGAGCAGGTGCAGCTGGGGAGGGCAGGAGTGAACGCATCGCCCAGAGGACAGTGGGCAGAGCAATGGGTGGAAGGATGGGGCAGACGGTGCCAACTCGGCCAGTGTCCTGTGAGCATCCAGAGTATCTGGGGCTCGCTCCGAGGGTCACGTCCTCCGGGGAGACTCCCTGGATGGCGCTTCTGGGGCCGGACACACCTGAGAACACTCTTGCAGGCGGCCTGTTTTCCTTCCAGGGAAGTGTGCAAAATGGGCACAGAGTTTGCAGAAGTGGCCAAACCGCTCCTGCCCCCGGGCCGGGGGGTTGGCAACAGGCGCCGCCAGGCAGCGGGAGCACGGGGGCCTCCAGAGGCAGCTTACCCAGGCCCTGGCCTGAGACCCCCGAAAACAGAGCCGGGGCCGCCCTGCCACACCCTGGGTGGAGCTCCCGCCGAGCCCCGGAGCTGCCCCAGCCCCCGGCCCCCATGCCACCCCTGGCCATGCCCACTTTGGGCGATGGGCACCCGGGGCCAGCAGCCCTCCCTGAGCTAGTGGGCCGCCAGCTCAGCCTGTTGCGAGGGGTGCGGAGCTGCGGCTGTGCGGGAGGCACGAGGCAGAGCCCAAGTTCGGCTCAGCCTGCGGGGTCCAGCACTTTCTCTGGAACTACACTCCTTGGAGCAGGGACCGGAGGCTTCCCACCAACCAGAGGCTCTTGGGGGAGCTGCAGCCGGAGTGGGGGGCGCGGGGGATTGAACCGGAGGGCTTCGAGGGCCCTGTGCGCTCAGAGCCGGTGCAGGCAGGAGTGCCGGCTGGCTTTGGGACCCTTCGGTTCGGGACCAGCAGTAGCTCTGCCCGCAGGGAGCTTGCGGTCTCCCTGGGTGGACGCCAGGCCCACTGGACGCGGATGTCCAGGGATAGCACTGAACTGGTAAATGGGAGGTGCGCCCTTCCTAGGGCACCAGGCCTGGTTTGGGGGCCAGTGCTCCGTCCAGAAGGGGGGCTTTGGCTGCGCAATCTCCATTTCTCTCGACAAAGCCAGGAGAGCGGGTCAGGGTTCTTGGGCAGGAAAGGCTGAGGCTAGTGACCGCTGGCCCAGAGGTTTTTGGTCCTGGCCCAGCACAAAGTCCGGCTGGGGCCGCAGAGCTGGTGGTTATGCAGGGGCGCTCCCGAGCCCCATTTCCTCTTCAGGGTAAGATGGAGGTTTGGGTTTTACCCTCCTCACTTTTCCAAATCCTGCCAGGGGCTCCCTCACCCCTGACGGCTCCCTTCACCCTTCCATTACGCCAGGCCCAGTGGGGGTAGATACCAGCCCCATCGAGGGGCCCGTGGTGCAGGGCTGTGGGGAAGGAGTTTCGTGGAGCCCTGACTATTGCGAGAGCTGATGGAGGGTCCCCGGGGACCTTCAGCAGGGGACAGGCATGCAGCCGAGGCCCCAGTGTCCCCCCACCAGCCGCCTGCCCCAAGCAGGTGAGACCCAGGCTGGGTAGCGGGCAGGCAGGAGGCAGGGTGGTTGGGCCTCAGCGGATGGCTTTCGGCAGGGACACACCCCTCCGTAGGAGTCCTGCCCCGGGGGTCCCGGGGAACAGGGCACCTCCAGCCTCCATCCAGGTCTCCGCTCCTCAGGCTGTGGGGACAGTCAGCCCTGGGCCAGCCCGGCATGGGGCCAGGAGAGCAGGGGGGCGCTAGTGTGGGGATCCGTCCCCAGCACCCGCCCAGAGCCCGCAGTCACCTGGCGGCCCCAGAGCCCAGGAACGTGTGGTGCCCAGACACGTCCTCACCAGGAAGTGGCCGCCTTGCCAAGGGTGCCCGGCCGGAGCGGCTCCCCACGGCGGCTGAAACGGCCCACTGTGTCAGCAACTGTGCCCCCAGACGGGGCGTACTGGCCCGTATCCCCGAGGTGCTCCTGAAAGTCTGCATCAATAAGGCTTCATTGAAATGCCCCCGAGCGGGGTCACGGGGGGCCAGGGGGTCCTTCTGTGAAATAACTCATCTCAGGGTGCCTGCGTGCTGCGGGCACAGGGTGGGGGTCATCTGCCAGGACTTCTTAACGTGGCCGCCTGGGCTCTTGGTTTCCCCCTCAATCGGCGTGCAGCCGGGGGGAGTGCGGGGCGGGTTTCAGGGGCCTTGGTTTGAGCAGAGGGGTCGGGAGCCTTCTGGAGCCAAGGAGCCGGGGCGGCCAGAAAGTGCTGAGGGCGGGTGGTGGCAGGAGTCCGGCCCAGGGGCCGCCGACCACAGCGCCGCAGCCCTGCCGTGATAAATGGCTTCCCCAGCCGCCGGGTAGCTCTGCCAGGATCTCCTCAGCCTCTGAATTCCGTCTTGTTGACCCTGAGGCCCACCAGGGCCCTCGCACAGGGCAGCTTTGTGGAGGCGGTGATTTACGAGGCGCTGCTCCAGGTGGGGATCGTACGTGCGGGGCTGGCATCGGGGGGACGAGGGGTGTCCCAGAGGCCCTGCCAGCCCGGGGTGGGCAGCTCAGTGTCCAGCAGGACGGCAGCACCCTGGGAGCCCTGGAAACCATGCCTGGGTCTGAGCTCAGAGGTGCGGGGTCCTTAGGGACTCAGCGTCCCGACCCCAGGGACCCCGCAGCAGGTGAGGGCTCCTGGATGCCTGTTGAATGAGGCACAAGGAGGAGGCCAGGCCCCGTCAGGCTGCGGACCCTGCCATGTGGCACATGGGCTACATCCCCTGTCCCAGCTCGGTCCTCGAAGCCCAGAGGACATGAGTGTGGGGAAGGGCAGGGAACCTGTGGCTGCTCTGTCCCCGGCAGCTCCTGCCCACACCCAGCCCCTCCCAAGTCAACCGCACACCCGGGAAGCTTCAGGGGGTGGGCCCTGCCGTGCCAGGCCCATCGGCTGTGTCTGGAAACCCTCACACGCCAGCCCGAGCTCCCTGGGGCAGGCTTCACATCTCCCAGCACATTCTGGGATGGAGGTTCCTGCTTGTCTGTCCTCCAGGAAGCTCTCCTGGTCCCACTGGCCCTGGGATACCCCGCCATGCTGGCTTCTGCCACCCAGCAGAAGCCAAAGCCCCGGATGCCCTGGTTCCCACTGCCGGAGTGAACAGCCCGCAGTGGCCAGTCCCAAGGGGGACCTACGAGCCCCTGGGGACCTGAAGCTGGGGGCAGGGCTGCCAATGGTGGGGCGGCTGTGAAGCCCCCTTTGGTCTGGGCTTGCTGGTCTACCAAGGGTTCACAGTCTGAGCTCCGAGACTGCCTCTGGTCCCCCCGTGCAGGGCCCTTGCAAGCTGGAGAGCAAAGAGGCTCCTCTCTCCTGGGCGACGGCCGGAGTTTGGGTAGGCTGGCCGCCTGCGTCCTTGGCTCCCTGGGACCCTGAGTTCCTGGCGGGGAGGAAGCGGGCTGGGCCGGCCTCAGAGTCTCCTGGAGCGCCTGGGCCTGTGGCTCTCTCTAATTGCTCTTTCTAAGAAATCCCTCAAAATCTTTTGCAGAGAGAAAAGGCCAGAGGAGTGGCCTTGGCCTCTTCCAGGTGGCCAGCGGTGGGAGCCAGTGGCTTTGGGGATGGCAGCAATGTCATCAGCTCTGAGCCAGACCCAGAAACGGCTTTCCGGGGAGGCCGCCCTCTGGCTCCCCAAGACCAGCCATGGGGTTAGGGCGAGAGGAAAAAGTGAGCACCGGGTGAGGCCGAGCCTGTCCGCCGCCCATGGCTGCAGACGCCTGCACACGGGTGCTTACCCGCCCGAGGTTCGGGCCGCGTGCGGGGCCCACGGGAACCATGAGTGGGTCTGAGCAGAAACCCACCCCATCCCATCTCGGACCACGCGGCCTGGAGGGCCAAGACTCTCCCTCCTGCTGGCCACCCTGAGCAACCCCTCCCCTCCTGTCTCCCGCCTCCCCTCCTGTCTCCCCCTCCCCCTCCCCCCTCCCCCCCTCCTCCCCCCTCCCCCTCCCCCCTCCCCCCCTCCTCCCCCCTCCCCTCCCTCCTCCCCCCCAACCACCTGCCTCCCCCATCTTCTATCACCAGCCTGTACCTTCCAGACGCCTCTCTCCACGTTGGCAGTAGGCACCTTGGCCTCCACCTCCCCAGCCCAAACCCCCAGTGCCCCATTGCTTCCTGCTAAAGGACTCCCAGGTCCCCACTGTTGGGGACCAGCTGGCAGGTGGGTCCCACTGCTTTCTCGGCATGTGGGGGACTCTTGTCAGGCCAGTGGGGAGCCTAGGGCCCATCCAGGACCCCTGTGGGCAGAACCAGAGGGCTGCCAGGGAGAGATTTAGGGGACCAGGTACCTGGGTGGGGCTCCTAGGTCTCTCAGACTCAGGCCAGAGGTGCCCACTCGAAGGTGGCAGGTGAGGCCGAGCCCACACCTGGAGGACACCCATGGCCAAGACCCTGACCCACAAAACTGCAGGAAGGGAAGCAGGAGGGGAGAGGAGT
This sequence comes from Balaenoptera physalus, assembly GCF_965194825.1. Classification (NCBI taxonomy): domain Eukaryota; kingdom Metazoa; phylum Chordata; class Mammalia; order Artiodactyla; family Balaenopteridae; genus Balaenoptera; species Balaenoptera physalus. Next base: position 112,761,435 of record NC_138889.1, on the reverse strand, counting down.
GGAGGCCGGGCCCAGGAAGAAATGATGCTCAGGCCGGTGGAGGGTCCCCTCCCCCCGGCGGACGGAGGGTGGCCGAGCGCCCAGCTGGACCGCGGGCCCCAGTCCCTGGGGGTGTGGCTATCAGGTGGCGGCCGGCACCGTGCCCACCACGCCCCACAGCTGCCATTTGTCCTTCTGGGGGCTTCCCCCCGACCTCCCCCTCAGCATACCCCACCCAGGGCTCCACCCGCACAGCCAGGGCCCCATCTCCCTGCACCCCATTCCCTCCTGACCAGCCCCCCACCTCGCATCAATGTGGCCAGCCCAGGTGTCCCGGGTCCACGATGGGCAGCTGCTTTCTCAAGGAGAGGTATTTCCGACCCTGGCCCGGCCCGGGAGAGGCCTTCCCAGGGGGCCCGGCTTCCCCTTCCTCACTAATCCTGTTTCCTGTGTTTATCCCGCTGGGCCAAGAAGGAAGCTGCCTCGGAGGCCATGGGAGGGAGGGTCCCGCAGGGTCGGGGGCAGCATGGAGCGGCCGGCGCGGGCCCACATCCCCGGAGCCATCGGGTGTCTCAGGGAGGGGCTGGGGGGCAGGAGGGACCTGAGGCGATCGAGGAGAGTGGCTGGCCCAGGACAGCGGCTGAGGGTGCCCGGCCTGAGCGGCGGGTGGCCAGCTGGGCGCGGGGGCTCCGGCTTAGATGGGAGCCGCGGGGTCGCGGGTGCTTACACATGAGGGCCTCTGGCCTGAGCCACACTTGAGTCCCCAGGGTTCGCTCAATCCTTGTGGCCCCAGAGCTGCAGAATCCCTGCAGGACTGACATGGGGTTGGAGCCTGGGGGCTCTCATGGCCTCCAGCCAGGGACCCAGTCCCAGGCCCACCTCGGGGCAGCTCTGGGGGAGGCCCTCCCTCCAAATGCCACCCCAGAGCCCTACTGTTCCCCATTAGGGCAGCTTCAGAGATCCCCGGGGGGTCAGTGCTCCAGGCCACTCAGGGCAGGGGAGGGTCTTGTCCAAGGTGGAGTATGCAATCGTGTCTGACAGGGAAGGCATCTCTAGTCAGAGGGCATCTGGACCCTTTACCTGCTCCGGGCTCCAGGGTCGCCAAAGGGAGGGTCAGGGCCTGAGGACCCTGCAGCGCTGGGGAAGGAGGGCGGGGCAGATGCCCAGGGGCTATCTGGCTCCAGCCCAAGTGGGGTCCCTCCTCACCAGGGTTCAGGCTCAGGGCTGGAGGGTCAGTGCCAGCCCACAGCCCCTGGGGATGCCCCCTCCTCAGCCAGAGGCCAGAGGGCCAGGATCCTGCGGCAGGCTGGGGCCCTTGGTCAGATAATGCCTAATTGTCCAGTTTAAGCCCTGATTATCTTCGAACTTGGCCTGGAAAAACAGGTCTGGCAGGGAAGGGGCCAGGGCGATGGGGTTCCGGGGGGAGGGTTGAGCTCCAGGAGGGTGCATCCCGGCCTGGAGGCCAGATAAGGCCTGAGACTGTGGCCACTCGAGGCTGGTCCAGTTCTGTGACTGAGTGAGTTACCAGATATGGCCCTGGAGAGGGATGCAGGTGGGTGGAGACCCTGCCCACCCCCCCGGTCCTAGCATCCAGAGCAGGGCGTGGATCCCGTGGCCCCCAGGGAGGCCCTGGGGACTCCCCCGTGCTGGCAAGGAGAGGACACTTGGGCATGCCCGAGACCCATGGACGGGAGGAAGGGAGGCTGCCCCAAGGGTGACAGGAGGGTTGAGGGTGCCATGGCCCGAGCGGGGCCCTTCCCGAGGGGTGAGCTGCAGCCATGTTGGGTGATACCGAGCTGGCTCCCTGGGCCATGCCTGGAAGCTGGGCATGGGGTGGGGGGCGTGCCCAGCCATGGAAGGCTCTGCATGGGAGTGGGTGTCTCAGGAGGGACAGCCTTGCGCCTGAGGTTGGCCAGACACAGGGCCAGATGGAGCCACCATCAGACCCAGGAGTGGATCCTGAGTGTTTGGGAGGACAGGCCGTGACAAGGCCCTGGAGGTGGGGAGGCAGATACCTGATCCCCGGCCCCGGGGACCCCTTGGGGGTCTACAGCCTCTGCTGGTGGGAAGCCCGGCTCTGCTGACTCGGACATGGGCTGCTGGCTAGATGGCCTGGCAGCCCGGGTGGATGTGACCAGGAGGCGACCTCACCTCCCACATCCGGCCGGGGCTGTCAGGGAAAGTCAGAGCCCTCGGGAAGGCCACTGAGTGCTTCTAGAGCATGGGGCTGGGCCACCACCCTGCCGGCAAGGGGGGCTTCGAGTGACCCTCCAGGGTGCCACTGTGGGCAGATGTGCCCGAGCGGACCGGCTGCAGCCATCCTCCCCCTTCCCGTGCCTCATGCCCCCCGGGGAAGGCCTTTCCATGAAGCTGGAGCCAAGAGAGGGAGGGAGGCGTGGCAGGACCACGCAGAGCGGACCTCACCCGCCAGCCCACAAGGGACTCTGGGGCAGCCTGCGAGAGGCCAAGAGTAGCCACAAGTGCCCACAGCCTGCACCGGCCTCACCCAGAGGCCACCAGCTGGGTGACCAGCGTGAGCTGGTGGCGGGCATAGGAGGCGGGCAGCGGAGAGGTGGGTTTGGGGGACAGGAGGGAAGACCCCGCCTCCAGTAGTTCCCCTCCATCCCATTCTGCCCCTGCCCGTCCCAAGCCGGTCCCTCCCTGGGTTAGGGCCACCTCAGAGCAGCCGAGGGCCTCGTCCCACCTCCCGCCTCCCCCAGACTTTGGGGAGACTCCTAAGAAGGGAGATTCTGGAGCCCCTGAAGTTATACCTCCCGGCCTTTGCCGGGGACCGGGTGAACTGCTTGGCCTTGTGGTGAAGGTGACCCTGGCATCGTGGCCGGGACAGGGCCCGGCTCTCCCACCTGTGTGGGGAGGTGCGGCACCCTGAGGGTGGGAGCGACCACTTGCCCGAGGTCAGGGGGGGCGGGGATTCCCACCCACTGGCCCATGGGGAATCTGGAGCGGGGGGCCTCGGGGAACACACTTTGCAGGGGCACCTGTCGGGGTTACTCAGGAGGCACGGCAGCGAAGCAAGGGTCCCCACCAGCTCAGAGGACGCCCCAGCTTCCTCTCCGTCCCCTTGGGGGCGCTGCCCGCCCCGCCCAGCCCGGGCCTGTGTCCTGCTGGAGCCGCTCGCAGAGACCGGCACACTGCAGCCTGACCCCCGCACCCTGGGCTCAGGGCTGTGTGTCGGCTGCAGAGATAGATGGAGGAGGGCCCCTCCGCCCGACCCGAACCAGCCCCCCGCAGTGGGCAAGCGAGGGCAAAGGGAACCCACCCCTGAGGCCTGTTTGCTGTCCCAGCTGGGCTGCCCGTGTGCCCCTTCCTCAGGCTGCCCTGGACCCTGCAGATCTCAGCCAGACCTGAGTCTCTCTCTGCAGCCAGGCCCTGGGGGGCAGCAGGACAGAGAGCCTCTCTTCCGGGAAGGCATGTGGCTTCCATTGCCCCCAGCTTTTCAGGGTCAGCTGGGTCAGGGAGGTGGGGGGAGCTCCGGGATCCCATCTCCCCCCTCCTCAAGGGAGCCTGATACTCCGTCCCCAGAGTTCCGGGCTCTCGCCTGCCTGGGGGCCCGCCACCACTGGAACCCTCTTCACCTTCTCTCAAAGCACAGTCTGAGCTAGAAGGGGGCTCAGTGGGAGGGCGATGGGAGACCCCCCGAGGGGATGGGCTGGTGAACTCCACTTCCCCCCGCCCTGGCCTCCCACCCCTCACGCTGTGGGGAGACTGCGTGTCCTTCTGTCCCCTGCCCCGGGGAAGGGTAGATGTGTGTGACCAGCACCCCTCCTCCTGCCCCACAGCGAGCCACCAGCTGTCCCCTGAGACCGTCTCCGGCCTCTGGCTCCTCAGAAGCCCCTGCCCGTTGGGTCTAAGCGCTCAGGGTGCTTCCAGCAGCTCATGGAACCTGGGGTGCACGTGCTCCCATCTTTCTCCCCAGTGAATCCTCATCACAGGGACCTGGTCTGCACACCTCTGGGCCACACCCCATGATCCAAGGCCCCTGGAATGGGCTCCTGGGGGCCCCAGGCCATCCAGGCAGTGTCCTGCTCCCCAGCTGGGGTGGAGTGGCCGGCAGGCGGGGCAGTCCTTCCCGGGACGTCCCTGCCACGGAGGCCTGGCGTGCTGGGGAGGCTGTGGGGCGGTGGGTGGCCTGAGCCTCCTGGCCTCGCCCTTTCTTATCAGTGTCCAGTGTTTAGACTCAGGCCTGGGGGGCTTAGGGCCCAGCCGCCTGGGAGGCTCGTCCCGCAGGCCCAGGCTCAGGGGTGCATGCACCGTGGGCCTCAGCCTCTGCTTCCAGGGAGGCCAGGAGCAGTGCCGTGTTCCCCGAAACCTTTAGCCAATGTGAGAGCAAAGGACGTGGCTCGGGGGCTGCTGGGGCCCAGCCTGCAGCTGGAGTGAGGGTCCTGCCGGGGCCAGATTTGGGGCTCCCTTTGGGACTGAGCGGCCGGTCTGCTGGGCCAAGGAGCTGAGGGGTCTCTGTGGCCAGCAGGAGGGTCCTGGTCTCAGGGAAGGGGAAGAATGCAGGGTCTCACCTGGAAAGATCTGCCCTCTTTTCAGGCCTCTGGACAGCCAGGCAGAGAAACCAGAAGGGAAGGCCTGACTTGGGGGATGGTGGGGAGGGGGCCGGGGGTCCCTCCCGCCGCCCCCCCACAAAAGCCCCACCTCAGTGGCCAAAGTGGGTGTCATGATGCCCACTGACCTCACGGGGGCGCAGGAGACAACAAAATTTCAGCTGTTCTGGGGGAAGGACATTTGTGGCCTGAGCCTTTTGGGCTGAGCCAGTTTATGGGGGACCCCCAGCTCTCTCCCCAATATGCAGACCCCTGCCCGCCCCTCACAGCTGCTCCCCAAACCCAGAGCTTCCTGACAAGCATCTCCCTCCTCTGCCCCCGCCCCTGCAGCCGCTGGCCTCTGACCACGTCCCCTCCCCGCCCTCCCCCTCCACAGGGCCAGGCCTCCGGAGAGGAGAGCTGCGGCCCCGCCCTAGACTGAGCTGGGGAATGAGACCCCAAGGCACGCAGCTCCACCCATTCTGTGCGTTTGGGAGGGGGCTCCAGGGGCACCCTGGGGTGGAGATTGGGGGGCAGGAAGGAGGGGACTGGGCAGTTCTGGGAAAGGCCTGGGAGGGAGGGAGGGAAGGGGTGTGGCCATTGCCGGGAGCCTGGGAGAGGCAGCATGGGTGAGGCTTGGTGGGGAGGCCCTGAAGCTGGTTGGAGGCCCTGGGTGGGGGGCCATGGAAGGTTGCTGAGCAAGGGCAGTGTGGCCAGAAGCAGGATGGGGAGGCCGAGGGGCGGTCCTGGGGCCTCTGCCCCCGAGCTCAGCTGTCGGGACAGGTCTCGAGGCATGCTCCCCAGATTCTGCTGCGCTCCCAGAGCCTCCTAGCCTGTTGGGTGCATGGGGGGCGGCTCACCCACCACTCCCGGGCTTGTCAGACTCAGCTGACCTCTGCGGATCCCCCCCCGAAGGGTGCCTCCTGTGTTCCTAAGCAAACGTCCCTTCCTCCCAGGCCTGGCTAGGCTCTGACCTGGGGCCACATTCTTACGGGGGTCTCCCCAGAGAGCGCCAAACACACCTTGGGTGGGGAGGCATGGGGTGGGCAGCCAGCCCCTTCCGCCTTCCTGCCTGGATGCTAGGATTTGAGGCAGAAAGAGTCCAGCCGGGGGAGAAGGAGTGGTGACGGGCTCAGCTGCTGAAGCCCCTCCCCATTTGAGGAGGGTGAGGGACAGGTGCTGGGGAGCCATAGCAGGTTGCTGAGCAAGGGCAAGGGCAAGGCCAGGGGCAGGGAGGCCAGCTGGAGGAACTTCAAGGCCCTGGGCCAGACACAGTCAGCCTGAGGGCCTGAGGGCCTGAGGCCTGGGTGAGGGGGCAGGACCCCAGCCCACCAGCCCACCTCAGCCCTATTCAACATGTCACAGGGTGGTCCTGAACCAGAGGCTGTTTCAGCCCGACTCTGGCTGAGTGGGATCTGCCTCGTGAGCTATGCCTCACACTGGCTTTCCCCACGGCCCCGTGGGATGAGGGCACGGCAGAGGGAAACGGGCCTGGAGGGCTCCAGCGGGCGTTCCCAGGCCAGGCCTTGACTCAGATCCTGGGATCACTGGCCGGTCCCTGGGGCCACGTGGTGCTCCCTGTCCTCTTCATGCCCCTCCTCCCCCCGCCTCAGTTTCCCCATCTGCTCTCAGCTCCCGGCCAGGGCTTGGCACTGGCTACGGTCTGGGTGGAGCTGGGAAGCCCCTGGGGAGCATCCCTGCGGTGGGAGAGCACAGGACAAGGTTCTGTCACTGTCACTCTACTTGAGAACAGGTGGCCCAGGCCCAGTCCCGTGCCGCACAGAGGGCGGAGACGCTCGTGGGGTCCCAGCCCCTTCCCCATAGGAGAGGGCTGCCCGGCGGTCCTGGGGCTGGGCCGAGACCCAGGGGCTGGGGCGGGTTGGGGGCCGGGAGGGGACCTCATGGGTGTGGGCGAGTAGCCTTGGCAGGTCGCCCTGCTGGCCACGAGGCCAGAAACGAGGGGCCTTTTCGTGGAAAGGGATCAAAAGCTACGTTATCACATTTGTTTTTCTCCAACCTTTGCTTCCTGGCTTGTGCAACCCCCTCCCCGCGGCCTTCACCTCTGCCTGGGGTGACAGCTCGCAGGTGCCCCCGGCACCTGCCTGCCTCTGGCAGCTCGAGGGGCGCTCTGAGCCCCCGGGGGCTGCGGGGGAGGGAGGCTGCGGGCCACCTGCCCTGTCAATCAGCCGCTTCCCAGCCCCAGGCTGGCGGCAGGGCCTCTGCGGGATTTCTTTGCAGGCTTAGCCGTGGGCCGGGCCGGGGCTGGGCAGGCGGGTGCGTGTTTGCGGGCTGGGTGGGGAGGCGCCCCGAGGTCAGAGCCAGGTGGAGGCGTGCAAGTCTGGGTGTGTTGGGGGCGGTTTTAGGAGGGGCTGGTAAGGGTCCTGAGTCTTCTCAAACCTTCATCCTCCTAGACAGGATCTGGCTTGTGAAGACCGCCCAGAGGCTTTGGGAGCCAGATATGGAGAGGGCGGGGTTGGGGGGAGAGGGTGCGGTGGGGAGAGAGGCTCAGATTGGGGGAGAGGCCCAGGGAGAGTAGAGGCCCAGGTCCGGGAGGCTGAAGGTGGGGTTGTCTGTCAGCAGCAGGATCTGTTAAGGCACAGGCGGGGAACTCCTGATGTGTGCTGGCGGATATGGGGTCCCGGTCGCCCCATCTCGCCTGGACCCTGGCTCCTGTCCCCAGGCGTATGGACTCCTGGGTTTGCCGTGGCTTTGAGGTGGTAGATATTTAGATGAGAGAGCGGGGAGCGAGGCTGGGCGCCAGGGCCCCGGGCCTGGAGGCGCTGGGCCTCCTCCTCACTCTCCGCTGCCACTTCCAGACCGTTTTTCTCGTCCCCTAAGACCTCCCAGCCTTGAGTCTCGTGTCATTACCAGGCTACAGACCCCGCCTTCCTTGCCCATGTCCCACCCAACCTCAGGTCCCCCCACGTTCCCTGAGGAGTTGCCTCCCGCTCACCTCTGCCCTCCAACCCTCCTCCTGCCATGATGCTGGGTGATTCTCACTGCGCACCCACGATCATTCCAGAACCTGAGCCCCGCGTGCCGGGGAGTGTCCTCTAGCCTTGCCCCAGCTCCCTGGGGCAAGAGCTGACCCCTGTGCCTCTGGCCCTGGTTCCACCCCTCCTTCCCCTCGTCCAGGACCCAGCATTCTGCTACCACCTGCTTCCCCACATCTGTCCTCACGTGGCATCAACTCCAGTGCAGCAGTGTGGTCGTCTGGCACACATCCTCAGCCGCCCCTGGACCTGGGAACCCCTTTGTCCATGTGGACCACACCCCACCCCCCAGCTGGGGCACCCCAGTCTGTTCTCTGTATCTGAGTTGTGTTTTAGATTCCGCAGGTGAGTGAGATCAGACGGCATTTGTCCTCCTCTGTCTGACTTAGTTCACTGAGCACAATGCCCTCGTACTCTACACTCCATTCTCCATTCTCAATACTCCATGCTACAATATTAATACTCCATACTACATACTCCACACTCCATTATTCATACTCCATGCTCCATTTCTTATTCTCCATACTCCTACTCCATTCAATACTCCATTATCCATTCTCAATACTTCATACTCCATTAGTAATACTCTACACTCCATTCTCTATCATTAATACTCTGTACTCTAGTCTCCACTATGCATCTCCCTTCTCCATACTCCATTATTAATACTCCATGCTCCATCCTTTATTTTCCATAATTCATACTCCATTCTCCATTATTATTAATAATCTATACTTCACACTCCATTTTAATACTCCACACTCCATTCTCCTTCCCTTATTCTCCACTCTCCACACCCCATTCTCCATTATTAATACTCTACACCCCGTTCTCCATTCTTATACTCCTCTGGGTCCACTTGTGCCCCTCTCTGCTGGAAGGCTCTTCCATTCCTCCCCTTTCTCTCTGGCTCCGATGCCTCCCCAGCCTCCCGCCCGACCGGGGTCTGGACCTCCGCTTTCCCTGTTGCCCAGCCCCACTCACCCCCGCCTTCCCTCCACTGCTGAGCATTAAACTCTCTGTGCTCCTCCAAAGCCACTGTCCAAGAGAGAGCAGTTCGCAGCCTCTCACCTGCACCCGGAGCCCCCATAAAGGGATTAGTGCCCTTGTGAAAGGGACCCCAGAGAGCTCCTTCGCCCCTCCTCCCACATGAGGACGCAGCAAGAAGGTGCCGTCCTGACCAGGACCCTGAAAGAGGGGCCTGCCAAGTCACCATATACTGGCACCTTGACCTTGGACTTCCAGCCTCCAGTTTTGTGAGATATAAATCTCCCTTGTTTAAGCTGCCCTCTCTGTGGTATTCTGTTGCAGCGGCCCCGGACTGAGACCATCACCCTCCTAACCCTCCCTCCACCCCTCACCTAGACGGTCTGAGCCCCGGAACGTGCCCTTCTGAGCATGGGGTTGCCGACCCTGTCCAGTCACGGTGACCTTGGCGGGGAGGACCAGCGGGCACACACACGCTCACCTGAGTCCTGCACTTGTCCCCCCAGGGCCGCGCTGGCGGGCAGCAGCTTCCTACCGCTGAGCAGACCTGCTGACGCAAGATGTCAGCTCCTCTGCTGTCCTGCTGGCCCCTGCGTGCAAGGAGCCCGAGGGGCCCAGGTGGCAGCCATGCCCTGTAGTTCAGGGACCCAGCACGCCCCAGGCCAGAGCGGGGGGATGGAGCGCCAGCCCTGGACGGGCTTTGGGAGGGATGGTGAGAGGGCCGTGGGCACCCCCGCTGCTGCCACCCCTCAGTTCTGGGAACTACGCATTTTCCCATTGGGAACATTGTGCCACATGAAGGTCTCTGATATACCCAAGGATCCCCTCTAAGAGGCTGCTCCAGCTGGGCCCTCAGCAGGCCCTTCAACCCCTCTCAGGCGTGGCATCAGGGGTGTGCAGAGCCCTCTCCGGCTCCAGGCCCTGCTTCCAGCTGGGCCTTCCATGCCGCCTTGGACGTGGCCAGGGAAACCCCTGGTGTGGGCTGTGCTGTCTCTGGAGAACGAAGAGGCCTGCCAGGCACTGAGTGATTTCTTCACAGGGGAAGCGAGACACAGCAATGTTTCTTCTGAAGGTGTCCAAACATGGCCCTGACCACGGGGACCCTAAAAACTGCTCCAGGGTCAGACCTTGAGTATCCGCAGGGCTTGTCTCACACCCACCTGAGCACTCGGGCTGCCTCCCGCTCATCTTTCCCCATCAGCCGTTAGTAATCACTCATTATGATTGTTAATAGACGATGAATGATCAATGACTAAGATCATTAGTGTTCAACTAGTGACCAACTGTCTCCCCATGCTGTATGGAGCTGTCTGGGCACCCAGATCTCTTCTGACTACCTTTTCGTTCTTAATTCCGGTAATATACACATAACGTAAAATTCACCATTTATCCATTTTTAAGTGCACAATACACTGGCATTAGGTACATTCACATTGTTGTGCAACCATCATCCACCTCCAGAACTTCTTCATCTTCCCAAACTGACAATCTGTCCCCATTAAACACTCACTCCCCTCCCCTCCCCCAGCCCCTGGCCCCCACTATCTACTTTCTGTCTCTATGGATCTGACAACCGTAGGTCTTCATGCAAGTGGCATCAAATAGTATTTGTCTTTCTGTGTCTGGCTTATCTCACTGAGCATAATGTCCCCAGGGTTCATCCGTGTTGTAGCCTGTGACAGGCTTTCCTTCCATTTTAAGGCTGAGTAATGTTCCATTGTGTGAGTGCACACATTTTGTGAATCTGTTCACCCATCAATAGACATTGGGTTACTTCTACCTTTTGGCAATTGTGAATAATGCTGCTGTGAGCACAGGTGTGCAAATACCCGCTTGAGGCCCTGCTTTTACTTCACTTGGGTATATTGCAGAGGCGGAATTGCTCCATCTTAGGGTAATTCTGTGTTTCATTTCCTGAGGAACCGTCATACTCTTCCCCATGGTGACTGAACCGTATTCCATTCACATCTACAGGGCACAAGGTTCCAATTTCTCCACACCTTTGCCATCACTTGCTTCCTTTTCCTTTTTCCTCTTCTTCTTTGTTATTTTTTTTTTTAATAGGAGCCATCCTAATGGGTATGAGGTGATATCTCATCGTGGTTTTGATTTGCATTTCCCTCATGATTATGATGTTGAGCATCTTTTCATGTATCTGTTGGCCATTGTATGTGTTTTTTGGAGAAGAGTCTATTCAGGTCCTTTGCCCATTTTTAAATTGAGGTATTTGGTTCTTTGCTATTGAGTTGTATGTATTCTTTATATATTTTGAATATTAGCCCCTTATCAGATAGATGGGTGGCAAATACTTTCTCCCACTCCATAGGCTGCTTCCTCACTTCCGACTATCTTGGGAGATGGCCCAGAAGCACCTGGGCAAAGTCTTAACTGCATATCGTCATCCATCCCATGGGGCTGAGAACTGCCGCTGACCCTCTTCTCTAACCAGATTTGACATGAATGTACCTGACTCTGACCAGGGTTCCTGGCCTTCCCCAATCATTAGAAATTGATAAGATGCCAGACAAGAAGTTCAGGCAAGGCTTTATCGGGGCTCCTGCGGCTGTAGGGGGAGCAAAAAGAAGTAACAGCTTCTATTGATCACTCCCCCCGGGGCGGGAGGGGGGCGAGCTGGTTCCTTATACGGGGTGAGGGTAGGGGTGTGTCCAGGGGTCGGGCTGGAGGGGTGGCTTAGGTGGTCTGCTCTCCCCCTTGGTGGTGTTCTGTGCAGGGGGCATGCGCAGTACCCTGTTTTTCTCCCGGCTCTTCAGAAGTGGCAGTTGGGTTTTTTGGTCTTTTTGTATCTTTTCACTGATGATTTGCCCCAACTGCACAAGCACGCATATATTTTTAGTCCCTTATAGTTTCTTTGTATCTTGTAGCTCAGAAGATGTTTGTCCAGGTGCAAGCACTGCAGCAAAGGGTCCCAGGTCCCCGCCTGTCTCATACCCACTAAATCAATAGTCATGCATCACACAGCCAAGGCTTTGGCAAAGACACATGCCTGGCACATGACCAGGGACGCTGGGGGGCGGAGCCTGCAGTAGGTGACAGCCATTCTGCAAGACCCATCATTTCTACAGGACCAGACCAGTGAATAACATGGAAACATGGTCAGTATCACCATACATCTTGGTCAGTGGCACAAATCTCTGCTGCTCCCACCAGGACACAGAATGCTTCTGATTCGCTATCGTGACCAAGAAGAGTTTTGGGGTCTTACATTTGACCTTCCTCACTGGACCTTTGAGAGTGACCAGCTGTTGGGATTACTAACTGTCAAATATCTCAATGTCGATTATAAATTCAGAGACCATAAAAACGACCACTGGGTGGGTCCGTGAACCCAGTGGACCCAGTGTAACTGGACATTGACCTGGACCCCATTTATTTCTTGACCCCATAGGCCTCCAGCCTAGCAGGGAACCACAGCAACTCTTCAGGGTTAGGGTATGGGTACCCTGTGTCCTACAGCCCTACAAAGTAAGGGGTCCCCTTTCCCGAGCACAAAGCCACTCGACTGAATGGCCATGGTTACTTTTGGGGAACAACCTAGGGACCAGGACCGTAGTACTTGCTGTGATGTGCAGGGCCCTTCCCCTCTCCAAGCAGCAGGTTCTGGGTCTGAAAACAAACCCAAATCCAGCCGCAGGTCCAGGGCTGAACTTTTCGGTGGGGCAATCGCCACCTGAGGCCTCTTTCACCTCCATCCCCAGTCCCTTTCAAGAGCGGCTCTCTTGAGATACAGGCAACCTTCATATGTTTAAAGTTCACAGCCTGGTAGGTTTTGACAAATGTCAAACTAACCCGTACATATGTTGTGTAAACCGCGGCCACAGCTGGGTGGTGAATACACCCATCGCTCCCAAGGTGTCCTGGTGCCCCTCTCACCTGCCCCCACTGTGGACCTGCTCACTGTCGCATTTTCCAGAGTTTTCTATCCATGCAATCATGCAATGGGCACTCCTTTTTCCTTTGGCTTCTTTCATTCAGCGCCATCACTCTGAGATCCGTCCCTGCCATTGTGTGTACCAGTAATTCATTCCTTTTCATTGGTGAGTGGATTCTGTTACATGGGTTTACCCCTGTTTGGTTTTATCTGTTTGTCTGCTGATGGACAGTTAGGTTGTTTCCAGTTTGGGGTTTTTACAAATAAAGGTATTATGAACATCCACGTACAAGTCTTTACGGGGACACACTTGTTTTCCTCTTGGGTAAATACTGAGATGTGGAATGGTTGCGTCATATAGTAGGTGTACGTTTGACTTTTTAAGAAACTGCCACATTGGAATGTAAATTGGTGCAGTCACTATGGAGAACAGCATGGAGGTTCCTTAAAAAACTAAAAGCAGAGCTACCACGTGATCCAGCAACCCCACTCCTGGGCATATATCCAGAGAAAACTCGAATTCAAAAAGACACATGCATCCAATGTTCACAGCAGCACTAGTTACAATAGCCAAGACATGGAAGCAACTTAAGTGTCCATCGACAGATGAATGGATAAAGAAGATGTGGTACATATATATACAATGGAATATTATTCAACTATAAAAAAGAATGAAATAATGCCATTTGAGGCAACATGGACGGACCTAGAGATGATCATACTAAGCGAAGTAAGTCAGAAAGAGAAAGACAAATATCATATGATATCACTTCTATGTGGAATCTAAAAAAATGATACAAATGAACTTATCTACGAAACAGAAACAGAATCACGGACATAGAAACAAATTTATGGTTACCAAAGGCGGAAAGGATAAATTAGGAGTTTGGGATTAACAGATATACACTACTATATATAAAGTAGATCATCAACAAGGAGCTACTGCATAGCACAGGGAACTATACTCAGTATCTTGTAATAACCTATAATAGAAAAGAATCTGAAAAGAATATATATATGTATGTATATGCATATATGTATATATAACTGAATCACTTTATTGTAGCTAACACAACATTTTGAACCAACTATACTCCAATTAAAAAAAAAAAAAGACACCACTACCCTGTGTTGGGAAGTGCTTGTCCCATTTGCACCCCTGGCTATGTGAGCGCTTCTGCTTCTCCACATCCTTACCTGTGGTTACGGAGGATCTACCTCATCTTAGCTATCCCAGTTTCCCGATGACTAATCATGGGACACACCTTTGCATGTACTTATTTGCCAACTGTATATCTTTTTGGTAAAGTGGCTATTGAAATCTTAGATCTGTTTTTAGGTTGAATTGTTCATTTTCTTATTGTTGAGTTTTATGAGTTCTTTATATCTTCTGGATACAAGTCCTCTATCAGACATATGGTTTGCAAACATTTTCTTCCCGTTCATGACCTGATTTTTCAGTCTCTTTTTTTAAATTGAGGTATGGTTGACATATAACACAATATTAGTATCAGGTGTACAACAGAATGATTTGATGCTTATATTTATTGCAAAATGACCACACAATAAGTCGAGTTAACATTCATCACCACACACAGTTACAATTTTTTTTCTTACGATGGGAACTCTTAAGATCCACTCTCTTAGCAACTTGCAAATATGCACTACAGTGTTATTAACTGTAGTCCCCATGCCGTATATTACATCCCCAGGACTTAATTATTTTATGACTGGAAGTCTGTACTTTTTGACCCCCTTCACCCATTTCTCCCACCCCTCATCCCCTTCTTGGGGCAGTTACCAATCTCTTCTCTTCTTGTGTCCTTTTCTCCACATCCTCACCAACACTTGTTATTTGTTGTCTTTTTGACGATAGCCGTTCTGACAGATGTGAGGTGGTATCTCATTGTGGTTTTGATTTGCATTTCTCTGATGATTAGTGATGTTGAGCATCTTTTCATGTACCTTTTGGCCATCTGTGTATCTTCTTTGGAAAAATGTCTATTCAGGTCCTCTGCCCATTTTTTAATCAGATTGTTTGGGGTTTTTTTGTTTGTTTGTTTTTTGCTTTGCTATTGAGTCATATGAGTTCTTTATGTATTTTGGATATGAACCCCTTATCAGATATATGATTTGCAAATATTTTCCCCCATTCCCTAGGTTGTCTTTTCATTCACTGCTCATTTCCTTGGCTGTGAAGAAGGTTTCAGTTTGATGTGGTCCCACTTGTTTATTTTTGCCTCTGCTGTTTTTGCTTTTGGTATCAGATCCAAAAAATCATTGCCAAGACTAATGTCAAGGAGCCTATGTTTTCTTCTAGACATTATGGTTTCGGGTTGTACATTCAAGTCTTTAATCCACTTTGAGTGCGCTTTTGTGAAGGATGTAAGACAGTGGTCCGATTCATTTTTTTTGCATGAGGCTGTCTGTTCAGTCTCTCAGCAGTATCTTTTTCTTTCTTTCTTTTTTTTAGATTTTTTTGTTTGATGTGGACCATTTTTAGAGTCTTTATTGAATCTGTTACAATACTGCTTTTATTTTATGCTTTGGTTTTTTGGCCCCGAGACACGTGGGATCTTAGTTCCCCGACCAGGGATCGAACCTGCACCCCCTGCATTGGAAGGCGAAGTCTTAACCACAGGACTGCCAGGGAAGTCCCAACAGTATCTTTCATAGAACAGAAGTTTTTCATTTTGATGAAGGCCAGTTTATCCATTAGTTCTCTTATGGATTGTAATTCTGCTCTCATATCTAAGAAATCTTTGCCTAACATCACAAAGATTTTCTCTTATGTTTCCTTCTGGAAATCTTATAGTTTTAGGTTTTACGTTCATGTCTATGATCCATTTTGAGTTAAATTTTGTGTATGGTGTGAGGTAGGGCTTGCAGTGGGTTCGTTTCTAGAAGGTACACAATTATTCCAGCATCTGTTTGTTGAAAAGTCTATCCTTTTTTCACTGTGCACCAAGGTCAGAAATAAATGGTACATAATCTAATCTATACCTCAATTTAAAAAATCAAGAGTTCTGCACCTTCAAAAAATTAAAATTAAAAAATAAACAAATGGTACATACCTGTGTGGACTTATTTCCAGGCTCACTCTGTTCCACTGGTCTCCTTGTCCAACTTTCTGCCAACAACACACTAAGAACTCTGCTGTTGGAGAGTGTTAGTTCTCCAGCTGCTGTCTCTTTCTTCAGAGACATCTGACTTTTCTAGAACCTTTGTATTTTCGTATGAACCTTAGAGTCCCCTTGTCCATTTCTGCTGTGAGGACGGCTGCATTTGGGATTGGGGTTGCACTCAAGCTAGAGGTCAGTTTGAGGAGAAATGACATCGTAACATTACCGAATCTTTGGACCTGTGAAAACGTGATATCTCTCCATTTATTTAACTCTTCTTTCATTCCTCTCAGCAATATTTTGCCGTTTTCCATGAATAGGGCTTTTCCATCTTTCATCAGATTTATCCCTAAGGCTTTCATACTTTTTGATGCCATTGTAAACATTTTCCGGTTCAGCTTCCGCTTGTTTGTCACCAGTATTTACCCATTTCATCTAGGTCATTAAATCTGTTGGCATAAAGTTGTTTCTAAAATTCCCTCCTTATTCTTTTAATATCTGTAGAATCTGTGGTTGTCGCCTCTCTCATTTCTGATATTTGGAACTCATGTTCTCTCCATCTGTCTGTCTCTGTCTCTGTCTCTCCCTCTTCCTTTATAAGGTCCTGCATGTTCCAGGCTAGGTGATGCTGTGAGTTAATGCTTGTTATAGGCTCGGAAGCCAGGAAAGGGCACAGCTCCTAACAGAGAGAATGGCTGCTCCTGCAAGCCCACAAAGTTCAGTGCAGCCTGGAATTCAGCGTCCTGGGGGCGTCCATCCAGCTGCCCTGACTCCACCCATCAGGCTCCCAGGTTTTCCCAAGCAGGGCCGTGACTTTGGCCTAACAGCTGAAGGCTCAGACACCTGATTGTCACATTGGGGCTTATCTCCCGCTGTAGAGGCTTGTCTGTGAGCCGCAAGGGACCCGCTTTCACGCTCGGTTCTCAGTCGTGTGCGAGTTGCCCTCACGTTTCCGTGGTCCTTCCAGCGCGTAACTTAGTCACAACCACATATTCCGTTGTCCTCAGGTCATCACCCCCACTTCGTCACCCTGGCATTCAGATGTTGGAATCACCACTCGGGCGACGGAGGAAAGATGAGAAAGAGAGGCAACACTGGTCCCAGGGCCTCTCCCAGTTCTGTGCTCTGAGCGATATTTCTTTTCCTCTAATTCCCTTCTCAACTGCGCAGGTTTCATTCTGCAAAGGTGCATTATTTTCATAATCTAAAAAAAAAAAACCAAAAAACAAAACTCGGTCTCTTTATAAAACACAAGAGGAAGTAGCCTTAGCGAGAAAAAATATTAATAATGTGTGCAAGTGACAGTGTTGCAGAAGTGTCCCCACAAGTCGCAGTGCCTGTGGGTCACCCCACCCCGGCCTGCGGGGGCCCTCGGAGCTCTGACACCACCCCCCCACCAAGCCCTTGGGGCGGCCCTGGAGGCGGGAATCCGTTAGGAGAGGCTGCTGCCGTATCACACAAGCCACGTTTTCCTTCCACCTCACGTAACGGCTCAGGTGGGTGTTCAGCAGGGCCTCCAGGTGGTGATTCCGGGACCCAGGCTCGTTCCGGTGGGTCACTCCGTCCCCTTCCATCGGCCTGTGGACGAGACGGAGCATCTCATTCCGATGGGTGGAAACCAAGGTGCTCATGGGCTGCTCCCAGGATGTCCTTTGCCCGTGGACTGGGTCACATTCAGGGCTGGAGACTGGATGGGAGAGCTGACCCACTGGGGAGACCTGGAGCTCCGAGAGTGGGCGATGTCCACCAGCAAGGACAAGAAGAGAACCAGGTCCAAGTGCGGAAGACACAACATGTTTGGGGGCCATTGAGAAGAAGGCAGTGAGGGGTAGTGTAGGAAAATGCCACCACCGGCTTTGGCCACCAGGTCCGTGGAGACCCAGGAAGGGCACTTAGAAGAAGGTTCCAGAAAGAAGAGGAAGAGGATGAGGCAGCTGGGTAGGGGGTCAGGTGTGGGCAGGGGTGGAGAGGAAGCAGCGATTTATGGCTCAAAGCTACATGGAGGGATTGGCCGAGACCTGGGGGATCAGGACGTCGAGGGCAGCGGAGGGAGGGTCCTGCCACCAGCCTGCCACCCCCCCCCCAAAGCACACACTCCCAGCCCCTGCCTCAGGGAAGATATGATGGCATTTCAACCATGGTCTGAAACTTCTCCTTGGCTTCTGTTGCCCTAGATGTGAGTGTTTTCACCCTGGAGGTGCCGGCAGGGCCCCATCTGGGCAGGAACGTGGGGGCCACATTGAGCGTGTGGGTATAGGAAGACCAGACCAGAAGGGGCCGAGTGGACACTGGCCTGGAGGGGGCCGGAGTCACTGAAGAAAAAGATGATGGTGTCCTGAAGTAGGTGCCAGCCACGGGGCGAGACCAGCCAGCTGGCCACACACGGGGCCTGGAGGGCAACACCCAGCCCCTGGGCTGTGCTGGGCGCGGATGGTGTGAATTCCCAGAGCCGGCAGCCAGGCTGGGCCATGAGCAGAACTTTGCCTCTTAATGGGTGCCTTTGAGATGTCCAAGGAGAGCTGTCAGGAGGTGCTGGGCCCGAAGGCCCTGGGCTCAGGGCGAATCTGCACACCTTCATCTGGGGACCCTACTGTTTACATCACGATTGACATGGGGTTCTTGGATGTGATATTTCAGGGAAGAGTCTGAGAGGAGGGAAGACGGCCTGGGGCAAAGCCCCGTGTTACCCCCAGTATTTGAAAGAGGGGGCTGGGGAGGGGGAGCCAGAGGGAGCCCCCAAAGGGACCATGGCTTCAGGTGTGGCTGAATGACCAGCAGTTCGCCAGGTGCGAAGGGCACAGGGAGCAGGGGTTCTGGAGCAGAAGATGGTCTGTGTGAGCCACGAGCTGTGAGGGGTACCCAGGTGGAATCCCAGGGGCCCTGTGGATGCTGCCGCGGGCCTGGGTCATGGGTTGGAAGGGACCCTCTCGTGTTCTGGAAGCATCCTGGTGGCAGACCTGGGAGAGTGTGGGTAGTGGGCGGCGACAGGGATGGTGCTGGACCTGCCAGGAGCCTGTACAGTGGTCCAGGTGTGAGAGACAGGGCTGGACAGAGCCTAGAGGGAGCTAGAGGACATGGCCAAGAGATGCTGTGAGAGTGGACCCTCTCGGGGTGGGGGGGAAGATGAGAGAGTGGCGAGCTGGTCAATGGGGCAGGAGCTTCTAACAAAGAGGAGCTGCAGGTGAGAATTCATCAGGAGGGGGCTTGGTAAGATCCGAGACCCACTTGATGTCAGCCCCAGGGAGAGAGGGCCCGAAGGGCAACCCCATATTCCAGCCAGGGTGGCCCGAAGGAACTGCCCCAGGAGAGAATAGGGGCGACAGTAGTTCCGGCTCCAGGAAACACAGACCAAAAGAACAAGTGAGTGTGTAGCTCATGGGAGGCCTGAGGAGAGGAGGCGGAGGGGTGGATGCCTGTCGGAGGTGGGGACCCTAGCGGTGCTCAGAGGACACATGAGACAGAGGTGCCCAAGGGACTGAGCCAGGGGGGTTAAGCCTGTGCCCCAGAGCCGCTGACACCCTCAGACACCACAAACTCACCTAAACCCTCTCCCAGGAAGGCCCACTGGGGCTCTTACGCTCCTCACTCGTGCGGAGCCCCTAAACATAAACCTAAACCTAATCCTACCCCTGTCCTTAACACTAACCCTAACGCTAAACTTAACCCTAGCCCTAGCCCTAGCCCTAGCCCTAACCCAAACACTAGCCCTAACCCTAAACCTAGCCCTAAAACTAACCCTAACCCTGAATCTAGGCCTAACCCTTACCCTAACCCAAACACTAACCCAAACCCTAACCCTAACCCTAACCCTAGCCCTAACTCTAAACCTAACCCTAACCCTAACCCTAGCCCTAACTCTAAACCTAACCCTAGCCCTTACCCTAACCCTAACCCTAGCCCTAACTCTAAACCTAACCCTAGCCCTAACCCTTATCCTAGACCTAACCCTAACCCTAACCCTAACCCTTACCCTAGCTGTAACCCAGTGGGGGCCAGGCGGGGCACTGCACCCATTGACAGGTGGGGAAACTGAGTCTGGGGGGAAGGGGCTCTCTCAGGGCTGGGGGAATCTGATTTGGCTACCAGCTAGATGTCAGGCTTCAGACCCCTCACCCTGCCGACAGCTGCCCAGACCCCACTGTGGCTTCCGTGTGCCAGTGGTGGGAGCCTGGAGTAGTCAGCGGAGGGCCGGCCTGGTGATGCAGCGCCCAGAGCCACAGCGCCTCCGCCCCAGGTCCTAAATGCTTCTAGACGCTGCTCTGCACGGCCTTATCTGTCCCTTTGATCCACCTCATTCATCCTGAGCCTGTCTCCCCTTCCTCTGCACGCCTGCCCTGGGGGGGCCAGAGCCTGCGGCCAGGCCCCCAGAGGTCACCCCATCCCTCCGCTGCCCACAGACAGGGCAGAGCTACAGGGCTGGGGCCAGGGGCCTGTCTTTGCTGCCTGTCTGTCCCGCCCCCTCGCCCCCTTTGCCCAGGTGGGCCTGGGCCCCTTGGTGGAGGACAGGAGGTTGGAGGGGGAGACGGAGGCTGGGGGCAGCTCGGCGCTTCGTCCCTCACAGCCACTGGGGGCCATAGGGCAGGTCGGCGAGGCCCTGAGCAGAGCATGGAGCTGGTGAGGACCGCCTCCCTCTGTTCCTAGGGTGCAGCCGGGGGCAGGGCTGGAGTCACAGGATGGCAGGGAAGCCCCATCCCCAAAGCCAGGCCCAGCGCAAGCCGGCTGCTGTGAGTGTGGGTGGGCGTCCCAAGGTTCTGCTCTTGGAACGCTAGCTCCCCACAGGTGGGCTTTGTTTTGATCACGGCTCTATCTCAGCACCTAGAACAGTGTCTGGTGTCCACTGAGGCCAAGTACACGGTGAGTGCGTGAGTGAATCAGCGAATGAATGACTGAGGGAGTGAGTTTGTCTGCCTGGGCTCGGCTTCCCCCTTTCTTACTGTTCCCACTGGTGACCAGATTGGAAAGAGCAGGGGATAGTCTCCCACAGCCCAGTGCCCCAACCCCCCACCCGGGGGCCCATCCCTCCTGGGGTGCTGGGCCTGCATGTCCCTGTGGGCGCCCATCTGGGGGTTCCGGGACCCTCCCTCCCCTGTTGCTGCTGGTTTTCTCAGCTGGATTTTTTTTGTGCACCCTCCCTGGTCCGTGCTGAGCCCTCCTGGCCTACAGGCCTTAGAGACTCCGTCTGGGAGAAGGAGGGCCCCCCCCGAGGCTCAGGGGGCCTTCCCCCTCGCTTCGTGGTCCGGGGGTGGGGGAGTGCATCTGGAGAGACGATGGAGCAGCCTGGGCTCATCATCTGGAAGACGCCCGGGACAGCTCTGGGCCACTGCCCCACCAGGAGAACGTGTCCCGCAGTGTGGACCCCCGTCCGGGGGAAGGGACAGGATGGGGGCTGGGGGTGGCACCAGCGGGGACCCTCAAGGCTCGCGAACAGGACGTTCCTCGGGACCCTGAGGACACGGAGCAGGGGACCCACCCGAGGGCGCTTCACGGCTCAGCCTTGAAGCGCTCACCATCCTGCTGGACATTCCTTTCTAAAAGTGGCTTTGGGGCTCAGCAGACCTGGGCCATCACTGCCTGTTCTGGAAGGTGCTGCTGGGGAAAAGGGCTCTGGGAGTGGGGTGCAGAGGGTGCCCCTGAGGGAGGGGCCGGGGTCATTAGTGGCTGAGCGGGCTGGAGTCAGCCAGACTCCCCCAGGGCTCTCTGACCCCCGAAAAGATCCAGAACCTTCCTTTTTTGGGCCTGGTGAGGCGCTCTGAGGCCAGACCCTGCATGTCTGGGCCAGTGGGGTTGGAGAGGGATGAAAGCAGGACAGCCCACCCCGCTCTCAGACTCCCCATGAGGCTGGGGGCTGCCAGCCGCCAAACCCAACAGGGGACAACTGAAGCAGGGGACGGAACCTTCCAGAAGGGAGTCACCACCTCCTCTTTATGCATCCGACTGCCCGGATCTGGGGGGTCCCGTCCTGGGCCCCAGATGGGCCTCTCCCATCTCACATCCACAGGATTTCGGGTCCAGGGTCCTGTCCGCCCCCGTGCACGCGGAGGGCCCAGAGTGAGGCTACATGCTTGCCTGTGTGCGTGGTGGGGAAGGGAGGGGTCTATCTGGAGACTGTCCCACCCGCCCCACGTGTGGCCCCAGGGGATGCAGCCAGCTGGGGTGTCGGGTTTGGGTTCAGAGCAAATATTGTCCTGAACCAGTTCTGAGACGCTCGGGAGTGCTGTTGTGTGTTGTCCGCACGTGTTTGTGTGTTTGTATGTTTTCCTTGGGAGGCGCTGCATTGACTGTGGCCACCGGCCAGCCCCATGGAGGGACGCAGGGCGGCCGGCGGCATCTCGGGCCCCGACGCCCACACCTCGCATCCGGCTCAGGGTTTTGTCCGCGAGGCCCCTCAGCGCGGGCCGCCCTGTGACCAGGAGCCCTGTCTTAGCAGGTCCAGATGGAGACCCTGGTCCTGAGAACCCCGGGACTGGCCACTGCTGTAACCCCCAGTGCCGTCTGGGGGCTTGGCGGGGAGCTGGGTCCCAGGTGGCCACAGCCAGGCCGCTGGTCCACCTTGGGGCCTCGCTCTGTGGCTTGGTGTCTTCCATGTCCTTGGCCATCGCGTGGGGCAGCCACCTGCCCATCTCCCCGAGGGAAGGCCCTGGGAAAGGGATGACCTGGGCGGGGGTGGAGCAGAGGGGCCAGCCCCTTCCATCAGGCCTCCCAGGTCCCACTGACAGGGTCAAGCCGGTCCCCACCACCAAGTCCAGGCCGGAGGCAAGAGCAGCCCCTGAGGGCAGGGGTGGGAGAGAGGCTGGGACACTCCAGGGGTGGTGGTGGTCAACACTGGCACCATGTGATGGACCCTGGCCATTCCGCGAAGTACAGGGAGAAGGGGGTGAGTGGGGGGGGGCAGGACTCCATCTCCACTGGTCTGTCCTACAGCTGGAGTCTGAGGCAAGGACAGCACACCCAGCCATTAGGGGGTGGCCCAGATAAAGGTGAGGCAGCAGACCCACCTGGATGTAGGACCCATGATAGGAGGGGCAGGGCGGGCACCATGGGCAGCAGATTTCAGCTCCATAGACAAAAGGACCAGCCAAGAGCCATGGCCCCTCAATGCAGTAATGTGCTGAAAGCAAAAGTAGTGAGCTCCCCGTGGCTGGGAGTAATCAAGCAGAGACCAGCCAGAAGTGCTGTAGGGGCACCCTCAGGGGGTGCTGGGGAGCAGAACAAACCCCATCTATAGTGCTGTGGCCAAGAGTGTCTCAGCCCTGAGAGCCTGGCACATGTGTGGCTGCTCTCAGATAGCTGGGGATCCTGAAATCCAGCCACATGTGGACGAGCTGCCCTGTGTGCCTTTGCTCAGCTCCACCCCACCCTCAGCCCCCAAAAGTGTTGCCCGGGGCACCGACATAGCTCAGACAGTGTTTGTTGATTGACTATCAGTTGTTACTTGGCTCCATGGCTGTCCCAGCAGAAGCCCTCAGAAGGTTCAGTTTTTCTTCCTAAATATCTCTCCATAAGGTGTCAGTGTCCCTATAGGTAATCCCCTCTCTCATGTCCTCACTGGCTGCCGGGCAGGTGGGTGGGCGGCCAGGGGGTGCAGCAGCTGGGGCCGGAGTACTGGGCTCCTGTGAGAGCTTGTGACAGCCCTGGACCTGGGAGCTCATCCCCCTTCTCTTCCCCCACTCCCATCTGTACCCCTCTTTTTACCCTCTCCCCCTGCAACCCCGGGCCCCCCAGCTGCAGGTGCCCCGAGTCCTGGGCCCAGGAGCTGCACGTCCTCCAGTGTCCCTGCCTCACCGCCCCCCCCACTCCTGCTGCCATCAGGCCACCACACTTGGGCCTTGATCTCTGGCCCCAGGGTCCAGGAGCTGGAGGTGGGAGGGCAGAAACCAGGGAAGGGCCTGATGCTCAGAACATCACAGGGACGAGGGGCAGGAGTCTCCTCCAGGCGCCCTGGCCCTGCAGCTGCCCCTCCTCCTCCCAGGCCAGACCCCCATCTGTGTGGGCTCCATCAGTGTTGGAGGAGAGTGTTGGGGGAGGGGGAGGGGGAGGTTCGGGGAGGGTAGGGAAGGGCTGCACTTGCTCCGGGAGGGGGCCTCAGGACCCAGCCCCTAAGCGGCCCCGGGCAGCTAGAAGGAAGGCTGGGCTGGCAGCCCCAGCTGAAGCCCCCTCCCACGGCCAAGGGCAGTGCCCGGCAGTGACACACGTGCCCGCACCTGGACATGGTGAGGACTGGGGACAGCCCAGGCTGCCACTGGCTTCATGGGACCCGCTCGGGGGTGTCCAGGGCTGTGTCCATTCCCTTCCACAGAAGGCTCTGGGGAGCGGGGAAGGCACTGGAGGCCCTGCCTGTCCCAGGGAGGGGGATTCACAGCAGGCTGGGACCCCTGCACTGCCTGCATCCCAAGCCACAGCTGGTCGTCTGGAGGGACTGTCCCTCCCCGAGACTCCAACCCAGGCCCAGCGTCGTGGGGACCTCCTCTGGTGGGCTGCAGGTGGAAGGGGCTGGGAGCCATTGGCCCTGTGGCTGTGAGACCCTCCAGCTCTCCCCCGGCCCCTCTGCACAGCCTCCCCTGCAGGGACCCACCCACCGAGATGCCCACGCCCACCGCCTGCAACTGGTCTCCCTGGCAGCCCCCCGCCTGAGGCCCGGTGCTGGAGGTTCCAGACTCCCCTCCCCCCGAAACAGGTGGCTCTTTGGGGCCCCAACGCCCTTTATGCTGCAGCCTGAAGGCCCAGGATTAGAGATGCCCCCTCCCCTGGCAGCTCAGGCATTGTCCCCAGCAGAGGCAGGAAAAACTTCTCAAACTCACCTCCTCCGGGCAGGGTCCTTCTTGCACTGGGAGCCTCAGCAGGGGTGGGGCGGTGCCCCAGGCTCCCACCAGGCTTGGGAAGGAGGGTCAGACCCTCAGCACCCCCGCAGTTGTGCCCCAGCTCCTCACCCCAAGAACTGGGACTGCGGCAGAGTTCAGAGGCCACGCCTACAGGCACGCCTGGGCATCGGCGGGCAGTGTGAGGCGGGGCAGGGGGTAGGACAGGTCTCCCGCATGTTGGGTATCTCCTTCCCTCCCCTGAGGTCCACCTGCTCCCGGCTCAGCCCCGGCCCCTCAGAACCCTTGGCCTTGGGACCTGCGGCAGGCTGGATGGGTCTCACATGGCGATAGGAGGGTTTGTTGCTGGAAACGGGCATTGAATTCAGAAAAGTGTGTGCGGGTCTGTTCCGAGAGCAAAACACTGATACCCTCAGAGCCTGCGCCCCGGGCTGGCCACCTCCCCTTCCGGATGCTCTCCGGGGACAAACAGCTCGTTGATTTGGGGGAAAACATGAATTAGGACTAATTTCAGTCCAGGCAAGATCTAATCAGACGCCCGGCCCGCTGGGGAGATGCCCCCAGGCTGGGGTACATCAGGTGGTCAGGGCCAGCTACCTTGGTGCCTTCCTCCAAGGTAAGACCACCAGTGGGCACCCCCAGATTCAAGCATCACGTGGCCCCAAAGTGGGTCGAGCGGGGCCACAGAGCAGTGTTCACGGCCACCCCTTGCTCATGTCAGAGGCGCCCTTGTCCCTGTCACCAGGCAGATGTTGTCACAGCTTCAGGGTCCTGCCAGCCTCCTCACTCCCCCAAATTTGTTGATACCCAAACTTGCATTTTTCAGTCCCTAGAAAGGTATTTGAATACGGGGCTTTCCCCCCAGTTTCTGGTGGAAAATTTCAAACACTCAACAGAGACTAGAATAACGAACTCCCCTGAACCCGTCACCCGATGGTTGACACTGGACGCTGGCTTCACCCCAGCTTCGCCAGGTGTGGAGGGGACCACAGCTTTCCTCCCCCAACCCCTGCATTATTTTGAAACAAATCAAAGGAGAGGAAGCCTCCTGGGAGGGGTGCACGTGGGGAGTGGGGACCAGCGAACAGATGCAGGGCCATCAGAAACGGGATGGAGAGGGGTCCACCCGAGGTGGCCAAGCTCTGTGGATGGAGCACTTGGCTGTGTCGGCCCTCTGTAGCTCAGGTCCAAAAACGGTGGGAAACTTATGTGTGAACCCGGGGCCTCTAAAAATCTTGTGAAGGGTCTGGAGCAGCAAAAGGACCACCCAGAGTGGACTGTGGATGGCAGGGGGGGTGGAGGGGCCAGGGAAGGTCAGATCCGGCGACGGTGGGGGCCAGAAGGGGCAGCAGGAGGCCCTGTGGGCTGAGCCGGTGCTCAGGGCCACGTGGGCAGGAATGGCCAGAGGGCCTGAGGGAAAACCAAGGGCGTCAGTGGTGGAGTCTCCGCAGAGCCGATGGGGTGCCGATCTGGGGGCGCTGGCCTGGAGCTGCCGACCGCAGCCGTGAGTCTGGCAGGTGTGTTTGGTCTGGGGCGTGGGTAGAATGGTCCAGAGGGTGCTGGCTCTGAGAGTTGGAGCGTTAGGACGGGAAGAGGAGTGGCTGCCATCCCCACGCCAAGGAGAGCCCGGCGGGATGGGTGCGACACACGGGGCCGTAGGATGTGACCGCCGGGAGGTGAGCGGTGATCTTCTGGGGATGACATCCAGGGACCGTGGTCATCAAATTCAGGGACAGAAAGGAGGATGGTGGGGGCCCGGAGCTGGGGGAGGGGGTGGGAGTGAGTGTTTAATGGGGAGAGAGTCCCGTTTGGGAGGACGAATGAATTTCTGGAAGTGGACAGTGGCCTTGGTTCCTCAACTTTATGAGTGTAATTAATGCCACTTCGAAACGGTTAAAATGGTAAACTACTTATTGTGTATATTCTACCAC
The DNA here is from genome assembly GCF_965194825.1 of Balaenoptera physalus. NCBI lineage: Eukaryota > Metazoa > Chordata > Mammalia > Artiodactyla > Balaenopteridae > Balaenoptera > Balaenoptera physalus. Next base: position 112,735,168 of record NC_138889.1, on the reverse strand, counting down.
AATGGAAAGAAGATGAAATCCACTTTGTCTTAATCTATTTTTAGATTTTTATGTGGAGATTTGGCCGGGAGCTAACTTTGGTGCAGTTAGAAAAGCTCATCATCGTTCAAGCAAATAGGAAAGCCCTTCATTCTGTGTAAACTGTGGGGAAATCCTTTAGCCTCTTGAAACTCTGTGGTATTGTGTTTAAAAGTGGTGATTAGGCCACCATAACTGCCCGGACCAAGTGCCTCTTTGAGATTTAGTTTGGTTGTAAATGTCTGGTTTAGCTGCTTTGATGGCCTGCACCAGACCAGGGCCAGCGAACGGCAGCCAGTGGGCTGAGTGACCATCATGTGTTTCTGTAAATGCCCTTTTACTGGCACATGACCTCTCATTCTGTACGAGTTACCTCTGGCTGCTCTCAGTGGGAGAACTGAGGCTTTGCAACACAGACCCAGAGACCATGGGGCCCACAAAGCCTAAAATATTTGCCCTCTGACCTTTTACAGAAAAAGCTCACCAATGCCTGATTTACGCTGATCAAATACATAGAATACTCTATTGCCAAATATCCCCTTGGCGTTTTATCATTCTTCCTCTGGGTGACAACTAAAACTAACTGTAATAAAGCAAGACAAAATTAATAAGAAATCCAAATGCTTCATCTATAAACAGGGGGCCCAGGATTTGGGCCTGAGCAACAGAAATCCTGGTGGTCTTCCAGAGGGATACTGTCAGAGGATGGCATTCACGGTGGGGAAGCGGCAGCCCGGCTCACGGTGGCTCGGGTCTGAGATGCTTCTAGATCCCTAAGAGGGCTGAGAAGACAAGTGGGGGGCCAGGGAGCCAAGCTCGGCGATCAGAGGGGCGCTGGGCAAGAAGGTAAGTCTGGGAGTCTCCCGCACCATGGGAGGGATTGCCCAGAGATGGAGGGCAGGAGCCCGGGGTGGGGGGCCAGAAAGGGTTGTCTGGTGGCCCTAAATGCCATCACAAGTGGCCAAGCTTTGCCTACAGGCGGGACCACGTGATGATGAGGCAGAGATTGGGGTGATGCGGCCACAAGTCCAGGGATGCCAGTCAACCCCAGAAGCTGGAAGAGGCAGGAAGGCCCCTCCCTTAGAGCCTTCGGGGGAGCTCACCAACCTGCAGCCCTGTTGCTTGGGGACAGGGACAGCCCCCCTGGAGCGGCATCCCCAGAACCCTCCCAGCAGGCCGTCTGGAGAGAGACGGAGGGTCCGGGCCACAGTCCCTGGGGCAGCCTTGCCTGCCCGGCGAGCACCAGCAGATACCATCCTGGGCTTCTCAGGGGAGGGCTGGACGCACCAGGGCCAGAGGACTGCGGGGTGTGGGCTGGGCTCCCCGCCTCCCGCCCATGCAGGGAAGCCACCTCCCAACCTCTGTCGCCTGCCCCCCAGCACCCCCAGAACCAACAGCCCAGGCAAACCTGGACATCGACCAGCCACAGCCCCAGGCCAGGAACCCAAGGAGTGGATGGCTGGAGGACAATGGGCCGAGGGGACAGAGGGCAGCTACGGTTGCCAATGAAGTGGACAAACCAGGGTCCAAGTTGACCGCAGACCCTGGGGGCCCAGGCTGGCGGGGGAGCCAGGGCTGCATGACCCTCAGGCCGAAGGGGGTGATGGGGTGCAAGCAAGAGACGGAGCAGAACCACGGATACCCCCGGCGCCGGCTCTGGCCAACCCCTCCCGCCCCTGTTTCCTTTACTGGCTTCTCTGCACCTGCGGAGCCAGGTGATGTCCTTTTCTCAGCGGACAGGATGGGTGCCCCGGATCTGGGACTCACAGCCTAGCGGACATCCTGGCTACAGTGTCCCACAGGATGCGGCCACCTGGGTGAGCAAGTGAGCGTGTGCATGCGGGGCCCCAGGCCTCTGGGGCTCACCAGGACAGGGGTGGACTGGGTCCTGGAAACTGGGCAGTGCCCCCCGCCCCCGAGCCCCTCCAGCAGCAGACCGGCCAGCCTGCTGCCCCACCACACGCCCCGGCTTCCCCAGATGCTGCTGCTCAGGGCCACCTGGAAATGGAGCCCCATCCGGCTCATAGGGTCGGTGAGAAGGCCCTGGGGCCACCAAGCCAGCCAAAACATAATTCAGTTCACGGGCGAGAGCGCAGGGCTGTTAAGTTATAAATAGGAAGAAGCCACACTCTACCCACGTCTCTGCCTGCCCACCTCCTAGCTTTGCTGAAGAGCCCTGAGGTCCCCGCCAGGCCGGGGGACCCTGTCCCAAGGATGCTCGGCCCCTCCAGTCTCTGCTCCCTCCCGTTGGCAGGGGCACATGCTGCCCCGGCCTCAGACTCCTACAGGCCTTGCGTGCAGATGGAAATCAAAATCAGGGCTCCTCCTCTGAAGAAAAAAATCGTAACTTTGTGGGGTGACGGAAGTTAACTAAACTTACTGTGACCACTTTGCAGTATATACGTACGTCAAATCATTATGGTGTATGCCTAAAACGAATACATTGTTATATGTCAGTTTATCTCAATTTTTATTTTATTTTATTGGGCCGCACTGCGTGGCTTGTGGCATCTTAGTTCCCAACCAGGGACTGAACCTGCACCCTTGGCAGTGAAAGCATGGAGTCCTAACCACTGGACCGCCAGGGAGTTCCCTATCTCAATTTTTAAAAAATTGGAAGCTGGTGCCCATGACCTTCTTTGGGCCCCGGAGGCCAGGTCTTGGCGGTACAGCCTGGTGGGAGCCCTCCCTCCAGGGCTGGGGCATTGGGGAGCCGAGGGCCAGGCTGCAGTCGCCAGGCTCGCACCCACCTGAAGTGGCATCGGGGTGTGGCCCCATCAGGAGAAGAGGGCCTGCCTGTTGTCAGCTCCGGCCGGGCCCCCCAGCCCCAGCCCCCCCATGGGGGCCTGGCCACCCTGGAGCCAGATAGGGACTCGAGGCTGCCATGGCCCTAGCTCAGCCCCACCCCCCAGGGTCCTGTGGGGACATTGAGGCAGAGGTCTGGGGGTCAGTGGTCCTGCCTTCAGGGACACCCTCTGGGGGGTGCCCAAACAGCAAGGAAGAGACCTGACTCCAAGGCAGCCGACGCCCACCAGACCCCCACGTGGATGAGCCTCTGCGGCCAGAGTGGGCAGAGGTCAGGGCTTGGGGGGGGCAAAGGCGGGGTGAAGGTGCCAAAGTGTGTAATCCCCACCCCAGTACAGAAGTGGGATCTGGGACCCCAGGGTCCCTGGGCAGAGACCTCCCACCTGGTGCCCTGTAGATCTGCTCAGGGACCCCACCCAAGGCCTCAGGCAAGTCCCACAATGAGCTGGCCCCACCCCTCTCCTGCCGTGACACCAGCGTCCTGCTACATGGCTAGGCCATCGGTCAAGCAGACTCCAGGGCAGGCGGGGGGCTCTGCCGGTCTCTTCTGACCCCCAGACCTCCCAACAAGGGAGCTGGGGCCTGGCCCCCCTGATTTCTCTGCAGCCATATCTACCTGGGGTTCTCGGCACCATCCCAAGCTCACGACCCCCAATGTGGAGCCGCACCCTGGATCTCTCCCGACCTCCAGACTCCGACACCCACTTCCCCACTCAGCCCCACTGCAGGGCATCAGCCCAGCACACCCAAAGCCAAACGCCCGGCTTCCTCTCCCTTCACCCTTCTCCTGCTGCGGCCCCCGGGCCAGTTTCTAGCCGGCCCCTTGCTCATGCCAGATCCCCAGAGCCAGTCTGCGTCCTGCACACCAGCAAGACCTGTCACTCTGCCTTCAAGACATGTCCAGCATCAGACACCTGCCACCTGCCACGGCACGCCGCCGCCCGCCCTTCAAGCGCATCCTTGGGCAGCAGCCAGAGGGTCCTTGGTAAAACGGGGCCAGAGCCCCTCCGCTCCCAAGTCTGCAGGAAGAGCAGAGCCCGGGGCCTGGGCCACACACGGGTCCCGAAGAGCAGCTGGCAGGGGCGAGCTCCCGGAGGTGGGAAGGGAGCCGCCCAGGCCGGCTTGGATGTCCCCCGCCCCGCCCGCTGTCTCCCGCTGCTAGAAGCCCCAGCCCTGCCCAGGGCACCCACCCACCTGGGGGCCGGCTCCTCCTTCCTCCCTGCCCACCTCGGCCTTCTCAGGCCCTCATGTGCTCCTGGACTGAGCCACATGTCCTCTCCCTGCGCCCCCTCCCCCGTGTCCTCCCCAGCAGACCGGCCCTCACCACCCACACCGAGCTCCCAGGGGCGGGGCCCAGCCTGCCCTGCCCTTGGACATCCTCCGTGCCAACACCCAGCACCAAGAAAACGCAGAGAACAATCACAAACGCAAAAAGACGGACTATCCCGGTGAGTATGGAGGGAGCTGCTGGGGCGGGGCAGGACCCCTCCCCCCAGAACCGGCCCTTTTGGGCTAGCTGAGTCTCCCCAGGGAGTCTGCCCTGGGGGACCCAGGCGGAAGGCTGCCAGGGGAGGCTGGACCGGGGTGAGCTGGGAGCAGCCCCCTGCCCCGCCGAGGGGCTGCTTGGGGCCCCGCGGGCTGGGGGCTGCCAGCCTCCCCACGTGAGCCACTTCCCGCCGGTGGTTTGGACTTTCCCAGCTTCTAGTCTGGCGCCCTCCCGAGCGGGCGGTGAGGGGCGTCTGATCACAGCTGGTACCCCGGCCCCCTCCAGAGTGGGCCCCATTCCCAGCTCCTGCCTGGGACCCCTTACCTGTGACAGCCCCACCTCCAGCGCTGGTCAACAAGGGGTCTCTCGGGGGAGGGGCCTCGTGGAGAGGCAGCTGAGTCAGGTTCCAGAGGTGGGACGTCGGCAAGACAGACGGTGACACGGAGGAGGGAAAAACAAGCCCCTGGGAAGGTGGGAAGGTGGCACCGAGGCTGACATTTGAGCTGGGTATGGAAGGCGTGCGGGACAGGCAGCGGGAAGGAAGGAAGGAAGCCAGCGCTCCCGGCAGAGGGGCAAAGGCCCAGGGTGGCAGGAGACTGGGACACATGGAAGCCAGGAAGGAAGGGTGGTGAGTGCCCAGAGCACCAGGCCAGGGGCCTTGGACCAGAGCCAAGGGCGCTGGGGAGCCACAGAGGGCTCAGGAGACCAAGCAGTGGCCCTCTCAGCCGGAGGGCAAAGCCTGCCTGGCCACGAATCAGCGATCGGCAAGCGCTCACTGTGGTCCCACCCACGGGGTGAGACGTGGCACCTCATCTTAGGAGCGCCCAACCGACCACAGCAATGGGTATCGCCCTCTTAAAGTGACAGAGCCCTGCGGGCTGGCCCGTGGCCGGACACAGGAGGTGGGAGTGGGCCGGAGGGCAGGCGGGCAACGGTGAGGGGAGGGGGCACTGCCTGGGCAAAGGGCAGAGACAGGAATGTGCAGGGCGTGTGCCCAGGGAGGAGCCGCCAGACTTGGCCGGGCCCTGGACGTCCGGAACAGTGGGAGCAGCCCGCCGCCGCTGGCCACAGGCCCGTGGAGTCCTCGTGGCTCCCAGCCCAGACAGCTCCCAGACACGCGGCCCTGGGGGGCGTCCTGCGTTCCCTTGGCGCCTGGCCTCTGAGCTGCCAGCCTGGACCTGAGCTGGGTGGCACAGAGGGGACAGATCAGCCCTGTCCAGGGGCCTTGGGGCTACCATCTCCTTGCCAAGCACTGCCCATCCATCCCAGAGGGAAGCTGGGAGCCGTCACAAGCTAAAAACTCGCTGGTAAACAAAATAGGAGGTCTGATTGGGAAACGGAAAGCTGAAATCCCAGAGGGCCCCCAAATCGCCTCAGTGGGTTTCCCCGAGTCTCTGGGAACAGCAGGACTGGCTCGGGGCGGTGGGGTTGACCAAGGGCAAGGCCCTGGATGCAGAAGGCAGGGATCAGACCCTCCTGCGCACACGCCAGCCCCGATCACGGACGCCAACCTGCAAACAGGTGGGCCACGGGACCAGAAGGCACTGTGTGGAGGTCACTCGAGGCCCACCCCCTCCCTGGGGGTCCCCAGAGGGGCGTGTTCCCAAGCCCTGACAGGTCAGCCCACCCTGGAAGGGCGGGGCCCGACCAGAGCACATCACTGAGCAGAGAGCTCTGCGGGGCTTGGACCCCACTGTGCCCCAGTGTGGGTGCCACGTCACCATGGGGCGCCCAGCCCCCCTCAACCTCCCTGTTCCCCCAGCAGCCCAACTTCCCGGTCCTATGGGAGCCCTGGCCCTGCCCTCCAGACCGCCCTGGACTTCGATGGCCTCACCCACCTTCCTGCGAGGTCCTGCCTTCCCGCTGCCCCCAGGCCCCCTCTGCAGGCCCCAGACCCTGCCTCTGCTCCCCAGCCAGCCTGGTCCCCACCGGTGTCAGCTCCCAGGCTGTCCTGCCTCCAGTGGAGAGGGCCCGGCCCTCCAGCCACCCCCCACCTGCTGGGAGCTTGCACTCCGCTCACAGGCTTCTGGAGCCCCTGCCGGGGGAGGGGCAGCGGCGGCCCACACCACCCGCTCCAGCGGCCTCAGCCCCCAGCAGTTGCCCACCCGCCAGGGAGGCAGTGGCCGTCGTCAGCGGGGCCCCTTGCCCGCAGCCTATGGCCGGGCCCAGCGCACCCCCTGCATCACCCCAGTCCGTCAGTGGCCAAACCCAGCCACTGCCCTCCCTGAGTGCACGGCCGCCCCTGAGGTCCTCACCCCACCAACAGCCGCCCTCTCTCCTGTCTCCCAGTGTTCCCTCTCAGCTGCCCTGACCAAGGGCCAAGCTCCCGGCAGGGCCCCCCATCTGGCCACCCTGCTGCACCCACCGGGCTCAGAGGGACTGAGGTCCAGGAGCCCCTGCCTCGCGACCATACCGGAAGACTTCAAACCTCTCCCCCTAATCCTTACAACTTGGATACTGCCACAGAGACGGGGAGGGTCTCAGAGCGGCTTGTTTACTTCTCCTGACGGGGAGCTCATCCTCTCATAGCGTGACTCTTCGATTGTTAGAAAGTTCTTCCTGCCCTCGCTCCCCACTCAGGGGTGTCTCCCAGGCCCCACGGGTCTGGTTACTGAGGGAAGCGGCAGCATAGATTTTGAAATCCTTTTGAAAATGTTTTTCCTTTGTTTTGTTTTATTTAGAAATTTCCCAAATTTTTACCAAGTTAAAGACACAACCACAAGAATGTGTAGCCTGGGTGGACGACTGGCATAAACAACCCCTCCCCCACTGCTCAACCTCCCCCCAAACCGCTGCCCCCCAACTCAGCAGCAAAATATGCCAAACATGTATAAGAAAACAGCAGTGCAAACAGAGCTGGGCCAGGGGCGCAGAAATGCACACGCACGTACACACGTGCACACATTAAAAAGCACATGTGCACCCATCTGTGTCCATGAAAACCCACATACAAACATGCAGGCATGCACACACATACCCACGCACACACTCCCGTGCATGCACGTGCAAACATACGTACGCACATGCATTCACATACACACGTACAAACACGCATGTGCACACACAAACATATACAATACACACAGCACACACTGACATGCACATAAAAACACACACATAAGCACACAAACATACAGGCACACACACACATACACACGAACTTGAGCACACGCACGCACGCACACGCACACACGCACACTGCTGTGGGGTAACCCTTTCCTCAGTCCAGGCTGCAAAGTAGAAATAGGTCCCGGTGGGCGTCAGTTTGCTGGGTCCAGCCCCACCGTGGTCCCTGCCCACAGTCATTTGCCCTCTCTCTGCCTCAGTTTCCCCATCCGTCCCCCATCCCTCCCGAGGTCCTGTGGAGAACCCAGTGGGACCGGGGTGGCAGGTGCTGCAGGTCGGCACGTATAGCCACGTGATGTGGGCCCTCAGAGCCGGGGGCCCCGGGGCTACTCCAGGGCAAGGTGGGCACCCTTGGGCCTTAGCAATCCTGCCCTGGACAAAGACTCGACCATCAGACCACGGAGGACCCCCTTCTCAGAGGCCACTGGGACCCCAAGGCCCAGCCACAGCTTCTGCCTTTAGAGCCCCCCAGGCTGCACCCCCCGAGGAGGGCCCAGCTCCCACTAGGAGCCTTCCCTATCCTGCCGTGAACCACCGCGACCTTGAGAAGCTGCCCTGATCAGATGGCCTCTGGGAGCCGGCTGGGCCCACCGACTTCCCCCCCCAGGGTCTCTCCCACAGAGGCCCTGCTCCCTGGCCACGGAGACACAGCTTTAAGAAACTGCGTTGGGATTCACACTCAGGCCTTCCTGCACCAAAAACCCCTCGAACACTGCCCTGTGGGCCTGGGAACCAGCTCTGACTGTTCCTGCCCCGAGGGTGGCCCGGGAGCTCCGCTGCCCCCAGGATGACAACACTCTCTGCAAAGGGAACAGGACTGGTGAGGAGGTTTGGGGGGTGGGGGGGGGGCTTGGGGGGGCCGACCAGAGGGTCTTGGAGCCAGAGCTCACACCTCCAGGATGAGGACCAACCCCACTTGGCAAGGCAGGACTGGGCTCGGGGAATTTTGCTGGCACGGGCACAGGAGGGAGAGGATCTTGGCCTTCCGAAATGTTTACTACATCAGGAAATTAATTCACTACGCACGGGATTCAGTGACGAAGTATAAAAACACACACACGCGCACTTGGGATAAATTGAGTCCAGGCCCGGTCAGCCTCTGCCCGGCCGGGGGAGGTGGGGAGCCTCGGGGCTTCCGTGGCCACAGACCACGAGCTAGGGGGTCGGGGGGAGGGCCAGGGCAGGGCCACATCCCACCCCACCCCACCACGCCCAGGGCCGCCCCCGCCCCCAGCCCCGGGCCAGCAGGGCTGTTCCGAGCTGTCACCATTACACAACTCCAGACTCTGCTTCTTCATTAAGGCCCCACCGAGGGGGGCCGCTGACCCGCAGCCTCAGGAATGTGCCTTTACAGAGCCCGGGGGAGGGGACTCGGTGTGGCCACTGCCCTGGTGGGCCGGCCCGCTGGAGGCTTTCCAGCCTGCTGGGCAAGCGAGCCGCATCAGGGGTCCACAGCACCTCCACACTGGCCGGTCCGGTCCAGGGCAGGGGGAGGCCGGCTGCGCTCATGCAGTGGCCTGGCCAGGCTCTGGGCCAGGAGCGGGGGCATGGGTGCCGATGGGGAAAGAGGTATGCCCAAGGGGCACCTGAGCCAGAGGGCATTGCAGACCAAGGGCAGATGGGCCCAGCGTCAGCCGCTCATCTGTAAAATGGGGTGACCCCACTCCACCTGGCAGGGCTGCTTGGAGGACTCAGGGCAAGCCCTCGGCCCTCGCCTACTCTCTCTGCCACCCTGATGCATCGGCCCCTCTGTGCGCCTGCCCGGCGCCTGGTGCCTGCGTGCGTGCCGTTCCAGCCTTCAAAAACGCCCTTCCCTGGTGACAGCTCCCACCCCTGCCTCCCGGCTGCCCCCGCAGGCAGCCAGCGTTCTCAGGACCTGGGGGTCCACTCTCCACACGCTCACAGTAGCCCTGAGAAGACAGATGGGGAGATGCCCGCTGTGCAGATGGGGAAACTGAGGCTCAGAGGGACAGCTGACCGGCCAAGTTCCCATGGCTGGAGTCCCTCAGCCTCCTGCCAGCCTGGGCCTGGCCATCCACCCCATCGGCCCCCATCATGCTCACCACCACCCCTCCAGGTCCGAGGCACCATCTTTCTGAAGAACTGAGCTGAACACGCCCTTTCCCTGCCCCAGCCTCCTCCACCAACTCCCCAGGGTTCTGGGGTGACTGTGCAGGCAGCCAGGGCTGCACCCCGGACCCCAGCTTCTACTTCTGTCCCATCCCCTGGTGCCGCCATGCCCGCCCCCACTCTCACCATCTTGGGGTCCCAGACGTCGGCCCATCCCCCGCACAGCGATGCATCACCACACCTGGTCGCAGCCTCTCCTCCTCTAAGCTGGGAGCCCCCGGGGCAAAGACGGCTCCCACGCCCTACGTGGCCGGCCAGCGCCGTGGATGCCTGAGAGGTGAGAGGCCGCCGAGGAGCCTGAGGACTGCTGGGGACCCCCCCACACTCTGTGGATGCCGTGGCTTTGCCCTGTGGCTGCAGGAACCCAGGGTGCATGCTGGGAGGGGCTGCAGGTGGATGGGAAGGCTGTCCAGCTGGCATGGGTCCGCCTACCTGCCCACTGCCGTCACGCCCAGCCAGCTGGAGAGGGAAGAGCCACGTGGCAAAGGCCTCAAGGCCGGGCAGGGAAAGGTGGGCATCTGCTCCAGGCCCTGTGAGGCCAGGGACGCTTGGGAACCTCGGGGCTCCCTGTGGGCCTGGAACAGAGCAGAGGCATCAGCTTTCCCAAGAGACACGACCCCCATGTTCTCCATCTTGCCAGCCAGGTACGGGGCGGTGCTTGGGGTTCAACACCCTTCAGGCGAATGGCGGACGCCTGTCCGTCTCGGGCCCCAGCATCCGAGGCCGGCCCAGCGAGAGCCGGGGCCCCCGCTCTGGAGCCTCGCTTCACCCTCCTGCATGCCCCCTGCGCCGGTGACAGGTCCTGCCTCTCTCTGGCATCCACCGGGACGCTCTGTGCTGGGGCCGGCCGGGCGGCTCCAGGAAAGCGGGGCTGGTTTGCATTTGATGCTGTGGACGAATCAGCCGGCTGGGTCGACTTGACTGTAGGAGCGCGGCCCGGGCCAGACCGACGGGACTTGCTGGGCCAGGCTGGGCTGGTGGACCGGGCAGCACCCACCAGGGCGTGCGGCTGCTCCCAGCTGTAACCCAGCCAAGCGGGGCCCAGCCCAGTGAGCCAGCGCAAGCAGCCAGGCGTGGGTGGAGGGCCCAGAGCCTCCACTCCAGGCTGGCCCCGGGCCACAGCCCAGCGGCACCCAGTGGACCCTTGGCACGCACCCGTGCCAGACACGCCTTTCTTCTCCTCGACCCCATGGCTTCCTGCTCCTCCTGGCCCTGCAGCCAGGTCCGCGCAGCCCTCCGGGCAGCCCGAGGCTCCCACTCTGCCCCGGCAGCTCAGAAACCACAATGTCTGGGGACCTTCCAAACCCTCGACCCCTGTCTGCTGCCTCCCTGAGCTAGGGGCCCAGATACAGAGCAGGCTGGTCTGGGGAGACCCAGGAAACATCTGGACCCACGGAGAGCCGTTCATAAGTGAAAGAGGAGGCGTGTGCACGGGAACGTCTGCGCGGCGAGCACCGCCCTCGAGGCCCCGGCAGGACCACCCGCAGGCTCACTCGGGCCCTCGTGGGGCGTCGCAGCGGGCCCCCCCAACACACAGGGCCCTCCCCACCCTGCCCGCTGCCTTCCTCCAGCCTTGCCAGGCTCCGTGTCAGGGCTTGTGACGGTCCCTCCGCCCTCACCAGGGTCCCCAGACCTCAGGATGCTCCTCTCCATCCTGGAGCTGCTGTGAGCCTCACGTGACGGCCCCGCCCCCACTCAGCTCCCCCCACGGCAGCCACGGCGGTCCCCAAGCGTGCGCTCGGGCCTCCCCTGCCAAGAGCCCTCCCGTGCCCCCAACTCCTCCAGAGTCAAATCGGACCCCTTCCCAGGGCGTCCCACCCGGCGCCCACTCGCTCGGGGCCCTGGCCACATCCCCCCCGCTGGTCCTCCACCGCATGGAGCTCCCCCCCGCCTCGGAAGCCCCTTTCCCATTCCTCCCAGGGACAGCACCTCCCCCCCACCCAGGTCTCAGCTTAAATCGCCTTCACGCAGGGGGACCCACGCACAGGCCGTTCTTCCTGCACAGGCACGGCGGGGAGGGTCAGGAAGCAGGCCCCCAGCACCACCACCGGTGCTGCCCTGGGCAGTCCACTCAGCCTCAGTTTCCCTGCCTGTGAAGTGCGGACGTCCCTAACACCCCTCGGAAGGGTTGGGTTGAGCGGCAAATGAGTTAATAAACAAGATGCTTAGAGCAGCGATCGGCTCAGCAGAGGCGCAATGGGGTGTCGGGGGTCAGTTATTCGTGTGTCTGTCAGATATCAGGTGCCAGGGCCCGTCCCTGGGTGGAGGCATCAGGGCGAGACTTGAACACCTCCCCGTGGACATGGGGCAAAAGGCAGCCAAGGGAGCAGGTTCTCAAGGTTGGGGACCAGCCCGTGTCTCTGAAATCCAAGGGGCGTCCAGGGCAGGCAGGTCCAAGGGGCCGAGAGAGACATCGCCCGAGGAAGGGCTGGTGAAGGCCCCTCCCATGCACACCCCCCAAAGCCAAGGGCACAGAGCCCCAGATGTGCCACCAGAGCCCCAAGGGGTCTCTCCTCGATGCGGGGGTCCACCTGACTCCAGCAGGACCCCAGGCCCTCGGCAGGACCGGAGCACGGAGAGGGCACCACAGTGGGCTTCGAGGCTCCTGACAGACTTGAAATGGAAAACTCAACTTTGTGCTGACTACCAGGTGGGGTTAAGAAACCCTCTGCCATGGGGGGGTGCGGTGGGAGGGCAGGGAGGGGCAGGGAAGCCTGGGGATCTGGTCATGGCACCAAAGACAGGAGGCAGAGGGCCTGGGACCCCTCCCCAGTGGGCACCCGGCCCCCCAGGGGGCAGCTGCCAGGCCAAGCAGCAGAGCTGGGGAGAGTCTGGCCCATCCTCATGGCTACCTCCTTCAGGCCTCCTGCCCACCGCCCCCCCCCATGACACGTGAACATCCACATTGGGCGGGCCCCACAAGCCAGTGGGGTACACCAGGAAGCCCCCCATCCTCCCAGCTGGGGGTGTAGCCTCTGTGCCCCCAGCTGCACTCTCTTCAGTCTGCTCCGTTTGCCCTGTGCCCTTGTCCACTTCTGCATCTTCTTTCCGGACTGAGCATCTTTTGGGCAGGGACCAAGTGAACCTCATTTCAGGACAGCCGGTGCCAATGACGGGGCATCAGAGCCTCCTGCCCGGACGGCACTGGAGTGAGGGTAGACCACAGGGCACGTGGACGCTCGCGGTCAGGCATCCAGGTCCGGCTGACAGCAGGGCCTCCTTCCTCGCTCTCCGAGCTTCACCTGCACTCAGGGTTCCCATCCCCAAAGCCTGGGCAGCAATTTGCTGTGCCCACCACCTGCCGTCACCCTGTCCTTGCTGGGTCAGTGCCCAGGGAGCCAGACCAGCCCCGCTCTTGATGAGCGCCCTGGACCCTGGGAAGCGGCTCGGCTGAGCCCGGCACACCCTCTCAAGGGCTGAATCCACCCTTGACCGGCCAGCAGGCCGTTACCTGGGACCACACCGTGCACGCTCCCTCCTGGAAGTGTTGAGCTCCTCTGGTACTCCTGGCCCCCGCCGGGTGGGGCCTGTGGCCGACCCGGAGCCTCAGTCCTTCAGGAGTGGCTCTGGTACCTGTGGCTTTCACTGCAAAGTGAAATTAAACAACCCCAGGCTGCCCTGCCAGCTGGCAAGGGCACTCTCATGGGGAGTAGCCTCTGGGTGCCAAAGGGCCCTCTGGTGCCAGGCTGCTGGGCTGGGCGCACCCCCTGCACACTCCTCTGCCCACTCACCTGCTGGCCACGCCCCTCACCGCCGCACCTGTGGAGAACGCCGGGCCTGGCAGCCACACGCCGATCTTGCCCGAGGCCAGTACCAGGCAGCCTGCTTGGCTACTCTGCTTCCCTAACCAGTGCAGGAGCACGAGGTGGGGGGGCATGGGAAGGCTGACTGGGGCCCCAGGTCAGGTGCGTCCAGGTCACAAGGCCATCCACTGCGTTGGCCACACCCGAAGCCCTGCCGGAGGCTGGCCTGGGTGGGGGCTGGGGGGCAGAGCCGTGCCCTCTGCCATCCGGGCATTAATTCCCAGGGCCCTGGGCTGTCACCAGCCTGCCTCTGCAGAAAGACCCAGGCCCCAGGTTCCCCTCTTACCACTCCCTGCCTCTAAAATGTCCTGCTTTTCCATAATTCAGGACTCACTAAGTCTGGCCAGTCTCCATCTACTCGCATATACATTGAGTGGGCACCTACTGTGTGCGGGGCTCCAGGTCTGCGAGCCCGTGACTGAAGAGGCTCCGTCCTGGCGCGGAGCAAAGGCTCTCGAGGGCAGAGCCCAGCCCACCCAGGCACACGCAGACGTGTTTTCCTCAAGCCAGCCAGAAGCCCGAGCTGAGGGTCGCCTTCCCTGAGCCCCGGTGGCCTTGTCCCCGCACTGCTCAGACACCTTACGGTGCAAATGTGTGGGGCAGGTGCCAACCCCGGGCCTTGTCACCTCAGACACTGACGTCACTGCCTGCTGGGGGCGGCAGGGGTCACTTCCCAGGGCCAGACAGGAAGTCTGCCCAGCGCAGGGAGGGAGGCGCCGCCAGGCCCATCTCCCCGCCGGCTCCATCCCCGGAACCGTGGTCAGTCCCCACCTGCTCCCTCCTGGTCTGCGGGCCAGCCTCAGGCAGCCGGTCCCCAAGTCATGGCCCTGAGGACAGCTGCCAGACCCACATGCTCTGTTGAGGCCCCAGGGTCCAGGATTTGAGGGGCAGGGGGTCTTGGGCCACAGGTCAGGGGTCCCCTTGGACGGCTTGTGGCTGCTGAATGGGGACTGGAGGTCAGGAGTCGGGGGCCGGTGACAAGGGGCTTCCAGCATTCCCCGTCCAAGGGGCAGGGTCACAGGATGGGGAGGACAGGGCTAGAAGAGCAGGCTGTGCAGATACAGGGGCCCGGCAGGAGGACCAGGAGGACCAGGAGGACCCGAGAGGCTGGCGGGGGTGCCTGGGGTCTCAGAGACGGGCTCAGGCCAGACTCAGAGCAGAGGACACCCCACCCTGCAGACTCGGGGAGTGGAATCAGAGGCTTCCAGACGCCGCACACCAGAGGAGAGCCTTCTCCGGCAAAACGTCGCAGCAGAGGGTGCTTGGGGCTTGGAGCAGGGCTCCTGGGTTCACCATCTTCCCTCTGGGAACCTTCCCCTCTGACAGCACTCCCCTCCCCCCCTCCCCCCCTCGCAGAGCTGCTTCTGGCCAGCTGGCCCTCACACCCACTCTTCCAGGAGTGGTGAGGAACCCCTAGCCCCTGTGGGCTCCCAGTCATGTTCAGTCTTTTGGCCTGGACCGGAAGACCCTCAGGCTCCACTCACCACCCCCTCCCTCTCCAGCCACCATCACTACCGGTGCAGGCCTGGACATAAACTGCATGCCAGCTCCAGCCACGTCAGACTCCCTGCAAACCCGAAATGTCAGACAGGGCCTCCCTCTCACCTCTGTTCCTTCTGCCTGGAATGTCCTTCCTGCCTTCATGTGGCAGACTCCTATTCATCCTTCAAAACCCTATTCAAATGGGATGAGCGCTCAGTACAACAACCGTATAATTAACTGTCCCAACCACTATTCTTGAGAGTTAAGAGGGGGCCCATGAGTGCTTATGCTGGGACAATAGACATAAATTGGACTTGTGGCCACCTACCTACCATCCAAAGCTCTGTTTCTACCTCTAATCTGTGCAGATAGTTCCAGGGACTGGGGCACTGGCTGCTGGAGCCTGGGGCTACAAGATTCCTTTCCTGGAATGGACTCCCAGGAAACAGGGCCCCCGGCACAACCATCTCCACGGACAGCCTTGGTGTTGCCATCCCAGCTTCTGCCCGGGACACTTTGAAACTGCTGAATCAGGAAGATTCCTGCTCCCCACTGACCCTCACAGAAGTCTCAGCAACTCATTGTAACAAAGAGCTGGCTAAGACCGGAGGAATGAGATGCTTTTTCAAGGTCATGCAGATCCAGGAGAGACCCTTCCCCACTGGGATCCTGGCCCCCTTGGTGCCCCATGTATGTTTCTGTCATCTGCATCATGGCAAATGGAAGGTCTTGACGGTACAGCGCCATGTCCCAGCCCTGGTCCCAGACATGACTCACCATAGTTCAAATCTACAAGCCACAGACCCAAGGGACAAAGTGAGGCAGCATTTTACTTCTTGGCCAGGGAATTTATTCAAGATGTTTTCTTGGGAATGAGCTTCCAATTTTCAAACCAAGATGCTACAAAATTGTGACGCTACAAATTGGATGGGTGGATGGATTGATGGATGGATGGTGAATGGATGGTTAATGGATGGTGGTTGAGTGGTAGAGGGATGGATGGGTGGTTGGGTGTATGGATAGAGGGACGGATGGATGGATAGAGGGATGGATGGGAGGATGGATAAAGGTATAGTAGAGAGATGAGTGGATGGAAGGATGGATGGATGGTTGGATGGATAGATGGTGAGTGGATGGATGATGGATGGCGGATGGTGGGGGGATGGATGGGTGGATGGAGAGAGGGATAGATGGGTGCATAGGTCAGTATAGGTGTGAGGACAGGTGTCGACATATGAATGACTAGGTGGGTGGATGAGGGGTTTGTGGGCACCTGGAAGGGTGGGTGGGCAGTTGAATGGAGGATTGAACGGATCCTTGATTAGCACTTTCTTTGCCTAAAGGGCTGTAAGTCTGAGTCATGGAGAGCGGCTGGAAAGGTACCCTCCACCCTGTGAGGCTGTGGCTCCGCGCCGCGACTCCCAGGGCCGTACATGCCATGCGGCTTCTCAATCCCCAAATAAGGTGGACAAAGTCCACTCTGGCCGCCCAGGGAGCAGGAAGCCCGGGTGGGGTGGGAGGCCCTGCTGCCGGGGCTGAAGTCAGTTCCTTCTTCTCTAAACAATGGGCCTGGCCTGATCCTTGCCCTCCGCCGCCCTGCCCCACCCAGGCCGCCTCCACCTCGATGGGGTGCTGGGGCCCTCGGAACTGGATGCCGGGGGGCTGGGCGTGGGGCAGAGAGCAGAGAAGCGTCCGGCTGTGGAAAAGGTGCCGTCCCTCCGGGCCGAGGGCCCTGGCCTGGCTCCTGCTGCCCTGGCTGCCCCCAGGCTTTCTGCAGGTGTTGGAGAGGGGGTGCGGGGCTGCCTCACCCGCAGTGTCCAGAACACCACTCGTTTTCTTCTCTGTGTCTTTTTCCCTCAAGTCACTCATTTCTCTCTCTCGTCCTCTTTCTGTGGCCGCCCCAGCTCCCGCCCCCTGCCCCTCCCCCACCACGGCCAGTCTGGGCTGTGCCCCTCCCACAGACCACCAGTTGGCAGAAGAGGAGACTGGCCAGTTGAGTAGAGTTCAGGCCCCACCCAGATGCCAGAAGAGGGCAGAGGGCAGGGAGGGGGAAACTGAGTCAGCCCACTGTCCACGGCGTCTGACAGTGTCTCCTAGGGTTTTATTACTCAGCTGGGAATCGCCTGGACCTGAGCCGGGGCTGGCAGGGCTGCCCCACCTCGCTGCCCAGGCCACTGCTCCCATGACCCCCAGGAGAGAGGGCCCTACCCCAGGGCCCCCTGACCCCTGACCCCCCACTGTCCCTGACCCCCATCCCAATCCAGGCAGAGGCCAAGCCTCCGGTCGGGGGGGGTCCCGGTGTTGACTAGGTCAGCTGGTCTGGGAGGGTCCAGGACAGGCAGAGTGAGGAGCCCAAGGGCTCCAGCCCCCTCGCTACCTGCCCAGCCCGGAGTGGGTGGAGGCCACAGTGGAGGTATCTTTTCAATCCACTGCTGCTCTGCCAACACTGCCGACCCACAGGCACAGACAATGCTTCTGGACGGTTGTCAAATCAGTGAGTGAGCGAATGAGTGGATGGATGGATGGAGGACGGATGGACGGATGGTTGGAGGATGGATGATGGATGGATGGATGGATGGAGGATGGAGGATGGAGGATGGATGGATGGATGGATGGAGGATGGAGGATGGATGGAGGATGGATGGATGGATGGAGGATGGATGGATGGAGGATGGAGGATGGATGGATGGATGGATGGAGGATGGAGGATGGATGGATGGATGGATGGATGATGGATGGAGGACGGATGATGGATGGAGGATGGATGGATGGATGGATGGATGGATGATGGATGGAGGATGGATGGAGGATGGATGGATGGATGATGGATGGATGGATGATGGATGGATGGAGGATGGAGGATGGATGGAGGATGGAGGACAGATGGATGGATGGTTGGAGGATGGATGATGGATGGATGGATGGAGGATGGAGGATGGATGATGGATTGAGGATGGATGATGGATGGATGGAAGATGGAGGATGGAGGATGGATGGATGGATGGATGGATGGAGGATGGAGGATGGATGGATGATGGATGGAGGATGGATGATGGGTGGATGATGGATGGAGGATGGATGATGGATTGAGGATGGATGATGGATGGATGGAGGATGGAGGATGGATGGATGGATGGATGGAGGATGGATGATGGATTGAGGATGGATGATGGATGGATGGAGGATGGAGGATGGAGGATGGATGGATGGATGGATGGAGGATGGAGGATGGAGGATGGATGGATGATGGATGGAGGATGGATGATGGGTGGATGATGGATGGAGGATGGATGGATGATGGATGGAGGATGGATGGAGGATGGAGGATGGATGGATGACGGATGATGGATGGAGGATGGATGATGGATGGACGTGTATGATTGGACAGCAGGGCAGACAGACAGAGGCACAGAGGAGCAGCACCCCATCTTTGCCTCCTACACTTGCGCTCTCACACACACACACACGCATGCGTGTGCAGTGGGCCTCCCTGGTCAAGGCCTCCAGAGTGGTCCTTCCTCAGGGCTTTAGTGATCGGGCAGACCCAGGGCCAGGGTCCCTGAGCCCGCCACCCTCCAGAGTGGTCCTTCCTCAGGGCTTTAGTGATCGGGCAGACCCAGGGCCAGGGACCCTGAGCCCCGCCCAGTGGCCTCCGGGTGCCTCCTGCCCCCGGTAGGGAGCCACACGGCCCACGCACATGGCCTCCCGCACCTGCTAATCCCCTCTGATCCTGGCAACGTCGAGGTGAGGGCGTCCGCGGGGACCCCAGGCAGCCCAGAGGGGAAGGGAGCCCCAGGCAGGCCTCGCTCCCGGGGCGACTCCATCCAACGCCGGGACCCGGAGAGCCTGAGCTCTGCGGCGACCGACCCCAAGCAGGAGGGTCTCGGGGTCTGCTCAGCAGCAACCCCAGCCGACATGCGGCTGCAGGCCCAGCCTGTTGCTAGGATTAGCGCTCAGATTAGCCCACCAAGTTTCCAGAACCCCGGGTGTCAGATTCACCAGTGCTATAGAAACCTGGCTGGGCTCGGTGGGCGGGACTGGCTCCCGGGGGGCCTCCCCTCCAGGCCCAGCCGCGGCCCCCCTCCAGGAAAGGAAGGGCCCCGGGGCAGGGACCAGGGCTCCCTGGGCCTGAGTTCCCACCCCCAGCCCTGCTGGGCGCCCTCCTCCTCAGCGCTCCTTGCCCAGGGAAGTTTTAGGTTTCCAGAATCAGCTGTTTTCCAGATACTGGAATGAAAACTAATGACCGAATCGTTCTGTGCCTGCAGTGGAAACGCAGAGCACTTTCCTCCAGCACCCCCACCCCGACCCCCACTCCTTAATGCAGAAAATATCTGAGCCGATTTACCCTGTGGGCCAAAGTGTACCTTGGAACCTCACTTCCCAGGCCCAGCCCAGGGGCCCCTCCTCAGATCCCCTCTACCCGCAGCCCCCCTCCCCGCCCGCCTCTGCTCTGGGCAGTGCGTGGGCCAGCCCGGCCGGCCAGGAGTCTGGGGCCTGGGGCCAGCCCTTGCTGGTGAGGCGGCCAGGACGCGGGGCCATCAAGGGGGGAGGCCCTGAGAGTTCCTGCAAACACGGCGAGGCTGGCCCGAAGGGGGTGCCCACACCAGGGCGGCGTGGGCAGAAACAGCAGCCAGGGCCCGACCCCTTCCCCAGGCCACCTGTCCGGGGCCCACACAGCGGCACCATATACCTACAGCCCCCTTTCACTGACGTCCCAGCATCTCAGAGGGGCCGGCTCCAGCCCCAAGCCCCACCTGAGCCTTTCAGAGCGTGCTGCGCTGCAGCGCGGCCCTCTGCTCCGTGAGGGCAACCGCATTCCTCCAGGGGCTCGGGACAGGCCTGGGGCTCATCCGTCCTGGGCACCTCCAGCCCCTCAGCAAATGCCCTCAGCTCCACCTCCAGCGCCCATTTGACCCCAGCCGCAATCACCTGCTCCTCAACACCCCCAGTGCCCCGGCCCCTTTGGTCGGTTGACTCAACATCCAGAGGGCCCTTTGACGCTGAAATCAGACCCTCCACTAGCCCCTGCCTCAGAGAAAAAGACACATCATCTCAGAGCTTTCCAGGCCCTCACCAGTTCCCCGGGGCCTCTGACAGTCTCGGAGCCACCGTCCCTGCCCATGTGGCCTCACCACTCTCCCCCGTCCCCACCCCCCAGAGACAACGGGTCGCTGTCACGCAGGACCTTGTACCTGCGCTCCTGCCAATGCTCAGTCTCTCCCCAGAAGCCCACCTGGGTATCTAGTTGTGGACGGACAGATGGATGGAGGCATGGAGGGAGAGATGGAGGGATGGAAGGAGCGGTGGAGGGGGCGGATGCATGGGCAGATGCACAGATGCCTCCTGTCCCAGCCTCTTGGCCCTGACCTCCCACGTCTGTCATCTCCAGCTCCCTGCTTTTCGGCTGCGCACAACCCTCCCTCACCCCGCCCCGGCTTCTTAACCTCCAGAAGTTACCCACAGGTTGGGTACTTAGAATGTTCTCTTTAACCCCTTCACCCCCACCCACATGCATAGACCCAACCCTTCAAAAGACGCAGACCCACTCTGTCCTGCCGTTTCCCAAACCCTCCAATCCTCCCCCACCTGCACCCCGCGCTCTGCCCCTGCGGTAAAGACCCAGACCCTCACGGAGACGGGGCCTGCCCAGCTCCATGCTCCTGGAACCCCTTCACCCTCCAAGTCCCACTGCAGGGCTTAGCACATGCTCTTCCCTCTGTCCCAACAGGTCCTAGTTGCCCCGGGCAACGCTGCATCTCCTTACCAGCTCAGGTAAATGGCCAGCGGGATCCTGGCCTGCCACAGGGCCAGGTCCCGGTCCCCTGCTCTCCAGTCTCTCGTTATCACCCGCCGACCCCCACCCCTGGTTATACTGCAAGCTGCGTGAGCATGGAGTCCTGCTGGTCTCACCCCAGACTGTGTCCAGCTTCGGAGAGAACCAGGCCTGTGTGGGGTCCACACCGGAGGAGACGGTGTGGATGAGATGGCGGAGGGCGATGCAGCGGGGTCTCCTGACACGTGGGGATCTCGCCTCCCCACGAGGCCACGGCTCCTTGACTCCGCAGCCCTTTCCTTCCTTCCTTCCTTCCTCCCTCCCTCCCTTCCTTCCTTCCTCCCTTCCTTCCCAAGGAGCATCTCAACCCCTCCACTCTCCCCATCCTCCTGCCCCCGCGGCCCCATCCCCCTCCAGGTCCTGGCCTCCTGTCTCCCTCCCTGGCCCTTCCCGCCCCCAGGGTAGCCCTCACTCCCCAGCCCAAGCCCACTGCATCCCCTCTGTCCTCCATTGCCTCTCCACCTCCACTGACGCCCCTTCCCCCTCTGCCTCTGTCCAGAGACAGGCTCAGATCTCCCCTACTTGGGAGGAGTCCCAGCCCAGTGCCAGGAGCAGAGTATGCCAGGAGCTCTGTTAGGGAGGCTGTGAGGGTTCTGGGGTGCCCCTGCCCCCTGCGCCCCTCCCTGCTGTCTTGGCCGAGAGGTCCCCCCCCTGGTGCCGCCCCTGCTGAGGGCTGTCGAGGCCTTCCCCTTCGGGGCCCACCTGCCATTCGAGGGCCCTTCTCCCCGCGCTGACCGTGGCGTGGGAAGGGTCAGAGCGCTGCTGGGCCCTGCTGACCAGGCAGCCGGACGGAGTGGGCTGCTCCCCTGGCCTCGCTGCCCAGCTTTCCCAGCACTGAGCCAGTCCCGGGCTCCACCGCCCTCCCCGGAGCCCCTGGCCCGGCGCTGCCTGCTGGGCAGAGCACTTACAAGTGACGCCCGTTATGCAGGGAACGTCATAGGGCCCTGGGGCCAGAGCCGAGCGGGGTCACTTTTTTTATTCAAAAGCAAAACCTAAACCAAGAAAACAAAGTGATTAAGTTTCTCCTCGGAGCGACGGGCCTCGCGAGGACGGGGCCGCCCAGCTCCCTGGCGCTCGACCCTCCGCCACCACCGCGGGAAACGACCGGATTCTGCACACAAACAGGAAGCAGCTGGTTTTCCCCAAACGTGAGGCCTGGGCTGGGTCCCCAGGGCGCACGCTGTGGAGACGGGGGGCCGGAGCCAGGAGCTGAGCTGGGTGGGCTGCCCACGTCCTCAAGGGAACCGTCAGGAGGGACCCCCTGGGCTCGGTCCTGGGCCAGGGAGACAGGAGGGGGAGGAGGGGGCTCCCGCACGCGTCCCGCCACCACCGTGGGGCTCAGTCACCCCGCGTGAGCCGCCCGAGGGCACGTGAGTTTAAGCGGGGGCTCCGTGGGGGCCAGGGGCAGGGAGGCTGGGCAGATGCTGGACATACCCCGGGAAGGCCTCCTGCGAGCCGGCAGGGGTCCACCCCGACACCCCCGTCCTGCCTGCTGCTCCAAGGCTGGATTCGATCCTGGGCCAGGAAGAGGGGGATCTCCCCCTCCCAGCCCTGGGGTCCTCCCGGGGCCTCTCTGTGGAGTTCTGCTGAGATGAAAAGCTGGGAGCGGCCCGAGCAGAAATGTGTGCAGCTGGGAGCACGTGGGCTCGGCCCAGCCCCGAAGGGCGCCACCCCGAGGGAGGCCCCCACCTGATTTGAGGGGGACACCGGGGTGTCCCAGGAGGAAAGCCAGGGTCAGGGGCGGGCAGGCGACTGTCAGCCTTGGGCAGTAGTGAGTTTCCTGTCACGGGAGTATGTAAAGAGAAGCTCACACAGAGAGGCCCCAGGCAGAGCGGACAAAGCAGGCCAGGGTCTGCATGGACCCCCCCGAGAAGCTCCATGGAGACACAGGCTGGGGGCGCCCATGGCGGGGACAACATCGCTGGGACACCTTGCTCACCGTGCAGCGCTCAGAGGGCACTCAGGGGCGGAGGCCGAGGTGGTTCTGATCCGGCCCCTCGTGGGGAGAGGTTCTGAGTGTGGATCAGGGGCCGGTTGCATGGGACTGTGGACGGTCAGGCACACGTCCATGTGTCTGTTACACTTCACCCGAAACTTACAACAAAAAAGACTGCTCGGTCGAGGGATTCGGCCTGAAGGCTCTGGCCAGTCCTGCCGGGACCCGAGAGCCAGTGTCTCATCCAGTGGGCTCTTCCCCAGACAGAGCGAGCTCCTGGGGCGGCCAGGAGGCCCTGAGCTGGGGAGTGGGCTCCCCACTTTTCCTAGCGGGCCAAGGGGCACGACGGCCCCCCCTGCCCATGGCTGCACCCCAGCCTGACTCTGCATCTCAGGGTCAGCACGGGGCGGGTCCTCCACACCCTCCCTGGGCCGGAGACCCTGACCCCACCGTGGTGATACTGCGGGGTAAAGGAGGTCCCTCTGAGCCAGGTTTGGGAGACAAGTGTCTTTAAAACAGGGTTAAAGAAGAGGCCAGTTTTTCAGGAATGTTCTCAGATAACAGGGCAGAGTGGGCTTTAGCCCGGCAAGACGTGAGAACACGTCCCAGGGAAACCATAGTTGGGACAGTGCGCCACTGACACCAGGATGGAACTGTCACCCGGTGGGGACAGAACGGATCTGGTGATAGACCCAACTGTTTATACAGGGAGCATTAAAAGCACAGAGAAAAAGAACACCGCAAAGTTACAACGGCATACGACCCACCAAGCCCTTCCGACAAGGGGCCAAAGAGGAATTACCTTCAAAATTGTCTTGAGGTAACTCCCTAGTAATTTGAAGTGAGATTAGATTAAAGAGAAAACCTATGTTTATAGGAAAACCTGCAGACGGATGTTTACGGCATCTTTTTGCAGAACCGCCAAAACTTGGAAGCAACCAAGATCCCCTTCTGTAGGTGAATTAGATGAATAAAGTGTGGACCATCCAGACGACGGAATATTATTCAGTGATAGAAAGGAGCTATCAGGCCATGAAGAGACACGGAAGAAACGTAAATATATACGACTGAGGGAAAGAAGCCAGTCTGAAAAGGCCACATACTGTATGATTCCAACCACATGACATTCCGGAAAAAGCAGGACTATGGAGGACATTAAAAGGGTCAGTGGTTGCCAAGGTTTAGGAGGAGGTGAGGGATGAACAGGCAGAGCACAGAGGGTTTTCAGGGCAGTGAAGCTATTCTGTGTGTTACCGTGATACTGTCAAGGTGGGTACATGCCCCTATACATCTGTCTAAATCCATAGAGTGCATGACCCCAAGAGTGAACCCTAATGTGAAGTGTGGACGTCATCACCAATAATGTCTCAAAATTGCTTCATTAATTTTGACCAATGTCCCACCCTAGAGCAAGGTGTGAATGATGGGGCCACTTTGTGTGTGGTGGGGGTGAAGTGGTAAGGGTAACTCCCTGTACGTTCTGCAAAATTTTCCCATAACCCTCAACTGGTTCTGTCCTCGTCCGAGGGCTTTCTGTCACCGATCTTTGATACCACTGGCTTCATGGAGCACAGACTGTTCACACGGCCCACCTGTGTGAGCCCTTTGCTCCTATGGTCTCTGTCTTGTGCACAGGGAAACTGAGACATGGCAGGTTTGAACCCAGAGCTGCTCCCCAGCCCAGGCCCTGTGAACTCTGTTCCCCTTTACTCTCTCCTCGGGACCCCTTTATATTCCTAAACATTCTGGAGGATGGCAAAGAGATTTAGTTGATGTAGGGTTGCACCTGCTGAGATTTGCTGTATTAGAAGTTCAAACTAATGCATGAAAATGTTCTGAAATATTTAAATTTTTAGAAATTTTTAAAAAATTCTAAGTGAATTAAAAGTCACAACAAGAGGGACTTCCCTGGCGGTCCAGTGGTTAAGACTCCACACTCCCACTGCAGGGGACACGGGTTCGATGTTTGGTTGGGGAACTAAGATCCCGCATGCTGCAAGGTGTGGCCAAAAAAAAAAAAAAGTCACAACAAGATTCTCCATATTAACATAAAGTATATTTTTAAAAAAAAGTAACTAAGCTTTTCTAATCAAAACACATTTAGTGGGAAGAGTGGCATTGTTTCAGGCTTCGAAAATCTCTGCGGCTATGGGGAGAGGAGGGCTGTCACGCGGGCATCTTCATGCGGTCCATCGCAACACAGTGTGGTGTTTGGGAAGAAGGAGAGTCATTTGATGGACTTCTCAGATGTGCCTGGGTTTCCTTTATGATACTACACCCAAACTTGACAAGAGGTGGGTTCTTAAAAGTGAGATGCACTGTGGGGTCTGAAACCCCGTCAATGATCTCTCCAGACGCTGTTATGTGAAAACCCATCCATCTAGGAGGCGAAGGAGATGGATAAACAAACGTATCTTGGCACCTGGATTGGGAACCAAAGGAGGATGGGGGTCGGAAACATGGGTGAAATCCAGGTGAAGCCTGGAGCTGGATCAGGGACCTTCGCCGTCTCTTACTTGACACATGTGTAGGGCGATTCGGGAACTCTACCACATTTGCAATTTGTCTGTTAATCTAAAATTGTTCCAAAATAAAGTTTCTTGGAGGTAAAAACCCACTGGTCTGTCCTGCACACTCAGAGGACGTTTTCCTGTGCGTGGTCACTGGGAAATGCCAGTCTCCGGATTAGGCAGATCTTCCAAGGTCCACGCTCTCCACTGTCGTGAACAAAAACTCACGTTCATGACCATCACCGCCTGGCTCCTCAGGGGCCTTTCAGGATTGCAAGGCTGTCCAGTTCAACGTGGCAGGTGCACGCTTCCCAAAGTTCTGCTTTCTGCTTGAAAGTTCAAATGCGATCACCAACAACAAACGCCATGGGCTGTTTTCCTTGAGGCGACAGGATGGTCCTTCTTCTCCGACAAAGCAGCCAGCACAGGAGTGCCGGTGGCCAGCTGAGTTTGTAACCCAGACCGCCACACAAGGGCCGCTCCTGGACAAGCCAGGTCCTTCCTTGAACGGCACCACGGCACAGCAGAATATTAAGACACACTCCAGGGTCCAGCTTAGTGGGATTCATCAAGTTGACTGCTTCACCAAGTGCTGCCAGCCTAGGTGCCTCCTCTGACGCTGCCTCTCGGAGTGGAGCTCCCCGTGCTGGGAGCCCCTCGCTCCAGCCCCACCCCGGCCCCCAATCCAGGCAAACGTCCCTCTTGTAAAGATTCCTGGTGGAAGAGCAGCCCCGAACCCCCCCTCCACCCGCCTTCCCCGACTCTTCTTCCTCCCGATTCGATTCTCCTCGGCCTTCAAGGCTTTCTCTGAGCCTCTCCTCTTCCAAGGAGCCCTCCCTGACCGGCCCCACCTAGAGGAACACACTTCCTGGAGCTCCCACGGCCCATCCTTCTCCCCAGTGTGTTCCTGGCTCCCCCCACGTCGGGTGTGGACTTCTCGGGGGCAGAATCCCCCACTCCCCGACGTATCTATCTCCCCCTTGTCCACCCTGAGGTTCCCCGCCCCGCACGCCCGTCGCTGCCCCGTGAGCCCTGACTGCAGGCCTGGCAGCGGCCGGACTCCTTTGGTTCTGGGAATTCTTTTGACCCCCCGGTGAACCGCTGAGAGCAAACACTGGCCTCTGTGCTAATTACAAGCAGAGCGTGGAGGGAGCGAGCGACCCTTGCTGAACGGCCCTGTCCCGCGTCCCTCGGCCCGCGCAACTTCCTAGAATGTCACAGGGAATTAGGCCTGAAATCCCCGCGCGCTGGGAGGGGTTTCCGTGGAACTCATGGTGGGCAGGAGTGACCAGGATTAAGGGGCCTGAGCCCCCTCAGGCTTCCTCTCCCGGGAACCCCCAAGGTCGGGCGGGATGGGTGTTGAGTGCTCCAGGGGCCCTGCCCGAAAGCGGCCCCTCCTCTTCGGCTGTGCCTGGAAACATCTCTTGCCAGCAGGGCCCCGTCGCCCACAGGACAGGGTTCTTAGCCCTCGACACTGAGCTCAGGGCATCTCCCAGACACCCCCGGCCTGCAGGACCCCGCCTGTACGATGCCTCCGGGTCGGGGTACTGGCCCTGGTGGGAGGGCCCTGGTCCAGCTGAGAGAACAGACTTGGCGCTGACCTGGCCCACTCCTTCTTCCAGGCCCAGTGGAGGAGACCTGCCTGTCCCGTGACCCAGGGAAGGGACCCTGGACACAGGGACACGTGCCTCCTTCCCTCTGGGCCCCTCCTCCAAGCTCCTGGAAATGTTTCTTGGGCCCTGGATCTGGGAGATGTCTGGAGGGACTCCAGGGCACAGAGTGGCTTCCCCAGGCAACCTTGAGTGACCTTGACCTTCCTCACCATCTCCATCTTCTCACCTGGACGACAGGGCGGGTGACCACAGAGCCTGCCTTCCGGGGGTGTTGAGAGGATGCAGGAGGGTGTGTACAGACAGCCCAAGAGCAGCCCTGGCCCCGTGAGCTTTGGAAACATGCCGATAATTCTCACTCTTAACGTGAGGGGTCCAGGAGAGTCTGGGGGGATCCGCAGCAGGTTCTCTTCACCTCTGCACCTGTGGCGGGGACAGTTACTCAGAGCTGGAAGTGAGGCTGCACCCAGCAGGGGCTGGAGTTCCGACCCCACACCCCAGCCACACTGGCCCCCAGCTTGCCCTGGGGCGGCGGGGAGACAGCAGCGGGGTCCAGAGCGCTGGAGCAAGCTGAGTCTGGGACTGTCCAGGAGAGACTGGCCCACAAGCGTGTCTTGCCTCAGCCTAAGGAAGCGAGAGGACCTGGGCCTGCCCCTCGGCCTCGGGAGGGAGCCTGGGGACAGTGGGATTGCCAAGACCATGAGCCCCCTTATTCTCCGAAGCCCGTCATCATGTAATCAGCTCATTAAACACCTTGTTAGTTGTCCAGCTCTCCCTCCAGATGGTGAGCTCCCAGGGCAGCCAGCCCACCAGTCTACATGGCAATGGCCAGCCTAGGGCCTGACATCGGGCACTCAGGAGCTATCGATGACCATTGACGAGTCTTGACGTTTCTCAGGAGTCCATCTGCAAAATGGGGGGAATGCGCTCCACTTTGAGGATTAAATGATAGCACAGATGTACACGGGTGCAGGAAGTTTCCCCAGTTGGTGGAAACTTCCAGGTGAAGGCTGACTTGTAAGTAGTAATTCCGGCCAGAAAAAAGTTACCGCAGGTGTGCAAGGTGAGAGAGATGGGAGTTTCCAGCACCCAGAATGCTGGCTTGGGCAGCTGAGTGGCTGGGACAGCCATTCCCTGAGATGGGGAACCCAGAAGGAAGGCCACATGTGGAACGTGAAGAATTTCCGGTGCTACTGGGTAAATGAGCAGACACTGGATCCATGGTCCTGACCTTGGGCAAGTGGAACCAGGATCCGTGGTTGAGGGTCTTCAGGATGTATGTGATCACTGAGGCTGTGGGAGGATGCCCTCCCCCAAGGGGAGAGGTCCAAGGAAGGAGAGGAGAGAATGTGCTAAGGTCAGGGCAAGGCAACCAACACTTAAGGAAAGGGGGACCGAAAAACCCCCAAAAGATGGACAGGGAAATGACCCCGCAGCCACAGCAGCCAAGAAGAAACCATGTCTGAAGCCTTGAAAATATGGTTCCATTGTCTGCTGGCCTCCATGGTTTCTGTTGAGAAGTCTGTCACCTTCAACACATTGTTCTCGGTTATGTAATATGTCCTCCTTTCAAATCTGTCTTTTTGAATTTTCATTTTCATCAGTTGGACTTCAATGAGCCCAGGCATGATTTTCTTCAAATTGATCCTATTTGGGGTTTGCTGAACTTCATGAATCTGTAAGTTTATATTTTTAGTCAATTTGGACAGGTTTTAGCCATTATTTCTTCAATATTTTTTCTCCCCCATTCTCTTGCTTCTCCCCTTCTGGGACCTTAATTACCCATGTGTTAGACATTTTAATACTATTCATGTGACCCTCAGTCTCTGTTCTTTTTTAAAAAAAAAATTTTTTTCTCTTCTTCTTTGCATTGGATAACTTCTATTGACCTATCTTCAAGTCCACAGACTCTTTCTTTTGTCATCTCCATTCTGCCACTAATATCATCCAGTATTTTTTTTTTAATTTCAGAGGTTGTATTTTTCTGTCTTAAGCATCCACTTAGATATTTTTAATATTTTCTATTTGCTGAAATTTTCTATCTTTTCGTTCATGTGAATGTGTTTTCCTTTATCTTCACTGGCATAGTTATCATAGCTCTTTGAAAGTCCTTATCTGATCATTCCAGTATCTGAGTGACCTCAGAGTTGGTCTCGGTTAATTGTCTTTCCCCTTGAGAGGAAAACACATGTTCCTAGCCCTCAGGCATGTCATGTAATTTTGGATTGTATCATAGACTTTGCGACTGTTATGTTGCAGAGGCTCCCCAAGCCAGGAACGTGAGCAGAGTTTATACATAAAATTTGTAATGTCCCCTCCTCTGGCTCTTTTTGGGACTCCCATCTCACTCACCGACAACCTTGATTGCCCCAGGCACCTTCTCCTGGTTCCTCCAGCCAGAAAGATTGGGATTTTAGATGCCTGAACCGTACTGTGACTGCCCTTCCAAAATGACCTGCTTCTGCTAACTAACTCGCTAGAGCCCTTGGGTAGTTTTTTGTTTGTTTGATTGTTGTCCAGGTTTATGATTGTTATGTTCAGGAGGGCTTGTTTGTTAGAAACTTACTAGTCCATACAGGAAGGGTAACCAAGAGAACTTTCAGGATGGGGGTGGGGGTAGGCGTCAGCAGCAGCAAATGCTCCTGAGAGGCCACGTCTTATAAAGAAAAAAGTGTCCATTGAATCTGGCTGCAGGGATGTTGGTGGTGCTGATGAAGAGAGTCATGCCAAGGGTGGTGGGATAGCAGCGTGGGATAGATATGGCAGGGTGAGTCATAAATATCCTCTCTTGTGTTAAGGAAATGTCTTTTTATTCCTAGCCTAGTAAACATGTTTTATAACTGGTAGTGTAGGGGACTTCCCTGGTGGTCCAGTGGGTAAGACTCCACTCTCCCAATGCAGGGGGCCTGGGTTCGATCCCTGGTCGGGGAACTAGATCCCACATGCTGCAGCGAAGACCCAACGCAGCCAAGATAAATAAATAAATAATAAAATAAAATATTTCGGGGCTTCCCTGGTGGCGCAGTGGTTAAGGATCCATCTGCCAATGCAGGGGACACGGGTTCGAGCCCTGGTCCGGGAAGGTCCCACATGCCGCGGAGCAACTAAGCCCATGCGCCACAACTACTGAGCCTGTGCTCTAGAGCCCATGAGCCACAACTACTGAGCCCGCAAGCCACAACTACTGAGCCCGTGAGCCACAACTACTGGGCCCGTGGGCCACAACTACTGGAGCCCATGCATCTAGAGCCCATGCTCCATAACAAGAGAGGCCACCACAATGAGAAGCCCATGCACCGCATCGAAGAGTAGCCCCTACTCGCTGCAACTAGAGAAAGCCTGCGAACAGCAACGAATATCCAACGCAGCCAAAAATAAATAAATAAATTAATTAATTAATTAATTTTAAAAAGACACTATACACTGTAAAAAAAGAAAAGCTACACATATAACTGGGAGTGCACTTTAAATTTTATGGAACATGTTTGGGCACTTATCTATATTACTATATGGCTTTTCTTCTCTTTTCTATCATACGGCCTATTAACGTGATGATATTAATGGATTTCTTAATGTTGAGTCATTTTTGAATTCCTGGAAGTAAACTCTACTTGGTCATGGTGTATTATTACTCTAATTCAATACACTGCTGGATTTAATTTGCTCATTCTTTTATTTATAATTTTTGTGTCTATCTTCACATGTGAACTTGGCCTGTGGTTTTTCCTTTTTTTGTACTCTCCTGATTGGGCTTTGGTATCAGGGTTATGTGAACACAGAAAATGAATCAGAATTTTGTTCATCTTCTGTGCTTGAAACATATTGTATAGTATAGGAATGATCTTGAACATTGAAGAAAAGAACTTACCCATAAAACTCTCTGGGCCCTGTGCCTTTTTCTAGAGTAGGATTTTATACCTTTCAGTTGGCAACCTGTTTATTGACAGGTTTAGATATTCTAGGTCCTTAAGACAATTTCCAGATACATATTCAGTTAAACAAGACCTTTAAATTCCATTTAATCAACAAATATGTTTCAATTCCTATTATGTTCCAGACTCTATAAAGGCAGATATATTTCAAACTGAATCAGCATATAGAATGTCTATGAGGATAGACATTCAGTAAATTTCAGTCTCTTTGCTTTCCTCCCTCCTCCCCGACTAGGGATGTCACAAATGACAACACAGTAGATATCCGTTGACCTGCACTTGCCTTATACACACCCACATGTCAATTCATACATATATCTATCCCTGTATCTACCTATTCATCCATCCATCTATCCACCCACCCATCTACCCACACATACATACATACATCCATATGTACATACATATACACATACATACATCT
The DNA here is from genome assembly GCF_965194825.1 of Balaenoptera physalus. Lineage (NCBI taxonomy): Eukaryota > Metazoa > Chordata > Mammalia > Artiodactyla > Balaenopteridae > Balaenoptera > Balaenoptera physalus. The sequence goes on along the minus strand of NC_138889.1, from coordinate 112,704,073 downwards.
ACCCGTCCACCCACTCACCCATCTGTCCATTCAGGGCAACCACACTGAGTCTCTACTCTGCAACAGATACTGGTCTAGGTATTGGGGTCCATGGAGATATAAGCTAAGTTCTTAAGTGCTGGAAGACCAAATAAAGGATCAAAATGGCCCCAGGAGGCTACAATATGAATAGAACTGAACAAGATAAGATGCTGTGCTAGGATCCAGGGGACCAGGGGTCCAGAGTGGCAGACTTGAGTGACTGATTTCGAGGTGGGTCACCCCACCTGAGCAGGGTGGGTAGTTTTCAGCTCCTGCTTGGAGGAGGCAGCCTGGAGAAGGAGAGGTCCAGGGTCCCAGGTGAGAAGCCCCCTGGGGGGGTAACTGCCCCAACCTGGGCATGCCCTCAGCTCTGCTGTCCCTGTTACCCTTGAGTTGACACACCAGGTTCCTCCTTCACTGTGATTGTCTTGAGGGCAGGAATGGAACCTTGTCCATCTCCGTGGCTCCGGGGCCTTGCTCAGAGACCGGCACCAACGTTTACTGGATAGAAGATGAGGGAAAGGAGGACCAATGGCTGGGAGGCAGTGCGCGCTCACACGGATGCTGTAGAGAGCTGGTTAGGGCACTGCCTCAGCACGGGTCTGGGTATCTTCCCCTCCCACTGAAGCTCCGCACCCAGGTCCCCGGCGGTGGGAGATGCCCCCACAGCCTCAGCTCCCACCTGCTGGAACACCTCAGCACACGAGAGGCCTGGAGAACCTTTCTTCCCCACAGCTGCCCAGCAGGGGCGAGACCCTGGCTGGGGAGCATCCCAGGCCCCTGGGCTCCAGGAAGGTGGGGGTGGGAGCGCTTGTTCTCACTCCTCCCCCTCACCGGCTCCGCTGAGAACCAAATCGCCTTATCAGAAACTCCCTCGAGTGACTGGTTAACCAAATAGCTAGAATTCCTGCTCAGAGGCACATCTGTTCCTGATCGAGGGGAGGCCAGGGATGACAAGGAGGGGAGGGGGGAGCAGAGGTACAAGGCCAGGCCTTCCCCAAATGATGCTCGGGCCAGACCACGGGGAGTGGGGTGCCAGCCTGGCAGAAGCAGACCGGATTGTCTGCAGGGCTGGGGGCAGGACAAGCCCCCTGCCTGCACCACCCGCCAACAGTGGGGAGCTGGGACCTGCCCACCAGGGTGGGAGGGAGAGGGATGGGAAGCACCCCCCCTGTGCACTGGCTCAGGGATGCTGGGCCACACCAAGCTCTTCCCAGTGGGCGTGCCTCCCCTCGGGGCTCTGCCCCCTCCACCCCCTAACGCACCCCCAACCCTCAGGCTCCAGCTGGTCCCACGCTTAGACCATCCCTAGAACGGCACCTGAGCGGCTTTGCTCGTGAAGACCCCAGGTCGTTCCGAAGCCGCCCATGCTCTTCCCTCTGCCCAGAATGCCCTTCCAGCCTCAGCGCCCGGCCAACTCCTCTGTGCCTTCGGTAGCAGGGTCTCCCCATCCAGGTGGTCCTCCTCGGGTACAGGGGTTTCCAGGGCGCCTCTGCCTCGCCCCCGCTGGTGAGACTGTGGGTCTGCCCCATGACACCCGAGCCCTCAGCCCAGGAATTCCTTCTTCGTAGGCTCTGGCTCCCCGGCCCCCAGCGCAGAGCACGAGATAACGGAAGGATGAGAGAGGCCTCGCAGGGAGAAGGCAGAGGAGGAGGAGACAGGCTGCGGCCGGAACAGAGGAAGGGGTGAAGAGGGAGGCTGTGAGGGGGAACTGCACACAGCCGTCAGAGTGGGACGGGCCAGTCCCTCCTCCTGGCCAGAGCACCTCGAGGCCTGCCTGGCACCCACCTCTGGGCTCCAGCGTGGGCCTGGCCCCGCCAGGGCTTGGGAGGAGCCCTGCCTTGCTGTCCCCCAGTCTGGGCTGGGACCGCCAAGCTCTACACCTGCCACTTCACGGACACTAGCCTTCCTGGGTGCCCGCCCCCAGGGCAGAGAATGTGCCCCCCACCGCGGGCTCCACGCTGAGCCGGGTGAGGGGACATGGGCCCTGGGCGTTAGGGCAGGGAGGAGCGGGGAGAAGGGGGTGCCGCGCAGGGCAGGCGGGTGATGGACCAAGTCCGGTCACCCCGCGGCTCTGTGCGAAGGGGTGGGAGCTGGCGGGCTGACAGCAGACTCCGGTGGGGGCTTCCTTGGAGGGGAGCCGCTGGGGGCAGCATCTGCCCACCTCCCCCTCTGGGCAGGGCTGTGCGGCATCCCCAGTCCAGCTAGACGGAGGGGCACCTCCAGCCCCCAGCACGCTCCCTGTCACCGACACCCCGGAAGAGGCAGCGTCCCCTCACCCCAGCCTGAGGAGCCCCCCACCTCGGCCAGGCCCCGTGCCCCTTCTGCGCGGCCGCCCATCGCGGAGGGCCCGGCCTAGGGCGAGGGCCAGTGTAAACAGATCGTTTCTGTCTGCCTGGGGGGTGGGGGTGGGGGAGCTGTCTTGAGCTTTGTTATGTTCTGAAAAAAAAGGCAAAAAATGTGGGTCACAAACCACAAACTGTTTTGCTTTCGGCATAACTGGCACAAACAGGCATTTTCTCTGTGGTTTCTGGCCGCTGAGGCCTGGGCTGTCTGGGGCTGGGGCGGGAGAGGCTGGAGGCTGCGCTAATGAGGCCAGAGGGGGCTGGGCAGGTAGGGGCCAGGCCTCCCGGGGTGGCCTGTTGGCCTGCGGCCCCCCGGGGCGGCCACACCTGTGCAGGAGGGCCAGCTGGGTGCCAGGCCCAGGCAGCCGGGAAGAGCGGGGACCCCGGGAGCCAGGACCAGCCAGGCAGGTGGACACAGGTTGCTGGGGGTGAGGCCTGGGGCCCAGGGCCACACGCGCGCTTGCCGAGGCAAGGAGGCCTGCCTCCGGGAAGGCGGGGCTCTCCCCTGACGGCCGAGCGCAGGCGGGGCTGCGTGGCGAGGGGTCCTCAGGGGTTGGTATGATGGGGTCCCTCCCCACACCCTCCGGGGCCTTCTCCCCGGCTGGCTCTGCGCTGGGGGCTTCGCCGAGAGCTCCGGACAGCTTGGGAGGACCTGACAGCAGGCGAGATGATGCACCTGTGGTTACGGCATGTCTGGGGGTCACAGGCAGGGGCTGCATGCCAGGCCGCTGTCTACACGGGAGGGGCAGCTCTGGACCCCAGAGACCCAGGAGCGGGGTGAGCCAGGACAGCACAGAATGATGGAGAGGGCATGGGGTGGGGGGGTTAGGGGGCCCAGAAGAGAGCAGCCAGCCTGTGTGAAGCCTGAGGGGTGAGAGGGTGGGGACCGAGACACGACCCACCGAGAAACCGGAGGGTGCCAGGTGCTTAAGATCCCAGGAAAGCTGGCCTGGGGTTTGCACTCTACCTAGTGGCCCACGGGAGCCATGGAGGGTCCTAAGGGGAGAGCAGCAAGCTATGGGCCTGCAGAGCAAGCTTGCTTAGTCGCACATGGAGAGTGTCTGGAGCAGAGACTGGAAGCAGCGTCCAGCTTCCAGTGGGCCTTGGCGACCGACTGAATGTGGCGGGAGGGGGCAGAGGACCCTGGAGCAGGTGTGGGGTGGTGGCCATGAGCGTGCTCTGGTCAAGGGTGTGCAGCACATTGAGGCAGCCGAACAGGCCCCAGCAGGTGCCATGCTGCATCTCAGGTGAAAACACCAGGTGGAGACACCCATGGGGTCAGCAGCGGGGAAGCAAGTCCAGTGCCTCCAGCTTAGCAAACTCAGTCTCCTCCCGCGGCTCACGGTCAAGCCTTGGTGTCCTCCCGCCCTCCCCCTGTCCTCTTCACTCAGCAAGTGGTCGGGGGACCGGAACACACGGATTGCTCCTGAGAGGGTGCGCAGGGCAGGCCTCCCCGAGGGGGTTGCAGTTCAGCACCGGGTGATGAGGGCAGGGCCCAGGTGGATGCCGGCAGGGAAAGGGGTCCAGGCAGAGGCAGCCCGTGCAAAGGCCCTGAGGCAGGAACATGCACGTGTGTTCAACCAGCCCAGCGGTGGGTGGGCCAGGGTGGCCTTGCAAGTCATCGCGAGGACTCGGTTTGTCTCCAGGGAAGCCAAGAGCAGAGGTGGGACCTGGTCTGATGTTTTTTTAAATTTTATTTATTTATTTAATTTGGTTGCACCGGGTCTTATTTGTGGCAGGTGGGCTCCTTAGTTGTGGCATGCAAACTCTTAGTTGCGGCATGCATGTGGGATCTAGTTCCCTGACCAGGGATCGAACCCAGGCCCCCTGCATTGGGAGCTCGCAGTTTAACCACTGCACCACCAGGGAAGTCCCTGGTCTGATGTTTTAAAAGACCACCTGGGCTCCGCTTGGAGGTCAGAAGTGGAGACGGGAAGGGACCATGCTGAGGGGAGGTGCGGGCGTGGCCACCTGCTGGGTTCACTGCAGTGCCCTCGGCCTCTGGAACAGGGCCAGGCAGAGGAGGTGTGCCCTCGTGTAACTCGTTTCCTCAGCGACCACAAGCTGGGTGGCTTAAAACTATAGAGATTCATTCTTTCTCAGTCCTGGAGGCCAGAGGTCTGAAATCAGTTTCACTGGACTCAACTCGAGGCGTCCAGGGCCAGGGTCCTTCCAGAGGCTCTAGCGGAGGGTCCTTCCTGCCTCATCCAGCTTCTGGGGGCTCCTGGCTTGTGGCCGCATCCCCCCAATCTCTGCTCTGTCTTCACACGGCCCCTCCTCTGTGTCCTTTCTCCTCTCTGCCATGGTAGGAACCCCTGTCCCTGGATCTGGGCCCTCCCTAAATCCAGGATGGTCTCACCTCCAGATCTTTCACTTCGTCACATCTGCAAAGACCCTTTTTCCAAATCAGGGCCCACTCGCAGGGGTTTAGAACGTGGACACGTCTTTTTGGGGAGGACACCTTTCAGCCCACCCCCGTGGGTGCCCATAAATATTCCTTGAATGAATGACCATAGCCTCTGACCTCATCTCCCACACTTTCCCCGCGCCCCCCGCAGCAGCCCCAGCCCCAGCCCCGGACCCCCCAGGTCCTGCTTCACCCCTCCTCCCAGGAGACCCCACCCCCACCCTCACCTCCTGAGTCACTTTCTCCACGAGGTCTAGCCGCTGGAAAAAGCACCCCAATAATTCCCTCCGTGGCACCGAGCCTGGGGTGCCCCGCACGTGGGTGCCCATCCACACGTGTGAACGAGTGGGTGAGTGAATGGATGAATGGAGCCCCGGGGTAAGCTGAGAGCTTGCAGAGCGGGTGGAGAGACTGGGCAGATCCAGGGCACCTGGGACACGGCTGGGCCAAGCAGAGCGGAGTGGGGCCAGTGATGGCAGTGGGGGAGGCTTGGGGCTAACTCAGGAGCGCCGCGGGAGGGCTGGCTGTGCCCTGGTCGTGGCGGTCTTGGGGAAAGCAGGGTGGGGGCAGAGGCACGGGGGAATGGGCTGCAGTGAGGGTGAGCAGGCTGGGTGATGGGCCAGCTGGGAAGGGCAGGGGCTGCCCAGAGCTGGAGGAAGGGAGACCCTGGCCCAGCATCCCAAGGGTCCCGGGAGGGGCCCCGGGCAGGGCTGCAGTGGACTTTTCGGGGCTGGGTCCTACCTGGGGTTGGCAGGAGACAGACTCCAACCTGGTCTGGGGGTGGGCAGGGCTGGGCAGAGGGTCCCGAGCTGGGTCCACACCCCAACCCCCCGGGAGTGTCTCAGCACCTCCCTGGTGGGGGGGCCCTCTGCCCCGCCCCGGCCCCCAGCCTCCCCTGAAGGGCCCTGGCTGCCCAGAGGGCACGGTGCCCCCCCACCCAGCTCGCTCTTTCCCACTCTCCCAGCCCTCCTCATTCTTGATCCCGCCTCCTCCAGGCAGCCCCCCCCACCCCCTGGCTGAGTCCTCAGGGAGCGTGGGCAGCATGCCTGCCCCTGGGGACGCCATCCAGACCCCAGAGGCCACAGCCCAGCACCAGGCCGGCAATAAGTACCAGAGATGCAGTGAGCGGATTCAGGTGCAAGGCCTCCCCCAGCCCAGACAGAGGCTGAGAGCCCTGGGCGCCCACTGAAGGCTGCCCGGCCCCCGGGCACAGCCCACCGCCCTCTCCCCACTGGGCACACCTGCTGACCGAGGGCTTGGGGATAGGTGGGGTGAGGGGAGGGCCCGGGTAGGCCTCGAGCATCTTGGATGCCAGCCTCACTGCCTTCTGAGGAGCACGAGGGTCCTAAAGGTCAGTGGTCAGGGTGGTCTGGGCGGCGGAACAGGGCTGAGCAGGGGAGGGGGTTTCCAGTGCCCTCTGATGCGGCCTCAACCTTGGGGGCACGGGGAGCCCGTCTGCGTGTGCAGGTGGGCACACAGGTGACATGAGTCCCCAGGTGTGGGTAGCCCCGAGTCCCCATCTGTAGCAACAGCTACAGTTGCCGGAACCTTTCACAACCTGGCCCACGCCCTTCCCCCTGTCCCCCGAGGCTGGGAAAATTCCCTGGGGTTGACAAACAGCGAAGGCATTTTAGTCCTCATCCGTGGGCTCTTGGACAAGCCCCCCGGGACCCCCCCCCCATAGCCTGGAGCCCTGTCTTTGAGGATTTGGTCCCTGAGATGGTCCCAGAGCCTCCCGAGCTCCACGAGAGTGGTGGCACCACTGGTGAGAGCTGCGGGCCTTCGGGCTGTTCTCCCTGCACCCCATCACTGTTCCATGAGCCCTGTACACTGCCTTCACTTTTTCTCTATTTTGTTTTCCTCTTGTTTCTCTGATCGAATGAATTCTGCTGCCCTGTCTTTGAGTTCACAGATTTTTTTCTTCTGCTTTATCTAGTCTGCTGTTGAACCTCTATATTGAATCCCACAGGGGCCCAGAGGAGGTGTCCCCACCTCCAGGGTCTTCCTGCCCCCCCTTCCCACCTACCCTGCCCCCTCCCCAGGGCTCAGACCTCCCCTCCCTCCCTCCACCAGGTACCCAAGTGAAAAAGCAAAGGACTCAGAAGAAAATAAATTTAAATGCTTTATTGGGATTGCGAGCGTTAAAAGTTAAAGACAAAACCCAAGCTGTGGATTCTGCCAGAAATAGCATGTTAGGGGCAAGTGGAGGCGAACGCGGCCGCGGGATAGACCGGGCGGCAGGTGACACTCGGTGTTCTGCGCGTGGGGGTCCTCAGATGGTGGCGTAGGGACCCAAGAGGGGGTCCTGCTGAAGACAGCTGGGGGGACTCGGGGAAGAGACACGATGGAGGGCCACAACCAGGGCGTGGAGGTCAGGAGGGGACCGGGTCGGGATGGCGCTGACCCACAGAGAGCTGCTCACTGGGGGACACAGAGGAGCCTCGGCAGACGCCCCCGGAGCCCCCACCCGATCGAGGCAAACGGAACCCTGGGTGGGTGGCGTCTGGCTGAGTGGGCAGGTAATTTGGGGTGCCTCGAAGACAATTTGGATCTCAGGCCAATCTGTCTGGCTTCTCCGATTAAGACAATTTGGCTCTTTGGGCTTCTGTCCAATGGTCCAAATGGCCCACTCCCTGGGCGCTTGCCGGGGGACCCTCTGTGCCTTGGGTGGGCTGGCACGGACCGCCCCCTCGGTCGTGCCAGCCCCGTCACCGGGGCCCAGAAGCTTCGGGCCTCTAGATTGCTAGTCGGGCTGCCGTGCAGGGGGGCCGCACTGGGGGCAGAGGCGGGGGTGAGGTAAACCTCCCAGCCGCCCGGGTCCCTGCCGCAGCCCTAGGCGCTGAGATGGTGGCTGGGTCGGTACCGCCAGACCCAAGGGCCTCGGGGCCCAAGCGACCCCAGCTGTCCGACACACTCGCAGCTCTCCTGCTCTGCGGGGCTCGTGCCCTCCGGACCTCTCCTACTGCCCGGCATCACCCCACCTGGTCACCAGGAAGCCCCGCGGAGCTCCAAGCTTCCTGGGGCCAAGACGGGGCACTGAGGAGGCGGGCAAGCTGTCACCGAGGGGTGCGGGGAGGGCTCCCCAGGTGCGCGGAAGGCGGCCACCTGCTCCCGCCCGATGGAGCCCCTGGCTCACGCATCTGTAGCCCCTTCCCCCCCCGGCCGGCTGGGCCAGCCGGGGGCCCCACCTTGGTGGCCTCCGAGCACCTTCCTGACACCTGAAGAGTCGCCTCCCTGACCCCTCCTCCGCCCCTCAGGACCCCCGGGGACCAGCCACCGTCCCCAGGGGCCAGGCCAGGCAGCGGCCGTCTCCATTCCCCTCTGACTTCTCGGGGGGCACAGTGGCCAGCACCCCCGCGGAGGCTCCACTCTCCACTCAACCCAAGCGACAGGGACAGGCAAAAATCAAACCAAGGGTGATAAATGGCGGAGGGCAGGACGGCGGCGGGCGCCGCGCAGGTGACAGGTGGTTGGCTTCATGCGTTCCTTGTCCTTGGTCACTGCCCCCCTGTTACACGGGGAGGGGAGTAAGTTTAATTTGGTACATGAGCGCATAAAAAGCTAAGGAGGGAATCAAAAAAAAAAAAAAAAAAGGAAAAAAAGCCCCAGGAGAAGCCAATTAAAGGGGGGAAATAGATCAATTGGCGTCAATTTGGGTTCCTGATTCGATCTGTAATTCTGCACGTCTCCTCGTCAATCCTTCCTCCTGACCGTGTTGTCCAAACCTTTGCTGGACCACTTCCTACCCCAGAGCATCCCCTCCCCCAGCCCCCACTGCCCCCCCACCCACCCCACCAACCTCCAGACTTCCCACACTCCCCATCACCCTTGCCAGCCTCCAGGGGGCCCTCGTTTCTGACAGGCTCCCCCAGGAGGCTGGCAAAGATGACCCCTAGGTGTGCTGGGGGGGTCCCCAGATCTCGCAGAAGCACACCTAGGGGGTCAGGCGATGTGGCAGGGCATGTCTTGCTCGGCCACAGCCATCTCCAGTCCGGCCAAACCCGTTCCTCGCTCGGCACGATCGTAGGTGCGTGGATGCCAGTGGGGTCTGGGGACATCGGGACTCTCACTGCAGGTGCCGTGGGGTCAGGACGGGTGCCGAGAAGGAGGGGGGATCTTCCTCATCTCGGAAAGATGGAACCACCCGCGCCTGAGCCTGGGACACACACCCTCCCACCCTAGGGCGCATCCCAGGGGACCGGAGGGGAGCACAGGACGTGAAAACCTCATCGCAGGGCAGCTTAGAGAAGAATTTGGGATGGAATGCGGTCTCATCTGCACGATGCTGGGTTTGGGTATCCCGCGTATCTGGGTCTCTGTGCGTGTGTGTGGATGGATGCACGTGAGGGTTGTGGATGCGTGTGAGCTTGTGTGGATGCGTGTGTGTGAGGGTGCGTGTGTGCGAGGGAGTGTGTGTGTGTGTGTGTGTGTGTGTGTGTGCCCATGCAGGGTTGCGTGTGGGTGCGTGTGCTTTCAAAGGTGAGGATTCAGACGTAAGATTTTGGAGTATGTGGGCGTTTATGCCAATTAAGTTTTATCTGCGCGAATTCGGGTTTTCTGTTCCGTGCACTGCTCCTCGGGTCTTGCTGGGCCCCCCCACAGCTCCATAGCGGTCTCAGTGATGGAAACGAGGGGGAGGAACAGGTTTGGGTCTTTGGTGTCACACTGCCAGAGCCCAGCGAGGGTTTGGTGAAGGAGGGAGATGGCTGGCGAGCAGTGACAAGCCTACCTGCAAATTTGGTGCCTTCCTTTCTCTTGGATGGTCAGCTCACAGCCAATTGAAGTCCAGGTCCGAAAGGAACGAGAAGGAAGGGGGGGGGCCAAATTCTTTTATTTTGCCAATTGTTTTGAAGCCAATTTATTTTTAGTATTTTTTTTCAGCTAATTGATTTTTTTTTTTTAGGGTTTTCTGGAAAGCTAGTTAGCTTTTCCGGTGTTGCTAAGAAGCCAATTCATTTCAAGGGGGCCGACACGTTTGTGATTGCAATTTTGGTTGTGTAATTTGGGGGTGATTTGGGGGTGACAATTTGGAAGAGAGAGCTAAAGCCAATTGGTTTTGTACATTTTTAAAGATTTTGTTGTGATTCCCTTAGCCCGATGGAGGGGGCCGAGGAGAGACCAGCCTGACGTGGGGAGGTTGGGGCACGGGGGCCAGGTCGGGGGAGCCCGCAGACAGGACGGTACAGAGGTTTCAGAGGTGGGACCTGATGGAAAGGTCCCGGTCAAGAGGAGGTCACGAGTGGATGGTGCCACTTTGCAGAATTACGACAATTTGGCTCACTTCCGATGGCCGGACGCCTCAAGAGAGGCGCCCCCGTGGGCGGCGGGGTCCTGGGTGGGCAGGGCGATCAGGGGACGGTGACGCTTGGCCTCTCTGAACACCTCCAGCTCCTTGGCGAGCGCGCGACCCCGGCGGGCTCGCAGGAGGGCAGGCAGGCCCCTGCGCAGGCGTTGGGCGGACTGCTTCCAGGTGTCATATTGGAAGAATTTGCCCACGGGGTATCTGGGGAAGTTGTCCTGAGAGGGGAAGGGCCGGTCAAGGGGTGCCTGGCCCCCAGCCCCTGGCCCCAAGCCACCCAGGCCCCGGGGGGACATCTGGGCAACCTGCTGGGGGCCGTCCATAAACCTTCCATCGTGCCTGACGTGTGACAGGTCAGTAACTCCCCCAGCTTCTGGCCAACGCCACCCCGGGGGAGGGGGGCACGTGGCAAACATGTAAAGGACTCCCTAGCCGCGCTTCCAGCTAAGGAGCTGCCACGCCCTGGTCCCCTGGCTTAGAGGTAACAGCCTCGACGGGCTCCACAGAGAGGGGAGGGTCCCGGAGACCCCGGTTTCCCTCACAGAGGCCGGGCCGTCCATGGGCTCAGAGCTGGGGGCCGCCCACGGGCCCAGAGCTGGGGTGCCGTCCACGGGCCCAGAGCTGGGGGCCGTCCACGGGCCCAGAGCTGGGGGGCCGTCCACGGGCCCGAGCTGAGGGGGCCGCCTTACCGGAAGCACGGTCGGAGGGGTCGACACGTCCCTCTCGGACTTGGCGGGGGTGGCGCAGTAGGTCTCCAGCAGGGCCAGGTCGCAGCTGCGGAAGCAGCACTCTTCCACGATGCCACGGCTGCGGCGGTTCACGCGGCTTGCCGGCCTGCCTGGAAGTCCCACAGGAGGAAGGAAAGGGCACGTCAGCACCAGTGCCCCAGGGGGCTCCCCAGGGTTCCTCCAGCCAGCCCCCCACCCCTGCCCTTGGGACAGGATGCCGGTCACCTTGCAGGGACAGCCAGCCTCGGCCTGGAGGGGAGGAAGAAAGCGAGAGGGGGGCGCGCAGGGGCCCCAGAAAGGAGAAAAGGGACAGCGGGTGAGCGCGCTCCAGGACCAGCCCCCTGGCCTCTCAGTGCCTCCCTCGTCGTATGTAAAGTGGGCACGGCCTCCTGGTCCACCACCAGGGGCTGTTTGGAAAATGCACGGGGCCCGGCCCCACATCCTGGGATCCCAGGGTCCTGACCCAAAGGCCGACTGGGACCCAAGTGCCGTCCCCGAACCAACCAGGAGCCTGGGTGCCTGCGGCCCTAGAGACGCCGCCACGACAGGTAGGAATGGGAGGAAGAAGGAGAAGACGGGAGGAGAGGAGTGAGGACCTGCAAAAACCACGCCCTCCTTTCTTCCCGTCCTCCCCCTCCCCTCCGCGCACAGGCTCCACACTCAGCTGCAAGGAATCCGCCATCGCTGGGGGGAGGGAGGGGAGCCCCTAGTAAGGGGTCCAGGTGCAGGGTCAAAAGGGCTGGGGGCTCAGCCCAGCCCTCCTTCCAGGGAAACCTGGTGCCAGGGGGCCACTCCCCGGGCAAGGGCCAGCCAGCACCAGACCGTACAGTGCCATCTCCTGCCCCCAAACGTGGCAGGAGAGAGAGGCCACAGGAGAAGCCAGGGCAGGCAGGGGCCTCAGAAGCGTCAAGAAGCAGGAATGCTTTTTAAAGAGAAGCTTTGACATGCCAAGACGGGCATTTACGGCCCATTTCAGAGGGTGGGTAAGTAAAGGCTGCAGAAGAAGATGCCTCGTGGTGGGTGACGGGCTGGTTACGACGAGCCTTACGGCCATTGCCTGCTTGCCCCGGCCATGTCCCCACCCACACCCAGCCCTGAGCGGTGTCTGGCTGAGCCCAGGGGGAGCACACACTCCCTCCCCGCTTGAGGGTCAAGAAACTGCCCCCCAGTTTCTCCTGTCATCCAGATGGACACTCTCCGGAACTCCCCTGACCCGTCCTACAGTTAAAGAAACTGAGGCCCAGATTGCTGGGAAGCGAGGGCAAGAGCCCACACCCCGAAGGAGAGGTCACCTCCAACGGGGGACCCGCCCTGCCACACCGGGCACAGGGGCAAGGGAAAGCGGAGGTCTCCATGTGCCCAGCCAGCTCCCGCAGGTCGGGAATCAGAGAGGAGGGCGAAGAACAGCCAAAGCACTCGGGCCAGCAGGCGGGCACCCTGCATTGTGCCCTGCCCCTCGGGCGCGGATCCCACCCAGCCCTGGGGGCCCCGGCGGTCCCCTCCTGTGGATGGAGCCCAGCGTCCCCCAGCACGTGGGGCATGCACACTCACGCCACCAGCAACATGTGCTTTTATTCTTACTGGTTTTCAACCCATTTGATTCCATTTGAAATCTAACCATCCATGGGTATCTGCCCGTTGCCAAGATGTGGGCAAAACGTGCGGGGAAACCAGTGCCCGCAGCCCTGCCTGTGGGCAGGTCAGGGAGAAGCAGGAGGGAAAGGGCTGCCTCCCTGCGGGGAAGCCCGGCCTCCAGCCCACTCTGCACCCCACCCGCACCTGCCACTTAAGGTCTGGTCCCCCTGTAGATACCACCGTCCACTCTCCCTCCCACCTTGAGTCATGTTGCAAGAAATCAGGGAGTGCGGGCACCGCCCAGGCACACTGTAAGTGCCTAATAAATGTGGACTGCAAGGGCGTGACCGCGCTCTCAAAGTCTCAGAGCAAGGGCCCCGGGCTCATTCACCTCCGAGGGGCCTCCCTGGGCCCGACCCCCAGGCCAGGTATCCCGAAGGACCTGCAGAGGTGTCTGGCATGCGGTAAGGAGGACGCCAGCATCTATCGAGCACCAGCTGTGTACACCCCTCCGCCCTTGCCCCGCTGAGCTACTTACTGAAGTAGAAGCCGCGGTCCCCGCAGACAAACTGGAGGGTGTCCACCAGCTCCCCGCCGCACAGAGTCTCACTGGGGCGGTAAGCAGCATAGCAGCACGAGGCGAAGGCCAAGAAGGCGAGCAGCACCAGCATCGACTTTCCCACTCGGATCCCCATTGGTGTCTGCGGGTGGAGACGAGAGGCGTGAGCCCGCCGCCCCGCCACGGCCAGGTCCAGGCCTCTGCCACTGCCCGCCAGCCAGGGTGTCCCGAAGTGCTGGCCCCGCCGGGGGATGAGGGCCTGCTCCCTTTGGGGACACTAAGCCCAGCCATCTCCTAATTTAAAGTCCAGTTACAGTTTTAAAGCATGGCTTTCTCCCTAATCTTAATTGTTTTAACTACAGAAGAACAGGCGCTTTCACTGCTGAGGCAGGCAGGATGCAGAACTGCCCCGCGCGAAGGGCTGTGTGTGGAGCACATCTTTGAGGGGCACCAAGTGCTAGTCGGTAATTTCACGTGGGGATCGCTGACCCCATCGTTACTACTGCAGGGGCCCAGCCACACCCAGAGCTGCAGGGGCCAGTGCTGGACACTGGACCTGGCCTCCATCCTATGATGTCATGGGGGCGGGGCCGGCACAGGGCAGCGGCCACTCCTCGGGCCTCCCAGCGCCAGCCAAGATGGCAGACGGCCCCACCCCAGCACAGAACATGTGCATCCCAGAGGACCAGCTAAGCAAGGGTGCCAGGAGGACCAGCCTCCCTCCCAAAGCAACAGGGGGCTTCTGCTGGGCCAGCACCACCCTTCTCCTTCCCGCACTGCCTTTCCCGCCCTCTCAGTCTGCGGCTGAGCAAAGCCTGGGTCAAGGGTCCGACGGTCAGCACGGCGGTGCCAGCCACGCTCCCAGGAGCCTCCTTCTCCTACATCACTTAGTCCCTCGACTCCAGTCTGCCCCGGGCACCCCAAACACACATAAAAGCCAAAAGCCTCCTTTCCAGGCCTCGCATCACACTACCCAGGGCCAGGGACCTCAAAGTCCCTCCAGGACCACCAGACCCTCTCCCCATTTGGGGTACCAAACCCTATCCCAGGAGCTGGAGAGAATAGGCCGGGCCACCTGGAGGCCAGACCCTAGCTCCCTCAGGGTACCATCTAGAAGGAGAGGCACGTCTCAAGACACACCCCTTCGCAAGGCTGTGTGGCTGCAGACCTGGGGCAAGGGTTGACCAGGTCCCCTAAGGAGTCGGGGGGCTTGAAAGGGACCTTGACTCCTCTTTAGACACAGCAAGCCACCCCCGCCCCTCCAAAAGGTGGAAGCCCCCCAGGCAGGCAGCCCCAGCCTGCCCTCTGCAGGCCCAGGTATGAGCCCCCTCTGGGGGGACAGTCACGGCCGGTGCTCCTGAGCCCCGTGGCACCCGCAGGCTACCCTAGTAAGGGCCTGGGTGGAGCTGCCCACGTGTGTCCCTCTTAGGCTGTGCACCCAGTGAGCACAGAGGCGCCGAGCAGCGCGCCCCTCGCCAGCCTGGAGCAAGGCTGCTGCACGCTGGGCCCAGGGGAATTTTGATGCAATAAATCGTGTAGGAAATGAGGGACTGAGGAGGAAGCAGTCTCGCTCAAGCTCCTGACGAGCAGGGCCAGCTCCACGGAAGGTCGAAAGCGCCGCCTCGCTCAGCCCACCTCCTCCTCCCTGCACCAGACCCCAGCCTGTCTCCCGCCACCCCAGGGCCGCCCCCCCCCCTCCGAATTCTAAGAACAAATTTGGCCAGCTAGGGAGTCGGTGCCGTCCGAGCGGCAGCTCCATCCTTCTGCAAGCCCAGCCACTTAGTGTGGGGTCCAGTGCAGGGCACCAGCAGACAGCAGAAGACCAAACGAGAGGCATGCAGCTGTGCGGGCCAGGTGAGCAAGCGGGCAGAGGAGGGAGGGCAGGGGTGAGAGGGCAGAGGCAGAGAGGAGGGACGAAGGGCCTGAGTGAGAGGCAGCGGGCAGGGGCCAAGGGACTGAGGCCGGAGGCGCTCAGCAGCCGGCAGGCCGGAGCGGGAGGGCGGCGGGGTCCTCGCTCAACAGCCCTGGTTACCTGCAGCTGGACAGGAGGCTCGCTGGGGCTGGAGGAGGAGGAGGATGAGGAGGAGGAGGAGGAGGAGGAGGAGGAGGAGGAGGCTGGAAGGCTGCCTCGGAGGAGAAGCTAATGTCCAGTTTGCAGGCCGGTCAGTGCCTCAGCTTTTATGTCTGAGACAGCTCCTCCCAGCCCCGGCTCCACCCTACCCCCACCCCTCTCCCTGCTGACCACTCCCCCCGCCCCCTTTGCTCCCGCCCCCTCCCTCCTTCCAGCCCTTCCCTTCTCTGCGGCACCCCCAGCCGCCTTCCCCACCATCTCTTAGCAAAGAACGGGGGCTGGGGGGGCTCATCCTGCACCCCCAGCCCATCTTGGCACCGGGAAATGGGGGGGGGGTGCGGGGAGGGGGGCTGCTTTCCACCTCCTTGTATGGAAACTTCCATCTGCCCACTGGGGCAGGGGCAGTTACCCTCTCTGGGTTGTCCACTCCTGCCCTTTTGAGCCCTGCACCAGGCCCTCTCTCCAGATTCCTGGCGGGCAATGTTGGGGACAGAGAAAGGGAGGCTATAGGGGGGTGCGCTGCGAATGCGGTGTCTGGCAGGACTCTTTTGCCAACTCGGCCCCCCTCGCTCCATCCTGGCCCCGCCCACCCAGTTTTCCTCTCTCGGTCTTGCTGGCACTGAGTCAACATACCAGGGTGGGTTTCTGAGATTTGTGCCCGTCCTCGTTGCACTGCCCCCCGCCCCCGCGGCACAAATCACAAACTTTCAGCAACACCCCCTGCACCCGCAAAACGACCAGGAAGTCGCCTTGCAGACAGCTCACACCTCCCTTGGCACTTCCCAAGTCCCCACCCTCGTCCCCCCCCACCCCTCGCCCCCTCCTCCGCGGCACAGGGCAGAGCGCGGGGGTTTGCGACGCGGAACGTGACCGACAGCCCCCCACCCCGTCTGCCCCGGGCCCAGCCGCCCCGCCCGGCCCGGCCCGGCCCGCACGCAGCTTACCTGGAAGCCGGCGCAGGGGCCGCCCACCTCCCTGCTGCGTATTGCAAACCGAACAGCGGGCGTTGGCCCTCCTGCCGGGCACTCCTCTGCCAGCGCCGCTCTGGCCGAGTCGCGGGGGCCGAATGTGCGACGGGGCAGAACGGGGGGATGGCTTTTTTGGGGGGGTGGGAAACTCGTCTGATTGTTTGGGGAGGACGGGCCGTCTGCGGGCTGGGGCGGGCCAGATGTTGTACTTTTAGGGGGGGAAAGGGTATCGGGAAATGAGGTCAGCTGTTGTATCAAGGATAGAGAGGGGCAGAGATAGTGAGAGAGACAGAGTGAACGTGAAAAGGGGGGGGCCGAAGAGAGGGCGAGAGAGAGAGAGAGGACAGCGAGAGACGGGCAGGCGCACAGCGGGAGAGAACAGCGGAGAGAGAAACAGAAAGCGTATAATTAATCCACTTTGGGACGGCGAAGGCGAGAGGGCGGGCGTGGAAGGGGAGGGAGTTGGAGGCAAGGAGCTGGGGGGGGCGGGAGGGAGCAAAGGGAAGGCTGCGGAAGAAGAGAGGGGGCCGGGACCAGAGGCCGGAGAGGGGACGGGGAGCGCAGAGAAGCGAGGAAAGGGCGCAACGTCGGGGGCCGGGGAAGGTGCTGAGGGGGGCGGAGCGGAGGCGTCACCCGGGCCGCGGGCGCCCAGCTCGGTTTGGGCCGACGGAGCCCTCGGCCGTCGCGAGCCCGGGCCTCGGGGGGGCGGCGGTGGCGGCGCCGGGGCCGCTCGGGACGCAGCGAGGAGGGGGAGCGGCCGGGCTGCGCGCCGGGGAGGGCCGGGAGGGAGCGCGGGGGATGACAACGCCGGCGGCCTGCGAGCCGGACTGCCTGCGGGGGGGACCGCCTCCTCGGGCGAAGCGGGACGGGCGTTGAGGTAGATGAGGAGGAGGCGGCGGGGGATCCGCAGGCCGGCGGAGCGCGACCCCGCCGACGGCGCCCGAGATGGGAGTCAGCAGCGTGGCGGCGGACGGCGTCGACGCGGGGCCGCCAGCCGGGTGGAGGCGCTGGCGGGCCGAGCGCGGGCGGGCGTGGGCCAGGAGGCGGGGGCGGCCGGAAGGGGGGGGCCGGGGGCCGGCCTGGCCTCACGCAGCTCCGCCGGAGAGCAGGCGAACTCCGGGCGCCAACGCCCGGCTCTTATAGCCGCGCCACCCCGCGGCTCGGCGCCCGCTCGGGCCCCGCTGGCCGTGCGCCCGCGCCAATGGGCGCCCGCGGGGCCCTCGCCCCGCCCCCGGACCGCCCTCGCAACTCGAGCCAAGGGCGGGGGGCGGGCTTGGGGTCCCGGGGGGCGGCGGTCGGGGGGGGGGGCTGTGGGGTGCGCGGGGGCGAGATTGGATTGGGGGCAGGGATCGGCAGAGTTCGAAAGAAATCCCGAATCGCCATTCTAAAGTGTTTGGGGGCCCCGTCTTAGGTTCCGGGGTGCCAAGGTCCCCGCACTAGTGCACGGGGGACGCGGGGCGACCAGGGTGGGCGGCGTCACATGCCCTAGCGACGGCCGGGTCCCCGCGCCCGGCCAGGGGGCTACGCGGCGAGGGTGCCCTGTCAGAAGGCGGGCGCAGGTGGCTCGACACTGGGTCGGGGGTCCCCGAGTGCCGCTGGGATGTGCAGGGGAAGTGGGGAGTCCCTGGGCGCGGGCGGGGCGCGCCGCCGCCACCTGCCCGAGCAGGCGCAGCACCTCGAGCCGCAGCCGGAGCCCGAGCGCCCCCCGGTGCCGCGCGGGAACCGGGGAGTAGCCTCGGCGGCCGCCAGGTGCGGTACGTGGGGAGGGCCGGCCGGGCCAGGACCGAATCTGGGCCAGGCATGGGGCCGGCCCGGGCTGCGCCTGCCGGGAGAGAAACGAGCAGGGCGGGAAACATCGCTCAAATCCTACCTGCAAGACCGGGCTCACCGGGGTGCATCTAAGCAGCTCGCCTTTGGGGCCCACCCAAAATATCCGGATAATAGTTCCCCCGTCCTCAGTGCGTTGGACTTGCGTAGACTCGGGTTCAGCCCCAGGGGCCACCACGATAATTTGGGGGTCTGGGGAAACCATCTCCTGGAGAGTTTGGACGATGTAAGAAGTCGTTGTGATTTTTACCAAGTCAAAAACCACGCACAAGCCCCCGCGCCCCGCCCGCCCCCAGGAGCCCCGGCCGCCAGCGCCCCTCCGAGGGGAAGGGGCCGCCGGCGGCGGAAGCCCGCGCCCGGCTCGCCCCCTCGCTCCGCCATCAATCACGTCGCCCGCGCTCGGCGCGCGCCTCCCGGAGTCCTCCGCCCGGCGGCTGGAGGCGCCGCGCCGCCCGAGCCGGGTGCGCCTCTCCTCCGCGTCCCTCCTACCCTGCGCCCTGCCTGCCCCGCTGGGGGGCCGCCGAGGCGCTTTCCCCACGACCGTGATCTTTGCAGAGAGCAAACGAAAGCGGCGCGGGTTTCAGGGCGCCCGGCCCAGCGAGCGCGGCCGCCGAGGGGCTAGCCCGCCGCAGGCTCCCGCGCCCCGCGCCGGTGTCCCCGGCAGCCGCTCGGGACGGCGGGACGGCGGCGGGTGGGTTTGGGAGCCGGGCCGGGACGCGAGGCGGCGGAGAGCTCACCGCGAGGCTGGAGGCCGGAGGCTGCGTCCGCGGGCGCGCTAGGAGCCGAGGCAGAGAGCGAGCGCTCTGCAACGGGCGGTGGACGCGCTGAAGGTGAGCGAGACCCCGGGGGCAGTCCCCAGTGTCCGGGGGCAACGCCCAGTCCGTTGGAAGACCCGGGGACAATGCCCAAATTTGGGGGAAACTGGGGGCAATGCCCAGTCGTTTTCCTGGACGCGGGAGAAGCACTGCCTACGTCCTGGAGGACACGCTGCCGGGCCAAGTGTGTTTGGGGAACACAAGAGAAATTTTCCAACTCCGAGGAGCTCCGGGGACTTCGTAGGAGACGCAGAGAGGCCCAGAACCAGTGCCCGTGGTACGCGGGATTGGGGAAGCTGCACAGACTGCGGCGGGGCCGGGAACAATGCCCAAAGGCCGGGAACGCAAGTCAGAGCCGCCTGATTTGCGGGCGAGAGAACGAGTGTCCTGAAGTGGGGACCCAAGGGAGGTTGCGTTGGTGTGGGGAACTTCGATTCATGACTAAATTCGAGACTCCAGAAAAAGAGTCCGAATCTGAGGACCGGGGAGATTTCTCCCTGCAACTGGGGGACAAGGGAGCCGCGTCTAAAATGTGGGGACCCCAGCATCTGGGTCAGCACGCTTGTGGGGGTCCCACTTTGTGGGGAAGTAGGTTTGGGAATGACCCGAGGAAAATGCTCAGCGTGAAACTTGGGAGAACCCCAGAGGCATACTGTCTAAAACTGGGGGAAGAAAAACAATGGACACATTTTGGGGATCTAGGCAAATCGTCCGTGCGGTGGAGAAGAGTGGAGATTAATTTCCACAACTTAGAAATTCAAGTTAGTGGCCTGGACGCTTGCAGCACCCAAGGAAAGTAACTTGCATAATTGCTGTGGCTTTTGAGAAAATTCTCAATGTCCTTTAGAGAATCAAGAAACACGATCTAAATTCGGGGCAACCTGGGGTGTGATCAGGACATTTGAAGAATGCAGAAAATCAATGTCCTTTTATATGTTAATTTTTACATTGGTTTCAATTAGTTTATTTTTGGTGAACAGGAAAAAAATATATTTTCCTGGGCACTGGCTGCATCTGGGGAACCCTAGTAAGACGTGGCCCAAGTTTGGGGGATCCATGAAAATTGTTCAGTAGAGATTGGTACCTAAATTTCAGGGAACCTGGTTAGTAGCAAGGAAGCTTGTAGGACGCGGCCTGTAATACCTGGGATTTCCAGGACCCGGGGGATATTTTTCGGTATCTGGGCAATTTCACTTTGGGAGGCCTGTGGAAAATTGCCTAAATTTAGGGGGACTCGGGGCAAGGATCATAAAGTCAGGGGACCCGTAAATCAATTTCAAAAAAAGTTCAATTCTTTTGTGGAGGGGGGAAAAAAATCTCAGTTTATTTTGGAGGGCTGGCAGACAGTATCTCAATCTGGAGGCCCCAGAAAAATCATTTTTGAATCTGGGAATCCAAAGAAGTTCTTCAAAGTCCTCAGGAGAATTGAGGGTCAGTATCTAAGTTTTAGGGGGAAAGGATTAAGAGTTCCTAAGTGGTGGGGCCTGAAGAATCAGTGCCTGAAGTTGGTTATCTACAGGGGGTTTGCAGTGTCTGGGAGACCCAGAAAATGTCGACTAAATTTAGGGTGACTCAGTGGGTGCCTGGGATGCTTTGGAGCCCAAGAAATCAGTGCCTTTCTGTGACAGAAGTGTAACATTGAATGTGTTTGGGGGGCCTGGAGGGCAGTGCCTAATGTTGAGAGCCCAGCGTGTCCAAATAGAGGAAAGGGTCCAGTGTTGGTTGGCCTGGGATTTGGGATCAGTTCTGAGTTTTAGAAAACCTGGATTCTTGTCAGTAAGCTCATGGGGCCCAGGGAATTTTTTAATATTCAGAATGTTATGAGGCGGAGAAAATATTCAGAATATTTGGTTACTGGGACACTCAAAAGAGCTTGGTATAACAAGATATAGGCTCTGTGAAAGAGTTTGTTTTGTGCGTGGTTTGACCCAGGGGGACCTGGGAGATTTGTGATTTGGGGGAATCTGCCTGTTCCACGATCACACTTGAGCACACCTTGGATAATTGCTCCGTGTGCTTTCGGGGCCTGGGTAACAGTGTCTAAATTTTAAGGAACCTGATTAGTGGCAAGGAAGCTTGGAGATCCCCGGAAATGAACGCCCCATACCTTCATGGCCCACCAAAAAAAAAAAAAAAAAAAAAAACTGGGGGGGAACCAGAAATCAATGCGTTTTGGGGACCAGAAATCATCCTCTCAATTTTGTGGAACTCAGGAGATCAGAGCGCAGACTGTTTATGATTCAGAAAGGGGATCGGCGTGCTTTGGATGTAATGCCTAAATTTTGGTGGAGGTATGGGAAGCAGCGTTCAGACTCTGAGGGTCCCGGGGAAATGGCTTAGTGTGTTGCGGAGGTGGGGGGGGGGGTGCCTAGGATTCTTTGTGGAAAATTTGGGGAACCCAGGGTGAGGCCAATACATTTGTGGAACTCAGCAGATAATGCCCCGAACTCTGGTGAACCAGGGGAACAGGGCTTCAGTGTGGGGGGCCCAGAACAGGGGTGGTAAGCTTGGGAGCCCCTGTCGTCCAAAATTACGGGGACACAGGAAGAGAGCTCCACTTGTTTGGGAATGATGCCTAAATGCCAGAAAAACACTGTGCACATTCTGGGGAGCCAGGCGAATTGGTCAGCCTGACCACAGGACCCAGGGTTAATGTTTAAATCTTCCTGAATAGGGTTTGCCACTGTGTAACTCTGCAGAACCTGGGGGTGGGGCTGGGGGTATATAAAATTGTGAAGAGCCTGGGAGAAAGCACCCAGTGAGTTTGGGGACCCAGGCCAGTAGTGTAAACCTGGGAAAGCCAGTGGGGGTTATGCGTTTTCAGATCCCCAGAAATTAATGTCCAAAAAACCCCAAAACAAAACAAAACAAAACCCCTTGTGACCTGGAGAAATGTTTAATGTATTGGGGGGACCTGAGCAAGGCTTAAATTTGGAAGAGACCAGAAAATATAATGTCTGCGATCCGGAGGAGCGGGGAAGGTGCTGGGTGGGTTGGGACCCTGGGAATGGAGGGCTGCGTTTGAGAGGTTGAGCTCCGGGGCCCGGGGAAGCACCCGCCGCTGGGGATCCGCCGCCCCCGGGACTCGCGCGGAGCAGTGGCGCCCTCCCCGGGGGACGCGAGCGCGGGTTGCGCGGCGGCGGCGGCGGCGGCGGCGGCGGCAGCAGCTCCGGGGCTGGTGCGCGGGATTGCCAGGGGCGCCCTCCACCCCGGCTGGCACATCGCTTCTCCCGCTTTTGCCTCCTCGCCCCTGAGAGCGCTTCCTTGCAGAAGCCCGGCCGGGCGGGCGTCGGGGTGGAAGGGAGAAACCCGAGAGCCGCGGGGGAGCGATGGGGCGCTGCTCCCCCGGCGCTCCCGGGGCTCCGGGCTCCCCGCTCAGCCGCCTGCGAGGAGGCCCGCGGGCTCCCCGCCGCCGCCGCGCCCCACGCGCTCCCGCGCTGCGAGCCTAGGCGAAGCCGCGGCCGGGCTGCCGCCGCGGGCAGGCTCGTCCCCGGCTCGGTTTGGGGGCCCGGGAGCACCCCCGGCGGCCACCCCCTGCTCGCCCCGGCGCTCCGCGAGCGCCGTCCGGGCCTTCCCCAGCCCCCAAACGAGAGCGACCCCGATTTTGTTTTGGTAATGCGGGAGAGTAGAAGGGCTGGGGAAGAGGAGGAGAAAGTGGGGGGAAGAGATGGGGGGCAGGTCTGCACGGTGGCTGGGGGTCAGGGGTCTCCTTTCGTTTTTCTCTAAGAGAATTTTCATGAAAAGCCTCCCTCTCCGGGCTGTGAAAGCCTAGTTCCTTGAAGACAAACCCTGAACCCTACCCAGCCCCAAGGCCCTGGCGGGAACTGGGTCACCCCCTCGGAACTGGGCAATGTGGGAGGTGGGGGACAGCCACCCCAGGGGCATCTGTGGGTTGGGGGCGCTGCCAGAGAGGGGGTGCTGCTGGGGGCAGCAGAATGACGGGGCCCCGGGACCGGTACGCCGGCCGTCGCTTGTCCCCGCTGTCACCCCACAGAGGGACCCCAGCTAGAAGGGGGGCACCTCAAAGCCTGACACTCTGGAAAGGCAGGGGTTAATGCCATTGGACAGGTGTGGGGACTGGGCAGGGCTGAGGCAGCCCTTTCACAGGAGCTTGGCAGGACAGGGAGGACACCCCCCCACCTATGAAAAAAAACAGCCCATTTTCCACCCAGAGCCCAAGGCACGTGGGGAATGTTCCCCCTTCAAATTCCAGTCCGTATCAATCACCCCCGTGTCCATTCCAAGAACATCTGGCCTGTCTCGGCCCCCCCCCCCCGCCCATCACTGCCCCCCTTCCCCCCTCCACCAGCCTTCTGCAGTCCCCAGCGTCCCTGGCTTTCAGGCCTATGCCTATAGGAGGGAGGGCGAGGAGGGAGCCTCCAGAAGGGTAGCCTGGCTTCGTAGCTCCCTATTCTGTGGCAACTTGTAAATTTGGGGGCGAGGAGTATTTTTAAGTGCCTGTCTGCGGACCCGGCTGCCTGGGATCCCAGAGCAGATTTCAAGTCCTGGATGAGGGCCTCTGCTGCCCTTGGCCCTGCTCTGGGCTCCCCACCTCTCCTCCAGGCCTGCCTCCCAGGCTGGGGGTGGCAGAAGGCTGGGACGTGTGTCAGTGGGGCCGCCTGGGTGCATCCCTGCCAGTGGCCCTTTGGTGAGCCCCTCCCCTGCTTTGTGCCCTGAGCAGGCGCCAGCCCTGGAGAAGCTGCCGCTGGTGCTTGCAGACCTGGACCTTGGAGGTAAGACGGCTGAGGCCACCTTGGGGTGCCAGGCTGGGCCATCAGGGCGAGGGGGAGGGGGGCAGAGATGCACTTCCTCCCCGTGAGGGGCTGCCTGCTGAACCCTCGCCTTATTTAGTCACGAGTTCGGCTAAAGGGGCAGGGTTGTCGGGGGCAGAGCCGGGTCACCGCGGGGCTCAAAAGGGCACTGGCCGCCCCCAGCCAGGACCAGCCGCCCAGGTCGCCCCGACTTCCGGCCCCCCACGGTAGGAAGGGACCTGCCAGCAAGCCTGGCATGTCGTGGGGCTGGGGTCTCCCCCAGCACAGGGCTTGGCTGGCAGGAACTTCAGCCCCAAGCGCCATTCCCCCCCCCACCCCTAACGACCTCCCCGCCTCCCACCGTAGTGCTCCAGCCCTGCAGCAGCCCTGGCCGCCCCTCTAGATCTGCAAACCATATTCCAAAGAGAATAATCATCCCCCCAAAGATTCGGACTCACCCCAGCAAGCCCAGCCCCTGCACCCAGGCCCGCGGCTCCGATGCTCCTGCTTTGCCGGTTCCCTCGCTCCCGCCCGCCCTGCAGCCGGCCTTTCCCACTCCCCGGTTTCCTCCCCCGGCTCTGGCTCCGAGCTGGCCGCCCCCCCCACCTCCCTGGGACCAAGCCCAGCATTTTACAAACCCGGCTCGTTCTCCGGGAGTCCCCTGAGCGCCCCTCCTTCACCCCCCAACAGGGCACCCGCCACTGGGGGCAAGGACCCTGCCCTCCGATCTAGGAGGGACACCCGCTCCGGTCAGCCCAGCTGGAAGCAGGGGACCCAGGCCCCAGCTGGAACGCCAGGACCCGACGGCACAAGCCACCCGAGGCACAAGGCACCACAAGCCACTGATCAATAAACCGAAAGTCAGAAGTACGTATGGGTCGGTGTGTGGGCACCAGGGGAGGGGGCCAAGCAGGCCCTCTCGGGAAGGACCGAGGCGTTGCCACTACTGTACTATTTTATGTAGTGTCTGAACTAAAGACACCTTTAAAAAACATTCTTGGTTTCTCTCTCGGATGGGCAGGCCAGCCTGCAAGGGGGCACCTGCTGGGCCCCCCACTGCAGGCCCTGAAGAGTGGCCTCTGTCGCTTTGGGGTCAGGAGCAAGCACATAGACCCACCCACCTCCCCCTCCGAAGCTCTCCAAGAGCCTGGAGCAAGCACCCCTCTGGGGCAGCTTAGCCCGGGCCCCCACCCCGGTACCTGCTGCGTGAACCCTGCGGCCACCACCACGGAGCTGGCTCCAGAAGTGTCCAAGGAGGCTCTGGCCCCTGGGCCTTTCTAGTCACCCCCCCCCGGCCCCCACTCACACACAGGAAGCCCCGCCGGACTGAACACAATGGAATCATGACAGCAGCGCTCAGAGTGCCTCTCCCGGCCTCTGGTCATACCTCACTTGTGCCTCACAATTCTCAACAGCCAGGAGGGCTGCGCCTGTTGCCCACTTTGACAAACGGGGACACAGAGAGGTCAAACCACTGGTGTGAGGACACACAGCCAGCAGCCCAGGGCAGGGAGGACTGGGTCTCACATGCCCCAGCTGAGCCCAGCTTTCCTGGCGTCCCCTATTCCTCCCCAGCGTATGAGTTTTTCCCCTGTGCCCTCCTCCTTCCCCCCTCCTCCAATTCTGTCCTCACCTTGACCCCCTCCCTGGCTTCTCCCCTAGGCTGCCCCCCTCCCCCTTCCTCTGTCCTTCTTCTACCAGGAGCTCCCCTCTGAGGACCATGCCGATGCCCAGACTGCAGGGGGCCTGCTCTGCCCACACCTGAGCCCCCCAGGGAGAGAGGCACCTGGAGCCGACCACCTGAATCCCAGATGGCAGCTGTGTGACTCTGAACACACCCCCAGGCCCTCTGAGCCTCCACTCCTTGTCAAAGGGGGGGATGGGAACTGAAACTGCCTGGGGGGCTCTGAGCACCAGAGGAAATCAGGCCCCTGTACAGAGCCTGCTGCACAGAGATCTGTACCAGGGGACGCTGGGTCCTGCCCTGGGAGTCTGGAATCACTCACCTCTGCGGGGCTGGAGCTGACGGCCGACTTCAGTTCTGAGCGGGTGGGGATCGCCTGGGCCACAGGCCGCAGCAGCTGACCTCCGGGCTGGGGCCTCGGGTGGCTCTGGCCTGCTGCAGCTCAGGCCGGGGCTCGGGCTGCGGCTGAGGCTGGGGGGCAGCCTGGGCAGGGAGCTGACCCGGAGGAGATGTGGGGCCTTGGGGCTGGGAGCCGGAGTCCACCTCCTCTTCCTCAAGCTCAGTGGTGACTCTTCGGCCCCTGGGGAGAAGCAAAAGGGTGTTCCTAAGATGACCGCTTTTAAAACAAATCCATCCCCCCCCAAGCCAGGGCCCTGGTCCCCTGCCCCTCCCCTGGCTGTTGGGTGGAGAGGCCTGCAGGTCACCTTGTCAGGGTTTGGGCGGTGGCTCCCCTTCCAGTCCCTCTGGCTGCCCAGCTCTCCCTTTCTTAAAGCACTAGGGAAGGAGGAAAGTACCCACAGTTCACCCAGAGCTGGACTTCCCAGCAGCCAAGCCTGCAGCGGTGCCCATGGAGGACACCCTCTTGTTGGACAAGCTGCCCCTTCCTGGGGTGGACTTCTGCCTGGGCATGGGGGCTGGGGGCTACACACAAACAACCCACCTTGGGGGATCACAGCACACGATATCAAAATTCTCCCCTCTACTCCCCAACATTCCCACCTTGAATGGAAGCAAGGAGGGAGCCGGGCACAAACCAAAGGACACAGCTCTGCCTCGGGAAGGCAGCTGAGAGTGGGGGGAAACTGGGCTTCTCTGGGGAAATGAACCCCTTCCCCACAAACACCACCCTGGGTGGACGGAGGCGTCTGGGACCCTGGGTGGTGGGGAGAAACATGTCATGCACAAAATAATGCACTCCTGGAGAAACTACCCAGGGCAGGGGAGGCTGGGAGGGGGCCCAGGGGAACACTGTCTGGAGGGGAGAAGCTTTACTTTTTAAATCCTGTTGTGGGGTCCCAAGGAGCATTGCCCCTTCATTGTCCTTCTCACTCTCCAATGACATAGTGGGATTCTTGGGGGGGGGTGTTGTAGGGAGTGGGTAGAGAGGGAAGCTTTACTTTTTAAGTGGCATCAAAAAACCAAAAGACAGCTCCAAAATCTCAGGGCCCTGGCCCCTCTGCACGGTGTGCCATTTGTCTCTGGTTGCCGTCGGGGAGGGTGGGGTGCAGCAAGAGAGAATTTCTCACACAGAAAAACCCTGCCTTTTACATTTGCAAAAACAGCTGTGCCTTCCTGCTGAAAAGAGCAGCCCTACCCTCCGCCTCTGCCCCTCCCATTTTGCAGATGAGTGAAGGAAAACTTACTTTCCTTGCAAAAGACTCGATGGCTCTGGGCAGCTCTACGGAAGAATCCCCCCTCCAGCTGTCCTTCCTCTCCCCTCCGAAGTCGAAGCTTGCCTGGGTCCTCTGGCGCAGAGGTCTCTCTACTCCTGTTAACTGCCCCAGCCCCAAGCCCCCAGCCCACCCACACCTGAATGCTCAGAATGCAGCTTTTCTCACACAAAGGGGAGGGAGGGAAGGCCAGTCACCTGTACTCTAGTCGCTGCGTAGTCCCCGAAGCTCCCGGGCGGTGAATAAAGAGGACTGGGGAGTCGCTGGTGCCCCAGGCTCTCTGCCGAAACTGCCCGGCTGATGATCTGCTGGCCGGGCCAATATTAGCAGTCGCCGCCAAAGCAGGGTGTGCTCTGGCTGTGCTGCCCAGACCCTCCAGCCGGCTTGACGCAGAGGTGGAGGAGGAGGGGGACGAGGCTGAGGCTGGAGAGACGATGAAGGGCACTTTCAAAGTGTGCATTATAACAGGCCCTGAGAAGCAGGGGAGCCTCGCCGCCACTGAACACGGTACCTGCTCAAATGCCAACTGAAACTATAGTTTTGCCCCTCACCTCCTCGTCCCCTCCACGCCTTTCCTCAAGCCCCTCCAAATTTGGGTAGCTTTGCGCCAACTTGGTGGTGCTGGGGCAGCTGGCTCTGGCACCTTCCCACGCGAGGGCACAGCGCATTAGGGGGTGGAGATCTGGCCCACCCCTAGCCTGGCAGAAAGGCGTTTGTGGGCGTGGGCATTAGCCGGAAGCACTCCCTGCCAGCTGGAAGGTGGGACTCTTCGGAGGGGGTGGAGAGTGGGTAGGGCCTCACTAGATTGACACTTGGCAGTCACTTGACACCCTGGCACGCCGGTGGGCGTGGCACGGGTAAAATGGGGGCGGGGCCTAATGGGGAAAAAGCCAGGGTTCGAGAATGGTCAGAAAAATCTTTCTTCATGGGCTCCCAACACAGCTGCAACACAATGCGGCCATGTCCGTCCTTCTTCCAGAGGCAGAGGACTCACCTGGGAGTTTTCTCCCTTCCCTAGTGGCATCTGATACTACCCCCTACACCCTACGTGTGGTGCTGGGCACCAAGGATGCTGAAGCAAATGGCAGGCAGCAGGTAGCAAACAGCAGTGTCCTGCTCACAGGTACCCCTGGGTGGGATGACTGGGGTTCACAGCCTTTTGAGCTTGGCTGAAACTCCAGTTGAGGCATAGACTCAGAGGCGTCAGAAGCTGGTGGTGGTGGTGGGAAGGGGGGGACCCAGATAGAAGTGCTGCCCGATTAGACTAAGTCTCACTGGGAACTTAAACTTTCCTGAGCCTGCAGGTAGAGCAGGAGGCAGATCAAAGACTCACTAAGAGGCAAAGACATGTGCCGTTCCCAGAAGACCACCAGTCCACACCCTCCCTGTGCCCCTGCACCCCAGCTTACCAGCCTGTGTTGGGGTTTAATTCTCCCCTCTCCCTTTGTCTTTCAAGCCCTCACCTGGACTTCCTTCCTTAGCTGGAGGTATAGGTCATCTGGTGGGAGGACAGGGCTTTCAGTGGGGAAGAGAGTCAGACTTGGGGGGACTCAAATCTGGTGGGGGTGTCCTAAACAAAATGCAGATGCCCCAGAGCCATACCATCCTCTGGGAGGAGGGCAGGTGGGCCTCCTCACTGGTCTCTTGGGTGGGGAGGGATGCAGGGATGCTAAAGGTGCTGAATCAGGTCCAGGGCACAGAGAGGGGACCCAGTGTTAAGCAGCCCACAATTTGGGGGTGCAGCAGTCACTTGCTCACGCTGGCTCTGCTTTGGGTTCTGTGGCTTGGAGTCTTCACAGCCTGTGCCACACACCTATGCCCGCCCCCCGCCCCCGACCCTGGTGTCTGCTGCCAGATGCCCAGATGTCACAAGGAACTACTTGCAGGTCCCTACAGAGAAACTTAGCTGGGACATCCCAAGCCTCAGGTGGGGCTAGGGAGGGTGAAGCGCTGACCCCACGTCAGATAATGGGGTTCCATGGAAGGCCCACCAAAGGGGGTGTCTTCAAATTGAGAAGGTGGGCAGCTAAGGGGTTGAAAGGGGAGCAGCATTTCAAACCCACAGATCAAACTCTTGGAAATGTGGAACCTCCCACCTCTAAAACAGGGTATTGAATCTGAGCTCTGCCCTAGTGTGAATCCCCATTTCTGGCACAGCCCCAAAGGGGATCACACCAATGCAGGGCTATTTTATTCCATCAGAGCCTTGAAGCCCAGAGCGTTTAAGCAAAGGAAGGGGAGCGGAGAAGGGGGTTCAGGGTGGGGAGGGCCCATGGGGGACTAGCTAAGCCATGGTGCCACTGAGTCAGGACTAGAAGTATTGTGGGTGTGAGGGCTGTGACCCTCAACATCTTATTCCATTTACTGTCCATGGTGGGAACACATGGCCTATAGGGGATACAGGGTAGTGGGAGAGAAGGGACAAATTTGGGGTGCACCTCACAACATAAACCTCACTGCCCCACTTCCTCTTAGGCCTGAGAGAGGGCTATCCCATCCTGGGCTTCTGGTCAGATCCTATTTATGCAGGAGAGACTTGAAGGACCCTTAGAAATTCCCAAGTTTCCTCCACTTGGTTGCTTAAGTGGCCTCATGCTGACACCTGGTGGCCTCTTCCAGAGTTACAGTGCACAGCTCAAAAGTTCTTCGGAGCGGCAATCTGGGGCACCCTGGGGAGAAGGCTGGGGGCAAAGTGACAACATTCTTCCTGCAAGGGGGAGACCCCCTGCAGTGTCAGGGTACTGGTGGGCTCTGCACCTTTGCACTTGGATCTGAGGCTCTCCTCTGCCCCCGCCCTGGCATTACAGAACTGACGGTGGAAGGAGGCCCAGGGGAATTCCTCTCTGGCGGTTCCGATCCCAGGGGTGCGGCGAGGTAGTGCCTAGAGCACAGGTTAAACCCGGGATGCCTTCCCAAAACATCCGCTGTGTTCTGAGAATTAGAGAAAACTGTATTATGTTTATATCAGAATAAAATCAGATTCATTACTGAGAGGCTCTGCAGCAGAATGTTTAGGACCCCCATCCTGAGGCAGGGTCCCCGAGACCAGATTCAGGGGCTGAATCTTGCGCCCGCGACCCCCAATCCCCGCAGGGCTTTCCAAATCTGACCCGAGCCTGGCACCTTGTGGCCACATCGAGAAATGCAACCGCAGCCTCAGAAAGCACCTGGCTGTCCTAGAAATCAGTATTGCCATGAGGATCACAGAAGAGCCACTTTACCAAACCTGAGAGCCGAGAGAAGACAGAAGAGCCACTTTACCAAACCTGAGAGCCGAGAGAAGAGGGGGAGGAAACGGAACCCCCATGCTGAACTCACCAGTTGTCCCGAGAGCCCCGCACCACTGGGACCCGTCTGACCCAGCCACCTCTGTGCGGGCAGCCGGAGAGGCCAGGGTGAGGTCACCCCAGGGCAGCAAGGCCACAGTGGGAGGGCCGAGGGCTCATGCTGTACAGCTCACACCGCGGTGTATCCAGAAGGGGAGAGGAATGGGCAGGAGGAGGCCTGGAGGCTGACCCGGCTCAAATCCCTGCTCTGCTGAAGGACCCGGGCGAGCCCGGTCACCCCTGGGCTGCCACGTCCCTCTGACCTCACAGGCTTGACATGC
The DNA here is from genome assembly GCF_965194825.1 of Balaenoptera physalus. Classification (NCBI taxonomy): domain Eukaryota; kingdom Metazoa; phylum Chordata; class Mammalia; order Artiodactyla; family Balaenopteridae; genus Balaenoptera; species Balaenoptera physalus. The sequence continues at coordinate 112,673,746 of NC_138889.1, read as the reverse complement.
TGGTGCTTGAAAGCCCTTAGGTCAGCGTCCAGCACAGACCACATACTAATACGTGTTTGTTATTGTTCATCATTATACTCTCTCAATGCAAAGGTATGTTTGCCCCTGACTCCCCTGACCGACGGCACTAGGACCTTCTTTCCTGGGTGTTGGTAGCTGAGTCATGGCCCCGGCTGGTCCTGGGTAAAAGTGGCCACCTGAGAGGACTCTGGAGTTTGGGGGGGAGGGGGACTGGCCAGGCAGGGAGTCTTGCCCTGTCCCCGGGCACAAGGGAGCCCCAGATCCCCTGGGCCATGCACACCCCTTCCCTCATCCTGCTTTTGGCCTCATTCAAGACGTGGGAGCCCTCCACGACCCCAGCCCTGGGCCTCCTCCCTCGGGGAGCTGGTCTTCCTGGCAAGCCCCACCCAGCACCCCGACATGCCCACGGGCCACGCCTGGTAGTGAGGAGCCTTCTCCCTTTCCCGTGGAAGACGCATCAGCTGCCTTTTGCCTTTGCTGCCTGGAGGGGCAGCAGGCTTGTGGAGCACTAAGGCCCAGAGAGGGGAAGTAACTTGCTGGAGATGCAGAGCGAGAAGCCGCAAGAAGTGCCCTGGGCTCGTAGTCCTCCCTCAGCCTTCCTCACCTACACGCCTGGCCCACAGAGGACAGCGCAGTGCATGCCAGGCGCGTGGAGGAAGCCTGAGACCGCGGCCTGTCCTACTGGGGAAGGAGCTGAGAATACAATTCAGAGGACCTGCTGACACCATGGCAACGGGCCTGGGGGGCTCCCCACTCACACACATCGCCCCACTGGACCCTCACCACCAAGGCGGGGAGAGTCTCCTTGGGTTCCCTTTTGATGGATGAGGAAACCGAGGCTCAGAGATGTTATGTAACTTTCCCAAGGCCACACAGCCATGGGCAGCAGAGCAAGGATTTAATCCCCAGGTGCCTGGTCCACCAGCTCTCACCCTTCAGCCCTACACTGGCCCGAGTGGACCCTCCTGCTGACCCCAACATGCTGAGGGCGTTCGGGAGGTGAGGCGTCCACAGGACTTGACCCATTGTGTCCTCCAGACCTCAACCTGCACCTTCTTTTTGGCCAGGGCCTGGAGGATGACATCTCTGTGTGAACGCGGCTCCCAGTGTGGCTCCAGGGAGGGTGGCACGGGCTGTATTTGCCCCACGGCAATCCCTGGGCTCAGTCTGCACCCTCGGCGGTGACAGCCAGATGCGGACACAATCTTAAGGTCTAGGCACCTGAATGAGGACACAGGACTCTTCCTCCAGGAAGCCTCCCAGCCTGCCTGTTCTGACCTCCTCTGATCTGTGCAGCTGGAGTTTGGGGGGCCCCCCTCAGCCCTCCCCTCTCCTGTTTTTCCTCTAGCTCTTCCTCCCACCCAGAGTCTGGCCTCTTTGCCCTCTCCATTCCCACAGCTGGACCCGGGTCCAGGAAGCAACCCCAGCAGGTGACCAAGAGCAGAACCATCATGTAGGCCTCAAGGGAGGAAACCCATCTTCCATCCTCTCCCTCTCCCTGACCCTTGGAGGGTTTCTTGGGCAGGCTGAGCTTGTTGGACCACAGGTGGGTGCCAGGGAAGGCCAGGGAGAACATGGAGGGCTATGGAGGATCAGAGAAAGCCAAAAAAGGTCATGGAGGGCCAGAGAGGGCCAGGAAGGACCATGAAGGGCCAGAGAGGGCCAGTGAGAGCCAGGAAGGGTTAGGAAGGGACAGAGCCTCGGGTTCAGAGCCGGGGCCCCCATGTTCACCTCCTCCCAGTCCTGTTCGGCTGCCCGCTGAGCTACCACGCAGACCTGACCCACAGCCCAGAACCTGAGGCCCAGAGAGGGAAGGGGATTTCCAAGGTCCCCCAGCAAGTGGGCCATGGGTGTGGGCGGGGCAGGCAGGGTGCCCCCAGGGAGGCCAGGCTGGAACAGGGCCAAGTTCTGAAGTGAGGATGGACTTTGAAGAAGAAAATCGTGTGCTTTGAGACGCAGTGTGAACGGCCGCAGGCTGCAGGGCTGCCGGGGCGCCGGCTCTGTTTTCCAAAAACACAGATGGACTGGGCAGGGGGTCAGAGTGAGGCTGGCGGAATGCGCTCCTTGCCCCCCTCCGCCCCCCCACCTCCCACACCCGCCCCGCGAGGTTCTGATGGGCCAGCCGCCTGGTCCACATGGGGCTGCAGAAGGTGGGCCACCCGGAGCTCACAGGCTCTGGACCCCCAGGCTGGGGACTTGGAGGCCCACCTTCATCCCTGGCAAAGCACAGAGCCAGGCTCGGCTGGGAACGACCCTGTGACCTTGACCCTGGGTCTACGTCTCTGAGCATCTCTGGGTGAAGGGAGCCTGGGAGGCAGCACCCACTTGCACCCCCCTCCTGAGGCTCCAGGGGTGCCCCCAAGATCTCATATCTCAGCCCAGTGCCTTGGAGGGTGGGGATTGTGGAGTGACGGACCCAGGCCCAGCTTCTGGGGACAGCCTCAGGGACCCATCTGTGGGCTCCTGGAGACTCCCCCTGGGGTCTCCGGGTCAGACCCCCGACAGCAGCAGGTGGCAGGCAGTGGGAGGTTTGAGCCGAGGTGGGGTGGGGCTGGCGGGCTGCCTGGGGAGGGGGCTGAGCTGAGGACCCGGGGATGGGGGGGCCGGTGCTTGGCTGGGGTGTGGCAGGGAGCCACCTCCGCTGGTCTCCACTTTCGAAGGACTCTGCCTCGCTGTTCCTGCACCAAGGCCAGAAACAACAGTGCCGGAGGTGGGGGGGTGGGCCGGTGCCCCACCACCCTGCTTGTCTGTTTGTTATCTCCACGGCTCCCAGGCCCATGACCACCCCCTACCCCCAAACATTCTTTCTGGAACTGACCTCTCTCTCCTCCCAGCACCAGGAGGGGGAGATGGGGATGGACATGGGAAAGAACTAACCCTGACCCAGCTGGACCCCCGCCAGAGGCCTCCTGGGTCCAGGGTTCCTGGCCCCGAAGCCCCTGCCTCACGTGAGCTTTCTGGCTCGAGTGGCCAAGGTGGCTACAAGCAGAGCGAGGAGCCGCCTGGCCTGACGGTGACAGCCACCCCCCAGCCCCCAGCCTCAACTCCCCCAGGCCCTGGAGACCCTCAGCCAAGGCTCCAGCTTGGCACGGGTGCCTGGCTTGCTCAGCCAGGATGGGGGCCCTGGAGGAGGTCAGCCCCAAGGACTTCCGGCCCCAGGTCTCTGATTCTAGAGGGTCAAACTCTCACTGGAGACGTTTCCAGAATGTTGGGGGCCCGGCACATTTGTCCAGCTGCTCCCCCAGGAAGCCTGGGCCCGTGAGGGGGGTGTGGGCTTGAACGGGGGGCTGAGACCTCGGCACCCTCTCTCCTTCCTTAGCCTCATGGCCTCCAGGGCCCGGGCTGGCCAGCTCGTTGGGCATCCCCCGGAGCCCCTGTGCCTGCCGGCAGGGGAGAATGCGGGTGGCGTGGGCAGCAGACCCCTGCGGAGAGGACCACTGTCCAGGACAGTAAGCCCAGCGCCAAGTGGAGTGTGGCAAAAGTGAGGCTTTGGCGCCCTCTGCTGGTTCTGTCTGTGAATGACCGCCCTGACCGCCTTGCCTGGCATGGACGGGTGCCCACCTGGTAAAACCGCCCACGCAGGGGGCCCAACCCTGCCTGGGTCCCGGGGCAGGTTCCCCAAGGTGGGGACTCACAGCCTAACTGGACACAGACACCGGCCGGGGCTCTGCCTGGGCGCTGCCAGGGGGCCTTTTCCAGGAGCTCAGGCCACTGGTTCCCGGTCTTGCTCCCTCTTCCCAGCCTGGCCCCCACCAAGCACCAGGCCCTCAAGGGCAGAGAGCCCACCCCAGCATCCCTGCGTCCACCTCCCATGGCCCTCAGGATCTGCTCAGGCCCGGAGAACAGCGAGGACAGTAAATATTTACTGCCAACAGGAGAAGGCAAATACAGCCCCAACGGCCAGGTGGAGCTGCCAGTTCGTCCGTGCCAGGAGCAGGTGCAATCCGGGGAGCCAGCCTGGAGGCAGCCACACAGGCAGAGTGTCCTTAGTGGGTGGGCACCAGAGGGCCTGACCCCAGCCTCAGTCTCCCCATTAGGAACACAGGGCAACAGCACACACGTGCCCCCCACGGCACGCGTGACGGTGCAACACGGAAGACGCAACAGTGAGGGAGTGGAACGTGTGGAGGGGCTGCACTCGGCACTTGGACCCCACCGCCCACGCGAGGGTTACACACGGGTCTGCACACCGCTGACGGCCACCGCCAGCCGCATGGGCCAGTGAAGCCTTGGTCCCAAGGGCAGGCCAGGTCTGCCCTCCAGTTCCCAGAAGGGGTGGAGCCTGGGCCTGGGTGGGGTGGCAGAGCCGAGGTCTGAGGGCCTGGCTTCCGTGGGGCGATGTGGGGGGTCCAGAAGCAGGGGCACCTGGGGTTCAGTGCCCAGGGCGGTGCCGAGCAGGAGACTGGGTCTGATGCCGCCCTTGCCCCCGGGGCCCTGGCAGCCCTGGGCAGCCACTTCTCCTTCCCTCCATGACCCTGTCCCTGCTGGGTGTATGGAGGCCCCCCACCCAACCTGTTCGAAAACACAGCCGCTGGTACCCAGGGGCTGGTGGGAGCGGCTGGGGCAGGGGTGGATCCTGGGTCTCAGAGCGGCAGCGGGTCTCAGGAGGGGAAAGGAAGATAGGCCCCAGCCCAGGCAGGGGGCCGAGGGCCACGTCACACCCCGACCCACCACGTTCCCCGCCTGGTGGACTCCTCTCCCGAGCGCCCCCTGCACCACCCAGGACCAGCCATGCTGCAAATCCTGCTGGCCGGGATGGCCCCCCTGCCCCGGGACCCCAAAGGCTTCCTCCCTCTCCACAGAGTCTGTTGGCACTTGAGGGGGAGGGGAAGCGTCCGAGTCGTCCCCAGGGTCTCACTGGCTGGCAGGGCCTTGAGGGCAGCCTGACTCCGACCAGCCCACTTCCCAGCCCCAGCTGCGTGCGGCCCGGCCTCGGGCACCCACATACCTCAACTCCTGCGGGGTGCCCCTGCCTCTACCCGTGCTAACGGGGCCGCCTGGGTGATCCCATGGGCAGCTCGCTGCTCACCCTGGCCACCCCCTCCCCCTCCTCTTCCGGGTCCAGTGTCCGGCCGTCCACCTGCCTGCCCAGCCCTGGCCTCCACTCCAGGGGCGGGGCCTACTGGGGGCCTGCAGCGTCTCCCCTGGGGGGTGTCGATGTGGCCCTGGGGTGGGGGAACCGGGGTGAGAGCCTCGGGGTCGCAGGGAGGGCCGCCCAGCCGGCTGGGTACCAGGCCGGCCTCTGAGTGGTCTGCAGCGACCGGGGCCCAGGCACCCAGCCCCAGCCCGGCCACCCCGAGCCCTGGCCCGGGTAGAGCCTTCAGGAAAGCTGCAGATTGATTTGGCCTGGGCGGCCGGCAGGCTGGCCAGGCCTTGGTACGGCCAGGTCACCCTCTGACCTCCCGGGCTGTGACCAGCCAAGGCACCCCTGGGCTCTTTGGCGTGACTGGCAGCGGCCTGGGCGGGTGCCCCGTGGAGCCACCGCATGCAGCAGTGGGGCGCTGAGGAGGGGGGTGTCAGGGCCCCCGAAGACAGGAGCTCACCGCCTTGGGGGGTACTGCCATGGGCCCTGGTGCCCGTCTGCCCGCATGCCTGTGGGCTCCCAGTGCGTGACGCAGAGAGAACAGAGAGGGGTCTGGGGCAGGACCCCCGTCACCAGGGCCTGGGCAGGTGGGCCGGCCTTCCTCGCCCCCGCCCCCAGCAGCGCCTCAGCCCCCCAGGCCACACAGACGACAGCAGCAGGGCTCATTCAGGGGGTTTATTGAGCATCCGGGGTGTGGGGAGCCCGGCGCTGGGCCGCCTGCCTGGAGGGGGCGTCCGGCCGGGCGCTAGTTGCAGTAGTTCTCCAGCTGGTAGAGGGAGCAGATGCTGGTGCAGCACTGCTCCACGATGCCGCGCTTCTGCGGGGGCCCCTCCGGGGCCCGGGGCTGCAGGCCGCCGGCACCGGGGCCTCCACCCAGCTCCACGGCCCCCACTGCGGGGAGAGGCGGTCAGGCAGACGGCGCTCCCCTGCCCACCCTGCCCGGCCCTGGAGCGGGACCCCGAACAGGTGCCCTGGCGCCCATCACGGGCCTGCCCCGCCCCCTCCCCCCCCCCACGGCCCGCCCAGGACGGGGCCCTCTCCCAGGGTGACGGGGCGTCTCCCACAAGCACCCCCATCGCCGACACATCACCCCGAGACCATCGGCACCCAGGACTTGACTCACTTCAGAAGATTCCTCCCTGGAGCTGCCCTCGGTGGGGAGGGGAGAGAACGGGGCCCGGGGCGCTGGGCGAGGCCGGGGCGAGAAGGGAGGGGGGGAGGGGCAAGCCCACCCTCAGGCGTCCTCCTGGCTCACCCCCAGGGAGCTGGTCACCTTTAGGATGTGACCACGAGAACATCATCTTCCTTTTTAAAATAATCCCTCCTGACCTCCCACCGGGTGCCGGCTGGAAGCAATGGGGCGGCGGGCGGCGGAGCTCACCCTGCGGGCCCTCCACCTCCCGGCGGGCCTTGGGCGTGTAGAAGAAGCCGCGCTCCCCGCACACCAGGTACAGTGCCTCCACCAGGTGGGAGCCGCACAGGTGCTGGTTGACGAAGGCCCGGGCAGGGGTGGGCGCCCAGAGGGCCAGCAGGGCCAGCAGGGGCACGAGGCGCATCCACAGGGCCATGGTGGGGGCACGAGGACCTGGGGGACAGGCGGGGTGAGGCCAGCGAGGGGGCGCCCGGGACCCCCAACCCGTGCTCACCCCCGAACGCTCCAAGAGAGGAGCCCACGCCCTCCTGCCGCTCAGCAGAGCTCGTGCCGGGGGCTCCGACGCACCGGGCCCCGGCGGGGCCGGCCCGGACCCAGGCTGACGCAGAGCCCGCAGGGACAGACCTGCTTGCTGACGGCCTCGAGTGCAGCTGGTCCCGAGGGCTGGGGGCTGCTGGGCCCCGCCAACTTTATAGCCCCGACCCCTCCACCCGGCCCATTAGGGCCTCAAGTGGGTGGCAGATGGCCGGGGGCTGAGGCTGCAATTTCTGGATCATTTCCCCGCTGCTGGGTCTGCAGGAACCTCTCCTTGGTCGTCAGCACCTCTTGGGGCCACGGGGTCATTAGAGTCTTAACGAGGGACCTAATGCCAAGCTGTCCCCGCTCACAGCTGGGGGCAAACGCCTCCACGGGAGCCGAGCCCCACCCAGCCTTGCTTGGGTCCCATCTTCCATGTTGGTCCAGGGAGTGTGGGCAAGAGAGAGGACCCCTGCCCGCTGTCCCTGGGGCTGCCCTCGGGGCCCCAGAGGTGGTCCAAGGCCATGGGTGGGCAGTGAGGGAGCGTCTCCTTGGCTCAAGGCCCCATCCTCACCCACTCCAGCACTGCGGCCCGCTGAGACCCCCAGCTCCCTGGGGCACTGCCGAGCGGGCTGAACTCAGGGACCTGCAGCCGTGAGGCCCCTGAGGCTGGCCCTTGTTCCTCATCTTCAATGTAGGGGCCACAGGACACGTGGGTGGGGCCCCGCCACACCCAGCGCAGGTGGCCTCTTGGCCCCCAGCCCTCTTCCTAGAGCCCTGCCCGTCCCCGCCGTGTTGACCCCTTTCAGACCAGCCCCTCAGCCCCATTGCATCCTTTGGCTGTTATTTGGGCCGAGCCCCTGTGGTGCCCCCAACCCCCTGGACAGGCCCCTGGAGGGAGGCCCGGACCCTAGCAGCCCCCCACGCCGAGGAAGGGGCTGGACCCTGCCTTCCCAGGGCGCCATGATGTCCGGAGGCCCCTCTGCAGCCAGGGGAGATCTGGGGACCTCTTAGAGAGGGGTGTGCAAGGCGGAAGGCTGGATGACGGAAGTCCCAGGTGGGAGGGCAGAGCCCAGGGCCCAGGAGGGCAGGAGGGAAATGAGGCCGGCCGTTAGCCCTTCCCCAGGGCCCCAGTGGGGCTCACAACCACCAGAAGTGGCTCCATTTGACGCCTCACAGGCTAAAGGGACACAGGTACAGGAGGGATAGTCACAGACAAGGTGCTTGAGGTGCAACTGATGGAAGGACAGACCACCAGGGAGGGCTGGGACGGAAGGCTTTGCCCAGGAGGGTCTTGACGGATGAGTAGGAGTTTACCAGGATTAACATCCTAAGAGCTTAGAGCCAGGGTCCTGGTGGTGGGAGGGGGAGGTAGGGGGAACCAGAGGGAAAGAGCAGGGCCTGGAAGATGGGCTGGTGTCTACCTCCTGCAGGAAGTAAGGAACCAGCCACCTCCCAGGAAGCCCCAGGCTGCTTGCTCCAAGGGCCAGGGCCAGGATGGGAAAGGGGGCACCCTGGGCTGGGCCAAACCTGGAGGATTCTGGGGGCTCTAGCTGGAGGGCCAGGTCCAGACCTGTCGAGTAAAGAAATCCCAGAATCCAGCCCCCCGCCCACCTTGCTGGGGAGACTGAGGCCCAGAGAGGTTACCTAGGGGCCAGCTGAACGCTCCATCAGCACACATTGCGGGGGTGGGGGAGGGGGTGCGTTCCCAGGTCCTGCTCTGGGTGGGGTGGGGCACAGGGATCAGAGGCAGCTGTGCCCTGGGCCCCCCGTTCCTCTGCTTACTCTCACAGGCTGGCCCCTGGAGCCCGTCCTCCTCCTAGTGGGGACCTCGGGCTTGCGGGGAAGGCCCAGCCTGCAGCCCTGCCTAGGAGACCATGGCTGTGAGCCCTGACCCCGCAAACCCAGGCCAGGCCCCCACCTCCATGCTGCCACCCCACAGAGATGGGACAGCTCAACCAGGACCCCCTCAGCCCTCTGGAGCTGCTGGTGGCTCAGCACAGGCTGGGGGTCCCCTGGGCGAGCAGGTGACCCTGGGGCTGCCTGAAGGAGGGGGCAGGCAGTGGAGGAGCCTCTGAGCAGGGATGGGGCAGAGTGTGAGGGGCGCAGGGCTGGGGGCTGAGCCCGGTGCCCAGACACAGACACAGAAGCCAGCCGGGTGGGCACGCAGAGGGATTCTTTCTTTTATTGAGACTGGGAGCAGGTGGCACACGGCACACGGGCAGCACACAGCACAAAGTCACCTGCAGGCAGAGCTGGCAAGCGGTTGGCGGGGCAGCAGGGTGCCCTCCAGCAGGGGGATCTCTGGCGGGTTCTCAGGGTGCCCTGTGAGCCAGCCCTTCACGTGGGTGGGGCCGGGGCCGGCGGGGGGAAGGCCAGGAGACCTGGGCCCGGCCTACGGGGGCCTGCGGGGTGGCGCCCGCGTCTAGCTGATGGCACTCAGGGCGTGGGTGAGGGTGTGCAGCTCGTCCCGGACACCATCCAGGGCGCGTCGGATGGCGTGGGGACTGTCCAGCACATCGATGGCCAGCGTGTATGGGTCGAACTTCACGGAGAAGGGGCGCTGGATGCGGGAGGCATAGCTCCTGGTAGGGGAGCCGGCAGGGACCCTCAGTCACCCAGTGGGGAGGAGCCGGAGGGCTGGGGCCCGGGTCTCCGTCACAGCAGGCTCAGAGCTCCCAGGACTTTTCTGAGCCGCCTGGGCCCCCAGAGCTCATTCCGTCCAACCAGCCAGACAAGATGGGGGACTGAGGCCTCCTCCAAGGGCTGGGGGCTGTTTACGGCAGGGAGGGACGGGCCTTTTCCAAGCGAGCCTCTGCGAGACACTCCATCCCTCCCTGCTCCTTCCCGAGGCCCCGCTCAGCCAGGCCTCCTCCCTCAGGAAGGTTTCCAGACCGTGCGCCCAGCAGGGTCCATGACATCCCTGTCCCTAAGCTTGGGTGTGGGACCCAACCCCCGCCCCCCCACTGCAGGCACATAGATCCTGGGCTTCAGTCTCCCCGGTGACAACAGGAGCCTGGCTGGAAAAGAGGCCCCTTCCGAGGGCGAACGGGTGGGCCGTGTCGGGCTCTGCCCTCCTCCCCTGGGGAATGCTGGTCACTGCACCTGCAGCCCTGGAAACTCCCCGCTACCCCCAGGCTCCCCACCCGGCCCTCAGTCACCCCGGCCCTTGTCCTCTGTCCCCACCATGGCCCCAGCTGCTCAGAGGGCAGGGGACTGGGAAGGACCCCACACATCTGTCTTACAAAGTCAAACTTCACCTCCTCAGAGCCTGGCCTTGGCCTGGCCTTGACGTGGCCACCAGCCCCGCAGGTCTCCCCTCCCCAGACTTTTCGGGGGTCCTGCTGCGGGAGGGATGCTGTAACCGAGGTGTGCACAGTTTTCTCCACTGTGAAATGGGTTCGCAGGCCCGGCCTGCTGGCTGGCTCTCCCAGTTTGGGGGGCACGGTGGGAGTCTCGGCCTACCTGAGCTTGTCCTTGGCATCGCTGAAACTCTCAGACACGAAGTAGACAGGCTGATAAGTCTGGTCCTGGTAGGGCTGCACAGCCGCTGCGTCGGGGTCGAAGGCCCGGATCTCGGGGCCCTCAGACAGGGAGTGCTGGCGGGAGGCCGGGAGTTGGGGGGGAGGGGATCTCAGGGCCCCGAGGGAATTGGAGCCCCTTGGCCTGACTCCACGGTGGGCTCTGGGTGTGGATTCACACCCGCCCCTCTCCACTGGGGGTCCTCCCGAGGCCTGGGGACAGTGCGAGTGGGACGGGGCAGGGACAAGGTTTCTTGGCCCCCCTAAAAGGGCAGCCCCAGCCTCCTGGGAGGCCCGAATCCAGAAGGCACAGCCAAGGTCACCCTCCGCGTGGGGACCCGGGCTCCAGCCCCTTCCTGGGGGGGGCGGGGGGGGCGTCTCACCAGGAGCTCCCCATAGGAAGACAGCAGCCCCGCTCCGTAGGCCTTCACCTCGCCGTTCTGCTTGCACAGCCCAAACTCCACGGTGAACCAGTACAGCTGGTGGGGGCAGTTGGCAGGGTCAGCCGAGAGACCACAGCACAGCATTCCCCACCGACCATGGCCCCAGGCACCCGCCACCCAGGCAGAGGCGAGCCAGGCTCCGGGCGGTCACGGCGTGAGAAGCGGAGACCTCAGCCCGGCCCCAGCGTCCTGCAGGCGGAAGGACCCACCGTGGACAGCTTCTCAATTTCTTCGTCCGATGCCCCCAGGGATGCGAGGCCGATGTCCTGTGGGGGAGGGAGAGCTGAGGGGGGAGAGGCTCAGCCCACCATGGCTTGGGCGCCTGTGTGAGGGGAGGGTGCTGGGGCTGTCTGCAGCCCCTCCAGGGGCCTCCTGGACACTGCCGGGGTACAGAGACCCTCCCAGGGTGCAGGGACCCTCCTGGGATGCAGGGACGCTCCCGGGATCCATCAAGGGCCCAGGACCGCTCTCTGCCGTTCCTGGGAGAGCCAGCAGGTGGCAGCACAAGCCGCGGCACTCTGCCCCCAGCTTGTCCTCTGGGCACCGTGATCCGCTGACCCTCGGGAAAGGATTCTTCCCCGCCTTTGTTCTAAGGTGGTCTTCTCAGAACGGCCCGCCCACCCCTCTCTTCCAGGACGATGCAGTCTCTCTGAAGTCTCATGACCCAGGTGTGGGCGGCGTCCAGCCCTGGGGGTGGGGAGGGGCAGGCAGCACCCGTCCCTGCAGGTACCGCCCCCCAGCCCCTCGGCTGGCGCCCAGCTCCTGAGGCCTCGAGGACGCACCTGGGAGAACTGGGCGAAGGTCCGGTCGGCCAGCATGGGCACGTGCCCCAGCAGCTCGTGGCAGCAGTCCCTGTGTTGGGGGCGGACAGCGGGTGGGGCCGGGGGCCGGGGCCGCAGCCTGCCCCCTCCCCCAGCAGCACCGCCGGCCCCCGTCCTCCGCAGGCCCCGGTGGCGGGCTGGGCTGGGCACTCACGGCTCGGGGGAGTGCATGGGTGAGGAGGCGTGGCGGATGTACTGCGTGCACTGGAACACGCGGAAGGCCAGGCTGGCCAGGAAGTCCCGGGCGGACAGCAGGCCGGCCACGGGCCGCAGCTGGAAGCCGGTCCGCTCTGCAAGGGCGGCGGGCGGGCGGGCGGTCAGCGCGGGTGGGGCCGCCGGCTGGCCACCCCAGGCCCTCCCGCCGGGGCCTCCACAGCGTCGCACCCTTCAGGAAGCGGGAGACGTCCTCCAGCTGGGGGATGCTGTCCTCCCGGTACCCGCAGAAGTGCTCCAGCAGCTCGAAAGCCTCCAGGTGTTCCCGGCACGCGTGGGTGGCGTAGAGGCCCCGCAGCGTGGTGTAGACCTCCTTCCTGCGGGCGGCGGGGGGAGCTCAGGCTGGCCGGGTGCCCCCCACTCCCAACCTGGACCCCCGCCGCCTGCTCCAGACCCCTCCCCGCATCCAGCAGCCCCTCCTGTGGGCGCTCTGCTCTGCCCCCTGCAGACCCCAGGCAGCCTCACACTGCAGGCCTCTCACTGGCCCCAAAGACACTGGCCACTGGGAGTGGACGTCTCCCACCTGCAGCTTTGGGGGGTTTCAGGGGACCGTGGGAGGCCTCGGGAAGTCCCTCCTCCACCCGGACTTAGTCTGTCCTCTGGAGGCCACCACTCTCCACGCAGGGATTCTGGCGGTCTTTCCGGGCCCTCCTCATTCCCCACCCCGCCCCTCCCCAGCTGCCATCACGGGGTCTCACCAGGTGGCAGTCTCCTCGGCCGTGTACTCCACGTGGGGAATAGGGTCGCCTCTGGGGAGGGGGTCAGCGGTTAGTCCAGGCCCCCTTGGGGAGGGTGTGTTGGGGGGGGACAGGAAGGGCCTGGGCTGAGCGAGCCCGGCTGTGTGGCCGCAGCAAGTTGCTTAACTGCTCTGTGCCTCCGTTTCTTCGGCTGTGACTTGGGGACCCCAAATCGGTGACCATGGTGACAGTGAAGGTGATGGCATTGGTGACAAAGACATCCCTCCCTTCCCCCCGCCCAGGTCTAGTGTGAGGCCGCAGGACGGGGTCTGGGTCTCAGAGAATGAGGCCCCGAGGGGGGGTCCTTACTGCTTGTACTGGAAGGCAATCTCAGCAATCAGCTTCCTGCGCTGGCGGTACACCTGGTCCGAGAAGCCCTGACGGCAGAGTGGACGCCATCAGCCGCCGCGGCCCACCAGCCCTCCCCACGCCCCCAGCCCAGACGCGGCCTGAGATACCGGCGGGCGCCTGGCAGCTGCACCCAGCCAGACCTCAGGGTTCCACCAGGAGCCGGCGGCAAACAGACACCCCGTCCCAAGCCGGGGTCCACGCCCACCGCCCCAGCCATAAGTACGGGGACAGGTCGGGGCCCCCGGCTCACCGGATGGTCCAAGTCCAGGTCAGGGTCAAACTTGGTGACCAGGTGGTGACACTTGTCCAGCTCAGAAACTTTCCTTGGGAACCAGAGGACTTCACGCAGGAAGGAGGGTAGAAGGACCGGATTGGGTGTTGGGCTGTGGTGGGAGGGCCCCCCTGGAAGCAGCCTCCCGCTTGCAACTGGGGGGCTGGAGGTGACCCAGGCCCGGACACAGACGAGGAGGAAGGGGGAGGGCCGGAGCCAGCAGGGAGGGAGCCCCCAGGCCGTGCACGCGGTCACTGGGGTTCCCCGTGGGACCCCTTGCACCCCGATGTCTCGAGGTCACGTGGTCGCACTCCAGGGCGTAGGGGCAGCCTCACCCTTGTTCTCCCCGGCGCCCCGCACATCTTCGGCCACACGGCGAAGGGAACTGAGCAGGGTGGGCAGGGCGGCGCTGGGTACCTCACAGCGCAGGAAATACTCCAGGTGCGGGCCCCCTGCCCGCGGCTTCTGGGCGGGCCGGGTCTCCAGGTGGTGGATTTGGGCTTCAAATGTCTTAGGAGCAAAAGCAGGGAGAAAGAGGGAGGGAGAGATGGAGAGACAGAGGCAGACAGGGGGGGAGGCGAGGGAGCTGGGCAGCAGGCACTGGGGTCGGCCCGCCCTGCCCTGCCCTGGATGCCGGCAGCCAGCAGCCCACAAGACCGCTTTCCAGACTCAGGGCCGCCGCTGGCTGCCTGGGCAGGTTTCAGCTGGGAAAATGGCTCTTGTCTAGTTGGTCTAACTGGGGTTGTTGTCACAGGGTCCCCCAGACCCAGCGTTCCGGGTGGGGCCTTCTCCCAGGCAGCCTGACTTCCATCCCTGGTGGCCTCGTCCGAGACCTCTGGATACCCGGGGCTGGGGGTGGGCCCTGACCCCACTGTGGGCAGGTCGGGAGGCTCAGGCCCCCACCAAGCACCACTGAGTGCGGGGGGGCGGGGTGGGTGCGCTCCCCTGCCCGCTCCCATCACCCAGCAACGGGCGCGCCTCAGTCCTCACGGCCCTCGGGCCACACGGCCATCGCGGGAGCTTGAGAGGAGTTGGCTGTAATGTCACTGGGGTGCGTGTGCCCGGATCCAGCAGCGAGAGCCATCAGCTGTCACATGAGCCCGGCCCCGCCAGGGCCAGGCGGGCATGGGGGGCCCTGCGTCCCCGGCTGCCCTGGGGGACCCGCACCCACCTGCCCCCAGGGTGAGGTGGTGGGCACGGGGGAGGGCTGGGGGCCGGGCTCAGGGAGCTGCTGAGCACAGAAGGGTGTGGCGAGGGGCTGTGAGCCCCCTCCCCGCGTGGCCCCCGGTGCGCCCTCACCTCAAACACCTTCACGGCCCGCGACAGCGCGGGGGGCTTGGTGGCCCGCAGGGTGAAGAGGAGGTTCACCACGGCCTTCCCGTCCCTCTCCTCCAGGGCCTCCCCAGGCTCCGCGGCTGCGGCTGCGGCCTCCGCCTTCTCTCGCTCCTTGCGGGCGTCCTGGATGAGGCTCTGCCGTCTCCCGACGAAGCGTGGGGACTGTGGGGACAGACGCGCCAGCTCCCCCCGCCTTCAGCCGGACCCACAGAACCTGGGACCCAGCTCCAGCATCGTGCCTGCGGGGGGCCGCAGGGGCGGGGGCGGGGAGGCGGCTGGGAGCCACAGCTGAGGGTGGCCTGGGGGAAATGCTGCGTGGCCTGTGCCCCCAGGCCACATCTAACCAGGTTAGGGGACCGGAGGGGTGAGTCGGGAGCTGCCCTGCTGCCCCCGGGCTGGGCAGGGCCCGGGGACATGGTGTCTGGCCCCATGGAATGACCTCTCCTCACGGCCCCATGCCCAGCCCTGCCTCACAGCCCAGGGCCCCTGGCCACACCTTGTCCACAGTCGGTCCCGAGACCGTGAGCCCCCGGGGTCTGTGTGTCTGCCCCGCCCCCCAGCCTGAGTAGAGAAGAAGCCCCCTGTCTGGGGCTCATCATTTGGAGCTGAACTTCCAAGAAGCTTCTGGTGCTCTTGGGTCTTGGAACATGGCAGGGGGCCACGGGGGAGCCCTCCCCAGATCTCCCACTCTGCGGTGGGCGAGGTGTGGACAGAGCCAGGGGCCTGGGGTGAACACTCTCTACCCCACAGCCAGTCCCCTGAGATGGTGCCTGTAAATTAAATTTCTAGAACCCAGCCCATGTTTTCATTAAAGCTCTATAAACAAGAGCCGTTTTAAACCTGCAGGGAGCTGATTATTCCAGGCCATCCCTGAGGACGAACTGGAGACCTCTCTTCCAGGCCAAGAAGCCCCCAGTTTTCCAGTCTCAGAGAGGGGGTGGCCCAGCGGGTCTTCCCAGCACAGCCTCCCTTGAATTCGGGGGCTCCCAAGTGGTGGGCCAGGCCTTGGGGGCCATCCCTGGTGGTCAGGGAGGCCCAGGGTTGCTGGGCAGGGGAACAGGGGAGGTGGGTTTCAAGACAGGAGATCCCACGTGGGACATGGAATGCGTGGCAGGTGGATGGGTGAATGACGAATGGACAGCTGGACGGATGGATGGATGGACGGATGGATGGATGGACGGACGGATGGACGGATGGATGGACGGACGGGTGGATGGATGGACGGGTGATGGATGGGAATCACCCTGGAGCTCAGACCTCCCTTCAGCTCAGCAGAACTGGGGCCTGCACCCCTGTTTGCCCAGTGCCCCCCACCACCTCGAGCTGCTGCAGGGCCTGGGACACTGTTGCACACACACTGGGTCCAGCAGGACCCACCCACAGAGATTCAAACACCCGGGCACAGGGGTTGCCCACGGAGTCCGGGCAGGGGAGGTGCTTGCGGCCAGGACTGGACGCCAGGCCTGGGTCCAGGGCGTCCATGTGGACCCTGAGCCCGGAGTCTCCCGCCAGCCTTCAGGGGACAGCCCTGGGCTTCTGGTTCGTTCCGGCCCACGGGCACCATCCTGCCTCTTACCATGATGGCCTCGGCCTGCTTGGCGTCCAGCTCGGAGACGGCCCTGCGGAAGCCCTTGGCCTGCGGCGAGGCGGCGTTGGGGGTGGGCATGGTGCCGGCGAGGTCCGGGCTCCGTCTCCACAGCCCTCTGCCAGGCGGCCTCTTATAGGCTGAGCTGACGTCAAAGCCCCTCTGGGTCCTCCACCTCCCACCTCCCACCTCCTCCGCGTCCCCCTCCTGCTGCCGCCTGAGGGAGGTGGGGTGGGCGAGGAGCACGGAGACGCAGGAGAAAGGGCTCTGTCCCATTAAATCTAATTGCATCCACCGTCACAGGCACCCAGGCGGGTGGCCGGCCCTTCCTCTGAATCATCCGGGCTCCGGCAGGCGTGCTCTGCAGGGCTGGGTGCAGCCGGGCCCCTCGGCCCACACCCAAGCCGGGTGATGGGCGGGTACACGGGGAGGAGGAGTTCTGGACGCCCCACGGTGTTCGTTACACAAAACCCTGACTTTTGGTGGCCATTGGTCCAGAAAGCCAGGCTCAGACCTCAGATGTCAGGAGGCAATTTGCTTTTCCAGAAGATTCTTCACTTCACCAAATTTCCCAACAGGGTCCAGAGGCATGTTCCTGTTAGATGTCCTCAGCGGGAATGTTATCTGCCCCCTGCACCAGGCACATCCAGCAGGGCCCAGAATGTTCCAGAAGGGCACATCCTCCAGTGTGCAGGAGAATGAGGGATGCGGGAGTCAGGGAAGTCTCTAACAATTGTCCCACTCACTCCTGCATGGCCGTCTCTCCCTCTCTCCTGGCCCGCCCCTACCCCCCAGCGTCCCCCAAGGCCCTCTTACCACTTATCCCTGGGGTGTCACCACCTCGGGGATGTGCCCATCCCTGAGCACTGAGGCCCAGCCCCTGTGGCCCAACCCTTCTTCACGTGGTCCCGGGCATCATGCGGGTCCCGGGACAACCCCAGCCCAGAGTTTCTCCTGAGTTCCATGCACGATGTTCCTCTGGTGGTGCCCCCACCCCAGAGACCAGGGGACCGGAGGGGACCCCCCCCCCCTTGGCACCAGGCAGACGCGAGTCCTGCCCTGTCTATCCCGGC
Organism: Balaenoptera physalus; assembly: GCF_965194825.1. Classification (NCBI taxonomy): domain Eukaryota; kingdom Metazoa; phylum Chordata; class Mammalia; order Artiodactyla; family Balaenopteridae; genus Balaenoptera; species Balaenoptera physalus. The sequence continues at coordinate 112,656,623 of NC_138889.1, read as the reverse complement.
CCCTGGCCCATCCCCACGTTCAGGCACAGCTTTGGGAAAGGTGTGAGGCCCCCGGCAGCTCCAGCTGGTCACCATGTTGTCTCAGTCGACCCCCCCGGCACCCCTCATGCCCCGAAGAAGCACCCACTCTTCATCACAGCGGCCATCCGCACCCCTGTCCTCCCGGACCTTCCCCAAATGTGGTCTGACCATGCCACTCCCTCACTCCACAATCCTCTGTGGCTCCCCATTGCTCTCCGGAAGCAGCCTGAGTGACCCCCTCCCCTCACCCACCCCTATTGATCTCACACCCAACCATCCCCATTTCCTGCTAAAGGAGGGTTTGGACTTCATGACACCCAGCTTGAAATAATGCTCCTCACCCTTTTCTTCTCCTGGCAAACTCCTATGCATCCCACAAAACCAGCTCAGCTACCATTCACTCTGCAATGCCTACCCCTTCTTGCCCCTGATATTAACCTCCCCCTCCTCTGCTCTCTGAAAGCAGGAACCCTGCTGGCTTGGCCCACGGCTGTGTCCCCATGCCTGGCCTGTCTCATTTCCTAGACTCTGGGCTTCTGGAGAACATGTCTCAGTGGCCCCTGCCCCCAGGGCCCAGTCCAGAGGAGGTTCCACAGGGCTGTGAGCCCTAAATGGCGCTAAAAGGATCTGCCCAAGACCCCAGCGGGGAAGGCGGGGGTGGCTCTGCCCTCGTGGGCCTACGTGGAGGGCAGTGGGCTTCCGCTGCCCCAGGCCGCATCTGCCCTGCCTGAGTGCCCAATGGTCCCCAGGGGTGGCCAGCCTCCATGCCCAGCATCAGGCCTGCTGCAGCCCTGGACAGCTTCCCTGCTCCCCCTGGAAGCCCCCTGGGGCTCTCATGTGTCTCCTTCTGGGAGGGCTGCTAGGGACCCCTTGGTGACATGGGTCCAGCCCTTCGGTGGCCGGCTTATGTGCTCAGAGGGGGCCCCGTGCAGGGGGGTGACATATCCACTAAATACTGCACAGGAGGAACGCGAGGCTCCACCACCGGCTGTGGATTTAACCTTTCTGCAAATATCTCCGCTGATAACAAATATTGTTTCTAATCCCTTTGCTTCCCTGAGCCGGTGCCTGCGTCGAAGCTGTGTGGAGCCAGTTTTCTGAGTCTGCCCTGGGGCCAGGCGACCCCCAAGTGAGACCCCAGGCAAGAGCTGAAGGCGGGAAGCTGGTGGACACGCTTCATTGACCAGCGCGGCCCCCTCCTGACCACGCGTCCATCTGCCCATCCATCCTGGGAAGACTTTCCCACACCCCTGCCCCTCCAGGGCTGGCTGGGCTGGGCCCAACTCTGGGGCCCCCAGAGCACAGAATTGCTCCCTTTTCCTTTAGGCGCGCCCTCCCCCACTGTGCGTTGCACCCTCTTCCACCCCAGATGGTGAGGGGACCCAGGGCGCCCCCAGCCCACTAACATCCTCTCCCCTGGTTCTGCATCCTGGTCTCCTTCCTGCCGACAGTCCACTCTGGCCTGGGCCTCCCAGGTGATCGCAGTATCTGCCTTCAGACGGGCTTCATAGACCCATTCCGCAGATAGGAAGACTGAGGTGAGTGGTTTCTCTGGGTCACGCAGCAAGTCTTGAGCCCAGGTTTCCCATCTCCCGAGACATGGCTCTTTCAAGGACCCACTGGTGTCCATCCCAGGGGCTGAGGGGGCTCAGGGCCCCAGACCCCAAGGGGAGAAATCTAACAGACCCACGCCAGGCAGGCAGACACCCCCGAGGAGAGCAGGGCTGGAAGGGGGCCCACGGGGGAAGGTCAGGCATGAGAGAGCCCTGTGGCCTGGACACAGTCCACAGGGGAGGAAGGGGCCGAGCACCGAGGGCTGGGTTCGGGGGCGAATTGGGAGGAGGGTCCGGGCACGGAGGTGAGAGGACAAGGGATGTGGCGTGAGGCCAGGGCTCCGACAGCCCCTGCCGTCCTTCCACCTGCTCTGGGCCTCAGCCCTCGCTGCCCGCACCCCTCCCCTGGGCAGTCCCCTCTGCCACACTCACGCTGAGTAATTACAGCCGCCTTGCCAGGCAATTAGGAGGTGCTGAGCTGGCGTGTTTTCTCTCTCAACAAGCGAGGCCCCCAGAGGACGTAATAGCCCATAATGACAGTGTGCCCGCTCCTGGCATCAAGCCGGCGCCTGGCATGGGGCAGGGGCAGGGTGAGCAGCATTCAACCCCCGGCTCCATGACCACAGGGCCGTGCCGAGGCCTCAGGCTGCTCCCCCAGGTGCCGGCCTCTCCCGCCATGGGAACCCCAGCCCCTGCTCTCCTCCCCAAACCCCCTCAGGAGGGCTGCTGAGCAGTGCACTGCCCCAGCCTGGGGCTCTGCAGGGCCCCGCCATCAAAAACTGTGAGCAAACAGTCAGGGAAAGCGCTCCGGGCAAGCCAGGGGTCAAAGGTCATGTCCGAGGGTGGTCTTTGTGCACGGGCATCGTGTGTGTCCTGGGAAAGCCACACATCTTTGTGACACACACAGACACGACACACACCTCCGAGGACTCGGGGCGCTCAGGGTGTCACGCTGCCTGGGCTGTCTCCGGGCCCCTGTGGTCCCAGGGGCTGCTGGGGACAGGGAGGTCTGCATCCCACCCCTTCTGCCGGGGGCAGCTACACGGGCCCCGCAGAGCACACACCCAGGGGATCAGGGACAGAGGTCCTGCCTGAGCCGCCCACCTCCAGCCTCGCCCAGCCTGGGCCCCAGGCCCCTTCCTGCCGGACCCCGTGCTTGGGGACAGGCAGGGAAAAAGCTGCCCACCTCCCTTCAGCCTCGGAGAAGCAGATCCATGATATCCTGACACACAGGCCTGTCAGAGCTGAAATGTCAGAGCAATTAGCCCTAACGAGGACATCGAGGGAGCAGAGGCGAGAAGGCGGGCGGAGGAGGTGGAAGAGCCAGGCCAGGAGCCGGCCACCCCACTGGTCGATCCGATGCGCTCAGGGATAATTGGGCATTTGGAAGTCAGGGGAGAGCCGGCTGAGCGGGCCACGTGTCCCCTGCCCCCTCAGAGAGTGCCCACCCCACTCCCACCCCCACCTGGGTCCTCCTGGCTCCCTTCCCCTGCCAGGCCCTCAGGCCCAGTGGCTGCCCCTTCCTCCTCCGGGCAGACCTCCCTCTTGCCCCCTTTCTGAGCTCCCTTCCTGTCAGCACTGTGTCCTTGTGGGTGGGACCTGCCCTTGGTAGGAGGCTGGGCCCTTGGCTCGGTGCTGGAGACACCTTTTGGGGGGCAGGCAGGGGGTCCTGGCTTAACTCCTTGTGCTCCAGACTCTGTTTTCCCATCCAAGCAGTGGGAGCACGGGTCCCTTGGGCACCTGGCATTGGTGCTCTCAGGCTTCTGGAGAAGCACTGCACACCTTCCCAAGGGTCCCCATCCCAGGATCCTTGCAGCAGAGATCTGTCCAGCGCTGGGCACGGGGAGGCCTGGGCCGGGCACCGCGGTGCAGAGACGGAAGATGGGGTAGGGCCAGCAGCCGAGCTGCTGCTGCCAGGTTTGGGACCCGCAACTGGGAGCTGCAGCTTTACTGGTCCGTTTGTGTGCGTGTGCCTGTGAACACGTATGCACGCAGATGCTTGTGCAAGTGTGTGTGGGTGAGTGTGTGCATGTGGTGTGCAGCAGGGGCTTAGAAGGCCTGACCCGCCACGGTCGGTGGTACACAGGGTGACCCCTGGCTCTGCGTCCCTCCAGACCCTCACATCAAGTCACAGCCAAGGCCCCGGTTTCCTGACAGGTGCTCTTGGCTCCTGGGGGTCCCTCTGCAGACCTCCCTGCCTTGCCCCCATGCCAGTGACTCAGCCTGCCTGCGGGCCCCCACCCACCTGGCCCTTTCAGTCTTCTGACAAATTAGCCGGAGAAAAGCAATAAGAGCCACATTCAGTTCTCATTAGTCACTCCCGGGCGGCCTGTGGCAGCTGTGCTTTGACAGCAATCAGGTCTAATTGCAAGCCCAGTGTCCCTCCAGTCCTGGTGCCACGGGCCCGGGTCCCAGTCGCCTGCCCCTGTGGCTGCTTGGGGCACCCAGGGCCCTTGATGGTGAGGGGCTGCCTCATCCCCCGTCTCCACCCACCCAGCCTCCCTCACACCCTAGGGGGAGCCTGGCTTCCGGCATCTGACTCTCCCCACATTGTGGCCCTGGGCTGCATTAACAGAAGTACAGTGGCCGAAACACGGGAGGGGACAGCCTTGCCCTGCTCAGTGTGGCCAGACCACACCAGCTGAAACTCTCAGCGGAACATCTGGGCGGCCAGTGCCCCAGGCTCTGCTTCACCTGGCTGTTCCAGGGGTCCAGCGTCTTCGGGCCCTCCTCGGCCCTGCGCCCCGGGAGTACCAAGCAAGGCCCGTCCACCTGTGTCCACCTGGGCCCACAGGCGGCCTCCGCAGTGCTTCCTGCCTCCGGGCTGGGATTCGGGAGCTGGCTGGGACTGAGGTCTCCTCTGTGTCCGACCCCATCCCATCCTCCCCTCCCGCACAGCCTCACGACCTCTCCTTCCGGGATGGGGAGGGCAGTGCAGCCCCTCCCCATACTCCTGCTTCAGTGAGGCCCGGGAAGCGCTCTGAGGTCCCACCTTGCCCGCCAGCACTGACATTTTCAGGACCCGACGGCAGCGGCGATGTCCACCTCCTGCCAGAACAGGTGGTCCCAGGAGGTGCTGTGACCCTGCAGGAGACCCAGTAACGCTGCCAGACCCCGACCCAGACCCAGCGTGGCAGCAAACGTCTGTATTTTCCCTCTGTCTGAGCTCCCGAGACACGTTTTGCCCCCTCTAGCTCTGGGAGCCCAGAGCTGGAGAAACTGAGGCAGAGGGGGTGTGGTCTGCTGGGTCTCCAAGCTGACAGCACCACACCCCGTGCAGGGCAGGGCCTTTGTGGAGAGCCTGAGGCTCGGAGAGAAAGCCACGCACGCAACTGCCCACTGAGAGGGGCTTGGATGGGGGCCTCGCTGGTTCCCCTACGCCTCGCCCCCCCACCGGGTCCACAGTGGGCAGTGTTCTCCCTGGGGCTGCCTGCCACCCTCACCCCCCGCTCCTGGTCTGGACCCAGATGCGTGTCCCCCACTCCGTCCAGGCCCCACCTCCGCTGCAGCTGGCATCCTCTCCCGGGAAACAGCGGGGCTGAAAGAAGGGCCCCGGCAGCGTAATCCTCTGCGCCTCTGCCCAGGTGCCGGCCGGGGTCTCGGGCGGGAGGGGCTGCTGGCGCAGTCCTTCCAGGTGCCATTGGCTAATCCCAGGCTTGGAGGGGCCCCCGCCCCCGGCTGACATTTCCAGGCCGCGCGCCGCTGACCCAGCCAGTCGTGATATTTAGACAGGGCTTATTTGCGATTACTTATTTCTGATGACTTTGGGGCCCAGGATGAGCTCGAGCCGGCCCACCTTGATCTCAAGCTTGTGTTTTATAATATAAACGCGTCCAGGCTGCGCCGGCTCCCTCCTCTGTGGGAGGACAGAGGGCGAAGCCCACGTTTTCCGGGAATATCACACGAGGGCTGGGTCTCCACACCAGGGGCGGGGCCCGCGGAGCCCCCGGAAGCCGAGGCTGCCGCTGCGTCCCCACCCAGCCCCCCGGGGGGCAGGGTCCTGTAGGGGCGGAAGGGCTGCTGCTTTCATTCATCTATTCCCTCCCTCCATTCACTTGTCCAACAAGCCTTTGAACCAGGGCCCCTTCCCTTCAGGGGCTCATAGTCGGTGGGGGGACCAAGGGTCATCACAATGCAGGTGCGAACCTTCTAGGGCCTCCAGCCCCCCAGGCTGAGTCCTGAATGGATCACTCGCAGACCCCGGCCCCCACCCAGCACGGCCGGGGGTTGGGGGAGGGAGGGAGACCCCACCACTCCCCAGGGAGACAGTGGCCAGGGGTTGCACCGCTGGACATCAGGGTGTAGGGTCATGGGAAGCCAGAGGTGGGACCTTGGGGGCACCTCCCCTCACTCCAAGGTTTCTGGGAGAGATTTCCAAATTCTTGAAAGTTCCCCAGATTTCGGAGCCTCGGAAAGCCCTTGTGTGGAATGGGGGTTCCTCTGGGCCCTTCTGTCTGTCTGGCTGCTTCCCTGGGGCAGGAAAGCCTAGAGGAGCCTCAGAAAACCAAGGCTGGGAGAGGCCACGCCAACACTCCAAGAGCCCCGAGAAGCCAGGCTGGGAGCGGGGAGCAGGGTGTGCAGACCCTGGTCCCTGGCAGCCTCTGTGGGCCGGGGAGTCCCCGCTCTCTGCACCAAGTGGCTCCTGCCTTCCTGGTTCCCTCTGCAGCTCTGGGGCCCGGCATAGCCCCATCCTGACAAAGCCGTCCTCTCAGCTGTCCCCGGGGAGACCAGACCTGTACCGGGGATGACCACACCGGGCAGGGGACTGACAGCGGTGGCCCAGCTGCTGACCTTGAAGGGGGACCTGGAGAGAGTGGCCAGGTGCCGAGGGAGGTGCAGGGACCTCCCTCCTAGCACAGGGTCTGGGACCCTTCCGCCCTCATCTTCTCCAGACCTCCCCGTTCCCCAGACACGGGGATGCCCCTGGACCCCGCAGCTCCTGGACGCCCAGGCCCACCGCAGCACTTACTGCGGCTGTGACTTTGTTGTTTCTTCATGTGACTAATAGTGAAAGTCTGTGTCTTCCCGCCTGGAGGGTCGTCTTGGGCTTCCCCAGTGCCTACACGGCGGGCCCTATGCTTCTGTTAAACGAAGAAACAAAGAGAGAATTTCGGGGGGCAATCAGGCTGCAGGTGGCAAGGTGGGGGCTGGGGGGCACAGTTGGCCCATGAAACCCACCCTTCCTTCCTTGGCTGCCCTGCAGGCCCCCTACCTGGCCCTGCCCCTTCTCAACACCCCAAACCCACCCACTCCTCCCCTGGGGCAGGGGTGCCCCTTAGGGCCCTCAGGATGTCTGCAGTGGCGCCAGTGCCCCCCTCCCCCCTCCCCCCAGCCTCCATCCCAGCTGCCCTTTATATTATTGTGTTTTTTAAGTAATTATTTATTTATTAAAATTGTAAAATACACATAAAATAAAACGTACCATCTCAGCCATCTTTAGTGCACAGCTCAGGGGCATGAAGCACATTCACACTGCTGTGCAACCTTCACCTCCATCCACCTCCAGAAATTGTTCCCTTTCCCAGACTGAAACTCTGTCCCCATTAAACTCTAACTCCCCTCCCCTCCCCCAGCCCCGGGCCCCACCGTCTACTTCCTGTCTCTGTGAATGGGACTCCTCCAGGGACCTCATAGAAGTGGGATCAGACAGGATTTGTCCTTTTGTGTCTGCATTATTTCACTGAGTGTAATGTCCCCAAGGTTCATCCATGTTGTAACTGTATCAGGATTTCACTCCTTTTTAAGGCTGAAGAATATTCCATCGTGTGGATGGACCACACTTCGAGTATCCACTCATCTGTTGATGGAGACGTGGGCTGCATCCACCTTTGGCTGTTGTGAATGACGCTGCTATGAATACAGGTGTGCAAGTATCTACTTGAGGCCCTGCTTTCACTTCTTTTGAGAATATACCCAGAAGTGCGATTGCAGGGTCACATGGTGATTCTATCTTTAACTTCTTGAGGACCTTCACATCCTGTTGTCTACGGTGGCCGCACCATTGTACATTCCCACCGACAGTGCACAAGGCTCCAGCTTCCCCACGTCTGTGTCATCGTTTTTAATTTCAGTTATACAAGCAACAGACTCTCCTTCAAACACACACACGCACACGTGTGCACATGCACACAGACACACACGCAGAAATAAAAGGCCTCCCTCCTGTGGACCTGGCCCTCCCACTCTCCAAGCTGGGAGAGTGAGCCTCTCGGGAGAAGTGACATTTGGGCCCCAGGCCCCTGAGCTTTAGGGCTTTATTAGGAGCACCTGGTGCCTTCCAGAGTGACTGCCACAGGAAACTCTGCCATCGTCACCCATCCCCTGCTTCCCAAGTCTGCACCAACACTTGACAGAACCAAACGTTTTGTGTTTCTTTTGTATGTTGCCGAAGGGATGGGTGTGAGATGGATCCCTCTGGCGTTTCACCCCGGGCCCCAGGGCACCATGTTTCTCGTGCTTTCTGGCCACACCCACTCCCTCCCAGAGTGGTCCCTTCTCCAGTTTTCCCCTCATCTGCCCTTTGGTCCTTGTGCTTTTTGTAATGAGATAGAGGAGGAGTCATATGCTCTGGACACGAATCCTTTTTTGCAGGAACTCTCTTCCCAGCCCCTGGGGTCTTCTTGTTACTTGGTTGATGGAGCCTCTTGGCACCAGAAGGGTTTGGCTTTGATGTGACCCCGGTAGGGTCAAGAAGGTCAACCTTTCCCTTCACAGTCTTTGCAGTCTGGGTCTTATCTGGGAACCCCACCCCAACTGGAGCAGGGACCCCTGAAGAGGGAGACACAGCCCCTCAGGCAGCAACCCCAGGGGCCTCCAAATTCATCGAATTCACAGTTAGAATGATACCATCTTGCATTTGGATGAGAACAACCCAAGGCATGCTGTTGCTTTTCTTTTACAATCCGCAGGTGGGATCTGCTGGTCTGGGGTGTGGTGGGCGCATGGCACGGTGGGGTGGGGGGGACGGCGGGGGGGGCGGCACGGGGGGGAGGGGGGTATGACCTCCCGGGCGGATGCTGAGGTTTTGATGTTCGTCAGAAGGGTCAGGGGTCACAGAAGGCGGAGTGACAAGTGTTGAGATACACCAGGCACCCCTGAAGATGGAGCGGCAGGGCCTGTGCCCCACTTTCTATTGGGGGGGAGCCATTCTTCCCCCTCGGTAATGTGAGAAGGCCTCAAATTGTCTGGGGGCTCGTGTGAGGGGCCTGGGCCAGGGCCTGGACTCAGGCTGAGTAATTACTGCTTCCCTGATGACTTCAGAGCCGATCCAGGAGAACAGGCCACAGAAACTCAATCCACCCTCCAATCACCCTCGGATGCAGGGGATTAGGGATGGAGCCGGGGGGTATGGAAGGCGCAGGCAAGGTGGCCTGGGGTGTGCAGGATCGGATTTCGGGGTTCTGACGGGGGGGGGGGGGGCAGGGATGATGGCTGACTCCCTCTGGAAGGAGCACCTTCCTTCCAGCTTCAGCCCCTTGGGCGTCCAGCCTCCTGGTCCCAGGAGGGCTGGAGCCCACACGCCTGCCCCACTGCCCACCAGGCCACGGGGGGTCCTCGTCCCCACAACCTGGGTCCGCTCCTCCTCTGTGCCCTGATGGGGACCTTTCAAGGACAGTGCCCTGGTCCCACCTTGCGCCCAGATGGGGGTCCCGATGGTTGGGGTTCATGCCTCCCACCCAGTCGGCCCCCTTCCCCTGGTTCAGCACACTTGGCCTCGGGCTCTCTCTCTTTCTCCACATGCCCACGGCATTTGGGATTACAAGCAGATGCCATGGTCTGCTCAGGACATGTTTCAGATCCGGGAGACCCCCTTAGTGGGTCAGGATCCCTGAAATGTGTCTGGAGGCCTCTCAGCTCCTCTCAGTCACCCCCATCTGTCTTCTGACACTGGCGCTTCCGTGATTTCACCAAAATATGTTTCCTCAGTCACTCTCTCCCTCAAGCACCCTCTGTGGCTCCCGGTGCCTGTCCGTGACAGCATGACCGCGTTACCATGCCAACCCAGAGCCCCCAGCCTGGCCCAGCCATGCCTTTCCAGAGCTTCCCCTCCCCTCTGCCTGCATCACCCCCCACCCATCCTCAGAGCCCAGAGGAGGGGCCTCCCTGGACTCCATAAACAAAATGTCCAGACGTTTTTGGACATCAGTAAGAATGGACTCTGACCTGCTTCTGATGCAACAGGGGGGCTTGTTTTACAGGCAACCCCACACAAAGGCCTTCTCAGCCACCGCTGCTGGGACTCTGCGGGGGGGGGGGGGGGTGATGCCTAGACTGGGACCACTTGGGCAACATTTCTCCAAATTATCAATGACCCAGCAATTCCAACTGGACTGGTCCTCCGGGAAAAGTCACCGCAACTCCAGCTAGAAAAGCAAAAGATTCCAGCCCACTCAAGTCCCCTGGAGGGGGCTGCTTAAACAGGGGGTGGCCTCAGAGGCTGCTGAGTAAGAGGCGGTGTGGGCTGACCCAGCAATCGGCCTGCAGATCAGTGCTGGAGGGGACGCCGAGGGCAAGGCTGCGGACGGCCTGCTCCTCATGATAAGCTCCTAAGAAGATTAACACTGGTGCGGTGCATGCGTGTGTGCACACAGGCGCCTGAGCGTCCTTCCGCACAGACTATGGGGGGAGGACCTGGCAGGGACTGTCCCGGGGGGCATGGGTACCCTATTCCAACATAAGGAGGGGAAAGAGGGCTTAAAAGGAGGCCCCAGAGCGAGCCCTTTTGCAGTCAGGAGCTGACTTCCGTTTCAGTTTCCTTGGCCCATTTGGAGCGTTCACATCTGGGTCAGCAAGTCCAGAGCAGTGGCCGGAGGGCAGCAGGAGGGCTGAGTCAGGGTCCCTCTCAGCCACTCTCCCAGGAGGCCAGACAGCCTCGGGGCCACAGAGACACGAGCCCGGAGGCCCCTCCTCCCCTCCCCCCCACTCCCGGCCCCGCGAGGCCCAGGTCACCATGGAAACTGGGGGGGGTACAGAGCCAGGGATGCAGGACCCCAACAGTCTGCCTCCCTCTGCCAGGGAAATGCCCCACCTGGGTGTGCAGGGCCCAGAGCGCAGGCCCCCCGGACCCACCCTCCCGGATGGTGGACCGGTTACAGAGCCCCAGGCCGGCTCCCCAGGGCCAAGGTGACAGAGCCCCTCCCTACCTCCTCTCAGGGGACACAGTCTGGGGACACGGCTGGAGGTAGGGAGGGAAGGATGGACCCTTCCCCCAGTTCAGGGACGTTGACTGCCCAGCCTCCGGGAGCCAGGTGCCGTCTGATCTGATTAGGGCTTCAAACCCCCGCCAGGGCGGGCACAGCCCGGGGCTCAGCAGCTGTCGCTTCAGCCAGTCAGGCTTGGTTTCTATTTATTTCCTCTCCATTAAAAGCGTCGGGACCATTTATTGATTTTCTAACTCCTGACGTGCTGTCTCCTGTTACACAACAAAGTGAACAAAATGAGAGCAAATAGCGGCCGCCGGGGCTGAGCCCCCATGTAGCCGCCCCTCCGACCTGGGCCCTGCGCCCGGCTCAGATCAGTGTAGCCGCCCCTCTGACCTGGGCCCTGCGCCGGGCTCAGATCAGTGTAGCCGCCCCTCCGACCTGGGCCCTGCGCCCGGCTCAGATCAGTGTAGCCGCCCCTCCGACCTGGGCCCTGCACCCGGCTCAGATCAGTGTAGCCGCCCCTCCGACCTGGGCCCTGCGCCGGGCTCAGATCATCTCCTCCGCAGAGTCTTCGGGGTAATCTGGGCGCAGGACGCACCGGGCATCACACCTGCCACCGTCCGGCTGAACGTTCTTATCGGTCCGGCGTCTCCACAAACGACCCAGAGGACAAAGGAAGAGCACAGCCCTGGCGGCCGCAGCCTGGAAGGTGACGGCATGATTTCACCAGAGCTGCCGTTTAAGGAGGTTTGGAAATCGTTCACTTTTGTCTCGTGATGCACGGTAATCCGGTATCTACGGAAACAGCCGCGTTAAGTTAGGCCAGGCGGCTGTCTTCCCTTTATCTGTCCAGCATCAGCGCTGCGGCCACGTGGAGCCCAGCCTGCTGAGTTCTCGCACGCACTCCGGGGAATCGTTGCAGAAACATAGAAATCCAGCCCCCGCCTTCCACCTGCTGGCGGTGCCCCCTGGTTGCTGAGAAAGCCCAGAGCGCCTCCCCTGGATGGCCTGGGTGGGGTGGAGCTGTGTGCACAGGGGCCGGGGGAGAGGAGAGGCCTGCCTCTGTCTGCGCTGTGGTCTCCAGAACTCTCAGAGCGGGGCCCCAGGCTGCTCTGGAGGGGCACCCAGGGCCTGGAGGCCGCGGCAGAAGAGGGACCTGATTACCCCCCACCTTGCATCCCTTTGTCCTGCTGAAATTTTCACCAGACACACGATGATATCCCTTAGAAGTCAGAGGGATGGGAATGCTTTGGGCTTTATGTTTGTTTCTCAGAAAACTGTTTTAACTGAATATATAGATTGGGTTGGCCAAAAAGCTCATTTGCGTTTTTCCATAAGATCTTATGGAAGGACTTCCCTGGTGGCGCAGTGGTTAGGAATCCGCCTGCCAGTGCAGGGGACACGAGTTCGAGCCCTGGTCCGGGAAGATCCCACATGCTGCGGAGCGACTAAGCCCGTGTGCCACAACTACTGAGTCTGCACTCTAGAGCCCGCAAGCCACAGCTGCTGAAGCCGGCGCGCCTAGAGCCCGTGCTCCACAACAAGAGAAGCCACCGCAGTGAGAAGCCCGCACACCGCAACGAAGAGCAGCCCCCGCTCGCCGCAACTAGAGAAAGCCCGCGCGCAGCAAGGAAGACCCGACACAGCCGAAAATAAAAAAATAAAATAAATAAATAAAATAAAATAAAATAAAAAACATAATTTAAAAAAAGATCTTATGGAAAAACTCGAACAAACTTTCTGGCCAACCCAATATATATGTATAGTTTCTCCTGATGATAAATGTAATCTGTGCTCATTAGAAACACTGACAAGGTACAGAAACGCATGAAGGAGAAAATAACAGAAGCCTCTAATACAGACAAACAAAATGCGTGGCGCCCCCCAGGGGCCCAGGTAGACCAGGGCGCTCTGTAGGGACGCCCCGTGTGCAGTGGGTAGGGACCTTCACGGTGCGGGGGACCGCAGTTGAGGATGTCACTGTATCCCGGTGAAGGGGGGACGCTGGGCCTCAGAGCTTCCCGTGTTCCTTATTCCTTAAGGCAGGAGGCGACAGGTTGTGCTGCGTTCCAGGCACAGGGCTCAGCGGATACTGGTGCTGACTGTGTCTGTGAGCCAGGGGTTGATAATAAACCCCCCGCATGGAGGATCCTTGTTGGGGGCAGCGCGATCTCAGAGCAAATGCCACCTGCACCCCGTGGGCCGCTACCTCCAGGCTGGGACCCGGCCTCACTCTCCACAGCTGGAGCAGCAAGAAGCCCCAGCGCAAGGCCAGGGCTCCGGTCACCCGGGCTGCCATATCCCACACCCAAGGAGGCGGCTTCCACCGCAGGGAGGAAGGAGCGGTGGCCGGAGCCCGGGAGCCCCGGCCAGCTGTGGGCACGCAGGGAACCGCCCAGCCTGCTCCTGGTTAAAGCCCCTGCTGAGTGAGGGTCCCTGCCCAGGAGGCCTGTCCCCAGCCCCGCCACACTGGCCACTGCCCACAGGAGCAAGAAGGGTCAGGCACCTGCAAATGCACCCCTGCTTGACGAGGGGAGGGGCATCCTGCCAAGCCCCTGGGCAAGCCGGGGGCACGGGGGTTTGCACGCAGGCAGGCACTCCCCTCCCCCCTCCCTCTCCACTTCCGGCAGAGCCAGCTACAGCCCCTGCCCACCAAGGGTGAGCCGGGGCATCGGCAAGGCTGTCCTGAGCTCTCCTGCTTCCGGCACGGGGTCTGGGGTCCGAGTCCAATGCTGCTTGCAGGAGAGGGAGATGCAGGGGGGCATGGATGGGGTCGGCCCCGATGCCACTCAGGAAAGGAGACTCCGTGTGCCCCCACCTGTACAGGGGTCCTGACGCCAACCCTGAGGGCTGCAAGTGGGAGTTGCTGGGGTGACAGGGTGGCACCCTGAGCCGGCTCACAGGGCCTGGCGACCCCACCCGCCCTCGGTTGTCCTGCTGCTAAGGGCACGTGGCGCTCTCTCCTGATTCAAGTCCTGACCTTGCCTGCGGGCACCTTGCAGCCGCTCTGCTCCTCCGGCCCCTCCACCCCGCTGGCCCTGGTTTGTGTCATCCTGACAGGTGACACCCACCCCTCCACCAGGAGCCACAGGCGAGGAGAGCGGGGGAGACGGGAGGAAGTACAGCTGGGACGGAGGACGGGCGGAGGGGGGGGTCGGGGTGGCAGGCGGGAGCGGGGGAGCGGGGAGGGCCCGTGGGGGCGGCGGGGGAGCGGGAGAGGCCCAGGCACCAAGCAGACGCGGTGAGGGGCAGGAACAGGGGCGCTGGCAGGGAGGGGGGCACTCAGGGGGCACCAAGCCCACCCCTGCTGGCAGGCGCCCAGCTCCAGGCCACAGAGAGGCTCTGATTCCTTGAGTCCCAGGGAAGGAGGGCAAGAGCTCACCCTGGAGGCCTCTCCCTCCAGCGCTGCCCCCGCCTGGGCCTGTCCAAGACAAGCGGACGTGCCCCGGGCCACATGGCCAGTGACCCTCTCGACCTCAGCCCAGTGTTCCTGGCCCTGGCCAGACGGTATGTCAGGAGCCTGAACCCCGTGCCCAGGGCCCTGCCATGCTCTTTGGGGACTGCTTATGCGTGCGCGTGTGCGTGTGCGTGTGTGTGTGTGCGTGTGCGTGTGCGTGTGTGTGTGCTCGTGCCGGTTGAGAGTGGTGACAGTGGCTGCAAGAGGGGTACAGCCTGCCCTGGGGAGGGGAAGGGACAGCAGCTGTGAGGGCATGCGGGTCTGTGACCCAGCTGGATACGGGGCCCATCCACAGCCGTCATCACCAAGACCCCGCCGGCCGCAGATGGGGGCGGGGTCAGGGGACCGATCCGTGATCTCCGGGGGCCCGGGGCCCTCTCTGGGCACAAGGTTCTCCCTCCAGTGGGGCGGGGGGTGTGCAGTGGCGCGTGTCCGTGTGGGTGCACGTGGGTGGTCCTGCGGGGATGACGTACGTGCGTTTGCGTCTGCGGGGGTGGGCTGGAGAGGACGTGTTTCTGTGGGAGCATGTGGGCATGCGCATGCGCACACCGGGTGAGGGAGTGGATGGGGGTCCTCGAGCCCTCCCAGTGCCCCCCGGTCCACGCCCAGAGCTTGTCCGTGGACCCCAGAACCTTACACTCAGGCCCCACTGCCCACCCGACAATGGAGCGCTCTGGGGTCCAGGCTCCGGCCACAAGTACCACCCGTGTGCAAGCTCCCCGGGGGCAGCGCACGTCCGGCCACCTCTGCCAGGCCGTGGAGAGTCCCCGGGCCTCGTGGGTCAACAGCCGCCCTGAACGTCCAGCTCTTTCCGGGGGTTCCCTGTGGGCTGGCGCCCACACGTGGCCGTCTGCGGTTTTGCCGCCCTCTTGGCTCCCCCGTCGTGGGGAGCGGTATCTGCGCAGGAAAGAGGAGGCAGCCCCGCCCCGGGCAGGGGTCCGGCAGGTGGCTGGGGGTCAGGTGAACCCTGCAGGGCCGTCTATGGGGGACGCCTGGGACACTCGGGGACTCAGGGCTGCAGGCTTTGGGCTGAACTGTGGGCGGAGCCCACGGTCCCCAGTTCCCAGATCCCAGGCCTGGAGGCAGGGTTTGCAGTCCTTCCGGGGCCCCCGACCCCCCGACATTGGTGGTCCGTGGGTGGTGTTTTCCAGGACGGGGTCAGCAGCACAGGTCAGAATGTCAGAGGCGTCCATACCAGCCCCAGATGCCCGGGAAGGTGTGAGGAACCAGGCACAGACCTCTGACCTGGCATGAACAGTGGCCTGGGGAGCCCCCGCCCTGGCTCCCGCCCAGGGACCTGCCCACAGCCTCACCAGGCAAGCAGCGACTGTTCCTGACCCGACCAAAGGCAGGCCCTCCGGGCAACTCCACGGTCATCTGTGGGTCTCCACCAGCTGGGGGCTCTGCTGTCATCACCCCCACTTGACAGGTGAGAAAACGGGGTTCCAGAGGGGCAGTGAGTGAGCGTGGGGTGCAGGCTTTCGGACCCCACTGGACCAGGCTTCCTCTGCCACCTTGGGGAGGGGGTGTCCTGCTTCTGTTGGGCAGTGGCGTCCATCCTCACATCCAGGTGGGTAAGGCCACAGGGGGCGTGTGCCCACCCTGCCCACATGGGGCAGGGGCTGGGCCGGGCTGGGTGCTGGTCTGGGGGCTGGGCGGGGCCGGCAGAGGGTGGGCCGTCTGTGCCCTGCTGCTACAGCCCAGCCAGCTTGGGGTCCATTCACCACCACTGTCCCCACCTGGAAGCCTGGGGATGGCAGTGGGCCACTCACTCTGGATAGGAGGCTTTCTGTCTGTAGGAGGGAGCAGGAATGTGGCTGCGTGGCCACCTCAATCTCCCTGTCTCTGTCTGTCACACACACACACACACACACAATCAGGGAGGGAGTGACCAGGGCTGCAGACAGGACCACGGGGACCGCCCTGCAGTGTGGTCAGGTGGCCACACGGTGGAGACCTGGCCCCATTTTTGGAGCTGGTGTGGCCCAGAGATCCGAGGAAGGAGGCTTTGGCTTCCTGGGTGACTGGGAGAAGGACGGGGGCGGTCAGAGGTCAACAGGCGCTGGGGAGGGGAGAGCAGGGCCTGGTCGGGGAGGCATGGGGCCCAGGCAAGGCCGCCTGCCCAGAGCCCCCTCCCGCGCCAGGCAGAGCAGGGTCGCTCATGTCCCCAGGGGCAGGCAGGGCACCCGGGGCCTGAGAGCCCTCCCGGGACTCCCACATGTGGGGGTCCCCCAAACCCCTCCCCAGTCCCACCTCAAAGCTCTGCATCTCACTGTCACCACGAGGATGACGGGGGCCAAGCCTGAGGACACGGGGCCCCCAACCAACACACACACCTGCGTGCACACACACACACGTGCCCATGCACACACACGCACTGGCCCTTCATTCACGTGGAGGGGAGCATGGAGGGCTCAGCCTGCAAGGGAGGGGCAGGTACAGTGTCGGGGAGTGGGCTAGTGTCCAAGGTCCCCTGCTCACCAGGCACCAACACTGGGGTGACACAGGCCGGGGCGCCAGCTCCCCTGGGGCCACTCAGCAGGTTTCCCGCCCGCCTCAGGCGACAGTGCCCGTTTCAGAGGACCAATGTGGCCGGGCCACCCTCATGCCCCCCACCTGTTCCCACCCCCCAGCACGGTGTCCCCATCACTGCACCCCACACTCTCAGGGATACGCACAACCCCTCCTCAGCTCTCCTTTCTCCCAGGGCAAAGCCAAGTTCCGGGGACAGTGGGGCCCCATAATTGCTCACGGTGTGCATATCTGGGGGAAACAGCCCGTGCTGTCCTTCGAGGCAGCTTTGAGCCCAAGGTGCTTCCGTGGGGGCCCAGAGGACTGGCAGGTGGTACTTCCTGGGGGCGCCCAGGGCCAGGGGCGTGGGCTCAAGCCATCTAAATCTGGGAACAAGGAGAGGCCCTCCCCAGAGATACCTCCCCGATAGAAGGTGCACCCCTCTTTACAACAGCCCCGGGGGGAAGGTGACCCCTGCTTCACGGACCTGGGGACTGGGCCTGTCGTGTGTCTGTTCTCAGCCCAGCCCCACGCCATCCAGCCCTGGGTGGGCAGAGGGCAAAGCCATCCTGGTCCTGAGCCTGTCGCCTCCCCAGCCCCACGCCATCCAGCCCTGGGTGGGCAGAGGGCAAAGCCAGCCTGGTCCTGAGCCTCTCGCCTCCCCAGCCCCGCGCCATCCAGCCCTGGGTGGGCAGAGGGCAAAGCCAGCCTGGTCCTGAGCCTGTCGCCTCCCCAGCCCCACGCCATCCAGCCCTGGGTGGGCAGAGGGCAAAGCCGTCCTGGTCCTGAACCTCTCGCCTCCCCAGCCCCACGCCGTCCCAGGGGACCAGCATCCCCCCTGCATCCAGTGCTGGGCCCTGCCAGTCCCAGAGTCACCCGCGCCTGCAGGGCCCCCTCCTGGATATCCAGGGCTGACCCAGAACTGTCCCCACAGACACATCCAGCCCAGAACCCTGGCCACACTGGGAGGCAGGACCTGGCCGCCTCAGCCCAGCCTGTCGGCCCGGGGCAGCCTGACCCTCAGGGCCTGCACAGCCAGCGCCTGCAGGCAGTTGCCACTCAGGCCTGGAGGGATGGGACACAGCCCCACCCCGGGGGCTCCCACCTGGGAGTGAGGGGAGACCTTGCAGGAGCTCAGATCTTCCACCTCACTCGCAGGCCTGCAGGAGCCGGGGTGAGATGGCGGGAGGGCCGGGGCAGTTGGCAGAGCCCAGAGTAACGAGGCCCAGGCAGACCCCGAGGGCCTTGCACACCCCCTGCCTGGAACATCTGGCCCTTCCTGCAGGTGGCCCTTGTCCCCATGGGCCCTCGCTGACCACGCTCCCTTCCCAACGTCCACCCAGTTTTCGTGCGAGGGGAGGCCATGGGGATTGTCGAGGATGGGCCGAGGAAGGCACGGGTGGATGCCTGGGGCGGGGGGGGTCTCTGCACCCCACACTCAGGATCGCCAAGTCAGGGCCCCCTTCCCTCCTCAGCCCGGGCCCTCCTAAGACTGGAGCCTCCGGGTAGAGCCCCCGGCCAGCGGGGTGCCCTGGTGGCCATCACCACCTCCAGTGAGGAGACTGGCCCCCGGGCCCCTGGGCAGCAGCAGGAACTCCCACAGGGGAGGCTGTTGCCTGGGCTGAGGTGGGCCATCGGGCAGCACGTCCTGGCCGGGGGCCGACAGGCCACTGGGCCATTTCTGCACCCTGGGCTGCTCCCTGGGCTGTGCGGCCAGCTGGGTCCAGCTCTCCACTCCTCCAACCACTCCCGCGCCGGCCGGCAAGCTGGGGGTGACTCCAGTCCCAGCCACCCCAAGGCCCAGAGCCCCCAGTCCTTTGACCCTCCAGGTCTGGTGGGAGGGGCTCCTCTGAGACGCCCACATCCCTCACCCCCGAGGCAGCCCCCACCCCGCCTATCACCTGCCCTGGTGCCTGGCTGGGGAGTGTCTGACCTGGGGGTCTGTCCCCTGCATCCCTCCCCCACTCCTGATGGCCTCCTGCACGCCCCCCTTCTTCCATCCTCCCCACACATCTGACCACCCGTCCCTCGAGTGCCCAGAGCCTGCCTGTCCCCTGGCCTTGGTCACGCACGAGAAGGACCCACACAGTGGACAGGGACCACCCGTGTGCAAAACAAACGTGGCGTCGCAGCTGACCTACAACCCCGAACTAGCCAGTCCTCTGGGAAGGTGAAAAACAGCTCTTTTGAAAGCAGCTGGATTAATACAAGAGTGCAATTGCTTTTGAATGCTCTCATTCATCCAGCAAAGGTTTCCTGGGACTCTGCTCTGTCCTGTGCCTCTTAGGGCTTCTACAGACGTGTGGACTCTGCCCCCAGAGTTCACAATCTAATGAGAAGTAAGTTGTGTTTTAACTCATGTCCATTGGCTCAGTAAAACGGGTGATATTTAATGGATAGATAGATGGAAAATAGATCAATGCATAGATAGATCCATGGATGTAAAGAAGGAGGGAGAGAAGGGAGAGGTGGATGATGGATGGAGAGATGGACAGATGAGTGGGTGAGTGGATGGATGGGTGAATGAATAGATGGATGGGTGAATGAATAGATGACTGGATGAATGAGTTGATGGATGGATGGATGATGGATGATGGATAGTGGATGCATGGATGGATGGATGGAAGGATGATGGATAATGAATGGATAGAAGGATAGATGATGGATGGATAGTGGATGCATGGATGATGAATGCATGTATGAATGGATGCATGGAAGGAGAAACTGAGGAGACAGACCTTCACGTGTTCACCATCCTCTAAATCTACATTCCTGGTGTACAGGCCCAACTCCAGCTTCATAAGCTCTTAGATAGCCTCTTGCAAACTGGCCTCACAGGCCTCCAGTTCGCTAAAATCCAACCCTTCCCAAAGTCAGATCTGGTGGAGAGTCAACATAACCCCCAAAGCCCTGGTCACCTGGCTCCTCACAGCCGGGGCAAGGAGGCCGTGCAGGTGCTGACCCCTGCGACCTGCCAAGACCTCAGCCGGCCTTCTGCACGCCGAGCTAAGGTTAAATGGACAGACAGACGGGTCAGAGACAGTGCACACACCTGCGCAGCAACCCTCTGAAGGGACTCTCAAGACCCCTGGAGAATGCCAGAAGCTGCCTGCTGGCCGTGCCACCTGTCTTCTAGGCCCAGCTGAAAAGTCACCCCCTCCAGGAAGCTTTCTCTGAACCAGAGGGCCTCCCCCATCCCATTCCCCCATGAGGGTCATTGAGAGCCCCCTGGGTTCTGTCCTGGGCATCAACCAGGCTCTGCCCTAAGCTGGGGGTGAGGTCTCTGGGCAGGTGGGAGGCTGAGGCCGGAATCCCTGCCTCCCCTGGACCTGCATCCACCTGACAGCACTGAGCAAAGGCCCCACCAGACCCCTCCCTCCAGACCAGCCTGTTGAGGGCTCAGAGAGAGGTGGAGAGTCGCCCTTGGCGCCTCGGAGACGGCAGGGCAGAGCCTGCCCCACCCTGGCCTGGGCCTGCATGTGCCTCCGGAGGATGGGTCCTCTACCGGGGCCCCTGCACGCAGGCCCACGCCCACCCCACAGGGGCGAGTGCACGGTGGGGAGGGGCGCGGGGGTCCAGCTCCCAGGCTGCGGCAGCACGGATGGGTAATGGATGGCCTCAGCCCCCTCCCCATCCCCCCTTGGGGAGGTTTGCAATCCACTGTCCCAACCTGCCCGTCCTGTTTGGAAGGAAGGGCCGCCAGATTCTCTGGAGCCGGGGGCTCAGGCGTTGGTTGGGAGGGAGGTGAAGCGTGCAGGAAGCGGCAGGAAGCGTGGCAGCAGTGGCCCGTGTGCGTGTGTGCGGGAGCCCAAGCACGTGTCCGAGCACGTGGCGGCACGGGAGGCCCAGGACACAAATGGGCGTGTAAAGGCATGTTCGCAGCGCCCAGGTGTGTGCTATGTGTGCCGGTGGGCGAGTGCACGTGTGTGCCTGCCCCCCCGTGCCACTGGGCACACTTGGGGGTAGAGGGCACCTGGGCAACCCTCATGGCCTCCAGGTCTGTCTGGCGTCCCCAGAGGCCCCAGCACAGCCCCTCCCCGTGCAGAGGCCCCACCCTCCTAGCGGGTCTCCTGAGGGTCTAGGAGTCCCAGGAAGTGGCGGGGTTTTGCAGAGACCAGAAGGCACAGGCCCCAGGCCAGGAGACCCCACCAGACACCAGCCCAGGGTAGGCAGGGCCATTGCTCTGTTGGGTTCACAGTGGCCGCCAAGGCCTGTGGTCAGCCTGGCTGAGGCTGCGTCAGGATCACGGCATCTGGGAAGGCCCGTGGGGAACTGCTCAGCCCGCCCTGGTGGCCACGGGAGGCCCAGGAGGGAACCTGAGCCCACGTGCATTCTTGGGGGGACAGCGTCCTGCCGGCTCCCCTCAGCCGGAGGTTGGCCTCCCACCTCTGGCCAGGCACCTGTGTGGGCAGCGGTGCCCTCTACATGGCCACGCTCACCCGGAAATCTCTGCCATCCTGAACCATAAAGAGGCCGCTGCCTTTCTGATTCTGCGAGTTTATAGCAAAATACAGAGATAAGTCAGCTTTGATTCTGGCTCCGTTTTATGAGGTTATGTTCTTACTTGCTCTCTCGTTCGGGGGAACAAACGGGTTTATGGCCGGGCTCCCCATCTCCCAGTCAGCGGCAGGTGGGGTGGCCGGCGGCCACCCTGATAAGGCTGGTCCTGCCCCTCCTGCCTGCCGTCGGTGGAGGGGGTGGGGCGCCGCGGGCCTCTCCAGCGGGCTACTCCTGCCTGGCGGCACCAGAGGCCCCGGGCCAGCCACCGCCATCGGGCCCGCTCCCCACCACCGGTACCAGGACCAGCGGGATGCTTGGGGGATGAGGACAGACTCTGTCTAAAGTCAGCCTCCATCGAGGTCTGTCCACCCTGGAGACCACTGAGGCGAGCAGGCCTCTGGCCCTGGCTGGAAACCACGTGCCTCCCTGGACACCTGGGTGAACTCCGTGCCTCCCGGATTCTGCGGTGGGAGGGGTCACAGGGCAGTGCCAGTTTCAAAGGGGCCGGAGGAAGCCTTGGGACCCGCCCCTGCCAGTCTGGGGACATCAAAGGGCCTGGCAGAGGAGCACAGAGCCGCCCAGCACTCCATCTCCAGAGGGAGTGGCCGGCCAGCCCCGCCCTACCCTGGGTCCAGAGGAAGGCCCGCCACGGTGACTGGGTGTGGGAGAGCCCGTGGTGGGGTCCCCAGGAGAAGGGCCCTGCACTGGGCACCATTCATCACTTCTGCTGCTTTCTCACATTTACTCCCTGAGATCAGGCCGCATCGTAACACTGCCGTTGGCCGGGTGGCAGTCACGGTGTAGTGGCCACTCACCACTTACCAATTCGGCTGTTCCTCCCTGTGGGTGACCCCACCAAGAAACCGTCTCCCGGCGCCTGCTGGCAAGATCTGGAAAGCAGCAGAGCGGGCAAGACCCCAGGTCCTTCGGGAGAGTGGCGTCAGGCAATGGGGCCCGAGGAGGACCAGCCCTGCCACAGACACCTCAGGGCCAAAGGGAATGGGAAGAGGTGGACTTCGACGTAGGAATGGCCACCAACTTCTCTTTCTGGCATTTTCCTTTCTCCGTGTGCACACAAAAATGACCCAGTCAATAAGCATGGGACTTCCCTGGTGGCGCAGTGGTTAAGAATCCACCTGCCAATGCAGGGGACACGGGTTCAAGCCCTGGTCCGGGAAGATCCCACATGCCGCGGAGCAACTAAGCCCGTGCGCCACGACTACTGAGCCTGCGCTCCAGAGCCCACAAGCCACAACTACTGAGCCCGTGTGCCACAACTACTGAAGCCCACATGCCTAGAGCCCGTGCTCGCAACAAAAGAAGTCACCGCAATGAGAAGCCCACGCACCACAACGAAGAGCTGCCCCTGCTTGCCGCAAGTAGAGAAAGCCCACGTGCAGCAATGAAGACCCAAAGCAGCCAAAAAAATAAATGAAATTAAAAAAAATCAACAAGCATAAAACAAAAGTCTGAGCAATAAGGAAGCACAATTTCACAGCTTAGTTTTTGTTTATTTTCTCACAACGATGACCAAATCCTGGTGCAACTTGATCGGGGATTTGACAATACGGTGTTGACCCCCATCTGTCACGTACACGTCACGTACTATTTCATTTCCTTCTCACAACCCTGGAAGGTATCCCTACTTTCCAGATGAGAGCACTGAGGCTGGGCAGGGTGACCTCCCCGGGGTCAAGGGGCTGGTGTGGGACAGATACAGGCCTTCCTCCGTCACACAGGCGGGCAGGCCCCACGTGTCAGGTGCTCAGGCTGAGTTCTCTCCGCTGCCTGACACCAGGGGCTTCAAAAAGGAGCGGCCGTGGAGTCATCGCCGCCCTCGGTCCAGGCTGCCGGGCTCAGCAGGGCTGCTCTCCCCTGGGGTCCCTGTGTGCAGGCGGGTTGTGGGGGGCTCTCTCACCTCCAAGCCCTTCGCGCTCGAGTGTCTGGCGGTTGATGCCGGCTTTGGCTGGGACCTCCGCGGGGCTGGCGCACTTACACGCGGCTCCCGTGCTGCCCAGGTCCCTCCCGGCGTGGTGGCTGGCCCCCGAGGGCAAGCGGGCACCCCGAGAGCCAGGCTCTGCTGAGCACGCGCTGTGGGCCCGGCCTGCTCTAGGTGTGGGGACACACAGCTACCTTCTGGTGGAGGAAACCAGACAATGAACAAATAAACATCTATCTTCTAGAGATGTCAAACGTTGACCCTGGAGAAAAATCCATGTGGGCCGTGGGGACAGAGCCCCGAGTCTATGAGGCACTGCTGTTTAGGTAAGAGGCTCTCGGTAGGTCTCTCCGAGGATCTGCTCCAGACGTTTCCCTGCAGAGGGAGCAGCACGTGCAAAGGCCCTGAGGCTGGAGTGTGTGCTGTGCTAATGGAACAGCAGGAAGAGTGGCTGGTGGGGGTGAGAAGGTGGGGGAGGGGTGGGAGAGCAGGTGGGAGGGAAACTGGGCCGGACCTCAGAGGGAGAGCGATGAGGTGGACCATGTCCACGGCCCCCAGGGAATGCAAGGGCTACACCAGGTCAGAGACTCTCAGAACTCCTTGCAGAGCCTGTTAAAATGCAGGTCCCGCCCCACTCCTGACTGAAAGGGCTGTGGCCAGGCCCGGGGATGTGCATTGGACGCTCCCAGGACCCTCCCAGGAGCCCCCAGGTTGGCAGCCCCGTGAGCCTGAGGCCTGAGAATCTAGGAAGGCCAGGGCAGAGTGGGGGAGGGGCCTGTGCTGGTGCCTCTCGGGGGCGGGTGCTGGTCATGAGCTGGGTGGCAGGCTTGTTGCCAAGCAGAAAACGGGGTCACTCGCCAGGCCTGTGAGCGGTCCTGACAGAATCTGGCCGCGGCCCCCCCGCACGCCGAGCCTGGTAGGCCGCACATTCCAGAAATAACCAGTCCTGCTCCCAGCTCCACAGCTCGGAGGCCAGGCCACTGGTGTCCCAGCCTGTCTGTCTGGAGCAGCGTCAGGCCGCATTGGCTCCTGGCCTGGTTAGGCCCGGTCCTTTCTCTTCCCGAGACAGAGGCCAGCAGCCCGCCCGGAGGACGGCAGAGGGCCAGTGAGACAGCAGGAGGGACGGACAGGAGGGCAGGTGGCCTGAAGCAGGGGCCAGGACCCAGGGGGTGGGTAAGCCCGAAAGGCCAGGGACGGTGGGGACAGAAGCACCCAACAGGGATGGGAGAGGACAGCAGAGCCCGGAAAACTCTGGAAAAGTGACCAAGTCACAGGCAGGCCTGAGAGGGGCCAGGGAGAGACCAAGGGGCATCTGTGGGGTGGAGAGATCAGGGCAGAGCCCCCAGCCCTGAGGGAAAGGGCACACCGGGCCCAGAGGGCAGCGGGTCAGACCCAGACCATCCAGGATAGACAGAGGCACGCGGGACCGCCAGGGCCGGGACTCGGGGGGCTGGCTGCCAGCTCAGGGCCCGTCAGGGGGGACATGACTCAGGTGTCCTCAGGGGGGGGGCAGGGGCAGCCCAACCCATCCGGGAGTCCCCACCCCACGGCGCAGGGCCCAACCCAGGAGATTAAGAGGGGGGAGGGGCTGGGGGAGTTGGAGGGCGCAGTGGTCCCTCTCCCCGGGGCTGGGCTGCACGTCTCCCGAGCCCAGGCAGGGGCCATGGCCTGGCCAGGGCCTAGAGTGACCAGCATGGCCAGTGGCCGCGAATGAAGGGGGGTAGGGGCCCCACTGGGCCTTCTCTGATCCCTGGCGCCATGGCCTCCCCTCCCCTGCCGGCCTGCAGGCCTGGGCCTGCCTCCCCTCCCCTCCCGTCCACTGCTCCTCCCAGGTGACTGTCGAGTCCTGCCCTCCCCGGAGGGTGGGCTCCAGCCTCTGCGCTTGCATACTCCCAGGGACCAGGCGTTCACTACCTCCAGACCACCCTGACCCTCAGGGTCCTGCGGATGGAGCCCAAGCCTGAGACATCCTCCCAGTGTCCCCGGCATGGCAGGGCAGCTCTGTGCAGCCTTGAGGACAGGGGTGTCTCTCTCTGTCCAACCCACTCTGTTCAGCCTGAGGGCCTCCCTGTCCTGTCCCCTCCCCAGGACCACGGGTGTCCGAGGGTTCAGAGTTTGCAACCAGGGGCTTCCTGTACCTAGAGGGAGGTCTCCCGGGAACAGAGAGGGTGGACATTGCAGGCAGGCGTGAGGAGTGTCCAGGCCTGGCCCCTCAAACCAACCCCTCCAGCGAGGACACCAGACCCCAGTCCAGGCACCTGCCGACGGGGACATGGCCGTGCTCGGCTCTCCCCCCAACCCGGCCCTCTGCTCGCACAGGCGCCTTGGTGACCCCGTGGACACAGCCCAGACCTACTTGCGGTGGTCATGGCCTCTACAGCCCCCACCGACCGGCTCCTGGGTCCCTGTCCTGGGACTTACTTCTAACCAATAGGACACAGCAGAAGCGACCACATGGCCTCCAAGATTAGGTCACAAAGGGCTCTGGCTCCGTCTCAGGCCCCTCAGTCCCTCACTCTCCCTGAGGGAAGGCAGGCAGGGGCTGCCCCCAGAGAGGCCCTCGGGGCAAGGAACTGCCATGCAGCCTGCAGTGCGGGGCGGGGGGCGGGGGCGGTGTCAGGTCAGGAAGGCCTGGGGCCATCAGGGAACAAAGGCAGCTGCAACCTGGGGGTCCTGGCCAGCTAGACCCGCCACAACCGAGGCCTCCCAGGAAACCCCTGGTGGCATAGGAGTCTCGATTTAGCCCAGTTTATGAACAGGCGGTGGGGCTCAGAGAGGCGGGGCTGTCCGACGCCCTTGCTAAGTGCACGCGCTTGCCTTCTGTGCCTTGCGATGTGGACCCAGGCCACCAGCACAGACTCAGGCCTCACAGTTTGCCCTACAGTCCTCTCCTGAGGAGTCTGTGACTGACTGGGTCTGGGACGTCAGAGAAGGCTTCCTGGAGGAGAAGGCCCAGGTGGGAGGGGAGATGAGATGGCTCTCCAGGTGGGACGTGGTCCCGGAGGGCTCCCCAGTCCACCCAGCAAGGACCCTCCTGTGGCGGGAGGTCTCTAGCTGCCTCCCAAGGAGGGGGACAGAGGGGGAGTCATCAGGCCGGAGAGCCAGGTCCCTTATGCAAACACTGAGTTGTGACCCCAAGGAAGGGACCAATGGAGCACCTGTGGCGTGGGTGGGGCTGCAGGAAACTACTGACCTGGGCCTGGACAAAGGTGCCCCTGGGCTGGGCGGTGTGTCTGGGGGAGGTCACAGGCTGCGGGCCCCGGATGGCGGGGAGCGCGAGCTGGGGAGCAGGCGTGAGAGGGGCCACCGGCTGGCAGGGCTCCCCGGGCACCAGCCGCCGTCCCACCTGCTCACAGGGAGGACAGGACGCTGACCCCAGGTCCACTTTCATTTCACAGCCCGGCGCCCAGCCGCTCTCCCCGGCCCTGCCCTCGAGGGAGTGGCTGGGCAGCAAGGGCCAGGGTCCGTCTGTCCAGACTTGTCCCTGCGGGACAGTGGGCCCCCCCAGGAGGACAGGACGGCAGAGGGGCGAGCACATAGCCAGTCGTCCGTGGCTCCAGCAGCTCCACGTGGGTGAGAACAGGTCAGCACGGCCACTCTGCGAGCAGACAAGGGAGGGCCGCCCAGCAAAGGCCTGTGTGCCCCGTGGGCCCCAGACGGCCCTATCCACAGGCCCATTGCCTGGCGCTGGTTTCTGGCAGAGAGTGTCAGCAGCGCCCCTCCAAAGGTGCCACCCTGGTCACAGCACCGTGGCCATGGCTGGGCTTCCCCTGACCCCTGTGCCCAGGGCCCCGCAGCACAGGTCCAGGGTTCAGCTGTGGCTCGGGGTGGGGGGGAGGCGGGTCCAGGGGCCGGGACAAGTGCCCAGGCAGCCCTGTGAGAGGATGCCCCCAGCGCGCACATGCCTGACCGGGTGACGATTCACTTCACCAAAGGAGTCCTTACTTAGAAAGGACTCGCTCGGAGGGGCCGTGTCCGCTCTTGCTGGAACACAGGCCGAGAGCCAGCCCCGCTCCGAGGGCTTGTCTAGCCACGGGCCAGCAGGCCTCCAGGCAGCCCTCGGGGGTGAAGGGGAGTCGGGTTTGCAGGACACACACCGGGGACGCCCGCAGCTCAGCCTGGGTGGACGGCAGACCTTGGCGGGCGGGTCGCCGGCCGGGAAGTTTATGGTCACCTTGGGGAGCCCCCAGCCCGGCAGCTGGCCCAGGCCCTGCACCTGTCTCTGTGTTTGCACAAATCCCTTCCCTAATAGACTTAATCACAGAGCTTTGATGACTGTGCCAGGGACCCATGGGGGCCCCCCTGGCCGCGGGGAACAAACACACCATTGTCTCCAGCCCCACCGCCTCCGGCCTGTTAATGGGTAAACGGGGAATGACGGCCCCTGCCTGAGGCTGGGGTGGGGAGCCACTGGGTATGGCCTGGGCGCACCAGCCCCCATCCCACCGGGCACTGCCGTCTGCACTGGGGCCCCCAGCCGGCAAAGAGTGCTTCTCCCCTGCTCTGGAACCAGCCTCCAGAACCCTGGAGCCGGGACACAGGCCCAGGGGACAGCAAGACGGCCACACCAACACCCCCATTATGGGGCTGGCAGACCCCACTCACTGCACACCCCGAGGCCCAGAGGAAAGAAGGGGACACGTGAGCAAACCCCATGCACTACAGGCGGGAGTGTAAAATGGTGCAAAACGGGGCAGTTCCTCGATCCCCCAGCACCTTCGCTCCGAGGTATAGGCCCACGAGAATCGAAAGCGGGTCTCAAAGACACACTGACTCACCTGAGTTCACAGCAGCCAGGCGGAGTAAACAACCCAGTGTCCATCTGCGGATGAACAGATAAACACAATGTGGTCCAGCCATGCAAAGCAGTGTCATTCAGCCTCAAAGAGGAAGGAGATTCTGACACACACGACATCATGGGTGAACCTGAGGGAAACCGGGCACAAAAGACCACAAACGCAATTCGGTTTATATGAAACGTCCAGAAAAGAAAACTCGCAGACAGAAGGCAGACCAGAGGTTTGGGAGCTGGAATGGGGAGTGAGTGCTTATGGGTACAGTTTCCTCTTGGAGTGATAGAAACATCTGTGAGCAAGACACAGGTGATGGTTGCACAGCACTGTGAATGTAATAAAGGCTGCTGAATTGTGCCCTTTAAGATAGTTAATCTGGGGACTTCCCTGGCAGTCCAGGCGTTAAGACTCCACGCTGCCAATGCAAGGGGCGCGGGTTCAATCCCTGGTCAGGGAACCCACGTGCCGCGTGGCGCGCCCAAAAAGAAGGAAAAGATAAGGAAAAGAAAATAGTTAATTTTATGCGATGTGAATTTCACCTCAATTTTTGAAAGAACAACCCACTGTGACAGATGCACAGACAGCGGGTTCCGGAGCGTGGGAAACCCAGAGAGGCTCACGGTGGGAGGCGTGGAACCAGCCTGGCTCAGACCCCAGCTCCGCCTGTTACTGACCATGACCATGGGCAGGTGGCCTGGCCTCCCTGGGCCTGGGTCTCCCCGGCTGTGGCGCTGGGGCTCTCCAGACAGTCGGGAGAATAAGTCAGCCTTTGGGTGACACAATGGTGCCCACGCAGAGTTGGCCGCAGCCTCAGGGGAGGCCCTCCCCCGACGCCCTCCCCCGACGCCCTCCCCTGAGTTCCTTGGCTCCTGTTCACTCATCCGCTTCCACCGAAGACCTACTACGCGCCAGCCGGTCCCCGGGACCCAGGAGTGAGCAGGTGCCACAGAGCTCTCAGTTCTAGGGGAGACGGCACCGCCCCTGGAGGGCAGAGCTGCCCCATCCCCAGGAGCCAGTCCGGCCCCACTCTCCGCTCCCGGGCCTGGGCTTGGTGCTGGGGTGGTGCCCCTGTCCCACTCCGACCGTGCCTCCAGCTGACCTCACCGCCGGTGGGAGCAAAGGTGTTCCTGGCGGGGCTGCCTCACCACCTGCGGCATCCCCCTGCCTGCCGGCTCCCCTCCCCCGGGGACCCCACCCTGGACACGGCCTCACCTGCCTCCTGACTCTTCAAACGCCTCCCACAACTGGACCCAAGTCTGCGGGATTTTTTTTTTTTTTTTTTTACCTAATTGCCTTTTTTTTTTTTACAGCAGTTTTAGGTTTACAGAAAACCGAGCAAAAAAGCACAGAGTTCCCATATCC
Source organism: Balaenoptera physalus (assembly GCF_965194825.1). NCBI lineage: Eukaryota > Metazoa > Chordata > Mammalia > Artiodactyla > Balaenopteridae > Balaenoptera > Balaenoptera physalus. Next base: position 112,627,344 of record NC_138889.1, on the reverse strand, counting down.
AGCCCTCATCCCCAAACAGTTTCCCCTGTTATTAGCATTTTGCATCGGTGGATATGTTTGTTACAACTGATGAACCAATAGTAATATATAAAAACATTTTTATAGCGGTAAAATATACAAAACATAGAATTTACCATCTTAACGATTTCTAAGTGTAAGGGGGCCTTAAGTGCGCTCACATTGCTGGGCAACCACCACCTCCATCCGCCTCCAGAAATTCTTCATTGTCCCAAACTGACAATCGGTCCCCACTAAACTCCCCTCCCCCTGCCCCCGCCCCAGGGCCCCACCATCTCCTGTCTGTCCCTACGAATCTGACTCTTCCAGGGACCTCATGTGAGTGGAATCTTACAGGAGTTATCCTTCTGAGTCTGGCTTAGTTCACTGAGTGTCGTGTCTCCAAGGTTCATCCACGATGTGCCATGTGTCAGAATTTCCTTCCTTTTTAAGGCTGAATAATATTCCATTGTATAGATGGACCACATTTTGTTTATTCACACTAATAAATTATTAAAGGAAGCCCACAGCTGACGTCAGGGTTCATTCCCAGGTTGCACGTTCTATGGGTTTGGACAAACGTATAAGAACTTGTATCCATATTATCATCTTACATGGAGTGTTTCACTGCCCTTAAAACTCTCTGTGCTCCCCCTTTCATCCCTCCCCAACCCCTGATCTTTCCCTGTCTGCATAGTTCTACGTGTTCCAGGACGTCGCAGGGTTGGAAACAGTCTGTGCCTCTTCAGATGGGCTGCTGTCACCAGTGATGAGCATTTACGTTTCCTGCGTGTCTCTTCCTGAGCACATGGCTCATTTCTTTTGGACACGCCCAGTCCTCTCCCATCAGAAAGACCCCCTGCCCTGAAGGCTGCCCCTAAGACTCCCGCCAACCTCTTCACCACGCGCTGTGGTCTCCCCTCCCCTTCCTCCCACCCGCTCTCAGCCCCTGCAGGTCGGAGTAGCCTCTGCTAACATGCCAGGCAACATGCATCTCCCTGTGATTAGAGGCCCCGGGGCCCCCCCAGGCTGACTGGGTGACCCACGCCAACCCCAGCCCCTCTCTGTCCTCTGAAGAAGGTATCCAATGAGCCACACAGGGCTCTGGCATGCACTGCGCCCCGGCCGAGTTACCCTGCTTGAGTGCCACTCCCGTGGGAAGCCTTCCCCAGCCGCCCAGCCAGACCCTGTGCTCCTGGTCCTCACTCGTAGTTCACACACATGCCAGGCACTGCTCGGGCATGGGGGAACGTCAGGGACGAAACAGACCAAGTCCCGGCAACAGTGAGGCCTCCATCCTGGTGGGGAGGAAGCAGAGGACGCACAAGTCAGTAAATATGTGGGTGTTCACAGAGAGAAATTCCATGCAAAAGTAGAAGACGGATTCCCACGGACGGCGTGGGAAGGCCCCGAGGACCCTTGTCTGCGGGGGGGAGGGGCACCAGGCACATGTTCCCATCAGGTTAGTTTTGAGAAGCATGTTGACCTTCAGGTGGACGGGCCGGGGGGCCAAGGAGCCTTGGTGGGTGAGCCCTGCTCAGGGAGAAGCCGAAGCTGGAGACGGACGGTGGGCAGTGTTGCCTGCGAGGGGCACGGAAGTGGCGGGACGGGACGTACACACCTGGGACGGGCACCCACGCAGGAGCCCCGGCCCCTCCACCCCGAGAGGCGGGCACTGAAGAGCAGCCTTCCACTCACTGCCGGGTTGCTTTCCTGATGTCCCTGTCCCGCCGTGGACCCCAAGCCCTGCTCGCTGATCCCCGCCGTGCCAGCGCAGACGGCAGGCGCTCCATCAGCGCCGCGAGGCTGCCAGATGCGGCGGGACTCGGTGGCTCTCTGGAGGTCTCCCTGGAGGAGGACGGGGGCAGGGGAGCCTCCCCGCGTGAAACACTTCGGGGTGGCAGCCACCGTGGTCCCCATTCACCGAGGACGACACCGGGCCTGGGTGGGGCAGGGCCTGGCCCGAGGGTAAGCCGCGGCTGAGGCCAGGTGTCTGTCTGAGCCTGCGCAGCACCTGACTCAGCTTTGTCAGGACCCGCCGGGCCAGGCCTGGGGTGGACGGTCCCGGGGGAGCTCTCAGTGGGGAGGGCTCGGGCAGACAGGGCCTCCTGGCGTGGCCACAGGCCACCATTAACACTTAATGGTTTATTAATGTTTGTTTTATAAAAGCAACCTCAGTTTCCTCACTGGGTTACTTATACATTTCTTTACTCTTGACCACCAATAATTCTCCGGTTTCTCAAAAGCTTTTACAATAAACATGTAGTTTTTTGCTCCCCATTTATAGTAAATATTGTTGACTGCAAAATTCTAAAGAAGTAAGTTGTAAGGGGCGGGTTCTGAGCTGCCCCTTCGCCCTTCTTTCCTCCCTCCCCACTTCCCTTCAAGCCCCCAACGAGCGGAGGCAGGACACAGACACCCTGGCGCCCAGAGTGACCCAGATGGAGACCAGGCACCGCCGGTCCCCTGACCGCGCTGCCCGCTTCCAGCTCCCTGGGGCACCGGCACCTGCCGGCACACGCAGGCACACACGGCACGCAGAGACACGTGCCCGGCCCCAGCAGGGGCACACGCACCCACGCCCACGCCACACCCGCTGGGACCCGCCCTCTGCTCCCGCCGCCCGCCGGCAGTGACAACCACACAGGCGCCCAGGCACACGTCCTCACCCGCGTCCACCCAGGCTGGCAGGTTCAGACACGTGCCGCGCACTTCAAAGCCCCAGGCAGCCCCTGTGCCGGGAGTCTGGCCTGCCCGGACAGGGAGACCTCCTCGGACGTGCAGACGCACACGCCCCTGCCCGCCCGCCTGCCCGGGGCCAGGCCGCCTCGTGCGCGCAGGAGGGGCCCCAGGGCCCCAGGCTGCCGGCCCTCCCGCAGGCTCTCCTGGTGCGCCTTGACCCTGGGACGGGGAAACCCCCGCCCTGCACCCATCTCCCAGCCACCGCCATTGGCTGCTAGCTGCTCCCAACCTCCCCTCCAGTGAATTGTTCCCAGGCACCAAGAGGCCGTGCCCACCCCCCAAGGGCAGCCGGGCCAGGCAGGGACCCCCAGGGATAGGAAGGACTGCAGCCTCAATTCCACTCTTGTGCACTTGCGTCTCCAGCGGGAGACCCCTCTTTGCTTATCTGTTTTCTCAGCCCCTCCCCTTCTCCCAGGGGTGCCCCCTCCCACAAATCACAAGGAGGATCGCTGGCTCTGCCTCTGGGGTCAGGCCAGAGAGGCGCTGGGAAGCCCACTGTAAGCCCAGGGCTCGGCCGTGAGGTCCTGAACGGGCCGTGCAAGGAGGGGGCCTGGAAGGGTGGGCAGGGCGCCTTTGCTGCACCCAACGCTGCTCGGAGCTGGGCGGGAGCCCCCAGCCGGTGCCGTGTCTGCAGCACCTGAGAACCACAGGGAAAGCTGACCCAAGGGCAGGGGAGCAGGCGGGTGGCTCAGATCTACGAATCTGCAGTTTACCGTCGAGTGTGAGAGTTCCAGGACCTCCTGGCAGCACCGAGAGGCAGAGGTGGCAGGGCCGAGGCCGGGCCAGGATTGGGTTGTGGGGACTCCAGAGCTCTTGGGCAAGAGTCCGGACGAGGAATCACAAGACGCCGTGAGACCCTCCCCCCGAGACATTTGAACCCGACGCCCCCAGCCTCCTGGGCCTGCAGAGAAGCCCCCTGTGGAAGGTGGAGGCCACATCTTGCTCAAAGACCACACAGGGACCTAAGTGAGGCAGGTGCCTTACAGGGCAATGCCTGCCCACCTGGGCATCCACCCCACCTACCTGCCTGGCCCCCAGACCCATAGCTAGGGCCGAGCCTCAGCATGACCGGTGGGAAAGGCTGGCCTTGAGAAGGGTGGTGAGGGGTTACACACCCAAGGAGCTGCAGGGCTGGCCAGCAGGGACCCCGGGGGCCTGGAGGAGGTCGAAGCAGCAGCAGAGGTCCACGGAGATGGGAGAACTTGTTTATACAGGGCCCATTTCCTGGGACATGGGATCTGACCCCCTGGCAGGGACCCCGAGTTCACTGTCGTGATGGCCCTCGGAAGCACAGGAAGAGCAGTGGCTCACAGTACAGGAAGCCCAGAGGCCAGAGACGCACAGCGGACCTTGGAGGAAGGAAAAAGGCTTGGAAGAGTGGCCATCCCACACGGGTCTGTGTGTGAGGCCAGGAACCCAGCAGCCATGCCAGGGGGGCCCCCAGCACGCTTTGCTTGTCTAGGAGGTAGGAGGGGCTGGTAGGGGCGCCAGCATAGCCGGGGCCTCAGCAGTGGTCAACCCCGCGGACGGGGACTGGTGGGCAGGGGGCCTGTCACAGAACTGGGCTCCTGGGCAGCGACGGGTCAGAGAGAATCCCGGAATAGAGCAGGTCAGGAGCGACACATACCTGCCAGCAGCAAGGTGGGCACCGCCACGTGACGGGCAGCGTTACAGGCTGGACGGCGTCCCCAGAACTCACACACTGAAGTCCTGATCTCCAGCACCCAGAAGGTGACTGTATTTGGAGCTGGGCCTTTAAAGAGGTGATGAAGGTAAAATGAGGTCACCAGGGTGGGGCCCTAATCCCATAGGACTGGCGTCCTTACGATAAGAGAAGATCAGGACACAGACACATACAGAAGGACGACCTTGTAAGGACACAGGGAGAAGGCGGCCGTCTACACGCCCAGGAGAGAGGCCTCAGGAGGACCCAGCCCTGCCCACGCCTGGATCTGGGATTCCAGCCTCCAGGACTGGGGACCGTGAATGTCTGTTGTTTAAGGTGCCCAGGCTGTGGGCCTTTGTTACGGTGCCCTGAGCAAACTCATACAGGCGGCAAAGTTGAAACGGCACCTGGAATCTATAAGGAGGTAAGATGGGTGGGTAACCACCAGGCCACCACTTACACCCATCAGCGGGAGAGGAAGGCCACGTGACCTGGGGTGGAGGTCGTCCTCCCCAGGGCAGTCATGACCCCGACCACTTCACAGACTGAGCCAGTTCTCCGACCCAGACATCAGCCTGAGGAGAAGCTGGGTCCCTGTAAGAGGACGCACCACACGACCAAGTGCCTCCAGGCGTGTGCCCCTCGGTCCCCCTCCCCAGGGACCTACAACCGCTGGGTCAGATTGTCTCCACAAGGACCCGAGGGACCCGGTCTCTGCAGGGCTACTGCAGCGTCTGCGTTCCCACTGATGCTAACACACCAGCCCCAGTATAGAAGCAGCACGTGGGGTAGGTAACAGCTGCCCCGCCCAGGTCTGTCTTGCACGGGGGCCCTGTGTCCACAGGCCCTTCCTGCTGAATAATCAGCACGGACCCACTTGGCAGTGGCAGGCCCGCACATGGCCTCTTGACCATTCGTAGCAGGCAAGAACTGGTGGAGTCCCCAAACCCCCTGCCCCAAAGCCAAGAGGGCCTTCACCCACCTCTGGCCAAGATGGAGAAACGGAACTAGATTTCCCCCTCACATGAAAAATTCAGCCAAAACATTAGCAACATTTGTGAAACAATGGTTTTCAAGACACTGGACACCAGGCAACGAAAGACAGCGCTCCACAAGTGATGGGGAACAGACACAGTGACCCTGCACACGCCCTGCTCACTGCCTCGAGAGAGCGTCCAGGCCACAGCGTCCAGGGGGGACCAGGCAGGGCCCTGAGTCTTGAAGATGGAGCTGGGGGTCTGGGGAGACCAAGACAGCTAGGGTTTGCAGGACAGAGAAGGGAGAGCTGCGTGGACAAAGAGCCCCAGAGAGCTGCAGAGAGCCCCTCAGAAATGCAGCAGAGAACTGACCAGCTCGGGCTGGGGAAAGAAGCACCCGAGGGGATCAGGGCAACAGGCCCCACTGCCCACTCGGAGCAGGCACCGTGCCAGCACCCACCAGCTGGGCCCGAGAGCCTCGTGATTTGTAGGGCATCAGGTAGAGCAAAGGGTCTTGCCTCCGAGGTGGGGAATAATTAGCCCCAGCAATGACCCGGACATACCTAACATGTGGTGAAAGCAAGACCCGAAAGGAAGAAACCATTCCAAAGTAACAGAACCGCATCCCGGAATAACGCACAGCAGTCGTAGACATGCCAAGACACCCAGCATCCAACAAGGCGAAACTCACACCAACCTCATGGATGAGAACCTGGGAGGCGTGCAAGGCAGCAGGAAAAGGGGACCCATAGAAGGGCGATGGACCCATCGGCCGGAGCTCTCCAGCTGCTGGAATCAGCAGGCGGGGACGGTGAAACGGTGATCGCTTATCATGACTGCATCACACAAAGAGCCGAGACATGGAAGCCACACAAACAGGACGAGTGGAGCCTCTAGACGTCAACATGACCAGGACGGAGGTGAAAACGCACTGGCCGTGATCACTGAAGATGGACCAGGAGAAAACATTCCATATGAAAGAGAGAAAAAATGGAAAAGCGTACCAGTGGGACATACCATACATGTCATTACAGTCCCCATAGGAGGGGTGGACAGGGAAGGATATTTGGAAAAACAATGGATTTCTGTTTTCAGCTCCAGCACATAAAGAGTTCTTATCCTTCTATAAGAAAAAGCCAAACCAAGTGAAAAATCATTAACTGTTCTCAGATCCATCAAAGACCTGAGGTCACAAGGCAAAATGTCTCCCTTGAAGTCAGGAGAGACAGGCAGATCCGGTGAGTCACGGCTGAGATCTGCTTCCCAGGGACAGAGGCCACGAGCCAGAAACAGGCAGAAACACTCACATGGTCATGTTGACCAGTTGCCGGAGGCTGAGGATGGACGATGGTGCGAGTGAGAGTCTCCTGGGGGACACAGTCTGAGGCCGCTGAACTTCCGTGGGACTCCACCAGTTTCTCCTGGGGAGGAGCCCAGAAAGACCCGCCCTTGGCTTTGATGGTGTGGGGCGGGGGGGGGGAGTGAAGAGTAATCACTGAGTAATACACGCAGAGCCTCCTCCACGACAGGCGGGCGCTCCAGGGGAAGGTCTGAAGCAGCCCATCCCACCTGGAAAGGGCATTTCCCCAACACCATACAGGACACGACAAAACACTGATGAAAAAAAATTTAGGAGCTAAATAAATGGAGAAGTTGTCTGTACATGGGTTTGAAGACTCCATATTCATTCTTCCTCAGCTAATATGTAGATTAAATACACTCCTAGCCAAAATCCTAGCAAGATATTTTGTAAGTATCAACAAATTGATTCTAACGTTCATATGGAAAGGCAAAGGACCAAGAATAGCCAGCACAGCACAATACTGAAGGACAAGGTTGAGGAACTCACACCACCTGGTTTCAAAACTCCTATAAGACTACAGTGATCGGACTTCCCTGGTGGCGCAGTGGTTAAGAATCTGCCTGCCAATGCAGGGGACACGGGTTCAAGCCCTGGTCCGGGAAGATCCCACATGCCGCGGAGCAACTAAGCCTGTGGGCCACAACTACTGAGCCCATGTGCCACAACTACTGAAGCCTGCGCGTCTAAAGCCCGTGCTCCACAACAAGAGAAGCTACTGCAATGAGAAGCCCGCGCGCTGCAACAAAGAGTAGCCCCCGCTCACCGCAACTAGAGAAAGCCCGCACGCAGCAATGAAAGACCCAATGCAGCAAGAAAGAAAGAAAGAAAAGACTACAGTGATCAATACAGCACAGTATGGGTGAAAGAATAAACACATAAATCAATGGGTTGGAATAACAAGACCAGAAATAGACCAACACATACATAGTAACTGTTCTTTTCCAAAGGAACAAAGGCAACTCATGGAGAAAGAATAGTCATTTCAACAAACGGTGCTGGAATATTTGAATGTCCATATGCAAAAAAAAAAAGAACCTAGACACAGACTTTATACCCTAAAAACATTAACTCCAAACAGATCATAGACCTAAATCTAAGATGCAAAACTATAAAATTTCTTGAAGAAAACATATGAAAAAATCTACATGACCTTGGGTTTGGTGCTGAGTTTTTAAACACAACATCAATAGCACAATCTATGAAACAAAAAATTGGTAAGTTGGACTTTGTTAAAATTTAAAACTTTTGCTCTGTGAAAGACACTGTCAAGAGAATGAAAAGCCAAGCCACAGATTGGGAGAAAATATTTTCAAAACACATATCTGATGAAAGACTTGTATCCAAAATTTACGAAGGAACTCTCAAGCATCAACAACAGTAAAACAAACAACCCAATTTAAAATATAAACACCATTTTTCATTCTTCATCAAAGTGAGAGAGATGGCAAATAAGTGTATGAAAATATACTTAATATCACTTGTTATTAAGGAATGAAAAACTAGAACAACAATGAGATGCCACTATGTACCTATTAGAATGGCTACAAAAAAAACACACACAACAACTGATAACACAAACACACGAATGGCAAGGTCGCAGAGCAACAGGAACTCTCACTCACTGCTGGTGGGAATGCAAAAGGGCACAACCACTTTGTAAGACAGTTTGGTGGTTTCTTATAAAGCTAAACATACTCTCACATATGATCCAGTAATCATACTCCTATGTACCCACACAAATATTTATAGTAGCTTTATTCATAGTCACCAAAAAACTGGAAGCAACCAAGAAGTCCTTCACTAGGTGATGGATAAACAAACTGTGGCTCACCCATACCGTGGAATATTATTCAGTGATAAAAGGAAATGATCTATCAAGCCTCTAAGAGATATGCATATTGCTGAGGGAAAGAAGCCAATTTGAAACGGCTGCAGACCATATGATTCCAATACTGTGACATCCTGGAGAAGGCAAAATTATCGAGACAGTGAAAAGGTCAGTGGTTGCCAGGGGTTAATGGGGAAGGAGGGGTGAATAGGCAGAGCACAAAGGATTTTTAGGGCAGGGAAACTATCATTAATGATATTGCAGTGGTGAATATAAGACATTAAGCATTTATCAAAACTCCTAAAATTTTACAACACAGAGTAAACCATAACATGTGCAAATCTAAATAATTTTTTAGGTCAAGAGATCCCAGAATGGAATGTCGATTGTGACAAAATGATCTAAATATATTACAAATGTAGGACACAAGCTCACTGAAGGGTACCTCAGAATAAGGTGCCGACCTAAGTAATTTTGGGAATGATTGGAATTTGTAAGACTAAAGGCATAGGCACTGTACATGAACACTCTCTGCAGTCTAGTTGATAAAGTTGCTTTTCACAGGGTGATGGGTTACCCATTCTGATACCTCCACACATGTGCAGTGCAAGGAACAATTAAGTAAATGGGTGGTGGATGGTGGGAACCAGGTTTCTCAATGTTGGAGAAGAAACGGATAAGCAAGGAGAGGAGGCTGGAATAATCCATGTGGTCATAGAGTTGGATAAATCATCATGAATTCATATTTACCTTCACGTATGGATGGTTACATATAGAAACATTTATAGATATGTATGGATGCCCCAGTTAGTACACGCACACGTATCTCCTTGCTCTGTCTGCTGAGGACCTAGCAGTAATGATGCTCTAGCATCAATAAGCACACCCAGCACCCGGATCTTGGTTTCTAATATCGTTCTCCAATAAAAGGAATCTTAGAACGATGACTGATTCTTGAAATGAGCCAGGAAATATATAGGATGATCCTGGAGCATCTTGTAGTGGCAGAAAGTAAGAAAGCGCTCAAAAGAAGAAATCCAGCCTTGATGGGGATATGTCAGAGGGACACAGGAGCCAATTGAAAGAGCTCTCAATGGCCAAAGCTGGGATAATTTGAGCAAAATATTATATAAAGTAATATTAGATTATAGCCCAAATGATAAAATAATTATCTATCAGTCCAAAGTGATCCAAAAAATGATTGAATAGGGCTTCACTGGTGGCGCAGTGGTTGAGAATCTGCCTGCCAATGCAGGGGACACGGGTTCGAGCCCTGGTCTGGGAAGATCCCACATGCCGCGGAGCAGCTAGGCCCGTGAGCCACAACTACTGAGCCTGCGCGTCTGGAGCCTGTGCTCCGCAACAAGAGAGGCCGCGATAGTGAGAGGTCCGCGCACCGCGATGAAGAGTGGCCCCCGCTTGCCACAACTAGAGAAAGCCCTCGCACAGAAACGAAGACCCAACATAGCCAAAAATAAATAAATTAATTAATTTAAAAAAAAAAGATTGAATAAACAAACAAATGGGGCTAATAGACAAAGTTTCTTGCAGAAGAATTTCACATAATTTATGTAGCTACTCCATCTTTAAGAAAGTGGGGCATAACCCCCCACTCCTTAGGGTGGGTTGCACACCACAGTGACTTCCTTCGAAGAGTATAATATTGAAAGGGAGAAAAAATAGTAAATCTGACAAACACTATCCCAAGCCAGGTGATCAAGGTTAATGTCAACTGTGATGTCATGTTGAGAGCATGTACCTTGACAGGGTGTGATGAGAAGGGCACGGTACCTTTCTGGTCTTTCCCCTCAAAACGCATAACCCCAAATCTCATAACCATGAGAAAACAATCAAACAAAAGCCAAATTGAGGAACATTCTAAAAAATACCTGACCAGTACTCCTCAAAACTGTCAAGGTCATCAAAGGAAAGCAAGGTCTGAGAAACTCACAACCAAAAGAATTCTGAGGCGACATCATGACTCCATGTGATATGGTGACCTGGAAGGGGTCCTGGAAAAGAAAAAGGACATTAGGGGAAAACTGAAAAAAATCTGAGAAAAGTATAGACTTTAGTTAATAAAAATGTATCAAGATTGGTTCATTAATTGTGACAAATGTACCATACCAAATGTAAGATGCTAATCATCAGGGAAGCTGAATGTGGGATGTACCAGAACTCTCTGACCTCTGTCTGAACTCTCAGTTCACAATAATCCTGTACATCTAAACTGTTCTATAAGTTAAAAGTTTGTTAAAACAAGAATAACAGCCCAAAATTTCCAAATTTGAGGAGACTCGTAAACCCAAAGATTCAAGAATCTTAATGAACCCCAGCACAAGAATGACTAAGAAAACTACACCAAAGCAGATCACAATCAAATTTCTCAAAATCATTGTTAAAGAAAAACCTTAAAATATGCCAGAGGAAAAAACGACACATTCTGTATAGAGGAAAGAAGATTTCTTATCAGAAATAATGTAAGAGATAAGACAATGGAACAGGATTGAAAGAAAAAGACACTGTCCACCTAGAATTCCATATTCAATGAAAATATCTTTCCAAAATAAAAGTGAAATAAAGACATTTTCAGACATACCAAATCTATGAAAAATTGATTTTCAGCAGACTTTCACTACAAAAATGGGTTTTTTAAAAAATTGGAGTGTAATTGTTTTACAACGTTTTGTTAGTTTCTGCTGTACAACAAAGTGAGTCAGCTATATGTAAACATATATCCCCTCCCTCTTGGACCTCCCTCCCAGCCCCACCCCCATCCCACCAATCTAGGTTGTCACAGAGCACCGAGCTGAGCTTCTCGTGCTTTATAGCAGCAGTCCCCAACCTTTATGGCACCAGGGACCAGTTTCATGGAAGACAATTTTTCCACGGATGGCAGCACGGGGTGGGGGCGCGGGGATGGTTCAAGTGGTAATGTGAGCAATGGGGAGCAATGGGGAGCGGCAGATGAAGCTTTGCTCGCTAGCCCACCGCTCACCTCCTGCTGTGCAGCCCGGGGGTGGGGGACCCCTGCTTTATAGCATGTTCCCACTAGTTATCTATTTCATGCATTGTAGTGTATATATGTCATTCCTAATCTCCCAATTCGTCCCACCCTCTCCTTCCCCACCTGTGTCCACATGTCTGTTCTCTACGTCTGCATCTCTATTCCTGCCCTGCAAATAGGTTCATCTGTACCATTTTTCTAGATTCCACATATATGCATTAATATACAAAATTTGTTTTTCTCTTTCTCACTTACTTCACTCTGTATGACAGACTCTAGGTCCATCCACAACTCTACAAATGACCCAATTTCGTTCCGTTTTATGGCTGAGTAATATTCCATTATATATATGTACCACATCTTCTTTATCCATTCACCTATCATTTCACATTTAGGTTGTTTCCATGACCTGGCTATTGTAAATAATGCTGCAATGAACATTGGGGTACATGTGTCCTTTTGAATTATGGTTTTCTCAGGATATATGCCCTGTAATGGGATTGCTGGGTCATATCGTAGTTCTATTTTTAGTTTTTTAAGGATCCTCCATACTGTTTTCCACAATGGCTGTATCAATTCACATTCCCACGAACAGTGCAAGATGGTTCCCTTTTCTCCATACCCTCTCCAGCATTTATTGTTTGTAGATTTTTTGATGATGGCCATTCTGACTGGTGTGAGGTGATACCTCATTGTAGTTGTGATTTGCATTTCTCTAATAATTAGTGATGTTGAGCATCCTTTCATGTGCCCCTGGGCCATCTGTATGTCCTCCTTGGAGAGATGTCTATTTAGGTCTTCCACTCATTTTTTGATTGGGTTGTTTGTTTTTTTGATATTGAGCTCCATGAGCTGTTTGTATATTTTGGAGATTAATCATTTGTTGCTTCATTTGTAAATATTTTCTCCCATTCTGAGGGTTGTCTTTTCATCTGTTTATGGTTTCCTTTGCTGTGCAAATGCTTTTAAGTTGAATTTTGGCAAAAGCTTTTTCTGCATCTATTGAAAAGTGAAATAAAGACATTTTCAGGGGCTTCCCTGGTGGTGCAGTAGTTAAGAATCCACCTGCCAATGCAGGGACACAGGTTCAAGCCCTGGTCTGGGAAGATCCCACATGCCACAGAGCAACTAAGCCCGTGTGCCACAACTACTGAGCCCACGTGCCACAACTACTGAAGCCCATGTGCCTAGAGCCCATGCTCTGCAACAAGAGAAGCCACCGCAATGAGAGTAGCCCTGCAACAAAGAGTAGCCCCCACTCACCACAACTGGAAAAAGCCCGTGCACAGCAATGAAGACCCAACACAGCCAAAAATAAAAATAAATAAATAAGTAAATTTATTTTTAAAAAGACATTTTCAGACATTCAAAAGATATGAAAGGGCTTCCTTGGTGGCACAGTGGTTAAGAATCTGCCTGCCAATGCAGGGGACACGGGTTCGAGCCCTGGTCTGGGAGGATCCCACATGCCACGGAGCAACTAGGCCCGTGAGCCACAACTACTGAGCCTGCACGTCTGGAGCCTGTGCTCTGCAACAAGAGAGGCAGCGATAGTGAGAGGCCCATGCACCGTGATGAAGAGTGGTCCCCGCTTGCCACAACTAGAAAGAAAAGCCCTCACACAGAAATGAAGACCCAACACAGCCAAAAATAAATAAAATAATTATTTAAAAAAAGATATGAAAAATTAATTTCCAGCAGCCATTCACTATAAAAATGTTAAAGGAAATTCTTCAGACAGAAGAAAAGTGATACCAAGTAAATGTATGGATCTACTCAAAGTAACAACAAGCACAGAAATGGTAACTACATCAGTAAATACGTACTTTTTTTTATTATTTAAATATCTTTAAAATATAGCTGTAGCTGTGATAGATGTACCATAATAATGCAAGATGTTAAGAATGGGAAAACTGAGTGTGGAATACATGGGAACTCTGTACTGACTCTAAAAATTTTCTGAAAATCTGAAACTACTCTAGAATAAAAATTTTATTTAAAATTTGACTAAAATAAAATTAATAACTGTATAGTGTGGGATTTATAGCACGTAAAAGTGAAATGTATGACAATGGTAGTGTAAAGGTGAGGAGGGGGAAAATGGAAACATACTATCGTAAGATTCTTATACTACATGGGATATGGTCTAATATCGCTTGAAGACAGACTGTAATAACATAAATATGTATACAAGACATCATGAAACAACCACGAAAATAGCAAAACAAATGACTATAGATAATAAGCCAACAAAGAAAATAAATAATATCATGAAAAATACTCAAATCAAAGATAAAACAAATAAAAAACAAATCGTGGGCTTCCCTGATGGCGCAGTGGTTTAGAATCTGCCTGCTAATGCAGGGGACACGGGTTCAAGCCCTGGTCTGGGAGGATCCCACATGCCATGGAGCGACTAGGCCCATGAGCCACAACTACTGAGCCTGCGACTCTGGAGCCTGTGCTGGGCAACAAGAGAGGCCGCGATAGTGAAGAGGCCCGCGCACCGCAATGAAGAGTGGCCCCCACTTGCCGCAACTAGAGGAAGCCCTCGCACAGAAACGAAGACCCAACACAGCCAAAAATAAATATAATAAATAAATAAATAAAAGATTACTATTAAAAAAAAATACTGTGCAGCTATTAAAGTTATAAAAAAAAAAAAAATCGTAAGGGACTTCCCTGGTGGTCCAGTGGTTAAGAATCTGTGCTTCCACTGCAGGGGGCAAGGGTCAGTCTCTGGTCGGGGAACTAAGATCCCACATGCTGTGTGGTGTGGCCAAAAAAAAAAAGAGAGAAAGAAAGAAAGAAAACCAATTGTAAGATGATGAATTTAAATCCAAGCATATCAACAATCACATTAAATATAAATGGTCTAAATACCCACATTAACAGGTAGTGACTGTTGGAATGAATAAAAAAACAAGACCCAACTATATGCTGTCTACCCCCAAATGCACTTTTTTATGCATAAAGACACAAATAGGTTAAAAGTTAAAGGATGAAAAAGCACAAGCCAAGCCACCACTAATCAAAGAAAGCTGGGATGGCAATATTAAAGTTAGAGAGGTAATAAGAGTAAAGAATATTATCAGGGATAAAGAAGGTCATTTCATAACAATGAAAGGGTCAGTTCTTCAAGAGGATATAACAATCCTAAATGTTTATGCACCTAATAATAGAGCTTCAAACAAATGAAGCAAAACTGATCAAATTACAAGGAGAAATAGACAAATTCATGTTATGGTAGGAGATTCAATACCCCACTTTCAATAACAGAAGTACACAGAAAACTGATAAGATATAAGGGATTTAAACAAAATATTCGACTGACTTGACTTAACTAATAGAACACTCCACCTGACAACAGCAGAATAAGCATTCTTTTTTTTAATATTTTTTATTAAAGTATAGTTGATTTACAGTGCTGTGTTACTTTCGGGTATGCAGCAAAGTGATTCAGTTATATATATATTATATATATATAATATATATATATAATATATATATTATATATATTATATATATTATATATATTATATATTATACATATAATATATATTATATATATAATATATAATATATATATTATATATATATATGCTTTTTCAGATTCTTTTACATTTATGTTATTACAAGATATTGACTCTAGTTCCCTGTGCTATACAGTCGGTCCTTGTTGGTTATCTGTTTTATGTATAGGAGTGTGTACCTGTTAATCCCAAACTCCTAATTTATCCCTCAAGCATTCTTTTCAAGGGTACAGAAAGCATTTACCAAGATAGACCACATTATGGCCATAAATTGAGTCTCAATGCATTCAAAAGGATTAAAGTCACACAAAGTATGTTTTCTGACCACAAAGAAAATTAAATTGGAAACTAAATTAAATCCAAAGTAAGCAGAAAGAAGGAAATGATAAAAATCAGAGTAAATCAATGAAAGAAAAAATCAATAAAACCAAAAGCTGGTTGTTTGAGAAAAATGAAGAAAATCGATAAACCTATAACCATATTAATCAGAGGAAAAAAGAAGAGAACACAAAAATTGGCAATTTCAGGAAGGAAGAGACATTACAGATTCTACGGATATCCAAGGATAATAACAGACTATTATGAACAACTTCATGACAATAAATTTAACAGCTTAGAAGAAATAGACCAATTCCTTGAAAGACACAAACTACCAAAGCTTGTACTAGAAAAAAGTAGATAACCTGAAAATATATCCCTATATATTTTTTTATATCCAATTTGTAGTAAAAATTCTATTCTACAAGAAAACTCCAGGCATAGATGGGTTCACTGGTGAATTCTACCAAACATTTAAAGAAGAAATGATACTAATTCCACACAAACTCTTCCCGAAAATCTAAGAGGAAGAAATATTTCCCACCTCAGGCTATGAGACTAGTATTACCCTGGTATAATATATTAAAAGGAAATATGCCATGGTCAAACGAGGCTCAGGAATGCAAGGTTGATTTAACATTTGAAAATCAATTAATGTCATTTTCCATATTAACACACTAAAAAGAAAGAATATATTATCATCTCTATATATGCTGAAAAAGTATTTAATGACATATTAATACAATATCCATTCCTGATAAAAACTCTCAGCTTCAACACAATCTCAACTACCACCCAGCAACCTTTTGGTGGAAAATGATAAGCTGATTTTTTAATTCATATGGAAATTTAAAAGACTTATAATAGCCAAAACATCTTTGAAAAAGAACAACAAACTTGGAAGTCTAACACTGTCTGATTTCAAGACTGATTATAGAAGCTACAATAATCAACACAGGGTGGTATTGGCATAAGGATAGAGGAATAAATCAATGGAACAGATCAGAGAATCAATAAACAGACCCACACATATGAGGACAACTATTTTTGACAAAGGTGCAGAGGCGATTAAAAGAGAAAGCATAGTCTTTTCAACAAATGGCACTGGGACAATTGGATATCCACGTGCAGAAATTTAAAAAAGAAAGAACTTTGACCCATACCTCACACCATCTACAAAAATTAACTCATAATGAATTAGAGACCTAATATAAAACCTAAAACTATGCAACATCTAGAAGAAAACAAAGGAGAAAATCTTTGTGACCTTGGGTTAGGCACCAAAAGAATATGTTTTGGTGTTGGACACCAAAAGCAACTTCATAAAAGAAAAAAAAATGGATAAATTGGATTTCATAAAAAATTTAAACTTCTGCTCTTTGAAAGGAGGTATTAAGAGAATTAAAATACAAACCACAGACTGACAGAAAAAACTTGTAAATCATATTCTGACAAAAGACTTATTCAGAATATACAAAGAACTCTCAAAAGTCAGTAATAAGAAAACAAACAACCCTGTAAAACTGGACAAAGAATTGAAAAAAACACTTGACTAAAAAGATGGTAAGTAAGCCCAGGAAAACATGCTCAACATAATTAGTCATTAGAAAAGCGCAAATTAAAATTATTAGCTACAACCACACAGCTATTAGAATGGCTAAAATGTTTAAAAACTGATTATACCAAGTTTTGGTGAGAATATTAGAAACTAGATTCTCACACTGTACGTGTGGGAATGGAAAATGGTACAAACACTTTGGAAAACAGTTGGGCTGTTTCTTAAAAGGTTAAACAGACACCTACCATATGACGCAGGCATTCCACTCATAGGTATTTATTCAAGAGAAATGAAAGTATCCACACAAAGACTTGTGCGTGAATGTGAACATTTACAGCATTGTTTGTAGCCCAAACTGAAACAACCCAAATGATCTTTAACAAGCAAATGTCTAAACAAAATATCCATTCATATTAATCATCAGTAAAAATGCATGACCTATGGATACATGGAAAAATACTGATGAATCTCAAAGTAAGTATGCAGAGTGAAAGAAGCCTGACAAAAGAATACACACTGCAGGATTCCATGGACATAAAACTCTAGAAAATGAAAACTCACCTACAGTGACAGAAAGCAGATCAGCGGTCACGAGGGTGTGGAGAAAAAGGAACCCTTGTACACTGTTGGTGTGAATGTAAATTGGTGCAGCCACTATGGAGAACAGTATGGAGGTTCCTCAAAAAACTAAAAATAGAACTATCATATGATCCTGCAATCCCACTCCTGGGCATATATCCAAAAAAAAAAAGGAAAACACGAATTCGAAAAGATACATGCACCCCAATGTTCATAGCAGCAGTATTTATAATAGCCAAGATATGGAAACAACCTAAGTGTCTATCAACAGATGAATGGCTAAAGAAGATGTGATATATATTAATTAATTTATTTATTTATTTTTGGCTGTGTTGGGTCTTCGTTTCTGTGCAAGGGCTTTCTCTAGTTGCGGCGAGCGGGGGACACTCTTCATCGCGGTGCGCGGGCCTCTCACTGTCGCGGCCTCTCTTGTTGTGGAGCACAGGCTCCAGACGCGCAGGCTCAGTAGTTGTGGCTCACGGACCCATGTTGCTCCGCGGCATGTGGGATCTTCCCAGACCAGGGCTCGAACCCGTGTCGCCTGCATCGGTAGGCAGATTCTCAACCACTGCGCCACCAGGGAAGCCCCAAGATGTGATATATATATCACATCTTCTTTAGCCATTCATCTGTTGATGTATATATACATACACAATAGAATACTACTCAGCCATCTAAAAAATGAAATTTTGCCATTTGCAGCAACATGGATGGACTTGGAGGGCATTATGCTAAGTGAAATAAGTCAGACAGAAAAAGACAAATACTGTATGACATCACTTATATGTGGAAGCTATAAAATACAGCAAACTAGTGAATATAACAAAAAAGAAGCAGACTCACAGATACACAGAACGAACTAGTGGTTACCAGTGGGGAGAGGGAAGGGGGGAGGGGAAATATAGGGGCAGGAGATTAAGAGGTACAAACTATTATGTATAAAATAAACTACAAGAATATATTGTATATATATATATATATATATATATATACAATATATATATAAAGGTATAAAGGTATATATATATATATATATATATATATATATATATATATATATATATATATACAATATATATATAAAGGTATAAAGGTATATATATATATATATATATATATATATATATATATGGGGAATAAAGGTAATGTTTTATAACTACAAATGGAGTATAACCTTTAAAAATTGTGAATCAGTATATGGTACACCTGTAACTTATATAATATTGTACATCAACTATTCTTCAATTTTAAAAAATTAGAAAAAAAAAGGAAGCATATCAGTATTATCTAAGGTCTGCAGAGAGGGGCAAGAGAAAGGGGATACAAAAGGCATAAAGAAACTTTAGGGGTGATGAATACATGCACTCTTTTGATTGTGGAGATGGTTTCACTGTTATACACGTAGATCAAGACTTATCAGACTGCACTCTTTAACTATGTGGTCTGTTATATTTCAATCATGTTGCAATAAAGCTATAAAAGGTATAATTTCCCAGGGGAAATGGCAGGGACTGATGACACCTTCAAAAACTTAACACCCGGGTAGCGCCCCCCATCATATCTCTGCTCATATCACCACTCCGGCTTCTCCAGTGACTGGCTGAATTGT
Source organism: Balaenoptera physalus (assembly GCF_965194825.1). Lineage (NCBI taxonomy): Eukaryota > Metazoa > Chordata > Mammalia > Artiodactyla > Balaenopteridae > Balaenoptera > Balaenoptera physalus. The sequence goes on along the minus strand of NC_138889.1, from coordinate 112,608,167 downwards.
GGTTGTTGCCTGTGGATACCACAAACTTAACCAAGTAGGGAGCAGCTCCAAGCGCAGATGTGGTGGGCCCTCCCCAGATTAGATTAACGGAGCCTCGGGGGTGTGGCATGTAGGCGTTGTCCAATTCTTTTCAATTCCCATCAGGAGTCTCAGAAGCAGTTTGCATGCACATGGGATGGGCAACAGCATATATTCATTGTCTTACCCCAGGAATATGTTAATTCCCCCGCTCTCTGTCACAATACGGTCCAAAGGGAAAAGGACTTCTGGACATTCCATAGGTAATCTCTCTAGTTTTCTATATGGAGGACATTGTGTTAATTGGATATGATGAGCAAGAAGGGGCAAGTACTCTGGATGCTCCAAGTAAGACACGTGAACCCTACAAGATGGGAGATACTCTCTACAAAGATTTGGGCATCTAATACTTTGCATAATCTTTACCATAAAATCTGGCATGTTCCATGGTGCCGGGGGCACCTGCAATAGAGAAAGACACCATACATTCAGAGCCATAGGAGAGACACAGCACAGACGCCTAGGGTTCTGGAGCATGTCGTGCAGAGAACCATACCATTTAGAAGGGAGCCCCTGGTAGAGACACAGCGCCTGACCACGGATATCTAGTGACCACATGGTTATAAACGCCCATCATGAGCTGGCTTCTGTTGGACCCACCGAGTTGTAAGATCAGGCCAGCCCAGCAGTGATACATCAGGAAATGAAGAGCTATGTCTGGGATTGGGTCCAAGCAGAGGGCATAGGAATGCCACATAAACAAGGAGCCCAACCCCCATGCCATCCACCAATGCTGCATTCAGGTCACAACCCGTCTTGTGGGGAGGTCCCCTAAGGTCAGGTGATGGGGGAGGGAAAGCCTGAGCACGATTCCTTGACAGCTTAGCAGGGTGTATTAGGCGAAGCCCACGTGGCCTGCTTGTGCTCTGCCGCCCTCCCAGGGGCGGTGATGGTTGTGGACTAAAGGGCAGCTTTCGGGGGAAACCTTCCCAGTGGGCAAAGCTTCGAGTGCTGTACCTGGTCATCCATTCTGAGTGGAGAGAGAACCAAATCTGTGATTCCATATCCAGCAGTTTAGGCTGTTGGTCCAAAGGTCCTGGTTCCTGGGTGGGGCGGGGGATGCCTCCACCAGGGGACACTATTAAACCTAAAGGAAGAGCTGTCACCTGGTCACGGAGGCTCCTGGGCCAGCAAACCTGCAGGGGTGGTGACCCTGAGCATCACAATGAGGTAGGGCGCTGTTAGCCCATGGGTGCGGGAAGGAGTGTTTCTGGGGCTCAGGGGATCCCCTGGGGCATTCTTGGAGCCCCCATACCCACACTTTATTGCAAATGCCCAAGTCCCCCAGCCCAGCATGATAAGTCATGGCAGCTGTGGATTACCAAGGAGGCAGGCCACGTAGAACAGGTGACAGTGGAAGGAAATGATGGCATGGTTGGGATAGGGTGCTCCAAGGAGAATCAGAAACCTGACCCACCCGCCCCCCCACCCCCACTGCTGGCCCGACTGACCCCCAGACTGTCAGGAAGGCCCCATACGTCAGACTCAATATCCCAGTCTGCCTGCACTTCCAGGGATGGGCCTTGGGGGCTACGGGCCCCAGGTGGCATCAGAGGCTCCCAGGAACAGGCATAAGAGGTGACCCCAGGAGGGGGCCAGGCTGGGGAGCATCCAAGAAGCAGTAGAAACTCCATACCCCCAGACCACCCCAAGCGTCCCGCTTAGGACATGCCCCTGGCAGTTCCAGAACCTCCAAGTTGAGAACGTGTCCTAGACATGGCTTGACCTCCACATAACGGAGTGTCTGGGGCTAGGTGCCCACCCCTTGGGTCCCTGGTTGCTCCATTTGGGCAAAGGGCTAAGGGTGGGCGAGGGCCCCTCAGGAGGGCATGGCGAGCTCCCATGGGAAGGGGCTTGTGAGGCTCCTCAGAGCAAAAGTAAGAGGAGACTTCCAGCTTCTGCCCGGGATGTGGGACGCAGAAGCTGGAAAGGGCAGCCCTCTCTCCACAGCAATGAAAACAACAAGAGGCACCAAACAACCTGAAATTCACATCCATGGAAACTGTCAGAGAGCTGGGGCCACAGGGCCCCTGCAGGTGCAGGGGAGACAGGCGTGACCACCTGCTGACCTGGGACAGAAGACACCAGGAGAAGCATCGGCTAAAATTCGTGGTAGCTGAGCGAGGGCTTAGGAGAGGATAAAGAAGCCCTGGGGCTGCAGATAGAAGGGAAATGCACCCCCACTTGCAGGTCCCCATGGACCTTGGGGACACTCATAGTAACGGGTAAGATTCCCACGAATACATCCCTTGTGTGTGGGCCTGGGGCAGTGGAACGGCAGACACTGAAGAAAACCCCCCAGGCTACTCTCCCCCATCTCCCCTGTGGGGCACAAGCCTTGAGATGCTGGGGCAAGTGCAAAGCACACTGTCACACTTAGCGCACTGGTGAAAACCCACTGCAGCTGGGGGAAAGAATCATAGGGACCCTGCACCCCCAGCAGAGAGATAAGACACATACGGCCCTGATTACAGCTGCAGGTGGGGCCGGAGCCTTGAGAAGGCTATACCCACAAGACATAGGTTTAATCAGAAAAACAGAGAACAGTCCCAACCCCACCACCAGGCTGACAAGTAGCAGGTGATGTTGGAATATCACTGGGAAAGTTCCAGGAGTGTAGAAAGACACACCGCCTGAGGCACAGCACAAAGTAATAGTTGAGGCTGGAGATGGATCTGACACCGGGAGAAACTATAACTATTTCCACACTAAACACAAGGTGATGCTAGAGGAATTTGATGTGGATGGTGGTGTTCTGAGGGTAACCATGGCAACGAAAAACCCAAACCCAGCTCCACTCTCAACTAGATTGACTGCAAACCCCACACTAAAAAAACAAAAACAAACAAACAAACAACAAAAAAAATGGCAAAAAGAAGGAGATCATCATTTTCAGGCATAAAACTATTTACCCCAGTTTCTGCCATCCTCCAAAAGATGTCTGGATTTCAACAAGAATTATGAGGCTATTAAAATAAGCAAGAAAAAACAACACACTATCAAGACAAAGCCATCAGAACAACCAGACTCATTCATAGTACAGATGTTGAAACTGTCAGGACATTTTAAGTAACTGTGATAAATATGTTAAAGATTCTAATGGGAAGGAGGGCAATATGCAAGATCAGATAGATTTCAGCAAAGAGATGGAAACTCGAAGGAAAAATCAAGTGGAAACACTAGAGTGAAAAACACCATAACAGAAAAGAAGGATTCATCAGTAAAGCTGACCCAGCCAAGGAAAGAATCGGTGAACCTGAAGACGGGGCCACAGAAAATATCCAAACTGAAATGTAAGGAAGAAAAATAATGAAAGGAGAAGGAAAAAAGCAGAACAAAGCATCCAAGAGCTGTGGGGTAATGTTGAAGGTTAGAGCACAGGCATAGTTGGAATCTCAGAAACAGAAGAGAGGAAGAATGGTGCAGAAGAAATAACTGAAGACATAACAGATGAGAATTTCACAGAATTATTGACAAACAATAAACCATACAGCCGAGAAGCATGGAGAACACCAAGCAAGATAAATACCATAAAAAAAGAAACTAAGGTATATTGTATTCAGACGCTGAAAACATACAACAAAAAACAAAATCTTGAAAGTAGCCAGAAAATGAAGGTATGTTCCATTCAGAGGAAAAAGATAAAATTAACAGCATACTTCTTATCAGAAACCAAGTAAGCCAAGGCTGAAAGGGAAAAAAAGACTCTTGACCCAGAATTCAACACCCACCACAAATATCTTTCAAAAAAAGAAGAGAAGTAAAGTCTTTATCAGAAAAGCAAAAACTGGATAATTCATTGCTGGAAAATCTTCGTTATAAGAAACGTTAAAGGAGGTCCTTTGGGCAGAAGGATTATGGTGCCAGATAGAAACTTGTATCTGCACAAAGGAAGAAAGAGCACTGGAAATGAAACAAATAAAGGTAAAAATAAAATTTATTTCTTCTTCATTTTAATTGCTCTAGAAGATAACTGACCATCTAAAGAAAAAAATAGTGGTAATGTAGTGTATGTTTACAGCATAATGTAAAATATAACTTAGGAAACAATAGCACAAATAAGGGAAGAATTGAGAATATACAGTTGTAAATTCCTCACATGACACATAGAGCAATGTGATGTTATTTGGTACATGTCGATTGATGAAAGACATGCATCATAAAACCTAGGAAAACTATTAATTTTTTTAAAAAGAGATTTAAACAGTAAGGCAATAGTGAAGATAAAATGGAATACTAACAGTCAGTTAATCCAAAAGAGGGCAGAAGAGGGGGGAAAACAAATAACAGATGGAACAAATAGAAAAGAGCTAACAAGATTGTAAAGTTTAATCCAAACATATAGATAATCCCATTCAATTTAAACAATCTCAACGAACCAATTAAAAGAGATTGTCAAGTTGAAAAGCAAAGCAAGACTCAACTAGATGCTGCCTATGAGAAACCCACTTCATATAAAGACATGAGCAGGTTTAGAGTAGAAGGATGTGGGAAATATGCCATGCAAACACTTGTCAAAATGAAGCTGGAGTGGCTATATCCATCTCAGACAGAGTAGACTTCAGAACAAGAAATATTGCAAAGGATAAGAGGGATATCACGTAATGATAAAGGGATCAGTTTTCCAAGAAGAGATAACAATCCTAGATGTGCAGGCTCCAAACAACAGAGGTTCAAAATACAGGAATCAAAAAGTGATCCAAAAAAATTCAATATTCATTCATGATTAAAAAAAAAAAACTCTCAGAAAAGCAGGAATATAAGAAAACTTCCTTAACTTAATAAAAGGCAACTTCTAAAAAGAAAAGCTAACATACTAAATGGGGAAAGATTGAATGCTTTTCCCCAAGATTGGGAAGAAGTCCTGGCTATCCTCTCTTACTGCTCCCATCCAGTGTTTTACTGGAGGCCTAGCCAGTGTAACAAGATAAGAAAAAGAAACAAATGACATACAGATTGGAAAGGAAAAAACAAAACCATCTCTATTCACAATGGCATGAATGTTTATATAGAAAATCCTCCCCAAAACTTCAGGAAACTAGAACTAGTAAGAGAGTTTAGCAAGATCTCAGTATAAATACAATATACAAAACTAATTTACTTCTGTATATTAGCAATAAACAATTCAAATTCTAAATTTTAAAATGTAGCTCCACTTACAATAGCATCCCCAAAATGAAATACTTGGGTATAAATATATAACTAAAAATATGTAAATACTTTATGCTGAAAACTATAAAACACTGATGAAAGAAATCAAATGCCTAAATAAACAGAAAGATATTCTATGTTCATGGATTGGATGATTCAGTATTATTAAGAGGTCAACTCTCCCCAGATTGATCTAAAGATTCACACATCCAAGCGTTACCCCAGCAAATTTTTTTGTAGATGGCAATAAGTTGATTCTAAAATTCATATGGAAATGCAAATAAGCTAGGATAGTTAAAATAATTTATAAAAAGAAGAACAAAGTTGGAGGACTCACTCTACCTGATTGCACTTCACTTTACTATATATTTATTATTTACTGACTTTACTAAAAGCTACAGTAATCAAGACAGTGTGTTACAATGAAGGGAAAGACTCATAGATCAATGGGACAGAATAGAAAGTCCAGAAATAGATCCACACAAATGTAGTCGATTGAGCTTTGGCCAAAGTGCAAAGGCAATTCAATGAAGTATAGTCTTTTCGATAAATGATACTGGATCAACTGCACATCCAGGTGCAAAAAAATGAAACTTGGCACACACATCTCACACCTTATATGAAAATTAACTCAGGGCTTCCCTGGTGGCGCAGTGGTTGAGAATCTGCCTGCCAATGCAGGGGACACGGGTTCGAGCCCTGGTCTGGGAAGAGCCCACATGCCACGGAGCAACTGGGCCCGTGAGCCACAATTACTGAGCCTGCGCGTCTGGAGCCTGTGCTCCGCAACAAGAGAGGCCGCGATGGTGAGAGGCCCGCGCACCGCGATGAAGAGTGGTCCCCACTTGCCGCAACTAGAGAAAGCCCTCGCACAGAAACGAAGACTCAACACAGTCATAAAATAAATAAATAAATAAAAGAACGTGAATTTCTTTAAAAAAAAAAAAAGAGTTCTTGATAACAACAAGACTCACCATTTCCCACCACCCTTCATATGTTCACGTTTGAGCAATCTAGAAATCACACAGCCAGGTACTAAAATCTTCAAAAAAAAAAAAAAAAAAAAATTAACTCAAAATAAATCACATGCTTTTATGTAAAATATAAAGCTATAAAACATCTAGAAGAAAACATGGGAGAAAATCCTTGTGACCTGGATAGCCAGGGCCTCCAGCCTCAGCACTACTGACAGCACTACTGACATTTGAGGCCAGATAATTCTTTGTTGGTGGCACTTGTCCTGTGTACTGTCGAATATTTAGCCAAATATTCGACAATGTGACAATGAAAAATGTCTCTCCAGACATTGCCAAATACCCCCCAGGGGGCAAAAGGGCCCCTGGTTGAGAACCAGTAGGTTAGGCAAAGAGCTCTCAGACATGACACCATAAAAAAAAAAAAAAAAAAAAGTATACATTGGATTTCGTTAAATTTAAAACTTTTCCTCTGTAAAAGGCAATGTGAAGACATTAAAAGGTAAATGGCAGACTGGGAGCAAATACTTGCAAATCACATCTCAGATACAGAACTTGTACCCAGAGTATACAAGGTTTGAGAATATACAAAGATACACATATATATACAAAGAATTCTCAAACCTCAGTAATAAGAAAACAAACCAATTTAAAAATCAGCAATGCAGATACGGAATGGCAAAAAAGCACATGCAAAGGTGCTCAACACCATCAGTCATTGGGGAAATGCAAATGAAAGCCACGAGGACATTGGGATACGCCTATTGCAAAGGCCAAGAATAAAACCAAACAATAGAAACAGAAAGGACAGTCCCAGTGCCGGCGAGGGTGGAGTGGGTGGCGACCTCACATTGCTGGAGGGGGGCAAGGCGGTGCTGGGGCGGCGCATCTGTGCTTCTGGGCAGCGGGGGGCCTTCTGCACGGCTGGAGGGGCTAGGAAGGCCGGGTGGGGAGCGCTGGGAGAGCAGAGGCAGCCTCGGGGCGCCCGGCTTCCTCACCCAGCCCAGGGAGGCTAGGGCCCTGTTGTCACAGCCTGAGAGCAGCAAGGCCACACCTCCTCCAGGTGTGTGTCTGTTTGTATATGTATTTGTCTCTATGAGTGTGTGTCTGTGTGTGTGTATGTATGTATGTGTCTGTCTCTGTGTGTGTCTGTGTGTGTATATGTGTAGTGTATATGTCTCTATGAGTGTGTCTGTGTACATGTATGTCTCTGGGTGTGCACATGTGTGTGTCTGTGTCTGAGTGTGTGTGTGTATGGATACGTGTGTCTCTGAGTGTGTGTCTGTGTGTGTAATGTATGTGTGTGTGTCTGTGTGTGTAATGTCTGTGTGTGTATATGTATGTGTGTCTGACTGTGTGTGTATATGTATGTGTGTCTGAGTGTGTGTGTATATGTATGTGTGTCTCTGTGTGTATATGTATATTCTGTGTCAGAGTGTTTGTGTGTCACTGGGTGTACATATGTATGTGTCTGAGTGTACGTCTGTGTGTGTGTATACAAGTATGTGTCTGTGTGCCTATGTTTGCGATGTGTGTATCTTTGTGTGTCCCTCTGTGTGTGTGTGTACATGTTCGGGTGTGTGTGTGTGTGTGTGTGTGTGTGTGTGTGTGTGTGTGTGTGTAGGGGGGAGGGAGGGCTGAGGCTGGGCTGGGCGGAGGCTGTGGTTACGAGCCTTCAGATGAAGTGGAACAGGAAGAGAAAGCTGGACTCCATCCCCGGCGGCAGCGCGGCACTGCCCAGAACAGGTTGGACCTGACCGAGCACTGCCCGGCTGCCCTGGGGGCTGGGGCTGGGAGGGGAAGCAGGGGTGGTGGCAGTGGGGGCCCAGGTCTGGCTGCGTCCCTCCCCCGAGGGAGCCCGATCCTGGCCGCCCCACCTGCCTGAAGGTTCCCCGTCCTACAGTTCCCACCTCCGGGAAGCCCTCGCTGCCCACCCCGCCCACAGGGCCGTCCCCTTGGCCGACCTTTGACGCCCATGTCAGATCACCTCCTAGCACCCACAAGGGCTTCGGAGAGGCTGGGGACCCAGGTATCCAAGAGGAGAGGGTCCCAGAGACACTCGTCCACGCACCTTCCTTCCAGGTCCCCACAGCCAGGGACTGAGGACCAGGGGGTGGGCCTGCCTAAGAAGGAAGGGTCCTCATCTCCCCCTCACTCCCCAACCCGAGCCAGCCCAGCCCAGGACCAGCACCATGCAGGGGGTCAGACCTCAGGCAGTGGGCTGGTTTCGTTTTCTTTTTCATTTAAAATTGGTGCATCTATTAATTTTAATGACACTCTGCCTCCTTCCAAAAGGGGTGTGAGGAGAAGAAGCGGAAAGGGGCCTCCCTGAACATCCTGCAGGACAGAGATGAGGATGGTGACCCCGCGGGGCGCGGAGAGAAGCCCAGTGTCCCCCCAGCACACAGGCACGCGGACCTCGGCCCTAGCTGCCAGCCCCGCAGATGGAGGGCAAGGCCTGTGGCTCTCGGTCAGTGCAGCCCACGGGGCCTTGGGCAGCCACATGACACAGATGCAGGTGACGCTGAGGCCTGGCCTGTCCCCTCCTGGCACGAGCACAGGACACACGAGAGCTCACATGTGCCAAGACACAGGCCCACAAAAGTCCCAGTGTGCTGACCACCGCCAAAAGGAGCCCGGATAAAGCTGGACACCCAGGGTCTGTGCTGTGTGGTTAGGCTGACGTGAAGTTCAGGGACAAGCTGGTGCCCGGTGATCGAGGGCAGGGCAGGGGTGGAGGGCAGGGGTCTGGGGACCACCTGCTGGGCCGGGAACATTCCTCGTGGCGACCTGGGTGGAGGTTACACACGTCTACACACATGCAAAGTTAGTGAGCAGACACTGCAGGTTGGTGCATTTTAGGTAAATTGTACCCCAGTTAGGAGAGGACAGCGCTGCTCGTGCAGTGCCCCGCGACCCGCAGACCCTCCATCGGCGTCCTGGGAGGCGGAGGAGAAGGGGCCAGGGGCCCCGGGCACAGGGTGTCCACTGGATCCAGAGCAGGCCCCCACCCCAGACAGCCCCCGGGTGAAGAGGCTGGGAGCCGGGGGTGGGGCATCCCTGCGCGGGGGCTCCAAGGCTAGTCCCCAGGGCTTGTCCCTCCAGCCCAGCACCCACCTCCAGGCTGTGTGCCCCTTCCCGACCCCACCTCCTCCTTCTGTCCAGAGAGGCAGCCAGGAAAGTGCGGGCTGTGCTACAGGGAGCTGGGCAGGGCTGGGTCACCAGTGCCCTGGGCAGCCCAGCTGGAATGGGAGATACGGGTCTGCGACCCGCCCCTCCACGTTCCCTGGTTAGGGGCTCGCCCCTCCCGTCCACCCCACTCTCCCCCCAGGACCCACCCAGCCTCTGCCACAGCTTCTTGGCCCCCTCCCGCGGGCTCCCCAGGTGCCCTCTGGCCTCGTGGCCCTGTCACTCCCTGTTCCCCAGGTGAGGAGGCCCAAGGAGCCCCTGCAGGGCAGCCGTGTGGGCGCAGAATCCTGCTGCCGGGGTTTGCTCAAAAGACTAAGGTCCTAACTCCGAGCCCTCAGATGCTGAACACCCACTGCCCTCTCTTCTCTGAAATCCCCCCACCTCTGCCCTCCTAAGTTTCTGGCCAAGCCCTAGGGCTCCCCGCACCCCAGGGAGGGCGGGCCAGGAGCCAAGCGGTGTCGCTACAGGGGCAGGGAGCACACACAGGGCCCGGGGTGAGTGGGGGCCCGCTGGGCTTCCCCCTCTTGGCTGCCTGCTCCCATCCCACCCACCTCTGTTCCCATCTCCCAGAGGGAGCTGAAAGGAGGCCCTTGCTGGCCCTGCCCACTGAGACAGGTGAGGCAGGCCTGGAAGGCTTCCTGGAGGAGAGCCAGTGTCTGGGAGGAGAGGGCTCTGGAGGAGAGGTCGTGCGCAAGCTGAGGGGCAATTGAGGGTAAGGGGGTGACTGCCAGGGGCTGTGGGAAGGACATTCCACCCTAGCCAGCCCCACTCCCCTGAGCAAAGCCGTCCATGTGTGTCCTCTTCTTGGTAAGAGCTCTGGACCGAGACAGCCCTGGCTGGATTCCCAGCCCTGGAAGCTTATCCCACATCCGAGAGTCTCAGTTTCCATACCTGTAAAATGGGCACAACACACCAGGATGAGCTGAGCAATGCTGGGACACAGCCCAGGGCCGGGCTCTGTCACCAGGGGCAGTCAGACGGGGCTGGAGGGGTGAGGCACGTGCTAACCACACTAGCGCACACACAGCCACGCATGCCCAGCCGTCCACCTCGGCCACGGGCTCACACCCACCCAGAGAAAGATGCACGCCCTCCGCTGAGGGACCACTCCACAACACCGCCTGTGGAGCTGGGCCCATCACGCCCGAGCTCCTGCACGTCCCAACCCCAGTGCCGACGGGGAAGTGACCCCCAGCCTGCCAGCTGCTCCCACAGAACCCAGGCTCTGGCCTGGGGCAGAAGGACCCAGGACTCCGTCCCTCCCCTGGCCCCTGCAGGAGGGTGTGGGCAGCACAGAGACCCACTGGGGGAGGGGACTGTCAGGGCTGTGGGTTGGGAGGGGATGGTCAGGGAGAGGCCATGGGGCCTGGGAGGCCTCGCAGGGGGTGCGGGTAGGATGGGTGAAGGAAGGTGAACTCGGCACAGCTCAGATCTCCCTAAACCTAGCGTGCCAGAGCCAGGCTTTGCCTGCTGGAGCCCCGCCCCCTTTCAAGCCCACAAAAGGCATTCAAACGAGAGACAAATATTTGAGACTGAAGATAAAGCCCAGCCCAGCCTCCCTCTTCAGGCAGCCCGAGCTGCTCCCAGGCCCTCATTTGGGTATTAATTGGACTTCGTTTAGAAATTTGCATGTTTATCAATGCGGGCAATGGCCAGCCACTGGGTGCCAGGCTTGGACGGGGCCCCAGGGCTTGTAGGCAAATGCCAGGCGGGCAGTGGGGGGAAGGACTCAGGAGCCCTGGGTGGCGGCCAGCACCTCCTCAGTAATATCGGGTACCAAACCTGAACTGGGGGGAGGCCACCCACGTGGGGCCTGGGCTGTGCTGCGGAACTTGGAACCTGGGGCCAGGTACGCCATACAGAAGCCCAGTGGGACAAGCGAGGGGAAGAGAGGGTCCCGATGACGCCAAGCACCCCCTGACCCGGGCTACATCACCCCACCGAGGGCACAGCTGTCAGGACCGATGTCACAGGTAGTGGACACTCAGGGACCTTCCCTGGGAAGGCCTGGAGCCTGTCCCACCCTTCTCAGGGCTCGTTGGGGCCCCAGGAGGAGAGGCAGCTTGTCCAAGGCCACCCAGGCCTCTCTGTCCTCAGCGGTGCCTATGGCCCCTAGTGGCCCGTGCCTCTCACCCGGCCGGCTCCACTCTGCATCAGGGGCCCGGAGAGGACAGTGCTTAACCCAAGGGATGAGGGCATGGCAGTGGAGAATGTGCCCGTGGGGTCCTGGGGGAGGGGGGGGGCAGTGCCCCTGGAGGCCGGGGTTACTGGAAAGCCCAGCCTGTGATGGGCTGAATTGTGTCCCCGAATCCCTATGTTGAAGCCTTAACCCCCAGGACATCAGAATGTGGTTGTATTGGAGCTGGGCCTTTACAGAGGTGATGAAGGTAACATGAGGCCACTAGGGTGGGCCCTGGTCCAGTGTGACTGGGGTCCTTATAAGAAGAGGGGGTCAGGACACAGACACACATGGAGGGATGACCCCGTGAGGACACAGGGAGGAGACGGCTGTCTACACGCCGAGGAGAGAGGCCTCAGGAGGACCAGCCCTGCCCACACCTGGATCTGGGATTCCAGCCTCCAGGACTGGGGACAGTGAATGTCTGCTGTTTGAGTCGTCCCGGCTGTGGTGTCGGTCACAGCGGCCCTGGCGGACACATGCACTGCCCCCCCGGCTGTCAGGGCCCCTGGGTTCTTGCTGCAGCTTTGCCAAGCCCACCCTGGGTGCCTTAGCTCTGGGGCCTGGTTTTCCCCATCACTGTGGAGAAAGGGCCTTGCTGATGGCAGGCGGGCAGACAGGGCCTGGCTCGGAAACCCCACCGTGCCCCCGGTTCGCGGCAGGGTGCACAGAGCTGGCACCCACCCCGGCTTCTCCCTCCGTTTGGTGTGTGGCCTTGGGCAGGGGTTGCTCTGGGGGTGCTGACCGGGGGAGCCCCTCAGCAGGCCCCTCCCTGCCTCTGAGAAGCTGGAGTTCAGAGCTCCGGTGACAAAGGCCCACTTCAACTTGTAAGAGGGGGCAGCGGTGCCAGGCTCAGCAAGGGGCACTGCTGGGGGCAAGGTCGCCAGGGTGACGGCAGTTCCCTGTGGCGTCGGAGACAGATGCCTTGCCTGGCCCACCCCCCAGCCGATAAATTTGCCGCAGCAGCTGGGGTGGGGGTTAGGGTGGGGCCGGAGGGGGTCCTGGGAGGCGGGAGGCGGGAAGGTCACAGCTCACAGACGCTCCCCCATCCTTCTGCACCAGCCCAGGCCGAGGGGAAGGCGGAGGAGGGGGCAGAGCGCTTGGCTCCCAGTCCAGCTCCTCAGGAGCCCCCAGAGCCCACCCAGGCCTCTGCCACCCCCTTCATCACGTGCACCTCCCCAGGTCCCCCCAGTTGGAGGGCGGGCGTGTCCGGAGGCCTGAGCTGGCACCCTGCATCCTCTCTCTGTCCCCGCCCGCTGGCGAGACCCTCTCTCACAGTGTTCCCAGCGGAAGCACAGCAAAACGGTGCCCCTCCAGGCCCAGGGGAGGCGGCAGGGGGAGCTGTGATGGAGGCTTCAGAGGCACTGCCGGCTCAGAACCCCAGCACCTCTGGGTACCTGTGGGCCTCGGGCAGGTCACTGGACCTCCCTGGGCCTATCGGGGGATGAGACCCCTCTAGGGGGCTGGGAGAACGAGGGGCTCCCAGGAGACCTGGCCGCACCATCACTCCGAAGAGCTCAAGGCTGACTCACAGCCCACAGGCTCGGGACGGCAGTGGGCAGGCGCTGGGCAGGCCCCAGGCCCACTCCCCATTTTCATGCAGCAAAGACACAGGGTGTGACCTTGTCTTCCAGCCACCCGCCCTGGTGCAGCCCCCAGAGACAGCCACCCACCCCGACTGTCACTGCTGGGAACGGGTCCACGAGCCCTCTTGGACCCCTTCTTCCTCACCCACGAGCAGCCGCTCTGCCCCACCTCCAAAGCCTCTCAGGGCCCCCCCCCAACCAGCACCCCCCAATGCCATCGCTGTGGTTGGGACCCTTCTCCCGTCCCCCCCACGTTGACTCCAGCCTCCTCCTGCTCTCCCCCTAGACTCCCCACGGGCTCCCTCTCCCCACCCAACAGCGGGGGTGGGGGGACCCGAGCCTCGCCTGGAATCCCCCCATGCCCCTCCCCGACCAGCAGAGCCGCAGCCTCTCAACGTGCGTTTGAGGCTCCACCTCTTCTTTCCACGAAGGGTCCTCTACTGGTCTTCTGGTCCGTGGCCTCAGAGCCGCGGGACCCTCCCTGCTTCCTGGCAGCACAGTGGCTGGCCCTCTCCCCAAGGTCCCACCCCACGGGGATTTAGGGACCTGGAGGGAACTAGGGCAGGGAAGGAAGGCAGGGCTGGCCCGGGAGATGAGTGTGGGAGCAGACACAGCCCCCTGACCTTATTCAGGCTACGCCACGCCAGCCCCCCAGGGAGCCAGCCACCTGCCTGCCCCCCTCCCGAGCCCTCTAGGCCGTACGGGACTACTCCCTGCCTTATGGTGAGGACACAGTGTCAGTGTCACTGAGGAGGGGTCTGCGTGGCCCCTCCCCTGCCCTCAATGCCCGTCTATCCCCCAGACTCTGCAGGAAGGCAAGGTGAGCGCACGGACCCCGCAGCTGATGCCCTGTCCCTTCCGCGGTGGAGCGGGCCGGGCTCGCTCCCGTTCCGGGGATCCTTTTCGTGGAGCAGGGTCTGGTGATGCGCTTCGTGCTGGCCGCCTCCCCACGTGGCCCCCCACCCCAGCTTGGGAGGGGTGCTGCACCACGGCCGCCTTCCCAGCCGTTGGAGCTCGGCAGACACACAGGCCCTGTGTTTGCCGGTGAAGGTTAACGCGACAGCGGGGGAAGCGCGTGCGCAGAGGAGATGCGCACCCCTTGTGAGTCCGCCCCCTCGCAGGAACCAGCGGTCGCGCGGACCGGCAACGTGGGAGCCCAGGGAGACCCGAGGCGTGTGTACTGTGTCCTCCACCCAGCAATCGGGGCGCCCACAGCCCCCAGGGCCATGTTCTCACTCCGACCGGAACCTGCTCGAAGTGCAGAAAGACGTACCATGTGCACGCCCACGGGAACCATCGTCCCTCCTTCCTCGAGTGACTTCCTGCACCGGCCACCACTTAACGGGGAAAATAACCACAGAAGGAAAAGGGGAGATGGGTGAGTCCAGAGTTCCTTCCTTTCAGCTCTTCCTCAGACATAAGCTGAAGGGAGCGGGTGCAGGTAGAACGTGCGTACCAAGGAGGGAAATAAAAACAGTGGTGAAAAAAATTAATAATAAAATAAAGTGAAATAAAGTAAAATAAAATAAAATGATAAAATAAAATAATTGGTGCTAGTTTTGTGTGGCGTTTCGCCTATCCCAATAACATAAATAAAATAACGTACAAGTGCAAACTGCAAAATACGAATGGCGTAATTTCGGTGATTCTGCATAGCAGTTAACGCTCTTATCTCTGCGTTTAAGACTGGCATCGCACGGTATAAAAATTCATGCTAATAACTTAAACTGTTAATTTTTCTTTACTTAGAACGGCATTAAATAGCAAGTTTAAAACACCGTAAGTCAAGACATAGACCATGGAAAAAAGGAAAAAGCTTTCTATCACAGCACCTTTTACATCACCTTTTCCCAATTTTGAGCAAGGCTGCCTGGCCATCGTCATCTGGCCCCGCAGGTGGTTGCGCAGATGCGGAAGCGGGCCCTGGGCGGGGAGGAGCTGCCAAGTTGATTCATTTGCTTCCAAGTGCCGGAGAGGCTTCAGAGGCGGACTGACAGGCCAGCTGCAAGCCCCGCCCACCACCCGCCACTTGCCACCAAAACCAAAGCCAGAAGGAGCAGATAGACGTCATCTTCCCAGTAGGGGCTACGGGTGCGTCCCAGAGGCAGTGAGGCTGCCCTGAAACAGGCAGGAACCACTGAGGTTTTGACTGCCCCTCTCGGGACCCACGTCCCACTGGTTCCAGCACACAGGACAGGCGACAGCCCTGTGAGGTCAGCACTGCAGCCTCTATTTCAGGGACATGGCTCGGAGATGCTGAGTGACCTGGACAACACCCCAGGACCCCTGCTGTTTCCCCCCCGAACCGGTGTGTCTACCAAGGGCCCGATGGTACCAGTGTCCCCCCTAGAACACAAGCTCCTTGAAGGCAGGGTTTCCCTCGGGCGCTGATGCACCTGGAATACAGAGAAGGAGTCCGATAAAGGTTTCATAATGAGCGGGTGTGGGACCCCAGCAGACCAGATAAGGCGGACCTGGACACAGGGACCCGTGCTGGGCCCTAGCCTCCGAGAGGGCGGTCCTGTGTCAGCAGGGCCCCCATGTGGGTGGCCACCGGGGACACATCATTCTCTGAGTGGGTGAGTTTCAGCCACAGAGACACTCCCGGGACTACAAAGCAGGGTTCCTTGGGGCGCCTGCTGTAATGAATAGACAAGACGACGTACGGACCCCCAGTAGCAAAGTACCCCCAGAGGGCCCCCCGGGGCTCTAGTCATCCAGACTGTGCTACCCCACCGCCCATCCACCCCAGCCCTGCCTGATTCAGAGTTGTTGTAAAGATCCCCCTGGTCCCACCCAGCTTTACCCCAAGGCTGAAGCACCATTCCCCTCGCACCACAGATGGGGTCCCCAGGGGTCCCCGACCCAACCTCACCGCTCAGCCCCTGGTCACTTTTCGTCTGCAATTGGCTTCCAACCTCCAGATGGGGGCAAGGCTGGACCACAGGCTCCCAGGAGAGCCCTGCTGACCCCACTGCAGAGCCGACGGCTGGCTGGCCACCTGGCCCGGTGGGGATCCGTGCACATGTGCTGATCTAGAACACGGAACTGCTAAGGTGTCCTCCCCAGGACAGCCCCAGGCAGCCCCACCCTCCTGGAAGGGGACCACTGCAAGGACTTAGGAATGAAGCCAACCCAGGTTGGAATCCCAAGTCCCATCACCTTCAAGCTCTGTGACCTCAGGCACCTAATCTTTCAGAGCTGCCCTTTCCAATTATGTAAAATGGCACAGCGAATGGCACCCAGTAAATGACAGCTGGTGGCAGAGGGGGGGCACTTTCTAACTAGAGTGAGCAGGCAGGCCAGTGTGCCCAGGTGACACACCTGTCATCCTGCCTGATCAAACACAGCCCTTTCTTCTCTCAAAAATGAACCCGCTCAGACACTCTGATCCGGTCACCATACGTGCATCCTCATGGGATGCAGTGTCAGGGACACGGCACCACCTCTGAAGTGCAGGAACCAAAAACCAAACCAGAATCTGATCACGCATCTGCTTCTGACCCACCCCCTTCCAATTACAGAACATACAGGGACAGACACTCAATAATATTAACACCTAGGGTGGTGCCGTCAGCAACACCCAGAACACGGATTACCTCGTTTTCTCAGTAAGGGGACTGGGGAAGGTACGCTCACAAGAGCCTTTGATTCCAGTGCGGATCTGCACCAGATTCTCATTCTGTAAAACCAGCTGTGAAAACGGAGGCGATCAGAGGGCTGTGCCACCGCTGGGCGGTCAATGAAATGAAAGAGCTGTTGTTCATTTTGGGGGGGACCGTGGTATTGGGTCTTCCCTTGGAGGCACACATGGAGGATTTACAGGTGAAACCACATGATGCCTGGGATCTGCTTCAGAACCACGTGGGGGTGGGAGTGGTGGGGTGGATGGGTGGGAGAGGCCTGGTGTTAATAGTTTTTGGTGCTGGTGATGGGGGCTTCTCAGAGGCTTCTCCAGGGTCCGGCACGTCCATCGTCGACAGGACCACACATCTGACTCAACGATGCCACTGTGGGTTAGGGCCTGTATGCCCTGTTAGAACGTAGGCTCCATGAGGGCACCGGTGCATCCTCCGTGCCTGGTACAGAGAAGATGTCCAATAAAAGTTCTGGAACTTCTGCATGTGTTTGGAATTTTCCATAATAAAAAACAGGAACACACAAATGGCAGCTCTTATCCTTCGCCGAGCTTCATCGCGGCCCCAGCTCCCCTCCGCCGGCTCCTCCCATGCTTTCCTCCCCCACAACCAGGTGTGGTCCCACCCTGCCCACTTGGTACCACTGTGTGTCCTGGGGGCTGCAGGCCCTTCCCTGGGGTCAAGGTAAGGAGTCTCAGGAGAGCCCAGAGCCAGTGGCTCAGCGAGGTCACTGACTGTGGAGTGGATCCCTGGGAGAAGGCTGAGGGGCGGCGCTTGCTGGGTGGCCATGTCACATGCCTCCTTCTGTCCCTTGCATGCGGCTGGGTCACTCGGTCCTGCAGCCCCCAGCCACAGCTGCTCTGCTGACCCCCCCCCCCAAGGCTGAGCCTCATCAGACCCACCAACCCTGTCGCCATGGTTACCCAGGAGACATCTGCTCTGCCAGCACCCGGCGCCCCACCTCCCAGGGTTCCAACGGCTTTGACCCAACCACTCCCTGCCTGAGGAAGGGTTGCTTTCAGCATCCTAAAGCAGCACAGGGGATCCCTGTCAGCCTCACACCCATCCCTGCAATAAAAGAGAGCTTTGGGCACAGCGAGACTTCAAAGCTGCCGAGGCCCTGGTCAAAGGTAGAGCTGAGTAATCACCTGCAGGCCCTCTGGGCTCAGGGAGCCTGGGGGGCCCTCCTTGTTCCCCTCAAGGGAGGCCCTCACAGCCCCCGCCCACAAATAGGCAGGCAGAGAGGCCTAGGCCTCTGCAGCCCGCAGGGCACAAGTGGCCTGGAAGCCACAGGCGCAGCAGCTGAGGGCCGAGTACGGGATGCTGGACACTGCCGGACACCTCTCCTTAAGTCCTCCCGCAACTGTAGGTCACCCGCATTTGCAGGTTGAGCAACTTGCCCGGGGTCACCCAGCTGGTGGTAGGCAGCGGAGATCTGAACCCAGCAGCCTGGACCCTGAGACAGAGGATGGCCCGGGTCAGACCCCCTCAGGCCCAGCGCTACACTGGGCACTTGCCCTAGATCCCCGAGCCAGTCAGCAGCGTGCGGACCTCAGCCTCCCAACAGTGAAGTAGCCCTGCCTAGACCACCCGCCAGCCTGCTGCCACCTGCCAGGAGCTCCCAGCTCCACAGGGCACCTGTGAATTGCTTTGGCACAGTGGCGACCAGGTTGGACTCCCAGACCTCACTTGTCTCTGCCCGCCCACCCTACAGAGGAGGGAGCGGAGTCCAAGGAGATGCGACCACAGAGGTGGGGCCTGCTGGGTACAGGATCTAAGCCGCCAACCTCCCACCCATACCGGGCCCTCACCTGGGAAATGGGGGGACTCGGGGGTATGGAGTGGGCACCCCCAACAGCACGGATACACAGCACCGATTTATTTATGAGATCCACCCTCCCTAAAACAGGTTTTCTGACACAGGTCTCTCCCCAGCTGGCAGCGCTGCAAGGGGACACCCACCAGGGACCCTGCCCCTCAAGGGCTGCAGCATGTCCAGATCTCGGCCAGGTTCAAAACTTCCAGGAAGAGGGAGTGGGCGGCAGTAGACAATCTTTATTGTTTCCAAATCTAAGGATTCTTTGCACAAAAACGAGTGTTCACACTGTCAGTGTCCCTGGGCAGTTCAAGTTCATGCGTAAAAAATAGATGATCTGTGTCGGCATAAAATCCTCTCCCCTTCAAACCTCCAAGTGTTGGTGCCGCAGACCCGTTCCAGTGGAAGGTCTCTGGGGACAGAGTGGCTGGGGTCCGAGGAAGCTGCCGCCCGGATGATGTCAGGCTGGACGGCCGGGGAAAGTTGGCGGGATCCCCGGCTCGGTGGCGGCTTGGCCCGCGGGAATGGCGGGGACGGAAACGTGAGCCGTTCCAACGCGCTGGCTCCCAAGTGGTGAGCCCGCTCGCGGCCGCTAGGAGGGAAGAGGGAATAGGCACGCGCGTCAGTGCGGGATCCGGCCCGGGAGACCCCGCCCAGCCCGGCCCTGCCCCCACCTCCCACAAGCGGAGCCGGCAGTTTCGTTTGCTCGGTGGATTTTGGAGCTCGGGTCCGTGGGTGCCTCGGCTTCAGAGTACGGCCCGAGCCAGGGCGCGGGGCGGGGCGGGGCGAGCGCTCGGATCCGCAGTGAGTCAGGGATCCGCACCCCGCCGACTCATTTCTGCCACCGGGCCCGGCGCGCAATTTGCAATGCAAAGTCACTCCGCCTCCAAGCGCCCGAATCTGCCCCGGATCCGCAAGCCCTCGGGGCCTCACCCGCCCGAGGGCCGCCCCCCTCCGTCTCCCCGCTTCCACTTCGGCGGCGGAGCAGCGAGAGGAAGTTTTGCAATCCCGGACAAACAAACGCTGGTCTTGCACAGGCTTGAAAAAGTTTGGGGGAAATGAAGAGTGAGCGAAATCCAGGCCATCGCCCGGGCCTGACGCTGGGCTCCGCGGGCTCTCGGGGGCGCGAGCTGCGAGGCCGTTTGCTCCACCGCGCCCGGCAGCCCTGCCTCCGACCCTCCCTCTTCCCCCTCTCGGCGCTCACCTTGCTGGGACGAGAGCTCAGTAGCCCCCTAACCAGCTGGAGAAATCGAGAAGCTCGCGCTCCGCGGGGCTCAGCGCGCCCTCGCAGGCGCTGTCGTCCGACGAGTAGGCGGAGCGCGGGGACCCGGGCTCCGAGCTGTGCTCGCGGCCCGGGGACGACAAGGCGCAGGAGGGCGAGGCGGCGGCGGCCCCGGGTGGCCCGCGGGGCAGTGGGTGGCGCGCGGCTGGCGCCAGCAGCCCCCGGGCCAGCGCGGCGCGCACGGCATCGTGCTCGGCCAGCAGGCGCTGCAGCGCGCGAATGTACTCCACCGCCGAGCGCAGCGTCTCCACCTTGCTCAGCTTCTTGCTGGCGCCGCCCTGAGGCACGTGCTGCCGCAGCGCCTGGAATCCTAAGTTCACCAGCTTCACTCGGTTGCGCTCCCGCTCGTTGCGCCGCGCCACGGCCGCCGCTCCACTCCCGGTCTCCACCGCGCCTGGCCGCCGCCGCCGGCTGCAGCGCAGCAGCTCTGGGGACTCCGGTCGCCGCCGAGCGGCGCAGCAGCCCGAGACACCAGGCGCAGGGGGCGCGGGCCGGGGCAGCGCGCCGCTGTCCATCGCGCCCGCATCCACTCGCCCCGCGCCTCCTCTGAGTCCCTGCGCGCCGCAGGAAGGTATGGGGCGAGGAACCGAGGGCGGAGGAACGACGGTCAAGCCTCAACGACGATCTGGCACCGTGCTGCCAAACGACTACACAGGGTACGTGGTGCCAGGTCGTCTGGGGTCCGGAGACAACGAGGCGCGGGAGGCCGAGAGGTGGCGGGCAGTGCGCACCGGGGAACGTGGGGCGCTCGTGACTCGCGCGTGCTGTCGGACGCTCCCCAGGTCTTCCCCGAGCGGCGCAGGCGGCTCGTTTTTAAATGTATAGATAACCCTCCTCCGCGCCGCCGCCGCCTCCTTTCTCACGCCCTCCTTCCCTTGCCTCGCCCTCCCGCCACGCTTCGTCCAACCCCTGGCGCACACAGCCTGCAAAGACCAAGCCGTGAGCGCGACCGCACCCCGTCCCCCGGGCACAGTCCGCAGGTCCCCAGGGGGTCCCGGCTTCCAGCAGGTGTCCAGTGCGCCCCCCAAGATGCAGTGCGCAGGTCCCGTGTGCGCACCGACCCCCAAGCTGCTGTCCGCAGGTCCCTGGTGCGACCCCTGCCGCGCTCGCCTTTGGGGGTAGGGCAGGTCTAAGGCCACAGAGCACGCATCCCTGGGGCGCGTGAGACCCCGGGGGGCAGCACGCGCCGACCAACCTGCACCCGCGCCCCGCCCCCTGCGGCCGAGGGGCGGGGGCCGGGGTTTCAGCCGGTGGCGGGCCGCCCGTTTGGCCAATCGCGGCGGGCACCGCCCCACGCCCGGCCCCTGGGAGGAAGCCTGTATGCCCGGCGCGTGGCTCCCGGGAGCGTCTCTAACAAAGCTCGGCGCCTGCGCGGCCCCGCCCGGCCCCTCCCGGCGACCAGGGTGGGCGCGCACTCCCACGCGCGCCTGTTCCTGGCCGGGCGCCCACCTGTTTATGACTCCACCGGGCCTGCGAGAGGGGAACGCAGCCCTCCGGCCGGGGCGGGGCTTGAGAGGTGGTGAAGACTTGGCGCGCTTGGGTAGGGGGTTCAGGTTCCTGGGGCGCTTTTCGCCAACATCCCCCCACGCCCACTCTCTGCGGGTGGTTGCCGTGCGCCCCGGGCTTTGGGGAGCCTTGAAGCGGAGCGCCTGGAGGTTTGCACAGACCGCTTCAGACCCGCGTGGCTGTCGGCCTGCCTCTCCCCTCCGCCCTCCCCCCGCCCCCGCAGCTTCCTCCGCTTTCCACGTTCCCCCCAAAGCTTCCTCCCTTCCTGGTCCAGTTCCCTCCGGCCGCTCACCCGTCGATGTGTACCCGCCTTCGTGGCCCCTCTTCCTCACTGCCATGCCTCCAGCACCATCCACCTACCCCCGCACTGAGATTGGCCAGTGGGGGGAGGTCGCTGGGGCCGCAGCCTTTCCAGAGTCTCCCAGGGGACGTGAGGCGTCAAGAGACTTCCTCCCTGACCGATGGGGGTACATTTTGGGGTCTGAGGGGGCAGGGACTTTGGAAGTATGCAGAATGCGCCGTTACTGGGAGAGTGTTGTCCTGCCCCGCGGCCTGGGAAGGCCAGTCAAGTGGCTGTGCCCTCAGGAGGCCATACCCAGCAGGTTTTTCCCGAAAAGTGACCTGACTCTCCTGGGCCAGGACCTCTGGGAATGGAGGTGGGGGCGGGCGGGCCCAGCTTCCCGGAGCCGACTTACTGTTCTGGGGGCAGGTGGGGGGACCCAGGGAGTCCGCAGGGCACACGGGCGAGGATTTACTGCCCACCTCATGGCGCCCACCGGCTCCCGTTACCCTGCCGGATTCTCCTGGCAAATCGGCTTGGCTTTCCTGCTTTAGGAAGTTACCTGGAGGCCAGCACTTGCCAGGAGCAAGGGGCCCTGTTTGTCTTAGGAGGAAGCTGACTCAGAAAGGACATGGAATGTGTCCACAGTCACACCTCTGGCCAGTGGAGCAATCAGGTAGGAATCGGGTCCCTGACAGAGCCCAGGTGGCCCGATCTTTATCCCTTTCAGAGCGGAAGGCCTGGCTCACCTCTGCATCCTCTCTGGTCAGAGCCCACCCCCTCCTTCCCTGAGGGTTATTTGGCAAACCCCAGCCAGATGCTTGTCCTTCCTTCCCTGCCCGTGCCAAGGGTGCCAGGAAAAATCCCGGAGTCCTGCAAACAGGGCCCTGCCTGGACTTGCGCTGGGCCTCCAGGCCCTGGACAGCCTTGGGGGCTGCCTCTCCTCCTACCCCATCTCCTGGGCTCTGGCTTTGCTTCCTCCCGCCCGTCCACTGCCTCGAAGCAGGAGGGACGTTATGGAGGCGAGTTGGCTCATGCCTTGGCCCCGGGGATTAAGCCCTGGCCCCTCTGCCCTCTGCTGCCCCGCTGGCCTCCTGCTCAGCTTTGACGCCACATCAGCTGGAAGCCTGCCCTGACCCCTCTGCCCTGTGCTCCACACGGCATGTCACTCATCACACCCGGGCGTCCATCGGAGGGCTCTGCACAGGCAGAAATGTGCCCTTCTCTGTGTCCACAGGACACCGCCCGTGCCAAGCCGTGCATGACGCTGCTTCGCTAAGGGGACCTCACATCCAGCACAGAAGTTCAGGAGGCGGCGGCACTGGAGCCAGCCATTCGGGGGTTGGGAGGTGGCCGAGGGACGGAGGAGCCCGCAGCATCCAGGCCCAGCTCTGCCACTGACCCTGAGGGGTCCCGTAGCCCAGCGTCCTGCTGCCCAATAGGGGTATGCCAGCCCCTGCTCCAGGGGTGACCACGGCTGAGCACTTGTCAGCTCTGAAATCACCTCGGGCTCTGTGGGACTGGGGTGCAGGCCCCGGAAGCGTGGGGTGCCCTGGGGACACACAAGGTCCAGAACGTGCTCCTCAGAGAGGCTCTGGGTCCCCTTCTTGGAGCGATGGGAGTTGTCTGGACCCTCTGGGGCCTCCCCCATGGCGGACTGGACCAGGCAGAGGCCGGGCGAGCTCCATGCCCAGGTGAGGGGCGCCAGCTGCCGGCTGGCTTGGCCTGGGCTCTTCACTCTCTCTGCCTGTAGCCCAGGGCCTCTGCCTACCTCCCTCTCCGCCCCCTCCAGGGCCTTCCTCACTGGCTTCCTAATTGCGTTCTCTGGGTCGGGTCACAGGTGGCAGGTGGAGAGCCCAGCTGGGCCGGGCCGACACCTTCTCCAAGCCCGCAGGTCGTGCTGCAACCCTCGTGCGGGAGTCCCACCTGTGTGCCCAGGTCACTTGGGAGCCCGGAGGCTTCTGGAATCCAGCTGTGGAGAGGCAGGAGCCATGGGAAATGAAGTGTTTCCAGACATCAAGCTTCAGACCCACTGCTGATAGGGTTCTCCAGAGAGACAGACAGACAGAATACATAGAAAGAGATTTATTATGAGGAACCAGCTCACATGATCGTGAAGGCTGGGAAGCCCCACGTCTACTGCCTGCAAGCTACAGACCCAGAAAGCCTATTTGCTGGTGGAATCCGGTCCAAGCCTGGAGGCCTGAGAACCTGGGGAGCTGGTGGTGTAAATCCCAATCCAGGGGCCGGAAATGCTGAGGTGGGCTGTCCCAGCTCAAGCAGGTGGGCAGGAAGAGAAAAGGCAGATTCCTCCCTCCTGCATCTTTTGTTCTATGCAAGCCCTCAGTGAACTGGGTGATGCCCACCCACCCTGGGAAGAGCCTCTATTTTACTGGGTCCACCAGTTCTAATGCTAACCTCATCCAGAAACACCCGCCCCCGACACACCCAGAAATAAAATTTAATGTGAACACCCGTGGCCTGGTCCAGCTGATACATAAAACTGACCAACACACATCCACCCCTTGCCACCTCAGCACCTGTACCCGCCTCCTTAAACCATACCTGATCCCCAAACAAAGACAACACAGAAGTCATAATTCTGCCTCAAACTGTCCTGCCTGCAACCAAAAATGCACAAACCCCTTCCTCAGAAAAGGAGGTGAAGTCCCCCCTCCCCCCAGAGCTGACGTCCTGCAGCTTAAACGCTAGGGTGTAAATTCCCAGGACTAAATGCTGTGTTGCAAAGTCAGTATATCTTATGTGACATGGCAAGGGGAGAAGAGAGGAAAGAAACAAAGATACACACACACGTAACCGAGCAGGACCCTATGGGGGCTTCCCAGAACAGACCCTCTCCGTGTCCTCTGCTTGCCTTTTGTCTGTAGAAAAACTTCAGTCAAAGAATAAATTTAATCAGAGAAATGAGAAAATGCAGAAAGGAAACAGTCCAGCAAGACAAACTAATAATAGTTTAGCCATTAAACAAAGTCAAGGACGTTTAGTTCCTCCTCCAGGGCTATAGATCATATTCTGAGCCACATCCTTGAGCTGTTTTGCAGATACTGAAACCCCCACCAGGTGGAAGAAGTTAACTACATGCTGACCACCAGCACGTAGACCCCAGACCGGTTGGAACCAGAAGGTTGATAACGTTGACTCCTGATTACCTCACCACCAACCAATCAGAAGAATGTCCACCAGCTGATCACACACCCCGCAACCCACCTCCCTCACCCTGTCTTTAAAAACCTTTCCATGAAAGCCTTTGGGGAGTTCGGGCCTTTTAAACACTGGCTGCCTGGACCCTTGCTTGGCACCTGCAATAAATGCTGCACTTTCCTTCACTATGACCCGGTGTCAATAGATTGGCTTTACTGCGCATGGATGAGCAGACCCAAGTTTGGTTCCGTAATACTTACAGCAAAAGAAGGAAATAAGTACGACAATTACAGTCTTCATTTCTGTAACTGGTCTCGAGGTTGTAACTCACATATATAACTATCCTCTCCCACCACCCCCTGCATATCCCTGTCCCTTCAGTAAGCACCTCAGCTGGTTGTGGTTCTGTACCTGGTAGTCAACCCAAACCTTCGTCCCTAAAGGGTCTGGGTCATCAGTGGTCCTGCCGGGATTGGGCTGTCGTCATGTTCCCTTGGCCTCAATCCCAGGGCACGGTAACAGTAAGAGATGCCCTAAGGGATCTCCTGCGTCCCGCGTGCCCTTTCTTACCTCCAGTGTGGAGGGAGCAGGAGCCCGGTTTCCCCCTGGTGGTCAGGATCAGTCACGCCGGCCAGCATGGTAAGTCCCTTCTTTGCCTGCTGAGACATGAGGAGCTCAAAGTGGTCGGTGAGTCTTAACTTCCAGTTCAGAGGAATCATTGCTGCGTTTCCTGGTCGAGGCATCCCTCCCTCTGGAACTAAGACCTCTAAGAGCACAAAGTCTCAGGAACAGGAAGTAACAGTTCTCCTGGTGGGTCACTAGGGTAATAGTCAGGGGTGCCACTGCCTTTTCCACCCATCGATTCCTGGACCCAGGAGTCTCGGCTGGGAAACAGCGCCATATAGTGGACACGGATTCAGAGCATATACAACCTCCTGGAGAACCCTGCCCCCGCCCCGCAGGGTATTGCCACCTCGCTAGTGCCATAACTGAGTCTTCAAACGGCTGTTCCAACATTCTTTCAAGCCAGCTGCTTCAGGATGGTGGGGACATGGTGAGACCAGCGAATTCCACAACCAGGGGCCCCTGCCACTCTCCCTTTGCTGTGAAGAGGGTTCCCTGATCAGAAGCAGTGCCGTGTGGAATGCCAGGAGGGTGGATAAGGCATTCTGTAAGTCCACGGATGGTAGTTTTGGCACAAGTATTGCATGCAAAGAAGGCAAATCCATATCCAGAGTAAGTGACTATTCCAGTAAGAACAAAACACTGCCCCTTCCATGATGGAAGCAGTCCTGTCCTGTCACTGAACCAAACTTGGGTCCCCTTGCCTGTGCACAGTAAAGCCAATCTACTGACACCAGGTTGTGGTGAAGGAAAGTGCAGAAAGTGCAGCATTTATTGCAGGCGTCAAGCAAGAAGTCCAGGGAGCTAGAGCTTAAAAGACCCAAACTCCCCAGAAACTTTCAGGGGAAGGATTTTCAAAGGTTTTTAAAGACAGGGTGAGGGAGGGGAGGTTGTGGGGTGTGTGATCAGCTCGTGGACACTCTTCTGATTGGTTGGTGGTGAGGTAACAAGGAGTCAACATCACCAGCCTCCTGGTTCCAGCTGGTCTGGGGTCTACGTGCTGGTGGTCAGCATAGAGTTAACTTCTTCCACCTGGTGGGGGTTTCAGTATCTGCAAAACAGCTCAAGGACATGGCTCAGAATATGATCTATAGACCTTGAGGAGGAACTAAAGGTCCTGGACTTTGTTTAATGGCTAAAGTAGTATTATTTTTTCTTATCTGACTGTTTTCCTTTCTTACTGCATTTTCTCACTTCTCTGATTAAATCTAGTCTTTGGAACTCGGGGAAGGTCTAGGAGGCTAAAGTTTCTCTACAGAGAAGAGGCAGGTGAAGGACACGGTGGGGGGGTCTCTTCTGGGAAGGCCCCATAAGGTCCTGCTCGGTTACACTCTGGTGTAATTAACCAGCCACCGGGTAGCTGGCTGGTTACCCCGGGGGATGGTCCCATATCGGGGGTTCAGTGTTGGTCTCTGCTGCTGGCAGACGGGATACTCAGCCTTGGTGAGTGGAGCCCATGTTGCTGGGCCCATGCGTCACCTCCATCCCTGCCACCATGGCCACTTTGCTGATAAGCCCACTGGGTGATGACAGAGTGGCTGGGAAAGAGGCTGACCAGGACCCACAGGACGGTTCTCCTGTCCACTCTATTATTAAAATCTTCTGCTGAGGTCACTCTTTGGTGAGCATTCACATGGGACACGAATATTTTCAGGGTTCTTGCCAATCCACACACCTCTTCCCCAAATTTCCTTGTCACCAATTTTCTAATCATGTTACTTCTAAGTCCCTGACCACCCAGCCAAACCACTGGCCACAGCCCATGGATCTGGTTATGATCACTCATCTGGCCATTTCTCCTTCCAGTCAAAGTGCAGGACCAGGTGCGCTGCCCAAAGCTCTGCCCACTGGATCACCCTTCACTGTGTCCTTGAGGGATGTCCCACCACTGGTGGGTGGAGCCTGCATATCAATCAGGACCACCTATAACTAGACCTAGTCACCTCTTCCTCTGTCAGTGGATCCTAGGAAACACCCCTGAGGCCATAAGTTAAGGCTGGGAGAGAGAAGGCAGTGTAGCAGGGGTGGGGGCCGTGGGCATTTGGGCCACTTCTGCAGGTAACCTACTTGTGCCTTCAGGGCCTGCTCAGGCAGGCTCACCTATACGCCACTTGCATTGGATGGTGGAGTGTTTTTTTCTCTACATGCCCAGCTTTATAGCTCAGTGGGTCAGATAAAGATAACACCCAGTTCATGATGGGCAGGTCACGTGGTAACTCGGTGACCCATGGTTAAGTGTTCAGTTTCTGCTAAGGCTCGTAGCAGGCCCGGAGCTGGTTCTCAAGAAGACAGTAGTTATCCGAGGTGGATGGCAGGGTCTTGCTCCAAAATCCTAAGGGCTTGCCCTGTGCTTCCCCTCTAGGGACTGCCAAAGACTCAAAGAGCATCCCTCTCTGCCCTGACACTTCAGGTGCCACTGGAGCTGCTGGATCATGTGGCCCCAGGGCAGCACAACCTGGACCCAGTGCAGAGCCTTCTCCTGTGTGGGCCCCGCCCCAAACGAGCAGTTGTCCAGGTCAGTCCGTCAATGGGCCGGAGTAACACACCCAAATGAGGACTACGTTGTCTCCAGAATCCAAAAAGTCCCATTGGTATTGGCCCCATTTCTTGGTTGCCGGAGGAGCCAGATGCAACAATCTATCCTTCACCTTAGAAGGGATATCTTGCCGCTTTACTGGACCCCCTAGAAATTTCACTGAGATAGAAGGCCCCTGAATTTTTGTTGAATTTATTTCCTACCCCTCTGACATGCAAATGTCATACCAATAAGTCTGGAGTAGTTGCGGCTTCTTGCTCAGTAGGTCCAATCGGTATAATGTCATCAATAAAGTGGACCAGTGTGGTGTCTTGTGGAAGGGAAAGGTGACCAAGATCGCTGTGAATTCAACTGTGACCCAGGGCTGGAGATCTGACTTACGCCTGGGGTAGGACAGTGAAGTATACTGCTGGCCTTGCCAGGTAAAAGGAAACTGATTCTGCTGGGCTTCATGGACAGGGATGGAGAAAAAGGCATCTGTCAAATCAAAAGTTGCATGCTGGGTACCAGGGGATGTGTGAATTTGCTCAAGCAATGAAACCACATCTGGTACAGCAGCTACAGTTGGAGTCACCACTTCATTAAGCTTATGAGAATCCACTGTCACTCTCCAAGACCCACCTGTCTTCTGCACAGGCCAAATAGAATGGGGATGTGGTGGGATCACCGCCCCTTCACCCTTCAAGTCCTAGATGGAGGCACTAATCTCTGCAATCCAATCAGAAACGCTGGTTGTTTTACCATCTTCCTTGGTAGAGGCAGTTCTAGGGGCTTCCACTTGGCCTTTCCCACCGTTAATCGCCCTCACTCCGTGGGTCAGGGAACCGATGTGTGGATTCTGCCAGCTGCCGAGGATTTCTATTCCAGTTATGCCTTCTAGTGGGACTGCTGTGGGTGGACCTGAGCTGGAGCTGCCCTGACCCCCTGACCTCCAGGGGCCCCTATCTGTCTGGGGGACCACGGGGAAGTTTGGGGTCTCCTGGAATCGGTATCAGTTCAGAGCCAGTGTCCCGGAGTCCCTGGAAAGCCTCATTATTTCCCCTTCCCCAGAGCACAGTCGCCCTGTGTCTGCAGGTCCTCTGGGCAAGGCTGGGCGAAAGACTGACAGCATCCGTTTCCAAGGGTGTCCTGGGTCCTTCCTCAAGGGGACCCCGCCTCCCCTTCCTGGGTCCTTCCTCAAGGGGACCCCGCCTCCCCTTCCTGCAAGCGTTCTGGGGCTGAAAACTGGCTCACGTCTGGGGATTGACTGAGTGGCCACGACCCTCTGTTTTTACAATTCGGGATAGATGTTTGTTCACTGGACCTAGGACTTCTTCCTTATCCAGATGCGGTGAGAATCCAGCAGGCTTCCTGCCCAGTTCACGTCTAGGAAAACCGGGGTCAACCAGCCAAGGCCACGGGTCAGCACGAGTCTGACTATTCTGACCTCTGCCTCTGCTCTGCCGTCCGTGCCGGTCACCACGCCCACCTCGCCTTTGGCAGTGAGTGCCCCCACTTGGCCCCTGCACCCTGGGATCCAGGGACCCCACTCACTTAGGTTTCCTAGTTGGGTGACTGCAGGTCCCACTGTGAGGTCTGGACAGCGGAGAACGGAGCCGTCTGAGGATGCGGTCTGAGGGGATGCTGGGGCTCTGCATGGACGTGCTCCCCGCAGTCGTGGTGAGAGGGTCTTCTGGACCCTCCCGGGAGGGTGGGCAGATCTTACACGACAAATCCACTCCGACATCCTATATCCCTGAGCCTTTGACCAAGGGAGGTAGGCCATCTCCAGTTCACCCGTTATGGGCCATCTTTTGGTCCCTGTTTCAGCCAAGCAGCTAAACCAACTGTGAGAGCCCTCCCTCACCCACAGAGCTGCAACATGAGATCCAGAATCCGTGCTCAGAGGGTTCATGTCAATAAATTCGGTCCGGCAAACTTCATCTTCCTTCCTCCTGTATCCCATACCTTCAGTTTCCATCTCACACATTCCCTCGGCTTCTGTCTGTATAAATTAGGAAACTCAACTCGTTCTTCTGGAACGCAGCACACCTCGTCATGAGTCACGCTTTGTACATCACCTCTGAGGACCTGCCGGGACTTGAGTCTAGTTATGGGTCTAGGAGTAAAGGGATGGTGAGGGTGGGTCCTGACGAGATGCAACAGCGTCTCCCATGGCAACCGCCTCTGGGGGGCTGTTAGCATCTCCCCAGGCAACGCACGGTTAACCCCTCCAAATGGAGGTGGGAAGGCTCCCTACCCGTTAGGAGTGGGGAGACCTCTTCCACTGGCAAAGGGAGCTCATCAGAATTTAAGGGCTCAGTATCCCCCGCTCCTTCAGGGTCTTCCCACACACCCTCACCCCAACACACAGTCTTTCAGTCTTTCTGCTTTAACCGTAGACACCCTGCGAGACTGGGAGTTCAATTTACATTGTGAGTCAGGATGAGATTCTGCATTTGGTTGTCAGTAATCTCAACCTTGCAGTGGTAGGAGATAAGGCTTTCCTTGGGCCACACACAGAAGTGCTCTTAGGTTATTTATGGGGCACTTGAGCTGGGAGTTCAAAACCCTGAACTCACCCTTTTCTTAAACCACTTTGTCCAGCAAAAACCAGGAGCCACCAGCCAATGTCATCATATTCTTCAGTTTTCCAAGGATGTTCAGAAGTATCCTATCCAGAGTAATGCAGCTCCCGGCTTCGTATGAGCGCATTACGGAGAGGGTGCAGGTACTTCGGGCGTCTCTCTCGCCAGACCCCGCCGTGGGCTGTCAGTGCTTCCTCTCTGGCCGGAAATAGAGTCATTGGCGTCTTTAAATCCCATCAAATTAGAAAGCTGATTCCGGAAACCCGGAACCAATTCAGAAAATTCAGTCTTAACATTCTTTACCCTCTGGAACCATGCTCAGTACCAAAATCTGTGTTAGTTGGGGTTCTCCGGAGTAAGAGAACCACTAAGAGATAGAGATTTGTCTTTGTAACTTGGCTCATGCAATTATGGGGGCTGAGAAGTCCCACCATCTGCCGTCTGCAAGAGGGCCACCCAGGAAAGCTGGTGGTGCGATTCAGTCCAAGTCCAAAGGCCTTGGACCGCCAAGGACAGAAGGTCAATGTCCAGCTCGAGCAACCAGGCAGGAAGCAGGGAATTCCTACTTCCTCCACCTTGTGTTCTGTCGGGCCTCGCTGGACTCACCATCCACACGGGGAGGCCACCTGCTCTACTGCGTCCATGATTCAATGCTAATCTCACCTGGAAACCTCCTCCCAGACACCCCAGAATCGTGTTTAACCTGGGCACCCGGTGGTCAGTCACGTCGACTCAAAATTAACTATGCCAGCTGAGAGAACAGATTCAAAGCCTGCTCTGGAGAGAAGAGCACGGGGTCCCCACGTGGAAGGGGTGTTGCTAGGCCCTTCCCACCTCCAGGGCTGTGAAGTCCCCATGGGAACACATGTTGGAAGAGCCCCAGGCCTCCCGGGAGGAATAGAATGTGAACCTTAAATGTAACTGAATTATCTAATAGCCATGTTAAAAAAAAAAAACTAAAGAGGAACAAAAGAAATGCATTTTCATGATATATCCAAATTAATAGCATTTCAACTTGTAATTGATATAGAAATCATTAAGGAGATAGTTCACAATTTCTTTTCATACTAAGTTTTTGAAATCAGACGTGTATTTTTTTATCCTTAACAGTGCATCTCAATTAGGACTGACCACATTTCAAATGCTGAAAAGCCACGTGTGGCTCATGATTACCACGTTGGGCCACACAGATCTGGACAGAGGGATCGTCACGCCTCATTGTAATACTACATTTTCTAGTCTGTATTTGGTGCCTTGACATCTTGGGGCTGCGGGGACCCTGAAGAGACTGCCCTTTCCAGGACTGGCCAATTCCTAGAGATAAAGGCCAGGCTGCAGTGCTCCTTTCATATGCAAACCACCCCATGCAGAGCTCACCCCCACCACCTCCTCCGCTGGCCTCTCAGGCTCAGAACTGCCATCCCCTGCCCTCGTCATCCCAGACCAGGTGCCAGAAAGCCAGGGACAGACCCTGTGCCCCAGAGCCCCTTGAAATGATTAAAACCAGCCAATGCTAAGCTTGCCCACCCAGCCTTGCCTGTTCCTTCCCACAGAAACCACGATAAAAGTTCCTGCCCACGTTTCCCCCCTTCCCCATTCTCCTTCTGCCTCCTGACCCAGCGCAGTGCATCCCATCACCTGCCCCCTCCTCTCGGAAACTGTAACTGTCTTTTCAATGACATTCGTCTTCTGCTCTGCTGGTCTTGCAGTACCTGAATAATAACAAAACCTACATTTTAAAACACCCGTTGCCTCACATGACAGACAAGCAAACTGAGGCCTCTTGCCAAAGGCAGGCCAGCCAGTGGGAGGAGAGACTCAGCCGTCCCATTGCTGAGTCCCTTTGATTTGGCCTCCTAAACACCCCTCCACCCCCCTGAAGCTGAGAGGGCTCCTGTGGGTGTGACCCTGAGGACCGGTCAAGCCCACTTGGAAAGCAGCCACCCAGCCCACCGGTAGGGGAGAGGCCTCCCCTCCACCAAGTCCACCTCGTGCTTCCATGAACAGAAAACCAGGTGGATATTAGACCAAGAGGAAAGTGCAATGCAGTCATAAGACAAATCCTTCAGGCCACACTTTCTAACCACAGTGCAGTAAAGCTAGAAAGAAAACATCCCAAGTATAGTCACTAGCAGGGCAAAACAAAAAGAGAAGGCCTCTAAATAAATCTCAGCATAAAGAAGAAATCTAAACAGCAAGCATAGGGACTTCCGTGGTGGTCCAGTGGATGAGACTCCGAGCTCCCAATACAGTGGGCCCAGGTTCGATCCCTGGTCAGGGAACTAGATCCCGCATGCATGCTGCAACTAAGAGTCTGCATGCTGCAACTAAGAAGTCTGTGTGCCACAGCTAAAGATCCCACATGCCGCAATGAAGATCCTACATGCTGCAACTAAGACCCAGCACAGCCAAAATTAACAAATAAATAATAAAAATTTTTAAAAACCCAGCAAGCATAGGCTTTTTGAAAATACTCACGAGAACAATTTCTAATAACAATCTAAGCTTTCTAAGAACAATCATATAGCTTTTGGTGGATTTCCTAGAAAACCAGAGAGATTGGGTGAGACTGGACAAAGCATTCAACTCAGGAACATCAGGAAAAGAAAAATCCAAAACAAATAAAAGAAGGAACAAGGCTAATTAATGGTGATAAGGGAAGAAATTAACAAGACAGAAAATAATCAATAACTTAGTCAATAAAATGAAAAACTGATTTTTTAAAAGACCAACAAAGTAGGCAAATCTAATTAAAATAAATAGAAGATACATTTCTTAAAATAACAGAAATATGAAAGGTGACATAAGCACACATATGAAAAAGATTAAAAATTAAAGACTTCCATTTCTGACCAAAATGGAGTAAGACGAACTCACTTTACCCTCCCCCTCCCCCTAAACAATAAAAAAGGGCCAAATTCAAGGCGCTGGACAGCAGGCAACAGATAACAGTGGCCCTCGAGAGATGAGACACATGTTGGGGGAGGGGCTGCAGCTGCCCTGCTGCTGCCCTGGCAGGGCATCCAGGCTGAGATGCAGAAGAGGTACCAGGCAGAGCCCAGTGGAGTTTTGGTTGAGGAGACAGAGCACAGAGCCCTAGAAGGCTGAAGCAGCTGGAGGGCTCATGCCAGAGACCCAGAGAGGAGAGGGTTCCCCAGAGGTCTGCAGAAAGCCCCCTCGAGCCAGCAGAGAACTGCCCAGAGCACACAGGTGAGGAAACTACCAGAGGTGGGGCACGAATTGCCCTAAAAGAGTAGAGAGTGGTGCCCACTCTCCCTCAGGTTGGAATAAGGCTTCTCTGTCAGCCAGGGTGGGAAACCTCGTAACTCATGGGGCATGCAGTAGAGTTCACAGTAGTCTCTTGCCTTACCAGTGGGGACAATTTTCCCTAAACTGAGCACAGCCCCAGTCCTGGCTGACCCGGAAGACTCAAAGTGTTTCCAAGTACCTCAACTCTGTCCCAGTACAAAGCTAAAAAATAGGAAAACAAAAATACCTAGCAAAGAAAAAGATAAAAGTTACAATGTCTAATATCTGATCACAAATGCCAAGCATGAAAAAGATCAGGAAAATATGACACATAATGAAGAGATAGATAAATAAATAAATACCCAGAACTGATAAAGATATTAACAAGGGCAAGGAAATGAACAGACCAGGATATTAAAACAGTAATTATGACTGTATTTCATAAGCTGAAAAGTTGAGATATGAAAAAAGACCCAAATTGAACTTCTACAGTGTCTGAGATGAAAAATGCACTGCACTGGATTAACAGAAAATTACATATTACAAAAGAAAAAAATAATGAACTTGAAGACATAGAAATATATGATACCTAAAATTAAGCATAAAGAGAAAAGAGATTTGTTTAAGACTATAAAGTGCACCAAAGAGCATTGGACAACTCCAAGTGGTCTAATACACAAGTAACTGAAGTCCCTGAATAAAAGGAGATAAAGGAGGAGACAGAAAGATGGCTAAAGCTTTTCCAAATTTCATGAAAATTACAAACCCACAAATCCAAGAAGCCCAACAAACCCTAAGAACAAGGAACATGAAGAAAACAACACTAAGACACAACTTAATCAATGGTTCAAAATTATAGTAAAGAAAAAATAAATTTTAAGCAGCCAGAGGAAAAAGACACATTACATATGTACAGAGGAATAAGGTATGTACAAAGGTATTAAAATAAGGACAATACAGATTTCTCATCAGTAGCAATGCAAGGAGAAGACAGTGAAGCATAACTTTTAACGTACTGAGAGAAAAAAGTCTGTCAACCTAGGATTCTATACCCAGTGAAAGTATCTTGCAAAAGCTAAGAGATATAAAGATTTTTTTCAGGCATTCAGAATCTGAAAGAATTCATCACCAGCAGACCTGCACTACAAAAATATTAAAGAAGGTCTTTCAGGAAGAAGGAAAATTATATGAGATGGAATTGTAGATGTACACAAAAGAATGAAGAGGATGAGAAATGGTAACTGTATGAGTAAATATATTTAAATTGTTGTTGTTGCTTAAATATTTTAAAAAGATAAGTCATTGTTTAAACAAAATAATAACAACTTAGTGTGGGGTTGTGAGCATATGTAGAAGTAAATTGCATGACAACAATAGTACAAAGGCCAGGAGGGAGGAATGAAAGTAACTTTTGTAAAGTTCTTATACTACATGTGAAGTTGTATAATATCACTTGAAGGCAGACTATAAATTTAAGATGTAAACTACAAACCCCAAAGCAACCACCAAAATAAGAAAACTAAGGGTTATAGTTAATAAGCCAATTAGGGAACTAATGGGGTCATTAAAAATTACAATATTCAATTAACTTTTTAAATCCAGAAAAAAATAATAAAAAGGAGCAAAGAGAAGATGGGTAAATAGGAAACAAAGA
Organism: Balaenoptera physalus; assembly: GCF_965194825.1. Classification (NCBI taxonomy): domain Eukaryota; kingdom Metazoa; phylum Chordata; class Mammalia; order Artiodactyla; family Balaenopteridae; genus Balaenoptera; species Balaenoptera physalus. The sequence goes on along the minus strand of NC_138889.1, from coordinate 112,572,696 downwards.
GTAAGATGACAGACCTAACCAAATCAATAATCACATTAAATGTAAATGGTCTAAATACACCAATTAAAAGTCAGATACTGTCATATTGGAAAAAAAACAAGATCTAACTCTTGGCTGCCTTTTAGAAACACACATCAAATATAAAGACACAAATATGTTAAAAGTAAGACAATACTCTGACAGGCAGTGGCTAAGGAAGCCCTGATTATCCTGGTAATCACATCCAAGGCTGAGTCTAAGGTGAGATGAGTGAGGCACTTGCCTCAGTCAGTAAATTTAAGAATGCACCCCCCCAAAAAAACTCATCAATCAAAACAAATAATATCTTAATGCAGTATTTTTTAAATACAAATTTATATAAAAATATTCCATGAAAACCAAAATATAAGTTTTAAATACAGGATTAATAATGGTACCATGCCATGCCAAGCCCTACTGGGGTCTGAGGCAAAGGGAAAAAATTAGCCCTGTGGGAATCCTTGACCCAGAGGCACCCAGCTAAATCACCAGTTTTCTGGCCCACAGAAAACTGTAAGATAAAATATTTTTTATTGTTTTAAGCCAATAAGTTTGGGGGTATTTGTTATACAACAATAAATAATTAGTACAGATTTCAAAAGCTATTCTGTGTCAAAACTAATCAAAAGAAACCTGGAGTCACATACATTAAGAAAAAAGAAAGATCTCAAAAAAAAAAAAAAAAACTAACATTACACCTCAAGGAACTAGAAGAAGAAAAACTAAGCCCCAAGTTAGCAAAAGGAATGGGATAGTAAAGATTAGAGCAGAAATAAATGAAATAGGGAATAGGAAAACAGTAGAAAAGATTAACAAAACTAAGCATTTATTCTTTGAAAACATAAAGAAATTGACAAAAATTTAGCTAGATTAACAAAGAAAAAAAGAGACAGAATTCAAATAAATAAAATTATAAACAAAAGAGGAGACACTACAGCTAATACCACAGAAATACAAAGGATCATAAGAGACTACTATGAACAGTTATTCACCAACAAATTGGACAACCTAGAAGAAATGGATATATTCCTAAAAACATTCAACTTACTGAGACTAAATCATGAAGAAATGGAAAATCTTAACAGACAAGTGAGTAAAGAGATTGAATCAAAAACCTCTCAACAGAGGACCAGATGGTTTCACTGATGGATTCTACTAAACTTTTAAAGAAAAATTAATGCCAATACGTCTCAAATTCTTCCAAAATTGAAGAGGAGGGAATACTCCCAAACTCATTTTACAAGATCAACATTACTCTGACACCGAAACCAGATAAGAACACTACAAGAAAAGAAAACTACAGACCAATATCTCTGATGAATATACAGACAAAAATTCTCAGCAAAATACTAGCAAACCAAATTCAACAGCACATTAAAAAAGATCATACGCTATGATCAAGTGGGATTCATCCCTGGAATGCAAGGATGGCTCAACATACACAAATCGATCAATGTGATACATCATATTAATAGAATGAAAGATAAAAATCATATGCTCATCTCAATAGATGCAGAAAAAGCACTTGACAAAATGCAACATCTTTCCATGATAAGAACTCTTAACTAAGTGGGTATAGAAGGAACAAACCTCAACATAATAGAGACCATATATGACAAGCCCATGGCTAACATATTCAGTGGTGAAAAGCTGAGAGCTTTTCCTCTAAGATCAGGAAAAAGACAAGTGTGCTCACTGTTGCCACTCCTATTCAACAAAGCACTGAAAGTCCTAGCCAGAGCAATCGGGCAAGAAAAAGAAATAAAGGACATACAAATCAGAAAGGAAGAAGTAAAATTGCCTCTTTTTGAAGATGACATGATCTTATATATAGAAAACCCCAAAGATTCCACAAAAAAAAAAAGAAAAAACCTGTTACTACTAATCAACACATTCAGTAAAATTGCAGGATACAAAATCAACATACAAAAATCAGTATGTTTCTACACACAAATAACAAGCTATCTGAAAAAGAAATGAAGCGAACAATCCCATTTACAGTAGCATCAAAAACAAGAAAATACTTAGGAATAAGTTTAACCAAAGACCTGTACAGTGAAAACTATAAGACATTAATGAAAAAAATTGAAGAAGATGCAAATAAATGGAAAGCTATCCCATGTTCATGTATAGGAAAAATTAATATTGTGAAAATGTCTATACTACCCAAAGCCATCTATAGATTCTATGCAATCCCTATCAAAATTCTGATGGCATTTTTACAGAAATAGAAAAAATCCTAAAATTCTTAGGGAACCACAAAAGATCCTGAATAGCCAAAGCAATCTTGAGAATGGAGGCATCACACTTCCTGGTTTCAAACTATACTACAAAGCTATAGTAATTAAAACAGTATGGTATTAGCATAAAAATGGGCACAATGACTAATGGAACAGAATCAAGAACCCCAAATAAACTCATGTGTATATGTAATATTTAACAAAGGAGCCAAGAATGCTCAGTGGAGAAAAGATAATCTCTTCAATAAATGGTGCTGAGAAAACTGGACAGCCACATGCAAAAGAATGAAACTGGAACCCTACTTAATATCATTCACAAAAATTAACTCAAAACGGATTAAAGGCTTATATGTAAGATTTGAAACCATAAAACTCCTAGAAGACAAAGATGGTAAGCTCCTTAACACTGGTCTTCAAAATGATTCTTTGCGAATGACACCAAAGTCATAAGCAACAAAAGGAAAAGTAAACAAGTGAGACCACATCAAACTAAAAGGCTTCTGCATAGCAAAAGAAACAATCAACAAAATGAAAATACAACTTACAGAATGGGAGAAAATATTTGCAAACCATATATCTGGTAAGGGGTTAACATACAAAAGATATAAAGAACTCATAAAACTCAATAGCAGAAAAACCCCAAACAATCCAATTAAAAAATGGGCCAAGGGCCTGCATAGACATCTTTCCAAGGAAGACATACTGATGGTCAGCAGATGTTGAAAAGATGCCCGACATCGCTAATCATCAGGGAAATGCAAATCAAAACGATAATGAGATATGACCTCACACCTGTTAGAATGGCTATCATCAAAAAGACAAGAGATAGCAAATTCTGGTGAGTATGTGGGAAAAAGGGAGCCCTTGTTCATTGTTGGTGGGATTGTAAATTGGTACAGCCACTGTGGAAAACAGTATGGAGGTTCCTCAAGAAATTAAAAATAGATTTACTATATGATCCAGCAATCCCATTTCTGGGTATATATCTGAAGGAAATAAAATCACTCTCTTGAAGAGATATCTGTACACCCATGTTCACTGCAGCATTATTTACAATAACCAAGACATGGGAACAGCCTAAGTGTCTAACAGTGAATGAATGGATAAAGAAGATGTGGTATACTACTAGAATTAATGGAATATTATTCAGCCATGAGAAAGAAGGAAATCCTGCCATTTGCATTGTAGATGGAACTTGAGGGCATTATATTAAGTGAAATAAGTCAGGCAGAGAAAGTGTAATACTGTATAATATTATTTATAAGAGGAATCTAAAGGAAACAAACTCATAAAAACAGAGTTGAATGGCTGTTGTCAGGGGCTGGGGGTTGGGGAAAATGGAAAGATGTTGGTTAGAGGAAATAGAATAAGTTCTGGGGAGCTGATGTACAGCATGATGACTGAACTTAACAAGACTGTACTATACACTTGAAAGCTGTTAAGAGAGTAGGTCTTAAAAGTTCTCACCACAAAAACGGTAAATATGTGAGTTGATGGATGAATTAACTAACCTGATCATGGTAATCATTTTGCAGCATATAAGGATATCAAATCATCATGTGCACCTATACTTACCCAATGTTATAGGTCAATTATATCTCAATAAAGCTGGGGATAAAAGAAGAAAGAAAGCTGGAGTAGCCATTTTAATATCAGAAAAAGTATATTTCAGAGTAAAGAATATTACCAGGGATAAAGAAGTTCATTTCACAATAACTAAGGGGTCAGTTAAGAAGATAAGAGTCCTAAATGTTAATGCATAAGCAAAACCTGATTGATCCACAGGAGAAACAGGTAAATCTGCTATTATAGTTGGAGACTTACATAGTTGGAGACTTCAATACTCCTTCCTTCGTACCTGGTAGAACATATAGACAGAAAATCCAAAAAATATAGAAAAGGTAAATAACACTATCAACCAACTTGACCTAATTGACATTGATAGAAAATTCCACCCAATAACAGAAAAATATACGTTCTATTAAAATGCACATGAGGGCTTCCCTGGTGGCACAGTGGTTGAGAATATGCCTGCCAATGCAGGGGACACGGGTTCGAGCCCTGGTCTGGGAAGGTCCCACATGCCGTGGAGCAACTGGGCCCATGAGCCACAGCTACTGAGCCTGCGCGTCTGGAGCTTGTGCTCTGCAGCAAGAGAGGCCGCGATAGTGAGAGGCCCGCGCACAGCAATGAAGAGTGGCCCCCGCTTGCCACAACTAGAGAAAGCCCTCGCACAGAAACGAAGACCCAACACAGCTAAAAATAAATAAATAAATATATTAAAAAAATAAAAATAAAAAATAAAAAAAAATAAAATAAAATGCACATGAAATAGTTACCAAATTAAACTATCTTATGGGCCATAAAACAAGTCTTGAAAAACGTAAAAGGATTCAAGTTATACAAAGTATACTTGCTAGCCATAATAGAATTAAATTGGACTAATAATTAGACTAATAATATATCTTATTATATCTGGAAAATCTCCAAACACTTGGAAGTAAAAAATAGATCTAAATAGTCCATGATTCAAAAATAAATCAAAAGAAAAATTAGACACTACTTTGAACTGAATAAAAATATAAACATAATACTTCAAAATTTGTGGAATGCAGTACTTAGAGGAAAATTTTAAATGCCAACATGTATTAAAGTTGAATAAAGGCCTCAAATCCCTGACTTCAGCTTCCTTAAGTAATTAGAAAAAGAGGAGCAAAGTTAACCCAATATATGTAATAGAACCGTCCTGAATTCCTCCACCTGATATTCCATTTCACAGCATCATGACTGATGATTTATGTAGGCGCAAACCACCAAATGATTCTAAAGCAACGAGTAAGTTTGAGGAGCAACAGGATATTTACACAGTTTCAAAGTTCCTTCCCACAAAATATAAATTACAGAGGGCAAAATATTAACTTTACCCTGTAACGGCAAACCTGCCACTTACGACGTCCAGCAAGTGTTCAAAGTTAATATCTCCAGGTTGTTCTCTCTTGGCCATGATGGAGTAACCAGGACCACATTTACCTACTGTCAGCGCCCAGAGAACAGGACACGACATGTGGCACAGTGGCGTTCAAACACAGACAACGGGGAGTGAAGCATCCGTGAAAGAAGAGAAACAACCCAGGGGAACCCCGTGACTCTCCAGCTGAGCCCAAGGTCTCATGAACTTGGGGGAGCGGAGATCAGAGTTCAGGGAGGCTGAGGCAAGTAGAATTTGCAGGCAGATCCGTGCAGGGAGGGAAGGAGAGAGACACATCGCATACACACACACACACACACACACACACACACACACACACACACACACACACACACACACTGGATCACCACGGCCTTTAGTGTTCCCGGAAGTTTATCACCCTTGCTGATCTTTCCTCAGATCCGTCCCTCCCTCCAGGCTCTAGGGGTTGATTCTGCGTGTCCCCATCTAGCGGCCAATTCTGACGTTGCGATGGTCACTCCAACCTCTCTCTGGAAAGGAGAGTGGATGGGGCGGGCAGGACCGGTGAGTCCAGCTGACGGATGTTGCAGTCAGATGAGCAAGGTCGTAGGCCGACGGCCGTGAAGGAGAGAAGCACAGTCGTATGAAATATTCTGGACGTTCTGCAAAGAAGCCAGACACAAAAGGACACGTCCTGTACGATTCATCAAATATGTCGGATGTCATATGAGAGGACCATATCCTATCTGATTCCACTCCCAGGAAGTCCCTGAAAGAGTCACATCCATAGACGGAAGGTGGGATGGTGGGGGCCTGGGGCTGGGGGAGGGGAGAGGCGTGAGTGTTTCATGGGGACAGAGCTTCAGTTTGGGAAGATGAGAAAGTTCTGGAGGCGGATGGTGGTGATGGTTGCACAACAATGTGAGTGCACTTAATGCCGCTGAACTGTGCACTTAGGGTTATGGTGGTAAATTTTATGTTACGTGTATGGCACCACAATCTTAAAAAGGAAGAAGGCCTGGCACGTGGCGCTCATGGACGGGGGGAGGGGGAGTCACAGCTGATTCAGGGTTTCTGCCTGGGGTGGGGCAGAAGGCTGGCCACAGGGGTGGGGGGAAGACTCAGGGGAAGGTGCGGCTCCCTCTTGGACACGCGGAGTCTGGGATATCTGAGAAGTATCCACACAGAAACGGGAGGCGGGCCATTGAAATGCCAGCGTGGGACACAAAGGGGGGGGCGTGGCTGGAGAGTCCCCTGCATTCAGTGACATTTAATCCCCAGGAGCTGATGACACCACCCAGGGAGCCAGCGGGAGAAGAGAAAGGGATCCAGCCGCAAGGAACCCCAAGATTTCAGCCAGCGGGAGAGTGGAGGGGTCGCAGGAGACTGAGAAGGGGCACTGACTTCAGTGCGAGAGAGGAGTGTCAGCGATGCTGAGAGACAAGGACTCCCGGGGTCCGCAGCGCCACGGGCTGGGCTGCCCTAAGAGGACCCCAGGGAGGACGGAACCGGGTCTCTGGGTTTGGGAGCTCACAGGTCACTGGGGGGGCAGCAGCACGACGGCGGGCTCCCAACTGCATCCTCGCGCCAACAGGACCCCGGGACTGACCTGGAATCTGGGTGTGACCCCCTACGATCGTGGTGTGCTTAATCAGAGCCCGAGCAGCCCTTGCCTCTGCCACGAGGGGGCTGGGCAGCCTGGCCTGGAGCTGAGGGAGGGGCCCAACCGGGCCAGAGAGCATGGTGGCTCCCTGAGCAAATCTCTGAGCATATGGAGAAAATGGTCACACATCCCCTTTCACCTTCCACAGCTCGCATGGGTCACATGACCCAGACCAACCTGGAACCCAGCAGGGAGGGTAGTTCTGGGAAATTCACTTCCAGTTCAGCTAAGGTGACACCCTGCCAATCCACCGTGGTGCCCCTCCCCTTGGCATCCCCAGGCAACCCTTCTCTTACAAAAACTCAGTGTTATTGAGATGTAACTCACACACCATGAAATTCACTCTTTTAGTTACCAGTCAATGGCTGTCAGCGTCTTCGCAGGGTCCTGCAACTACCAGCACCATCTACGGCTAGAACTTTGTCACCCCCCCAAAAGGAAACCCTGTCTCCTCAGAAGTCACTCCCCATCCCCCTCCCAGCCCGTGCAGCCAAGACTCCACTTTCTGTTTCTGGATTTGCCTGTTCTGGATTTTTCATACGAATGAAGTCGTACAAAACCCCATGCACCTTTTTGGATTGTTCTTAACTTCCAAATAAAGAAAAAGTAAAATCATGCTTCTAGCTAACGAGGTGTGACTATATCTGCACAACCAAAAGCATGCTCCCCTCGCCCGCAGGGAGAGGAGGTCCCTTTATCCACCCTGGGGTGGTGTCCTCTCCTCTTCCAGCCAAGTCACATTCCCACCCTGACGTCCCAGGATCTACCTGCTGAGGCAGAGTGACGGGCCATCCCCCAAGCTCTGTGGCTGGTCACGTGGCCGCAGCTGGTCCCTACAACCACCTTCCTCCACGCCCCGCTCCCCATCCTCTTTGCCTCCACAGGCACCTTGGCCGACGGTGGCGCCTCGCCTTGTGGGTCATTCAGGCCTCTTTCCTGAGGGGTCTGGGCCAATGGCTGGGCTGCAATGAACCCTCCATTGATTTCCATCACAGGACCAGAATCTCATGCTCCAGGGGACTGCCTGCTTTCCAGACGGGCTCCGCCTCATCCCCACCGTGGGGTAACCACCGGTTCCCACCTGAAGCGACAGGTCACTCCAGCCGTACAGTCACCCCTCTTTTCCTGTTGATCCTCTGGCACGAGGACCCCAAGGTGGCCTGGGTTAATGGACTCCTCATGTGTCCTTGGTGGAAACCCTCCTCCCTCGGGAACTCGAACGTCTAGACCAAGAAAAGCTAGAATTGTGGGGACAGGAGGCAAAGACTGCACTGGGGGCGTTTCATTAGGGTGAGAGAGGTCATTGCCGTTTCTCCCTCGAGAGCCCCAGAACCACAAATCTGAGCTAAGAGGGAAAACGCTGATTCAGAGCGTCCCAGCCTCACACACTGTTGCCACCCAGCAGGTGCCATAGCCACGTCTTCAAAAGGCCATCGCACTGTCCCGTCAGGCCAGCTGCTTCAGGGTGACAGGGCACATGGTGAGGCCTGTGAGTCTGTGAGCCTGGGCCCACTGCCCCCAGCCCTCCACCGGCTGGGAAATGGGCTCCTTTGCTGGAAGAAACATTCCGTGAGACCCATGATGGTGGGTCAGGCGTGGTGTCAGCAGACCCGTGTGGACAGGAAAGGGGATCTATACTCAGAGCATCTCTTCTAGGGAAGCCAAGCGGAACCCCTCCCGAAGTGGAAGCAGCCTGCCTCACCCTCGCCCCCTGGACCATACTTGGCTGTCAGTGTCGGTGTCTCATCCCCAGCTCGCGGACGGCCCTGGGGAGTGGAGTCTGTGTGCTGAGCCCACCCATCACCTCCATCGCCGTGGCCACAACGAGCCCTTTGGGCGGTGATGGAGATGGGGGAGGAGGCTGGTTGGGGTCCACAGAAGGGCCGGCGGTCTGCCTGGTAAGTGAGAGTCTCCCGGGCCGTGGGGGCAGCTCAGCGTTCACACAGGCCCCAAACGCCTCCACACTCCGTGCCCTGTGGGGAGGTCTAACCACACCCCTTGTTCCCAGACCTCCTGCCACCAGTTTTCCAACTGTGCCCCTTCCAAGTCCCTGACCATCTAGCCAAACTGTTAGCAGCTATGATCGGTGTAGACCTGTAACTCCGACCTATCGTTCCAGGCAAAATCAAATGAAGAGGCACTGTTGGAATTCCTGGCCCAGCGGGAGCACTTCCCCTCAGCCCTGTCCTCAGCGGGGTGGGAGCTCCGGGGCCTTCCACCTTCGGGTGACGCCCCTACATGGCTCAGAACCACAGGAAAGGCAGGCCCAGGCTCTTCCTTCCTCGATCACCAGGTCATAGGGAAGATCCCATGAAGCCAGAGGCGACACAACAGGGGGTGGCCACAACAGGCTTTCCAGCCACTTCTTCACATGACCTACTTGTGCCCGCAGGACCTGCTCTGAGCCCATATTGTATGCACCCCTTCTCTGATGGTGTAATACAACTGCGCATGCCCAACTTCATGGTGTAAAACCGTGTAAGCCCAGCTGCATGGTCTGGTCTGGTCTGGTCTGGTCTCCTTGGTGGGTCAGACGACACCCATCCTGATGGACAATTCAGGTCTCATGGTAACTTGGTGGCCCATGGTCACACGTTCAGTCTCCACTGAGGCCCAGAAGCAAGCCAGGATCCGTTTCTCCAAAGGAGACTTGCCCTCAGAGGATGGTGGGGCTTTGCTCCAATCCTGAGGGCGCTGGGCTGCGATCTACCGACAGGAGCTGCTGATGCCTGCAAAGGGCGTCCCCGCCTGCCGCAGAGCCCTCAAGCTCCCTGGATCTGCTAGTTATTCGTGTAAGGCCCTTGGGGTACCTCGGCTGGCACAGCAGCCTGGATCTGCTGCAGAGGCTTCTCTCGCTCTGAGCCACGCTCAACACAGACAGCTTTCCAGGTCGTTCGATTAACGGGCCTCACGTCTGCGCCGCCTCCAGAACCCGAAGAGGTCCACTGGGCATCACGCGTCTTCTTAAGCAGTAGGAAGGGCCGGATGTGGATCTCGGCACGACCCAGACACGCCCCAGACCACAGGACCCCTAGAGTGTCACCAAGGTAGCAGGCGCCCAGTTCTGTGGGATTGGTTTCCCATCTCCGGCACAGTGGTGGTAACACGGTGTCTGAATAATCGCCACTTCCTGCTCACCGGGCCCAACCAGCACGATGTCGTCAAGGCAATGGACCAGCATGATGTCCTGTGGACGGGAAAGCTGGTCAAGAACACCAGAGCTCACACAGTTGACCAGACATAAGACAACTGGGAAGAGAAACCTCCCCACTCGCCCAGGGCTCAGGAGACGCTGCCCAGGGCGGACATGTCTGGGCGGCTGGGACAATGTCAGAATCAGGGCAAAGGGCAGAGAGGAAGCCAGAGACTGAACTCAGGGTCTCCTCCCGGCCCTGAGCCCCACCTGAGGAGGGTGACCCAGCCGGCAGAGCCCCACCCAAAGGGCTGCGGTGTGGTGATGCGCTCACTGGCGGCCCAGGCGCTCCTCCCTGGCTGGGAGGGGCCGTGTCACCGCCCCCGTGAGGCCTGCAGGGTCTCCTCTGATGGAAGAGAAGGGGGGACCTGTCCCTGGCCCCCCTCTGGGCGGCTGTTAGGAAGCAGGGCGGAGGCTGCCACCTCCTAGCCCAGGGGAACTAGCCTCGCTGTAGGAGGGGCCCGCCTGAGCGCCAACACCCGCTCCCGGATCCCCAGAGGTCACTGCCCAGGTGAACTGAGGTGGCCGGCAGAGAGCAGGCTGGAGCAAGGGAGCAAGTGAAGAGTGAACGAAGGGTGGATGGGGGAAGGAGCAGGTGGGCAGGAGAGCAGGGGGCAGGTGGGCAGGTGGGCAGGTGGGCAGGTGGGCAGGGGACAGGTGACATCACTGAGTAAGCGAACATCTTGGAGACAAGCAGTTGATGGAGTGGAGCTCGGGCAAGCATGGGGCCAAGAGTTCACGACCCAGTGAGTAGACGGGCAGAGGCAACACCATACTGCCTGCGCCCTCTGTGCCGTGACACTGGGGTGGCAGCCAAAACCATGGTTTTAAATAAAACTCATCTGAGAACATTTTGGGGTTTACAGAAGAGAGTTGCAAAGATAGTACAGCGAGTTCACCTATACTACCCGACCCACAGTGTCCCCTAATATCAACGTCTGACGTGAGTGTGGGACATTTGTCACAACGATTCAATTAATATGGATCCATTATTATTGACCGAAGCTCATACTTTATTCAGGTTTCTTTAGTCTGTACCTGCTTCGCTTTTTCTGTTCTGGGACCCCATCCAGGATCGCACACACATCTGGTCATCACGTCTCCTTCGCCTCCTCTGGGCTGTGACAGTTTGTTTTTTTTGTTTTTTTGTTTTTTTGGGTTTTTTTAATTAATTTATTTATTATTTATTTTTGGTTGCCTTGGGTCTTTGTTGCTGTGCGTGGGCTTTCTGTAGTTGCAGTGAGCGGGCTTCTCATTGCGGTGGCTTCTCTTGTTGTGGAGCACAGGCTCTAGGTGCACAGGCTTCAGTAGCTGTGGTACGCGGGCTCTAGAGCTCAGGCTCAGTAGTTGTGGCACACGGGCTTAGTTGCTCCGTGGCATGTGGGATCTTCCCGGACCAGGGCTCGAACCCGTGTCCCCTGCATTGGCAAGCGGGTTCTTAACCACTGTGCCACCAGGGAAGCCCCTGGGCTGTGACAGTTTTGATGACCTTGACAGTGTCAAGGAGGACTGCCGGGTGTACAGCAGGACGGCCCTCTGACGGGGTTTGTCTGGTGTTTGTGTCACGATTAGACTAGGGCTGTGGGTTTGGGCAGGAAGACATCAGGGGTGAAGGGCCCACCCATCCCACCCCATCAGGGCACACGCCCTCAGCACGGCTTATCTCTGCGATGCCGTCCGCGCTCACCTGGCTGAGGTGTGCTTGCCGGAACCGGAAGGGGGGCCAGAAGGAGGCTGCTACGTGCGGCCGCATCTGGCGGCTGGGAGTGAGGACCCCATCCCTGACGGGGGAGGGTCCGCACACACTATTTGGAATTCTTCTGCACGGACGATTTCTCTCCTCCCCCGGTGGTCTATTCACTCCTTTCTTTGGGCCGGCATGGATTCAGGGATGTTGGCTTACTATCGCAGGTTGTCATCCAATATGTTATTTATTCTGTTGCTCAAACCGTCCCAGCTTTGGCCACTGGGAGCTCTGTCAGTTGGTTCCCCTGACAAAACAGTTTTCTATTAACCAAGTAATTATTAAATGAGGGCGGAGAAGAGGGAGAAAAAGGAGGTCACTGGCCAGCAACGAATGCTACACAAACACACGTGGGTGCACACAAATGCACAGGCACACACGTGCACACACGTCTTCCGTGGACACAGAGACAGGAGGCAGCCTAGGCGGCTCACAGCGGGGCCTGGCCCTCAGCACAGGGTCCGTGCGGGGTGGGGGTCTGTCCCCTGGCCCAGCTCCTCCAGACAGAAGTCGCCGCTTCAGGCCCCCTTTGGGCAGCTCTGCCCTCACGAGGGGGTGGCCACCCCAGGTGCCAGAGGGGATGGGCGAGTGGCTGAGGGTCAGGCAGCCGGGCAGGGCCAGCGGCTTCCCTTCCAGATGCCACTTCCTCTCGCAGACAGGCTGTCGAAGTGGGAAGGTGAGGTTCAGCCACGGAAAGGGGTTCCCTGGGGCAAGTGTGGATGGCGCCCCACATAGGCCAGGCTCCCTGCCCAGGCGGTGGGCACGGGGCAAGGGCGCCGCGGTCGGGGGCCGCGGTCAGAAGCCTGGTCTTTAGGGGGTCTGACCCGGGCTCAGTCCACAAGGCCAGTCACCAAGGAAGCCTCATTTCCTGCCCACAGAGGGGTCTGGTGCCACTTTGGGAAAACACAGCGAGGTCATCTGTGCCAGGTGCCTGGCACAGGGTAGGTGCTCCACAGGGCTAGGTCAAGAAGCCAGGCCTGGCCCTGCTCCAAAAGATTTTCCCCAAAGTCAGAGAAAGACAGTGCCAGAAGTGAGGCAGGCATAGTGGCCTGTGGCTCACCTCTGCAGGAGGGAGGGTCCAGGTGGCCAGCTCCCCAGCCCACGGCCCTGCTGCCTCTGGATCCCGGACTTTCACACTCGCTGCGCCCCCTTGGGCCACACCTGGGCTCCACCGGAGCGACCCACACGTGGTGACATCGGGGACCCCCTCCTGCCCCTGCAGACCCAGGGCAGGGATTCCTGGGGGCCAGGGGGCACACGGGGGGCACTGGGATAGATGAGGGGTCCTGGCTGGCCCCTGCTCTGGGCAAGGAGAGGAAGGAGGTGGCGGAGCTGACAGCCAGCACAGAGCCCCATTCTGCTGGTTTCTAGAAGGCCAAGGCATCACCACGCCCACGGCTATCTGGGGCACTCATCCTCCCCGGCTGAGGTCCCCCAGTGTCCAGAGGACCTGCATTACGAGACACCGAAGGGGGGAAACTCCAGCGTGAGAGGTGAGCCGTGCACAGGCGGCCAGCCCTGGAGGACCGCAGCAGGGGCCCTAGTGGTTCCAGCTGGCCCAGGCGGGACCCAGCGAGTGCCTTCACCGCGTGTCCCCTCCAGGCCCACGCTGGGCCCAGTGGCCCAGGTAGCACAGCCCCACGTTCATTTGAGTTTGCAGCCGTGCCCCATCCCCAGGTTCACGTGGTTTAGTTTGATTATGGATTCGGGTTTTGACAAAGCCTCCGTGTGAGTACCGGTGAGGGCCCCAGCATCCCCCAACCCCCGCACCCTCCAGATGGCTCGGCCCTAAATTACTCATTTGTGCCGCTGAGGCATCAAAAATCAAGTTGCTTTTTCAAAACTTTTGATGTCACAGAACATTTCAAAAGATGTTTCGTAAGACAATGCTTCAATAAGGACGTCCGGATCAGACCCTCTCTCCCCAAGTCCACCAAGGACGATGGCCCCAGGCAGGACTTAACGGGGGGTCCAGCCTCTGCTCGCACACTCCAGAGACAGGAAGCTCTGTCCCCCCCGCCCATGTGCCCTCTCCCACTTGCCCACCTCCACCCAGGGTCCTCTGCAGCCACGCCAGGAGCACCCCGTCGGAGAGGCCTTGTTTATCTGCAAGCATCCTGGGGTCTTGGGCCAGGGGCGGGGGCAGCAGGGGGGCAGAAGCTGGCCTCGCCACCCCTCGCCTTCCGGCCTGCCCTTCTTCTGGGGTCCCCAGAGGCTCAGTTCCTGGTGTGCTGGCAAACAGACAGACGGGCGACCAACGTAACCCAGCTCCTGGGCGGGCAGCTGCGGTCTGAGGCCCCCGCCCAGTTGGAAACCACAATGGGAGGGGAGGGGAAGGAAGAGGAGGGGAGGGGAGAGCAGAGGAGAGGAGAGGAGAGCAGAGGAGACCTCCATGGGGCCTTGGAGTCGAGTCAGGGTGGCCAAATGCCAGATGCTGGTCACCAGCCTCTTTGTCTTGGTAACAGGCAGGCTGGGCAGGGGCAGGAGGCGGGGGGGGCGGGGGGGGAGGAGGGATGCTGAGCTGCGTTCCTGGACCTCCGGAACTGCGGTCCCCGCCCCAACCACACCAGCCCTGCAGCCCCGGTGGACATGCACCTGGGGTTCTGGCGGCGGAGTCCTGGCAGCAGAAGGATGCCCCGTGGGCAGTGCCTGTCCTGCCGGGCGGCACGGGCCCTAGAGAAGGCCTGAGGGCCTCGGGTGGCTGGTGAACCGGGCTCGGAGGGGCTTTCCCTGGGGGAGCGGGGCAGGGGCTGGCCTCCCGCTCTGGAAGGTGCTCTCGTGGCCGGGGGAGAGAGGTGGGCTGAGAAGGGCTGGGGTGGGTCCGTTCCCTGCTCTGCAAACGGAATGATGCAAGGTTCCAGGCCCTTGGAGAAGATGGACAGCGGGTGTGCGTGTGGCAGGGGAGGGGGGATGTGAGTGTGGGTGTGTGTGCTGGGTGTCTTGTGAGTGTGAGTGTATCTGTGTGCGGGGGGGGGGGGGGGTGTGTCTGTGTCGGGGAGTGTCTGGGGCAAAGGTCTCCCTGAGACCACCCCCAGAAACAACCAGAGGCCCCGCAGCCGAGCCTGTCTCCTGTGAGATCCGGAAGCTGAGGAAGGCTGGCAGGGGGGACGGGTCAGTGCCCAGCCCTGCCCCACACGCTGGCTCTGCCCCACCCCCAGCTGCTGGGCCTCGCTATGGCCACCACGGCAGTGCTCACCTACTACGGACCCCACTTTGCTGTCATCGGCCACGCGTCCTCAGAGAGGACCCCCTACGAAGTTTTGCACCTCTGGGGTAAGCGAGGCTCTGGGCGGGGCAGCCACTGTTGGGGAGGGGCCTTCAGGAGCACAGGTGGCGGGGGAGGACCCCCAGGCTGGCGTGAGGTCTCCCGAGTGGAGCCGGGCTGGGGCAGGCAGTGGGGTCAGAGGCAGAAAGGGCCACCTGGAAGTCCCAGCTCCACTGGGCAGAGCCTGGGATCTGCCCAGGTCTCCCGCCCTGGGACCCTGGGGCCAGCGTGGGCGTGTCGGGTGGTATCCGGACCCTGTCCTCTGTGTCCAGGAACGGGTACTCACTCATGCTGAGGCCTTGAGCGTCACAGAGACGGCATCCTGTCCCCCTACCCTGCCCCCCGGGGGGCTTGGCCTCCGGAGAGAGTACTGGAGGCCGAGGAGGGCGGCTGTGGGGCAAGCCGAGGCTCAGGGGATTGGGGCTCGTGGTCCCAACCCCAGGCCTCCTGGTGGCCGCAGGCCCCATGTTTTTACCCTGAGCCCTGAACCCCAGACTCCCTAGAGCAGGAAGCCTGGGGCCGGGCCTGGACTGATAAGATTACAGCCACCTGTCAGTAGGGCCTGGGGGCAGGGATGTGGGTTCTAAGATAGCCCCGGGGATGGGGGGACAGGGCAGACAGGAAGCAAGGAGGGAGGGGCAGGGCCGCATGGAGGCGGGTGAGTGGTGGGAGGTACACCCCTGCCTGACCAGACAAGGCCCATTCAGAGCTCCCCGAAGTCCAGCACCCCAAGTTGACTCTCAGGTTGGATTTCAGACCTTGGCTCTGTGCACATGGGACCCCTGCCCTGGGCACCCTGACACCCCTCTCTCTCCACTCTCAGCCTTCTCCGCAGGAATCATCCTGGCCGGGGTCCTGACCCTGGGGGCTGTGCTGAGTGCTGCAGCCACTGTGAGAGAGGCGGGGGGCCTCATGGCTGGGGTGAGTTCCCTGTGTCCCCAGCTCCCCCAGATGGGATCTGGCAGGGCTGTGAGCCCACGGAGCCTGCCTCTCCCCTGTGTCCCAACGGAAACTGAGGCTCCAGGGATGTGGGACAGCCAGGACCCCTCCACCCGGGACAGCCAGGACCCCTCCACCCGGGACAGCCAGGACCCCTCCACCCGGGACAGCCAGGGCCCCTCCACCCGGGACAGCCAGGGCCCCTCCACCCGGGACAGCCAGGAGCCCCTTCACCAGGGACAGCCAGGGCCCCTCCACCCGGGACAGCCAGGACCCCTCCACCCGGGACAGCCAGGACCCCTCCACCCGGGACAGCCAGGGCCCCTCCACCAGGTGCCTATCTCACCCCCATCATCCATGGGGGCCTTGAAAGGCAGAGCTGACCCTCCCAGGCCTGGGCACTGTTTCAAAGGCCCAGGGAGGGTCTGGTTCTGTGACACTGGAGTCTCTGCGTACGTGGTTTGGGTGAATTCCATCCCCTTACCAGGAGGCCAGGCCCAGTCGATCACCTGTAGGTTGGGACTGGGCAGTGGCCCCGAGGCGGCCTGCAGCCCGGGCTCCTCCTGAGCGGCACACCCTCCTTTGCAGCGACCAGCGGTGGGGTCTCCCCACCCCTCGCGGTCCCACAAGCTTCTGACCTCGCCCCACAGCAGCGGCCCTTTGTTGCCCCCACACCTGTCCCTCCATGTGGCCCTATCTTGGTCCCCACCGGCCTGTCCTGCTGTCCCACCTGCCAGCCCTGTCTCCCCAGGGACCACGGGCCTGCCCGCTCTGGGCTCAAGCCCCTCCTCTCACCTGAACTGGGGCCTCGGCTCCTGGGTGTGCTTGGGGAGTAGAGGGGCGTCCGGCAGCTTGAGCCCTCACCAGGACCCCGCAGGAGCGTGGGCAGGGCAGTGCAGCGTGGGCGCACTAAGACCCGGGCCTGTGCAGTCTGGCTGGGGGATGGGCGGAGGGAAGGAGGCCCCAATGGCAGCTGACCAGGCAGGTGCACTGTCCTCCCAAAGGGGAGCCCTGAGGCGTGGGGCTTGCCAGAGGGGCTCAGGGCTGGAGGTCAAGGCTGCCGACGGGGCCAGACCCAGGGGTCCTGGAGAGGGCGGACCGGAGAGGCCAGCGCCGAGGCTGCAGCATTGGCCACCAGGGGGCGCCATGGTGCTGGGCTCAGAGCCGAGGCGGGAAGATGCCAAAGGCTCCTGTTCCCAAGGTTCCTCGCTCGCCCGTTCTTGGCCCAGCCGGTCACCGCGGCCTTCCCCAGCTCCCGGCCGCCCCAGCTCTGCACCCTGATCCGGGGACAGGGGGCGGGGAGCACCAGGGTCTCGGTTCCGCATCCCTCCCCGTTACTTGGGTCGGGCCCCACGGCCGCCCGCCTGCTGCACCCCAACCTCGCGCCCTGGGCCCCCAGCCTGGATGGCAAGCCCAGCACGGGCCCGCGGGGTCTGGGAGGCCTCACTCCCCTACTGCCCGGCTGAGCCACGGCCGTGTGTGTGCATCTCAGTGTGTGTGTTGTGTCTGGCATGTGTCTGGCGTGTCTGGCGTGTGTAAGCCCACGTGGAGGGCCAGGGAGCGGAGATCTTTCCCATCCCGACGCTCCCCCGCCGCTTCCTGCCCCCGCCCCCAGCCTCCTCCCGGACCAGCCTCACACACAGGAAATGAGAGGCTCGCAGGCTCAGAGCAGGGCTGGCAGCAGCGCCGAGGAAGCCATTTTGATTTATTTATGTGTTTTTGTTTAGAATCGGGAGAAAGAAATCGGTGGGGATTGGGCCCGGCCGCCCCCAGCGCCTCAGCCCCGCAGAGGGCCAGGGGAGCCAGGGCCCAGGACCCTCCGTGCAGGCAGGCTGGCCGGCGGGAGGGCAGGGAGAGGTGCTGGCTCTCCCGAGGAATAAGCCGGTTCCTGGAAAATGCTGGTCCCCTGAGCTGGCGCTGGGCCTCCAGCCTGCTAGGCAGTGCTGAGCAATGGCTTCCAGATGGGGAAGGCGGCCCTCGGCCAGCCCGGGGGGAAGGGGGGGAGGAGGGAGAGGGAGGAGGAGGAGGCGGCGGCATCTCAGGGCTGTCCCGAGACTGAGGCCTTGCAGACCCCTGGGCAGGCAGGAGGGAACATGGGGTGAAGGCCGGTGGACCGCCCGCCCCTGAGAAGAGCCGGAGGTCCCCGTGCCTGCACTGAGTCTGGGCGCTGGCGGGGTGACCCACTCTTTCCTGGAGCCTGGTGGGCACCCCCTACCCCCGTGTAGACGGCTTCTTCAACCCCATCCAGCCCGGGCAGTGTACATGTCCATCTGCATCTGGGGTGTCCCTCCATTCCATTCCAGGTGCCACCCTGAGTGCGGCCCCTAGGTTGGGAGAGCCTGGCCACAGCCTGCCCCCGGCCACGGACAGTCCGGGGTGACTGAGGTGGGACGGTGACACCAGGCCTCCGGACCCCTGGGCCGTGTGGTCAGCAGGCGGATTGACTGTCCAGGGCTCCAGAAGGAGCCTCAGCCCGAGACCCGAATCAGAGGGTCACCGGCACAAAGTGACAAGTCAGACTATGGGTGGGGGGATGTCCCCAAGGCAGCACGTGGGCCAGCGTTCCTAGTCTGGGATGACCCTCTGAAACGACCCACAAAAGAGCTTTGGGGGCATGTGTGCATTTTGGGAGGAGGGGCCGTAAAGTTCATCAGCTTCAGAACCCCCGTGAGAGACAGACGCGCCACCAAAGCCCTGGGGCCCAGGGGGTGGCAGGAGGTGGGGACGGGGTTGGCTGGGCCACGGGGACAGAGTAGGGTGGGAAGAAGCGGTGGGGCTTCTCCTCAGGAGTCACCCCGTCTCGGGGTGTCCCCCTGGCCACACTCTCGGCCGGAACGCAGGCTCTGAACCCCTGGGAAGCATGTTTCAGAAAACAAAACAAAACCAGCAGTCCCTTCTCCAAAAGGCCCTCCCTGTCCAAGGGGAGCCGGCAGCCCCTGAGCCACCCCTCCTGCCCAGACTTAAAAGGGGTTCGTTTCTTCTCCGGGATCCGGATCTCAGGCTCGGGAAGGCCCTTCCTGGCCCTTCCGGGGTCAGTGCCCTGCCCAGGGTCAGTGCCCTTCCCGGCAGCAGCCGCAGAGGGCAGGGGTCTCCCTGATCCCAGGTACTGCCTGCCTGCGTCCCTGGGGCAGGGGCTGTGGCACTGCTATCAAGGCCCTCGGGAGCCAAAACCAGCAATAGGGGGTCTCCCGAGAAGGGCCAAAAGAAGGGATGGGGACCAGTGTGCCCGCCGCCCAAGGTCTCCCCCTTGGGCAGTGGGGAGCCGCCAGGCCACCACCACGGCGCCCGGACTAACGGTCCTCCTCTGCCCCAGGCCTTCCTGTGCTTTGCCCTGGTGTTCTGCGCCCTGGTGCAGGTGGCCTTCTGGAGGTTCCACAACCCCACTCAGGTGAGCGCCCCAGCCCACCCCCATCCTGCAGGGGAGGGTCCCTCAGGTATGAGAAAGTCGGTTCCATGTTTCCTCTTACCTGCCGGTCACCAGGGGAGACAGGGCGGGTGTGGCGGGACCACTGTGGGGACATTCTCTGCTTGGGGGTGAGGTGGGGACGCAGAGACCAGAGGGCCGGTCCTCTCCTGGGCTGGGGACAGCGGATCCCCAGAGAAGGAGGGGAAGCAGGTACAGGTCTCGGACACCCCCTTCTCACTAAGGCCCCCCTGGGCCCAGAAGATGGGACCTGGGGGGTTGGAGGGAGGCCCCCCAGCTGGCCTGAGAGATTGATTAGTGGGGTCGGTTCCAGAAAATGCACTGGGGGCTGCTCTCCTGACGGGGGTCAGGCCAGGCGGGGAGAGGCTTGTCGGGGCGTGGGCGCTGCAGGACAGTGGAGGGAAGGCCAGGCCTCATCCGCAGGACGACCGCGGCGCTGCAGTCCCGGACTCGAGCTGCCTGGAGGTGGCACTCTCCAGGTGACCCTACTCCTTCCATGTTCACTGTGGGCTTTTCCCAGGGACGTGCACGTCGGTGGTGACCGTGGTAATGGTGGGTGTGGGTCCCCATAGCAGGGGGCTCCTTTGTTTCTTCCTTCCTTCGTCCGTTCATCCATCCCTCTGTCCTCTGGGTGCCGCTGGTTCAGCGGGGCTCCGGGGCGGCTCAGGGCTGGGAGGCAGGGAGGCCCCAGCTCTGGGATAACACGGTCACGCAGGGCCCCGGCCCCCAGAGAGCAGGGCTCGAAGACTGCAGGCCACGGGTCTCGGGTGGGCGCTGACCCCAGGGAGCAGGGCAGGACCACAGCTTGGGAGGGACCGCTCCCAAGGGACACAGGGGGCTGGGGCAGCCTGGCCCTCCAGAAATTCTGTCTGAACTCTGGGTCCTGAGAGGGAGCTGAGAGCCTGCCTGGGAAATGGGGCTGGCCAAGTTCATGAGCAGAGCTGACCCCTCCCAGACCAGGGCTGGGGGTCAAGGCCAGACCCCCTCTGGCCGGGCAGAGGAAATGAGTGCCCAAGAGGCTCAGAGAGAGGGGCAGCGACCCCAGACGGGCTCACGTGTAGGGTCCGGGGACTAGTGGGGGCCAGGAGGGTCCACAGTTGGCTGAGGAGGGGACACCGGTGGCTCCAGTTGGCCAGTACCAGGCCAGGGCACAGAGCAAGGCTGGCCAACGTCACTGCCCTCCAGCACCCTGTGCCCATGGCCCCCCAACAGGATCAGACTTCTCTCCGCAGCTGAGCTGCGAGCCTGCAGGGCAGCCCCCGGGGCGCCCTTCCCAAAGGGCCCTCTCGCCACCCCCCCACCCCCCGCGTCTGCTTCTCAGCATCTGCCCCAGGCCTCAGGCCCCTGCTGCTCCCCGGCTGAGAGGCCACAGCCTGCAGAGGGGCCGGGAAGCAGCCTCCCCCCGTCCGCAGCAATGGACATGACCCAGGCAGCAGAACTCAGGCCCCAGCCTTCACCTGTGAGAGCCCAGCCCCAGGCGAGACCCCGAGGCAGCCCCCTAAGAAGCTGCGGGGCCAGCGGGCAGGGC
This sequence comes from Balaenoptera physalus, assembly GCF_965194825.1. Classification (NCBI taxonomy): domain Eukaryota; kingdom Metazoa; phylum Chordata; class Mammalia; order Artiodactyla; family Balaenopteridae; genus Balaenoptera; species Balaenoptera physalus. The sequence continues at coordinate 112,551,732 of NC_138889.1, read as the reverse complement.
CACAGAGAGGGACGGGAGAGTCCAGCCCCACAGGCCCCATCCGGCTGGACTCTCTGAGACCCGGATCAATCCTTTCTCCTCTCACTGGGACTCAGTTTCCCCATGCACTCTGTAAGGACAAGCCCAGGGAAACCAAAGCCAGTCCAGCTGGAGTATACCCGGTTTCTGGGCAAAACCCTGTGCAAGCAGGTGACCGGCAATGATTTTTTGCCTGTGTATCAGGAGTCCCAGCGGCCCCGACCCCCTTGTTGCCCAGGCCCCCCCAGATGTTCACGCAAGACACAGAGAGCAGCCAGGTTGGAGGCCGAGCTCGTGCTGTGTGCTTTTAGGTGTGTGATTACCCACTCTGGTCTTACCTGCAGTAATGGGCCTAGTTTCTCCCCCCTGCCCTCTGCCCGCCCCAGTGCTCCTTGGAGTTGATGAGGCCGTCACCAGACCTTCCAGGGTGGTGGCCATCCCCTTGGTCTGCAGATGGAGGGACTCAGGCCCACGGGGGTGTGGGGGGGGGCAAGATTGCCCTGGCAGAGGCAGGGCAGGAGGGGTCCACCATCCAGGGCTCTTCGCCCTGACTCAATGCCTTTCTACCCTTCCCTGCCCAAGGGTCACCCCAAACTGTTCACCACCACCTTGGCATCATCTGGGGTCACCCAGATGGAATGCCAGATGGAAAAAGGGCATTTCCTCTGGCTCTGGAGGGGTCGGAGCCTGGCAAGGCAGCCTCGGTTCTCGGTGACCAGGGAGCGCTGGGCCCGGCTGGTGTTTTGGCCTCACATTTCCCATCCACCGAGAAGCCCGTGCTAGGTCTGGGTCACCTCGTGGGTGGTCCCAGCCAAGACAGCTGCCAGGGTGCCCTGGGCCCCGCGTGCAGCTCTCCTGGGGGGCGGCTGCAGCCCATCTTTTCTGCTCTGACACTGTGTGTTTACAGCTCTGAGCCCAGGATTTGCACTTCTGCAGGGGAGGGGCCGTGCAGGGGCCACAGGCCATCATCTGGCTGGGGTCCCCGCTCCGGGAAGGGGAGGGGGCAAAAGCGGATGGCTCCCAGCTGGGCCTCTTCCCTGTCCCAACCCCTGCCGCCATCCCCGACAGAAATCTTCCTGTCTGGTCCGCGCTCCAGCTGGCCTTCAGGGTCCAGCTCTCGGGGTCCTGCCTGACCCCAGTCGGGGTTGGGGCTTCCTCTGTGTCCGGGCCCACGTGGGCCCAGAGGAGGCCTGGGTGGGGCAGCTCTGGCTTCAAAGCCTGGGGTCAGCCTCTTACCCGGTGCCCTGGGGATCAGCTAGCCTTCCTGGGCCTCGGTTTCCTCATCTGTGAAAGGAGCATGGGAACCCCGATGAGGGGCTGCTGAGTGGTGGGAATGAACCAGTGGGACCCACCTGCACCCCCTGAGCCCGGGTCTGTCCTCCATCACTGGGGCCAGTGCAGAGCCGGGCGCTGGCCAGGGCACGGGCCCCAAACAGCAGGGGCAGGACGAGCCACCCGTCCTGTGCCCCCCAACCCCGGGAACCTGGGCAGGTGCCTTGGCATCAGGGCCAACCTGGACCAGACAGATCCCAGCCCCGCTCCTTCCTTCCACGAGGTCCTCCTGGAGGCCCAGGGAGCAGAGAAGCACAAAGGGCCAAGCTGTTTGCTCTGGGGGATCTGTTCACCCCCATTTCTCCCCCTGCACCTCCCCTGAGTGACCCACTAAGATATCCTGAAACACGGGGTCAAGATGGCCCATCTAGGGCAACCCTACAAATGGGAAACCTGAGGACAAGGAGAGGACGGGGACCGGCCACGACTTCTGGTGGCCCAGAAGCCAGGCCGCAGATCCTGGGGGGGGGCACCCTCCCCGCTTCCCCCGCCACTCCCTCCCCCCACCCCGGGCTCTCACTCCCTGGGGGCCCTGGTAGGCGCCCTGAAGCTGGGAGGGCCGGCAATGCAGGGACTCCGTGGTCGTGCTATGAATACAGAGCATGAGGGCTGTTAATTACGTTCCTGCGGGAGCCTGAGAGCCGCTCTGCCACAGCGCTGTGTCCCCAGACGGGCTGCGGGGCAATGAATTGCCCGGCTCCACTGAATAATTCATGCCCGGATTAAGTACAGCAGTGCCGGGAGCCCCAGAGGAAGGCTGTCTGTCCTCTGGCTCCCAGGTCTGGGCCCCGCCCCTCGAGGCCACTCCCCTCCCCCATAGTCCAGCGGCCACCAGAACCAGCCCTGGGGCACAAGGCCCTGGTCTGCAGACCACCTGCAGCTCCCACGGGCCACCCCCTCCCCAGCTATTCCCCCCCCGCCCCGCCCCGCCCCCCCGCAGGTTTAGCAGACGATGGGGAGGCAGAGGTCGATGGCAGGGTGGGGAGCTGGGCTGGCGGGGACGCCCCAGGCACCTGGTTTGTATTCAGCAGCCCAGGAACCCCCGTCCTGAGGGGTGCCCCCTGGAGCCCTGGAAGATGGGGCTTAAAGATCGGGGCACCCTGGCAGAGAGCACCCAGGTATCAGGGCCCAAGGGCCGCTGAGACCTCCCAGCCCACCCCTGGTTTTCTCCTGGAGAAACACAGTCCCTGGACCTGGTGACAGGGGCGGGGGGGCAGACGGTAGAGCACCACCCAGGCACCCAGGCCTCGGGAGAGTCAGCCTGGCCCCCTGATGCCAGGCCCAGGGGTCTTGGGCAGGGGCGTGGCTTTGCCAGATCTGCTTCTTCAGCTGAAGGAGAAACTTGCGCCCCACCGCGGGGGTCACGGGGAGAGACACGCAGCTCAGCCACCAGCGGGTCTCTTCCTCCCGCTCATGTTTCAGTAACAACACCTCCAGAGGGGACGGGGCCTCCCTGGGCCCTCGTGGGCGTTGGGGGTGGTGGTCTGAGCTGGCCTGCTTGTCCCGGCCTCCTGCACCACCGACCCCAGGCCCGCTCTGCTAGCCCCCCAGGCCTCACCAGGACCCCCTCCCACAAGGACACAGTACAGCCTGGCAGGTCTGCACCCCCACGTCACTTGAGGAAACGAAGGCCAAGAGAGGGCCCCTAGCCAGGCCTCCTGCAGTGGTGGCCGGCCTGGCGCCTGGCCCCCAGCCCAGGACGCTGCCCACCTCCCACTGGGTGGGGAACAAAGCAGCTGGCTGACTCTGGGGGCAAGGTCTCAGCCGGGAGGGTTAATGAGCCCTGGAGCGATGTTCAGGGTGGAAATTGGTCTGGTTCCTACTGGACAGCACTGGGCGAGACCGTCCCCTGCCCACCTGCCCCCAAGTCCTCCAGGCTGGGAGTGGGGAAGCCGCCCTTCCTTTCTGGAGGGTGGGGGTGAGTGGCCAGAGCAGGGCACCCCTGAGCGCCTGTCAGCCTGTCCCCGCTGTCAGCACAGCATGGGGATGGGAAGGGAAGGGAGGCAGGGCGCAGGGTCTCTGAGGTGGGAAAAGAGGCATCAGAGGGCAAGGGAGCTCAGAGACCTTGCCCATGCCAGAGGCCAGCGACCCCAGTGCAGTCACGGAAGCCTTCCTGGAGGAGGCAAGATTCCAGTTTGTCTCTGATGAAATCACTTGGCAAGGGGAGGGCATTTTGGTCTGGGGGCAGCACGAGCAAAGGCACAGAAGGGGATGCTTGGCTGGGCAGAGGCAATGAAGTCTGGGTGAGGTGTGAAGGCAGAGCCGGCCGGGCCTCTGTTGCTACCCTCCTTCTCCTTCGTCTGCCCCCAAGGGGCCTCGTCTGCCCCGGGTGCCCTTGGCCAGCTCTGGGTAGCTGCCTGGGCTTTTTAGAACCTACCGATGGTTCTGGGCAAAGACCTGGAGCATCACCGGGGAGCTGAGCTCCTGGCACGAGGCCACTCCTGGCCGTCTCCCCCCAGGGCCCACCGTTGGCTTTCCCTCCCCACTGCCTGTTTCCAGATCAACAGAAGCAGGTGGACACTTCGGCCAGGGCTTCCTCCCACTGTAAGACAAAAGCTGGGGTTGGGTGGCCAAGCTCGGGCCTCTGGTTTATCCTGCAGGACCCCCCAGGGGCAGGAGCGGCATTAACGGCCATTCCTGGGGCGAGGTCCCCACAACTGAAGTATGACCGGCCCCTGTGACCAGCCACCCAGGGGACCCAGTCTCCGCTTCCAGGGAGCTCTGCCCGGTGGAAGGAGAAGGAGGGGGCCAGTTGGACATCACTCAGCACCCGAGGGCCAGGCCCCGCCTTCGGGGGGCTCCGTCGGGGGAGGGGCTTCACCAGCACAGGGGCCTTCCCGTGATGCTCTCGGTACAGGTGGAGGACGCCGTGTTGGACGCCTACGATCAGGTGTACGAGCAGGCGGTGAAGAGCTCGTCGGGAATGTGGCGGCAGGAGCTGGTGGCCATCCAGGACATGGTGAGCATGGTGGGGGAGGCCCCCTCCCTGGGCAGCCCTGGCCTGGTCAGCCTCCCCAGGTGGAAGTGATCTAGAATATGGGCAGAGGTAGCCCCCCAGAGCCAGCCGGCTGGGGGCCAGGTGCTGAGCAGGAGGTCCCAGGACACAGGTTATCAGTGCCCCTTGGGGGGAGGGGGCGGGGACAGAGAGCTCCCGTCCTCCGTCTGCCCTGGAAGGGCCAGCTACTTCCAGAATTTGCGGGGCCCAGAGCAGAATGCAAGACCCCTTGTCCAAAAGTGATGAAGAATTGCAGGATGGCGACGGCACAGCATTCGGTGGGGCCCCGGTGACTGCTGGCCCGGCTGCCCGGAAGCCGGCACCCCCTGCAGAGCCAGCCACCTCGCCCTGAGCCCCGGTCCTGGCCTCTGGGGGGGAGGGGGGGTGCCCTTCGTGCCTCAGATTCCCCATCTGTCTGACAGGGATCCTGGGGTTCTCAGAGCGAACCGCCTCCCTCTTCTGTCCCTGCAGTTTCAGTGCTGTGGTAAGAGCCCCCCCCTCGGCCTCCCGGAGGGCTCGGAGGCTGACCTGTGTCGGGGGCAGGAGGCTGCCAGACAGGTGAGGGGGAAGGGCCTGCAGAGACCCCGGGGGGCTCAGCCCCAGAGCAGGGCCACTCCCACGCCTCGACCCTGGGGGCTGCGCTGGGCTGGGGGGACATGACCGACGCGGGCCCGGGTCCTCTCCAGGCCCCAATCACTCCCTCACCCCTTCACACAGTTCCCAGCTTGGGGGCTCCCCGTGGCCAGGCACAGTGTCAGGCACTGAGACCACCCCCCATCGGAAGCCTCTAGAAGGGCGGGGGGGTCGGTGGGCAGCTCTGCCTGCGTTGGGCTGGGGGCAGGTGTTCGAGGGCCCCTGAAGTCCAGAAGGGCGTTTCCCAGAGGGTCAGCCTAGGCCAAAGTCTGGCCACGAGGGCTTCAGTGACGGAGAGACAGAGGCAGGGACGCTCTTCTTCCGGATGACGGCGGCCTCCCCCCTCCCCCCACCCCGCCTCCTCAGCTCCCCTCCCCCGCTGTCCGGGAAGCAAACACCCCTATCTCTGGCAAGAGGCTCCTGGCCACCCTCCAAGAAACGGACAGGAGGATGCGAATGGCTGGAGGCCCAGCCAGGGACGGAGCCAGCACAGCGCCCTGGGCTCTCGCGCTGGGAGGGGCGAGGGCAGAGGAGGGCCCTGCATGCAGGGAAGGGGGGCGTCGGGAGGCCTGTTCACGCCACCCAGGGAGAGGCCTCAGGTCCCCGTCCGCAAAGTGGGAGCAAAGTCTGGTTTCTTGTACCTTCTGGGGTGGTGGGGGCCACGGGGAGACTGTAAAGGCCTTGTGGGTGGGGACACCTGGGGGAGGGGGCGGGAGGGCGGGGACGTTGTCCTAGATGGTGGTCTGACCCCGGGCTGCCTTCCAAGAGGAAGTGGGAGCACGCTGGGGGACCAGACCCGATCAAGGGAATTCATGGACAGATGCACGGACAGTCAGACACCAAGCCGGCCTCCTTTCCCCCCCGGCATCCCAGCCTTCACAACCGAACCCTGCATGTCCCACTGCACGTCCTTCCCCAGCGTGCCCCCAAATGCCAAGTCCTTCCCCAAAACCAAATGCCACCATCAGAGTGGTTCGGAGTTGAGACCGTCACCTCCCGTTTCCTTGGAGGCAGAGAGCCTCTGCGGACGCCACGACCTGGAGAAGCCGTGGAAGTTCAGGGTGGAGCCAGGACAGCCCGGGGACCCCCACGCCCCACCCTGTTAGCCAGTGTCCTCTCCTCACCCAGGCTCTGTGTCCCACCCTGGATGGGGTTTGGGGGGGCCCCAACACAGGCAGCTCAGGGGACGCCCAGAGGAAGGCACCCACTGGACCCCGGGGGCCCCACGGTCCCCGCAGAGGTGGGCTCCACCCTGCTTGTTTTTGCCTGTTTTCAACGCCAGTCCCCAGAGCTCGGGGCGGTTTTCCCTGGGATGTGCCGCACCCCGACTTTCCATCTCCCTAGCGTTTGTCCTAGGCGGGCGCTGCAGCTCCATGCCTTGGCGGAGGCGCCTTGGCCTGGGCTGGGAGGGGCGCTCAGGGGCCCACGCGTGCTGCCCTCTGCGCAGGACTGCCTGCAGGGGATCAGGAGCTTCCTGAGGTTGCACAGGAACGTTGTCTCCGCCCTGATCAGCCTCGGCCTCGCCTCCACGGTACCCTCTCCCCCCCACCCCCGCCCCTCCCCCACCTGCCTGTGCGCCTCCCCCCCCCTCAGACGGAAGGGCAGGGCTGGGCAGCCCCAGGTCCGATCGCGGGTCTTGGGGACCAGCAAGGCTTGCCCTGCGCAGGGAGCAGGGAGGAGCAGGCCTGCGGGGTGACAGGGCCTCCCTGATTCCCTTCCCTAGACGGCTGGGAACCCTGCACAGCCCAGTGACCTCCTCGGGGGGCGATGAGCCCCCTCCCCTGGGGCTGCTGGTGCAGGTGCCTCCACCTCCCCCCAGGTGTATGCGATGCTGCTCAGTGCCTTCCTCTGGTCTGCCATCCGCTCGGGCAAATACACCCTGAGCCCACGGTAGGCCCGCCCGCCCCCCCCACCTCCCCAGAGGGGTCCTACAGCCCTGCCATTCGCTTGCGCAAATACACCCTGAGCCCACGGTAGGCCCGCCCGGCCCTCCCCACCTCCCCAGAGGGGTCCTACAGCCCTGTAGCTGGAGGCGGGCAGGCAGAGAGCACGCGCCCCCCCCGCCCCACTCCCAAGATCTCAGCCTCTGCCCAGCGAGTGGGACCCCTGGACCACGGGCCAGGCCAGTTCTCCAGAGGAGATGCTTTGGGGGAGGCTGGGCCCACTGACGGAGGGGCAGCATGCAACCCACCCTGCGGCCCCCATCCTGGCCGAGACCTGGCCTCACAGCTGCCAACTCCACCGACATCGAGAGACGGTGCTTCTGGGGCCCCCGGCCAGGACCTCCCATGAGCAAGGAGCAGGGAGGACCCGGTCCCAGCAGCCGAGCAGCACCCACCACCCCTCAGCGCTCACAGCGTCCCTGTCCGCCACCTCCTCCACTCCCTGACCCAGCCGCTCCTCCCTGGCCACCCGGGCGCCCTCCCTGCCCAGGCATCCCGCCTGGCCCCTCTGCATCCTCCAACGGCCTCACGGTCCCTCTGCCCCTCAGGGCCCGTGGCTGCCAGCCCCAGGAGCCCTGCTTCTACAGACGCTGCCAGGAGGGGCCCGCCCCTCACCACCCGTCTGAAGCAGATGCTCTCAGGGGCCGTCGGGGTCCAAGCAGTCGCTCGGGTCACCCTCCGCTGCTCCAGGACACCCACCCGCTGCTCCAGGACACCCACCCGCCTACACACAGGAGCAACAGAGACGCTCCGGCCTCGGCCCGCACGCGTTCCTTACCAGGACGGGATGAGCTATTTTCCTCCACATGGTGGTGGGATGGGGAGGGAGGGGACCCCACCAGACAAGCTGCCTCCATGTAAGCAGACGGGGGACCAGGGGTCATTTGCAGACTCTGGGAACAGGCTGGGAGGTGAGTCAGGACAGAGGAAGCAGAGGGTAACTTGGCTGGGCTCTGCTTTGAGTCTCACAGGGTCAAACCCAGGGGTGGGCTGGGCTGGGCTTGGCTCCGCCCGCAGGCTCTGGGGAGGACCCGCTCCAGGCTGGGTCAGGCTGTTGCCAGAGTTCGGTTCTGTGCGGCTGTAGGACTGACGTCCCTTCCTTGCCCGCTGTCTGCGGGGCCGCTGTGCTCCCCGAGACCCCTTCCCCTCCATCCTCAAGTCAGCACGGCAGGTGGGCTTCTTCTCCTGCTGGGAATTCCTCTGACCGTCCCCAAGGCTGGAGGACAGTCTGCTTTCAAAGGCTCACGTGTGTAGATGAGGGCCACCCGGGTAAACTTCCTGCCATACAGAGAAATCACATTTGTAGTGATACTGTGTTCACGGGTTCCGGGGAATACATTTGAGAAATCCCACCTGCCACGACCTCTCCCCGTGGCCATCCAACTACCCCGCTGGTGATTTCTCTCTAACGAACCGTCCCTGACGATTTGCATTCTTGGCTCAAAACCAAAGTCCTGGGTGGGACGCCAGACTGGCCCAGCCTAGGCAGAGGCCCCAGCATAACTGACAAGGAAGAAGGGACTGTGGGGCCCTTTTAACTTCCATAGAGGGAGCTCAGCCCTGCCCCCCCCAAAACCAACAAAGTTGGGTGCCTCCTCTGTAAGAAGCAGCCCTCTGTGATGGGCAACCAAAAAGGGACAAAGTGACCAATGCCCGCTGCAGTCCAGCCCTTGTGTTTCCAATCACACACACACACACACACACACACACACACACACACACTCTCTTCCCACACTTACACCTCCAAAACCAAAACGGTGCTCAGCCAGGATAAAGCAAATAGCTCTCCTACAGCTGAAGGCACACAGGCCTTGCCCCCAAGGAATGTGCCGGAAGTCCAATGGTTCTGCATTTGGTAACTGTCCAGGGCATCCGGGGATGTGCGCGCCTCTCCTGGTCCCGTTCTTCTCATCAGACAAAATAAACTGTAAAGAAGCACCAGCTAAATTCCTGTGTACAGCAGTGGTGGAAAGAAAAGGGAATGCAGTTAAATTCTGTAGAAACGTACATGACACCGCAGGACAAAGGGCTTTGCCGGGAGCTGTAAACGGTGCTCCTTTCCGCAGTGGCCGCGAGGCTGTGACCGACCTTCGGGCTTCCCCACTCCACCACCCCGTCCACATCCTCCCATGGGTCCGAGCGCTTCTCCTGCTGGGTGAGGCCACTCTTCGTCGGGGATGGAGCTGGGAAGGAAGGTCTCCATCCTGTGGTCACCTCTGCCACCGACTCTCATCACCAGATGCGCAGGATGAGGAGAGACGCGGAGAACCCCTCAGCCCACCCACACTCAGTAGCAGCACCTTGTTTCCTCTTGATACGATCACCCAGCCATCCCCGTGGCCTCTTAACCCAGTGGCAGAGGAGCCCCGAGTGGGCCAGGTGGAACCCCCCACCCAGCTTCCAACTCAAGGACACTATTGTTTTGTTCAAAGCATTCCTCTGTTGGTTACTAAAATGCCCAAACCAGGAGAGCAGGGACCAACAGGGCCGAGAGGCAAACGTTTGTGAGTGGCTCAGTCGTTCTAATCACAGGAAGGGTGCCGCCCCCCACCCCTACCTACCCCCCCCCACATGCATCCTGATTCAGGGGAAAAGGCACTGCTGACTAGCGTGTCCTGCAGGACACAGCGTCAGTGTCACCGCACTGTCCCCCGGCCGTGGTCCTAAACCATGCCCAAGACTAGGCCGCCATCCCTCAGGGTCGCCTCCTTTGAGGAGCAGGGTACATGGTGGCCCTTGGGAAGCCCATGGGCACCTCCCATTGCCTTGTTTCTTTGACTGTAAAGTCAGGTCCATGGCCAGAAACAATGATACGTGAGGAACCGGGACAGCAAATAAGGCTTTAAGTAAGTAAATAAGGAAAGTGCCGGTGCATGCAGGGGAGAAAATCCAAATCCAGAACGAGGCCCAAGTCCAGGGGGAACAGTCGCTACCCTCCCCCACAAGGGAGGGGCCCATGATGTCTACGGTTGTGTCAACGTGACGGGCGCCCAGGTGGGACATTACTTCTGGGGGAGTCTCGGGGGGTGTTTCCAGGTGAGATCAGCATTGAATCGCGGACGCAGGAGAGCAGGTGGGAGGGCACCATCTGGTCCCCGAGGCCTGAACAGAACACAAGGCAAGGGAGGGAGAACGTGCCCTTTTCTGGCCCCACCCCTTGAGCTGGGACAGCTCCTGTCACCTCCTCCTGCCCTCAGACTGGGGTTTACACCATCCTCTCCCCTGGGTCTCAGGCCTCCAGACCTGAGACCAAACCAAACTGGCCTTCCTGGGCTGCCAGTGTGCAGACGGCAGGTCGTTCCCAGCCCCCATGACCACCTGAGCCAATTCCTCATAATCATCTCTTTTTATAGAGAGGTAGGTAGGTAAATAGATGGATGATGGTGGGTGGATGGGTGGATGGATGGATGGATATAGAGACAGATATCCCACTGGTGCAGTTTCTCTGGAGAATCCTGACCGATACAGGGTCCAAAATCAGTGAACCTGCTACAGATGGCAGGCTGGTCTCCCATGAAGATACTGCATTGCAGTCCAGAGCTGGACGCTACTGTAACAAGCTGAGCATCCGGCTGTAGGGGTGTCCAGGTGAGGCTCGGCGGCTGGACCACGGGCGGCTCCCACTCCTACCCTCTGTCTGCTTTTCACGAGGCCACCGGGCAGCGCGGGGGTGGTTGGAGAAGAGGCTGCCTGCCCGCCACGGGGTTCCAAGAACCTTACAAGAGTCCAGACACCCAACCTCACTGAGCGATGCGGAGCAGCTGGGCCTGCCCAGCTACGTGACCCAGTGGACAGATGACACCCACTTCAGGATGGGTGGTTCAGGTCACCCTGTTGTCCCACGGACAGGAGTCAACTTCTTCCCTGGCCCAGAGGGAAGCCAAATGCTGAGTCGCAAAGGGAGGCGAGGTCCTTGCAAAGAGTGTGGTTGTGTGCCCGTGTGGGACTGGTGCTGAGATTCCCTATCTCAGCTTCCACAGCAGCCGCTGGGGCCACGGGGTCCCCGGGTCACAAGGACCAAGCTGTGTGGCCACCAGGGCACCTCCGCTGCTCTGCACCTCGCTCAAAGCCAGCAGCCCAACACGCCGCCTGGATGCCGGTGAAAGCAAAGCCGACGCCCAAACGTGGTTTCCTCCACCTGTGCACAGGTGACCAAGGCTGCAGAGGGGACACGCTTGTGTCCACTGGACCCAGCGAGGACTTGTGTTTTCACAGGGTTTACTCTCACTCTGCCAGGTGCAGTTTTCACCGAAGTGACCAGACATGTCTCCTCCAGATCTCATCAGCACAGGATCTCGGGGGGTGCGGGGGACACGTGGTCAAGGTCCTTGTGGATTCAGCTGTGGCTGAGACCCCGAGTGTCCGTGTGGCCCCGAGGCAAGACCGCACTCCCGCGCTTCCAGGTGAAAGCAAACGGCCTCTGGTTTTCTGCATCTCTGGACAAACCTAAAAATGCAAAAACAAAACCAGGGATTCACTGGCCGAGGAGCCGCATGCCAGGGGGCGGCCCCGTGCATCGATTTGCGCCGATTAAGAACACCTGAAGCTGCGGCTGCGCTTATGTCACCACCTGATTTCAAGAGCCCCCCCGCCCCCGCCCCCGCCCCCAATGGGGCACAGCTCACAATCTGACGACTTGATCCAGGGTTCCGTCCAGAGGCGGGGACGCTGAATCACTGCGCGTGCGCGGGCCCACCCCCAGGGACATCACCCAGCGGTCCTCTGACTGCTCGCTCCAATCTCAGGGCTCGCAGCACCGCACACGTGTTCTTGCCCACAAACTTAAAACTTCTGTCCTTCTAGTAGGTGTTAAGTGGTATCACATTATGGCTCTAATCTCCTGTTCCTGTTTCCTGTTTTCATGATTATTGGCCATTTCTGTTTCGTATTCTGCCAAATGTCTGTTCATGTCTTTTGCCCACTTTTTAAATTGGATCCTATGTCTCTTTCTTCTGATGCATGGGGAAGTTTTTATGTATTACTGGGTAGAAATCATGTGTTACTTATACGTATTGTGAATACTGTCTCATATTTGTGACTTGACTTTCACTTTCTTTATAGTGACTTCTGTGAACAAATGTTCTTTCTTTGTTTTTTACCTTTTAATGAAAGCTTTAATACAGAAAAGAAGTAGAAAGGGTAATGCAGTGAACGCACATATATCCACTGGGACAGCTCATTTTATGTGTCAACTCGGCAGGGCCTTGGTGTCCAGCTGTTTGGTCCAACCAACAGCTGACTGTTACCCTAAAGGTATTTTTAGATGAAATTAACATTTAAATCAGAAGACTTGGAGTAAAGCAGGTCACCTGCCATCGAGTGGATGGGCCTCGCCCAATCAGTCAAAGGCCTTAAGAGCAAAGACTGAGGTTTCCTAGAAAAGCAGGATTTCAACCTCAAGACTGCAACATACAGAGCCTGCCTGGGTTCCTGCCCGCCCACCTGCCCATGGAGTTCAGATGTGCCCCCGTCCCAACTGCATGGACCAATTCCTTAGAATAAATATCTCATTTTCTCTCTCTTTCCCTCTGTCTGTCTGTCTCTCTCTGTCTCTGTCTCTCTCTTTATATATAGACATGCACACATATACACACACATATATTTACTTTAAGATGTATGTATTGATATATGTAAGTTTCTTAAAGTCAATTCCATACATCATGACACTTCAACCAGAAATAGACTAGATAAGCAGTTCAGCATTCATCTCCAAAAATGGAAGACATTCCCCAGCAGACCCACAATCCCATTATCATGGAGCTAAGTTAACAATAATTCCATAATAGCATTGCAAAACCTAATCCATATTCCATTTCCACCATGCCCCCCATTAGCTTTTATTGCTGGTTTGTTTACTCCAAGATTCGGTCAAACCCCCTGCTTTGGATATGTCTCCAGTCTTTTCTAATTTACAGCAGTTTCCTCCCACCCCCAGTATTTTTCCCCACGCCACTAACTCATTTCAGGAGCCCAGGTCAGGTGCCCGAAGGTCCCAGGTTCTGGAGGTGACATCCTCGCGGTGCCATTTTATGTGTTCCTCTCTCCCCTGTTCTTCCTGCAGCTGGAGGTCAGCATTAAAGGCTTGGTTGTATGGCAGCTGCACCACTTTGGCAGGAACCCTGCACAGGTGAGGCGTGGTGCTCCTTGCTGCCCATGCCCGGGGAGCATGGTGCCTGCTTGTCCCACGTGAGTGAGGCTAAGTTTGATCACTGGGGACACCAGATAGTTCCACTGTAAAGTTGTAGCTCTGGACGTCCTGGTGGTAACCAGTTCCCCAGCAAGCATCCTCCTCCTGGTTGTAGCACCTGTGGGTCGTCCTTGTCTGAATCGATTATTTCACCAGGTGTGGCAAGGCGGCAAGTTGCTGACTGTGGGAGTCGGCATTGAAATTAGCCCGAGACTCTGCGGTATCTGTCTGACTACTCAAATCTGCGACTGTTTGCAAAAGGAGCCATCTATCATAACACAGAGGAGTAGCTGTGGGTGTGTTTCAGTAAAGCTTTATTTATATTTGACTTGCGGGTCCCAGTTTGCTGACCACTGGCTTACAGCACTGTTTTCACATAAGATACAAACGTCATAGTATAATGTTTTAGTGTAAAACTTCATTACTTACTACTGACCAGTAAAATTCAATAGTTAGAGCTTAAGATAAATTCATTCTCTCCTATTAAATAAGAGCTTGCATTTGACTTAATGAACACTTATTAAAGTTTAATTTTTTAATACACACACACACACACACATTAGCCCCAGAGAGCCCTTCCTCCTGCTACAGTCATGCCCCCCTGTGCAACCCCCTTGTCTAGAGTGTGGGCTGATCTAGTGAGTGACTTACTTCCAACACCTGAATGAGGTAAAAGTGATGGGGTGTCTTCCGAGACCAGACCCAGCTTCCGTCCTCTTACCCTCTCTTGCTCGCTCTACGGGGAGTAGCAGCTGTATTGAGGGCTGTCCTATAAAGGAGGGCAGCCTCCAACCAACAGCCAGCAAGGATGAATCCTGCCCACAACCAGTGAGTGAGTTTGGACGGGGACACTGCCCAGTTGTGCCTTCAGATGAGACTGCAGCCCAGCCACTGAGGGCCACCTTGTGAGACACTATGCAGTGCGTCCTGAGACTTATCCTGTGAGAGACCCTGGGCCAGAAGACTCAGCACTAAGCCATGCTTGGGCTCCCCACCCACAGAAACTGAGATAATAAGTGTTTGTTATTTTATTTTATTTTATTTTATTATTATTATTTTGGCCATGCCACATGGCTCATGGGATCTTATTTCCTGATCCAGGGATTGAACCTGGGCCCTCAGCAGTGAAAGCGTGGAGTTGTAACCACTGGACCGCCACGGAATTCCCATAAGTGTTTATTATTTTAAACTACTACACTTGGGGCTAACCGGCTACTCAGCCATAGATAGCTAATGTGCTGATTTTGCCATTCCTTCTGTGTCCCTTAGATGGCTCTTCTTTGGAAAGACACACTTTCCTTCATCAACTGAGACTTACTTGAGAACTTGGGAGATTCTTACTTTTATTTCTTCTTGAGTCAGCTTGGTCCATTCATAATTTTCTATCAATGTTTTCATTTCATTGAAGTTTTCATATTTCATGGCCTACAACTTTTTTGTGACACTCTATTTTGGAATAATTATAGGCTTACAGGAAGTTGCAAAGAAGTGTGCAGGGAGCTCCCATGCACCCTTCACCCCTCCTCCAGGAAGCCTGATGGGAGAATCTGCTGTCTCAGCTTTCCTGAACCTGTCTTACAGACACTACTCAAAACATAAGTAACTAACAAAAAAATGGGGAAAGGGACATGCAGAGTCAAGGAACTCCTCCTAGCAGGGTGGAAATCTTTAGGTCGTTATTAAAACCTGGATTAATAAAAGGGACATTGATAGGAGCAAAACAAAGGTCTTCATACAGCCCTCTCAAGGGTGGGTGGGACAAAGGGACCCCCTACTGAACCCCTAACATTAAAGGGCTCCCAACAAGTCTGGTCTGTTTCCCCCAATTTGGAGGAGTGCAAGAAGCAGGAAGGCAGAGGTGACAATGAGAAAGCAGACCTGGAATCTCCCGGGGACAATGATAGGGCAGCTTAATCAAGATAAAAGTTGACACTACTATTTACAATAGCCAGGATATGGAAGCAACCTAAAAGTCCATCAACAGAGGAATGGATAAAGAAGATGTGGTATAAACACACACACACACACAATGGAATACTACTCAGCTATAAAAAGGAATGAAATAATGCCATCTGCAGCAACATGGATGGGATCATCATACGAAGTGAAGTAAGTCAGAAAGAGAAAGACAAATACCATACGATATCACTTATATGTGGAATCTAAAAAAAAAATGGTAAAAATGAACTTATTTACAAAACAGAAATAGAGTCACAGATACAGAAAACAAACTTATAGTTACCAGGGAGGAAAGGCAGGGAGGGATAAACTGGGAGATTGGGATTGACACATACACACTACTATATATAAAATAGATAACTAACAAGGACCTACTGTATAGCACAGGGAACTCTACTCACTACTCTGTAATGTCCTATATGGGAAAAGAATCTAAAAAAGAGTGGATATATGTATATGTATAACTGATTCACTTTACTGTACAGCAGAAACTAATAGAACATTGTAAATCGACTGCACTCCAATTAAAAAAAAAAAAAAAGATAAAAGTTGACAAAAGGGTCCCTTGGCTCAACCCCCTGCTGGGGACCCAGAGCCTTGTGCACAGAGTGGGCCCCAGGGTCAGGGGTGGAGAGACATGGTCCAGGACTCCTTGATGCCGGAGCCCCGCGCGTGGTGGTACCAAAACCAGCTGGTGCAGCCAACAATCGGAACGATGGGATGGGGAGAGTACAGGGGCGCCAGAGATGGTAGGATGATGGCAGCTGGGACGTTTGAACAGGCTTTCGGTAAAGAAGTTGTGCCTCCCTTACCTAATGCTTTATGACATGGATATTATGTTATAGTGGGGGACGTGTCCCCCACCTAGTATTGTGAAACCAAATCCTGTAGATGAAATCCCAGTGCAGGCCACCGCGAAGAATGTCAGGGTCGATGGAAGCAAGGTCAGACTTTGGAGGAGCATTGGAATGTTTGAAGAGGCTTTATGGGATGCGACTGCACCTCTTCCACCTGATGGCACTGGGGGGATGGACATGGTGCCCGACTGGGGGCGTTTCTCCTGCCTGAGCCAGTAAAACAGGCATGTGACTCCACCCTTCAAGCTGCGTTCACCAGACATGCTAAATGGGAACCAGTAAGACGACCTGAGCCACGCAGAGGGGAGTAGAAGCTGGGGCGCTAGGCAGGCAGGTCCTTGTGCGATGGTCCTGCGTGAGGCCGAGATGGGGGCTCAGGGCAGAAGCCTGCGGGCACCGCCCAGTAATGACCGCAGGCACTTGGGACGAGAGAACTTCCATCTGGGTGGACTTATTACCTTGTTATCAGACGCCCACTGGAGCTACCCCAGTAGTCGAAGGATGTAAAATGATCACGAATCCTGAAATACCCATAAAGTCCAGGATGATGTGGGAGAAATGCTCTCACGGGGGCGATGCTGCCTAGAAGAGCCCTATGATGACATGGAAACACTTTATACCGGGTCGTGCAGCCTGGGAAATGTGAGGGGAGACCCTCCCGGGCGGGGACCCTCTGCTGGCCCAGGACTGGCTCCCCCAGGACGGACCGAGTAAGGAGCTGCTGGATTCGGCTGTCACTGGGACAGCGCCCTGCAAACAGCTCTCGACTGACCGACCCAGAGCTGCTCGGTGTGCGGACAGCAGCAGCAGCCAGTGCGGAAGGCCTCCAGCCTGGCCGAGGAGGGTGCAGGCCGAGGAGGGTGCAGATAGCTCAGCCTGGCGTCCTGCAGGCTTGCGCGTGCTGGCCTAGCAGCGGGGGAAGGACCGAATGGTGGGAAAAGTCCCCACGTTCGGGTTTTTACTGACACATGGGCAGCAGCCAACGACCCGGCCATATGGTCAGGCAGGAGGACCGAGGAGAACTGGCCTATCACAGGGATGCCCACGCGAGACGTGGTCCCATGGAAATCTCCATGGGAATCTGGGGGGTGCGTTCAGGTATGCACAACATGCCAAGGAGAGCTGCTCTGCCACCAACAAGAGACAGAGGCGGCCAGTGACCATGTGGGCGTTCCCGGGGGCAAGGCCCTGATCACAGCTGGGCTCCTGGGTCTGCAAAGGGGTCCCGACAGGAACAGACGCTCACTCGGGATGGGGCCTGGCTGACTCCATCTGATCTGAGCTGTAGACGCGCAGAGCCACAAGAAACCGGAGCAGAAATGTTGCACCAATCTGGGCGGCCAACTGCCATTTCATCAGAACGAGGAACTCACTCTAGGGCCCAGAATGTCCAGCACGGGCAGAGCTCCCCTCCTCAGAGCACAGGTTGGAGGGCGGAGGGGGACCAGCCGGGCGTTGAAGCACAGGGAAATGAAAGCATGAGGGCGCGCTCTCCGCGTGGGTGGGCTGGGGGGGTGATGCCACCGGACGGTTGCTGCTGTTTTTCTGGTGGAGCTGGGGCAGCGGGGCTGGAGGAGGACGCTGGTACGACTGTGCAGTTCCTGCAGGGCCAGTGGGGGGCGCACTTTTTTCTTTCTTCCCCACGTCACCTCAATTTTTTTCCCCTAATTGCTGCAGTGGTCACAGGGCCAAATCTGCAACTACAAGTGCCAGAAGCAGGGATGATTCCTAGGCAAGAGATTCCAAGTGGAGGATTTCCCTGGTGGTCCAGTGGTTAAGAATCCGCCTTCCAATCCAGGGGACGCGGGTTCGATCCCTGGGTGGGGAACTAAGATCCCACGTGCCGTGGGGCAGCGAAGCCCGTGCGCTGCAGCTACTGAGCCCATGTGCTCTGGAGCCCGCGCACCGCGACTGGAGAGAAGCCCGCACGCCAAACCGAAGAGCCCGCGTGCTGCAACTAAGACCTGACACAGCCAGATTAATTAATTAATTTTTTAAAATGGTTAAGATGGTAAATTTAAAAAAGAGAAAAAGAAACTGTAACTATGTTTTTAAACCTGATGTCAGAATTCCTGAAGAGGCCAGTGGTGACGTCGCCCCATCTGGCAAACCGGGGGCTGACAGCGGATGCTGCCGTGTGGCCAGGGGCCGGATAGCCCGCTAGCCCTGCACCTGCGTGGACGGGAGTGGACGGGGGGGGAGGACTCTTGGGGCTCGTATCCTGGCCTGAAATCTAGACCAGCTTGCCTGGGTACCAGGGGAGGGAAGGAGAAACAGCAGCTGAGGGTGAAGAGATGAATCAGTGGGTTCTGTGATGTCAGGAAGGAAACCCGGTACTACACCGACACCTGAGAGAGGGCCCGAGGAAGACGGCGGCAGTCCTTAGCTCAGGCTCAATGACACCAGAGGCCTGAAAGCTGAGGCCGCGGGGACAGGACCACTCCTGTTCTGGAACCTGACCAGATCGGATGGAGGCCTGCAGTCCCGAGGGGCCTCACCCTGGGGGATATTCCCACCTGATATGACTACGGACCAGGCTGATTCTAGCAATGTGCCAATATCTTTTTTTTTTAAATTTATTTATTCATTTATTTTTGGCTGTGTTGGGTCTTCGTTTCTGTGCGAGGGCTTTCTCTAGTTGCGGCAAGCGGGGGCCACTCTTCATCGCGGTGCGCGGGCCTCTCACTATCATGGCCTCTCTTGTTGTGGAGCACAAGCTCCAGACGCGCAGGCTCAGCAGTTGTGGCTCACGGGCCCAGCTGCTCCGCGGCATGTGGGATCCTCCCAGACCAGGGCTCGAACCCATGTCCCCTGCATTAGCAGGCAGACTCTCAACTACTGCGCCACCAGGGAAGCCCCGCCAATATCTTTTGATGTTTATGATCGCTTTGCTGTAAGGGATGCAGTCAGAGACCAGAGGGTGGCCTGTGATATAAGAAAATATAAATATTTGATCTTTGTTCTGGTTCGTGGCACACAGTCCTAAAACCCTTGGCATTTCTTGGGACCTCCCCAGCGGTCCAGTGTTTAAGACTCTGCACTCCCAGTGCAGGGGGCACGGGTTCAATCCCTGGTCGGGGAACTAAGATCCCTCATGCTGCACGGTGCAGCCTAAAACAATAAATAAATAAGAAATTAAAATGTAAAATAAAACCCTTGGCGTCTCTGGAGTAATGAGCGTCCTTTTGTGAGCTAATGAGATGAAGGGTATCTGGGGGCCCCTAGATCACTTCAGGATGAGCCCTGGTCTCCAAAAACACCAGGCGTGATTAGAGGGTTGCAACCGTCAGCGCCCCCTCTCGACCTCTGGGGAGGGGAGAGGGGCTGGAGGCAGAGTTAGTCCCCGTGGCGGTGATTTAATCAGCCATGCCTATGACTGGAACCTCCATAAAAGCCCCAAACCGACGGGGTTTGGTTGGAGGACAGTGGAGGTGCCAGGAGAGGTGGTGCACCCAGGAGGGTGTGGAAGCTCCTCGCCCCCCCCCACCCCCCCACCTGGTCCCAAGCACCTCTTCCATCTGGCTGTTCCTGAGTTACATCTTTTATAATAAACAGGTGATAGTAAGTAAAGCACTTTCCTGAGTTCTGGGAGCCATTCTAGGAAATTATCAAACCTGAGGAGGGGGTGGTGAGCCCCCAACTCCAAGCTGGTCGGTCAGAAGTAGGGGTGGCCCTGGACTTGCGGTTGGCGTGGGGACCATCTTGTGGGGCTGAGCCCTTAACCTGGGGGTCTGACACTAACTCCAGGCCGACGGCGTCAGAACAGACTTGGATTCCCCACTGGTGTCCAGAGACTCAGAGAACTGGATGTGGGTGCTGGGAAACACCCTCAAGGGGCTATGATAAGTAAAGCTGCTATGGACACCTGTGTACAGTTTTTTTTTTAAGCTTTTATCTTTTTTTAAAATTAAAAAAAAAAATTTTTTTTTAATTTATTTATTTATTTTTGGCTCTGTTGGGCCTGTGCGAGGGCTTTCTCTAGTTGCGGCAAGTGGGAGCCACTCTTCATCGCGGTGCGCGGGCCTCTCACTGTTGTGGCCTCTCTTGTTGCGGAGCACAGGCTCCAGATGCGCAGGCTCAGTAGTTGTGGCTCACGGGCCTAGTTGCTCCGTGGCATGTGGGATATTCCCAGACCAGGGCTCGAACCCGTGTCCCCTGCATTAGCAGGCAGATTCTCAACCGCTGCGCCACCAGGGAAGCCCCTGTGTACAGTTTTTTGAGTGGACACAAATTTTCCTTTCTTTTGGAGAAATGCCCAAGCCTGTAATTGCTGGGTTGCGTGGTAGTTGCATGCTTAGTTTTATTGAAAAGTAAACAAATAAAAACCTGCCAACGTAATCAAATACTCTCTTGCTATCATTTTAATCTCCTGCTGAATCTGTCGGTAGGTCCCTTTTTACCTTCCTAACATTTTTTCGTTGTTTTCGTCCTTTTGCGATCCAATTCGCCAGACTTTGTTAATTTCGTTCATCTTTTCACGGAAGCTTTTGGCTATCAACCCTCTCTCCTGTATCCACCCCCGCCCCCATTTCATTATTTTCTGCTCTTCCAAGGTAGGTATTGTTAACTTCCCACAACGATTTCCTCCTTTGGCCCTTCGTTGTTTGGGGTAAATGTTTTAAACTATCTTGTTCCTGACTTCTGGCCTCCTGAGTCCTTGGCCTTCATGGAGACGGTCTCGTGGACAACAGTGGAGGGACGGGCTCCGGGGGCACCCTGCGCCGGGCCCCACGTCCGCTGTCCTCAGAGCGCCCTGGTGAGGCTGGCCTGGCTTGGCTTGGTCCTTGGCCTGTCCTGACCGTGTGACAATGAGCACCCCTTCCCCCCACCCAGGGTCAGCCGGGGACACTCACCCCACAGCAGGCTCCTGAGACAGGCTCTGGTGCCCCCAGCCACAGTCCTGCCACATTATCTGGTCCCATAGCTGCCCTTCTAATGGGCACAGGCCTCCCAGGCCTTCCTTGTGACTCCCCCTGCCCCCCCCAGAATGGGTTCTTGCAGACTCTCCGGGAGCTGCAGGCGGACGGTGCTCAGAGGCTCTGCTTGGCTTCCATCCCAGGGCAGCCAGGCCTCTTCCTTCCCCGTCTGGTGTGTGCCGGCCGCTCAGGTTTTCAGCGCTGGGCACTAACCCACCAGGGGTGCCCTGGCAGATGACATACGATGTGCTGGCGGTGGCCTACTGCTTAGCCGGGGCACTGCTGTCTGTCTCGTCACCTGCATATTGACACACCCTTCTGTATATGTGAAAACATTTCACAATTTCACAAATGTACAACGCAACGGCGGAGGCCCAGCAGTGCCCCCTGCCCCCCGCCAGCCCCAGTGTCCCAGGGATGGTAGGGGTCCCCGAAGTCACACGGCAACCTCCACCCCCAGCGCTGGTCTGGGCGCTTGGCAGGCACTGACTCGCTCCGGCCCAGGAGGGCCCAGGCCGTCCTTCATCACACGGACTCGGTGCCCAGCAGTAGGAGAACTCCCTGCCCCCACCTGCAACACTCGCTCCGGGGGGAAGGGCAGTGAGAGGCGGAAAGGCTGACATCCACTGTCGGGGTGCAGCGCTGGGGGGCCTGGCTGGTGGCAGGAAGGGGCCACCCCCCACCGGGGGTTCTCCGGCCCCGCCGTGCCCGCGGGGCAGCCCTCCCTCCTGCCGGCACGCAGCCCGCTGAGTCCGGGGCACCTCTCCAGATGGGTCAGGGTGACCCGGGAGGACAAACACCCCAGCTCTCAGACCAGAGGGGATTGCAAGTCCTCATCACTCAGCAGGGCGAGGGGTGGGCACCGGTCGTTTCTGTCCTCTGGATCAGAAAGCACCCAATCCAGGGGACACGTGCAGCAAGGGAGACCCCCCCCCCCAGGCCCCAGGCCCGGGTCGGAGGCCCTGCTAGGCCTTGGGGGCAGAGGTCACACAGCAGTCCCCGCAGCCAGGCCCTGGGTGTCCCTCTGTCCACGTGGCCGGGGTGTCTGCCTCACCTCCCCGCCAGGAGCTGGGAGACCTCACGGGGGGAATGAGAGCGCTTACCCTCCCCCACTGGCTGTCGGGCACCTCCGGGCGACTCTGGGGATGGCGAGGTGCGGGTTGTCGGGCACCTTGTCCGTGAGGACACACGTCCAGGGGGTCGAGGGCCTTGGTGGGCAAGGTCTGGAGAGCCCCCGGGAGCTGGAGTCTGCTGTGCAGGGACCCCGTGCCTCCCACCGGTAGCTTCAGGGTTCCCACCCCCGCGTCCAAGGCCAAGTCCCTTCCAGGCTGCCAGGACCCAGGTTCAGAGACGCTGGAGGGGGGCTGGGAGGATCAGGTGGCACAAAAGAACAGCTACCGGGCTGCTCAGGGTCAGAACCCGGGATTCGCCGGCTGCTGCCTCCGTCCCAGGCTCAGCCCCAGGGCTGGAGGCTCCAGTAAAGCCGGGGCTGGGGCCCCGCAGGGCCCCCCGGGGTTGCCCGGTGTCCAAGTGTCGGCAGCCTCTGTCTGGGCCGCGGAGCTCACTCTCAGGTCCACTGCCTGCGGCCCAGCCCAGCCTGGTTGGGCCTGGGGGTCCCTTCACAGCCTCCCACTGAGGGGTGTCCCAGGGTTCCCCGGGGTCAGGCCTGACCCCCCACACCAGCTGCAGCACCAGCACTGGAGGCCACAGTCAGCCCCTCCCCTGTTCACTCAGCTGTGCCCTCCTCTGCCCACTGGACCAAAACCTGCTGCGCCCACCCCGGGCACCAGGACACGGCTCGGAGCTGGCAACGCCGGCGGTGACAGAGGAAGACCCGCCAATGGGCCACAATCTCGTGGGGTGGCCAGCGAGATGAAGGAAGGAAGACGGGGTGGGGTGGGAGCCACAGAGGGCGCTGCAAGGGTCTCAGCCCAGTTGGTGGGCAAGCTGCAAGCTGAGACCCGAAAGGCCAGAGGGATGAAGAGGTGTGTGCCTGTGTGTGCATATACGTGGATGTGTGTGCACGTGGGCATGCTTGTGTACATGTGGGTGTGTGTATCCACATGCGTGTGTGTGTGCACCTGGCTGTGTGTGCGTGTGCACGTGTGTGTCGGGCAGGGTCGGGGGGAAATTCCAAGCAGAGGAAACCAAATGTCCAGCTGCTCGGAGGTGAGGGCCCTGTGTCAGGAGCAACAAAAGCTGGACGTCCAGGGTGGGGAGCGGCGACGGGACGACGGGACGGCTGCCAGCCCCACACACGCCCACTGGACGCGCCAGTTTGCTCACTCCTCTCTGCACCCGACGGCCGCTGCCAGGGCTCTCGGGCGCTGACGTGCGCCTGACCCTCCCTCTGACCTTTGCCTCGCTTGCCCCAACTCAGACATTGTTCTGGGCCTCTGTCACCAAGCTTCTAAAATCCCAACTCTGGAAGCAGCTGGCTTTCCAACTTTGCCAACTTCTGAATTCCTGGATCCGTGTCCGTATTCACTTTCATTTCTGCTCACAAAGTGGGCCTTCTTCTCGACCTCACCTCTTCCTTGTACACATGAGGCCAATGGCACCCAACACACACACAGCACACCTGCACACACACAGAGCACACTTACATACACAGCACACTTGCACACACGCATCATTCTGTTTTCCGACTTCTGCCCTTGGCTACTGGCTCAGTCCCCTCACAGTCCCCCTGCCAAGTGACCACGGGCGTTTTCTACCAAATGCAGGGCCTCAGCATCACGTGGACCACCAACCACCGTCGTTCCAGCCTCTGCTATCGGCTCCCATGGCCGGTGTAACAGAGCAGGACTCCCCCTCCATGTCCTCCGCCTGCCTTTTGTCTGCAAAAATCTTTAGTCAAAGAATAAATTTAATCAGAGAAGTGAGAAAATGTAGAAAGAAAGAAAAACCGTCAAATAAGATAAAATAATAATGGTTTAGCCACTAAACAAAGTCAAGGACCTTTAGTTCCTCCTCCAGGGCTGTAGATCATATTCTGAGCCATGTCCCTTGAGTTGTTTTGCAGATACTGAAACCCCACCAGGTGGAAGACGTTAACTACATGCTGACCACCAGCACGTAGACCCCAGACCAGCTGGAACCAGAAGGCTGGTGATGTTGACTCCTTGTTACCTCACCACCAACCAATCAGAAGAGTGTCCACGAGCTGATCACACACCCCACAACCTCCCGTCCCTCACCCTGTCTTTAAAAATCCTTCCCTGAGGACTTCCCTGGGGGTCCAGTGGTAAAGAATCCGCCTTCCAATGCGGGGGACTTGGGTTCGATCCCTGGTCAGGGAACAAAGATCCCACATGTTGCGGGGCAGCTAAGCCCGTGCAACACAGCTACTGAGCTCGGGCGCCTCAATGATAGAGCCTGCGTGCCGCAAAACTACAGAGCCCAGGTGGCCTGGAGCCCATGTGCCACAGCTAGAGAGAAGCCTGCACACCTCAACGAAGACCCTGCGTGCCGCAACTAAGACCCAACGCACACAAAAAAACAAAGAAAAAAAAATCCTTCCCTGAAAGCCTTCGGGGAGTTCAGGCCTTTAAAGCACTAGTTCCTCGGACTCCTTGCTTGGCACCTGCAATAAACGCTGCACTTTCCTTTTCCGTGACCTGAGGTCAGGAGATTGGCTTTACTGCGCATGTGCGCAGACCCAAGCTTGGTTCTGTAACACCAGCAGCCTGTCTGCTAAGCCAGTGCCACATCATTTTAGTCTAGGGCTTATTTGTTACCACAGCATAACCTGGTCTATCCTGACTAACAGAGAAAAAGGTTCTTTGAAGTAGGGTGCTGCCATAACAAAACACCTAAATTAACAAGTATCCACACGTCACCGTGACACCAGGCAGTACACTTTGCAGCACATGAGGTGGGGCTCCACCCGCCTGGTCTCGGCTGGGCTCCCTGCCATGTCAGGACATTGGCTGCTGTGCCCAGACCTTGGCTGGCTCCACGCCCCGTGTCTCATCCTCAAGAAGGCTGTCGTGGGTGTATTGTCTTGGTGAGAACAAAAGCAAGTCATGTGACTAAGACCAGCGTCAAGGGGCAAAGCTCCCGAACCACGGTGGGAGGGAGGGCACCCCAAAGTCCCATAGCAAAAGCGTGGGCACAGGTAAGGGTGAGGCCTGAGGACGTGGATACAATCTGTCAACTTTTAAAGTCAAAAGCTGCAGGACCAGAAGGAGGTTCACCCCCACCTGATGTGTTACCACCTGGAGATTCGGACCTGGGGGGTGGATGCCGTAGCCAGGGGGCTTTGGGGAGGAAGAAGATGTGTTCCGTGTGTGAGAAGAAGTTGTCTGGTGAGTAGAGGGGCCCTGGTGGAAGAGGCAATACTAGGTGCTCGGCAAACAGATAGACTGCAATTTCCAGCCTCCCCTACGGTCAGTGCGGTCACTCAGCATCACATGACTGCATTCCGACCAGTGGGATTTGAGGGGAAGGGAAGTAAGCTAATTCCCACATGGTCCCCCTTTCAAGGTGACCTTGGAGGCCACAGTTTCCAAAAACAGTTAGAAGATGAGGCAGACGTGCTCAGCCCACGTGATTGTGGTAGAAAGAAGAACCCTGAGAGTTCAGGGTGTATTTGTTACTGCAACATAGCCTAGTTTCAGAGTGTGGTGGCTGAACCAGTAGCAACCCCTGAACGGGGTAGAAATGCAGATCCTCAGGCCCCAGCCTGGAACTTCTGACTCAGGAATGCTGGAGCAATCAGGTCCTAACAAGGCCCCCAGGGAGTGTGGTGTCCATTCCGACTAAAAGGAGTCGCAGACTCTGAAAGCCCGGAGGACCCTGTGGGGCTCCTGGGCAGGAAGCCTTGCAAACAGTTGCTAATCAGGGAAGGGAGGGGATGCAGAGACAAGGGAGGAGCAGTCAAGGAACAATAGGGTCCTGGCTCCCCCTCAAGGGATGCACATAACAATATCTTTGAGCTCTTCTGCAGAACTAAAACCCCCAACAAACAGAAGATGTTATCGTTCTTCATTCCAGAGAACCAAGTCAAGAGACTACCTGAAGCCAGATTAAAGGAACCAGAGAAGCTCATCAGGAGACCGCCCGAGGCCAGATTAAAGGAATGCAGGCCCTACACACAACCCTGATCTTATCGGCAACCCCGCCCTTGAACCACTGCTATAAACTCCTCAACAAATCCTCCCGGGTTGGGACACATGGTTTTTCAGGGCCGGGGGGAGCTCACTGTATCCCCCTTTGCC
The DNA here is from genome assembly GCF_965194825.1 of Balaenoptera physalus. Classification (NCBI taxonomy): domain Eukaryota; kingdom Metazoa; phylum Chordata; class Mammalia; order Artiodactyla; family Balaenopteridae; genus Balaenoptera; species Balaenoptera physalus. The sequence continues at coordinate 112,525,670 of NC_138889.1, read as the reverse complement.
TGGCAAAGCAATAAAGCTATTCTCTTCTACTCCACCCAAAACTCCGTCTCCGAGATTCGATTCGGCACCGGTGCACAGAGGCTGAGTTTTCGGCATCAACACGAGCAAGGGCACGATTAGTGTGAAGGATGGCTGTTGTAGGCTGGTGGCTAAGATGTGGAGACAGGAACGGCAGCAAAGTAGGTGCTCAAGACAAAGCAGGTATGAGGTAAACACAGGGCAAGTGGAAGGGTGGAAGTGAGGAGCCTGGGATCTTCAGTCTCACGGGTGAGGCAGCTCCGAGGCTGATGACACCCAAGGGGTGACAGTGGGCTCGCAGGTGGAGTGAAGGTCACCGGCGATGGGAGGTCAGTGGCGTTGAGTGCGTTGTCCCACCTGCGATGGGCACAGGGCTGGGTTGGAGAAGACGGCCGTGAGCTGGTCCCTTCCAGATGCAGCACACCCGGCTCCTAGGGTGGAGATTCGGTCCCCTGCTGACTTCAGGCTCTTGGAACAATTCCAAAGACACAGCATATTCATCACGGTTCTCAAGAGACAGAGCCAGTAGACCGTGTGTGTACATAGGAGACTGATTACAAGGAATTGGCTCATGCCGTCAGGGAGGCTGGCAAGTCCCGGGACCTGGAGTTGGCGAGTGGGAGAACCAGGAGGGCAGATGGTATCAGTTCTAGTCCAAAAGCCAGTGGGCTCGAGACCGGAGAAGGGTCCACATTTCAGTCTGAGTCTGAAGGCAGGGAAAGGCTGTGTCCCAGCTCCTCCATCAGGCTGGGGGAGTTCCCTCTCACTCAGCCTTTTGTTCTATTCGGGCCTTCACCTGACTGGACAAGGCCCACCGTGCTGGGGAGGGCCACCTGCTTTATCCAGTCTACACATTCCAACGCTAAGCTCCTCCAGAAACATGGGCACACCCAGGATAAGGTCTGGCCAAAAGTCTGGGTCCCCCGTGGCCCAGTCAGGTTGACACACACGATGAACCCCCTCACGTGGCTTCTGTCCTTGTAATGGTGGTGGAATTCCACCCCACCTCCCCCTTCGGGACCAAGGCCGCCACAAGCCCTGAGCTGGTTCAGACCTGTTGAGGATCAGATTCAGAGGAAGCCGCAGGACCTCTTCGGGGGCTGGGAGAGGCCGGAGAAGTCGGGTCCTGAGCGGGCCGCCCCACGGGGAAGGGATACCAAGTTGAGTAAGTGTGTGGATATTGAACACTCCCTGTGACACGGGATTTAACTCCCTGCAAGGGTCCTGGAAGACAGCACTAAAACATCGCTAGATTGGCCCTTGGATGCCTGGGCACCAAAAAGAACCAAATCTAAGTGTCGAAGTCATCCAGGGCTGTGTAACAAGATACCACAGCCTGGGCGAATTGGACAACAGAGGTTTACCCTCTGACAGCCTGGAGGCGGGAAGTCCAAGGTCAAGGTGAGGGCTTGGCTGGTTCCTCTGAGGGCTGTGATGGAGGATCTGGTCCAGGCCCCTCTCCCAGCTCCTAGTGGTTTGCTGGAGATAGGTGGGGCTCCTTGGCTTGAAGAAGCGTCCCCCCGGCCTCTGCCTTCATCTTCACATGGCCTTCTCCCTGTGTCTGCGTCCCATCTCCCTGTGACTTTCTCTTATAAGAACAATTGTCCCTGGATTTAGGGTCCACTCTAAATGCGGGGTGATTGCCTCCTGAGATCAAAAACTTAATTCCCTCTGTAAAGGCCCTATTTCCAAATACGGTCACATTCTGAGGTACTGGGGGTTATGACGTCAACATATGAGTTTGTCGGGGACACAATTCAACCCATAACATCACCCCTCCCATAGAGGAAGCAGACCAGCAGGTGTGATGCAGGGGGGGCTGGCTGGAGGGGGATGGGGGCAGACACGCCACGGCTTGACCTGATGGCTCGGGGAGGGTCAGCAGCATGAAGAAGTACAGGTGCTCCATCAGGAATCCAGCCCTGGGTCTCCCAGCCCAGGCCCTGCCCACAGCCTCTGGAGGGGTCGGACCAAGGTCCGTCCTTATGCGTAGATGTCCGTGTTCTGTCCCTCACGACCTTGGACCCCCGGGGCCCCTGCAGAGCATCTGGGTCTGGCCAGCATCCTTTGACCTGGTCAAGGGTGAAAACGATAACAGCCGATGAGCCATTGGGTGCCCGTCTCTGGAATCTGAGCAGAAAGTGTGGGGAACACTCAACAGTTAGAAGAAAAGAACTGGAGGTACTTCAAGATGGGCGCCAGCTCTGCACGGGCTCCTGTGGCCAAGGGGCCATGATCCCCCGGGAGGAAGTGGGGGGTCACTGTGTCCTGGACTTCTCGGGTCTGTCTCCCGCCCTGCACCCCGTGATCAGAGGTCTGTCCCTGTAACCACGCCGTCCTCCCAGCTCCCTCACCACCAAAATCAGGTTTCCGGGTGATTTGCAGAAAACATTTTGGAGATAATAAAATAAACAGGCAGAGGGGACTCGGGAACCCTGGAGGTGGGGTGCAGGCAGGGCATTGCGGACTCGGGAACCCTGGAGGTGGGGTGCAGGCATGGCATCGCCCAGGGAGGATGGAAACTTCCACAGATGGCTCCATGTTGCCCCAGAGCCAGCACAGGGCAGAGGGAGGAGCAGGCGCAAGGCCTGTGCTCCCGGACCTGGGCATGGCGTGCAGGGAAGCAGGACGTCCCACCTGCCCTGGGAGGGGACTCTTGGGAGGCTGGCAGACCCCGGGTGAGGAGGGGCTTCATGGATGGGCCAGCAGGAATGGGCCAGCAGGGGGCTCCGAACTGGACGGATGGCGACGCCCGCAGACACCTGCAGGTCTGCAGCTCCGTTCTGGCCCCCCGGGACCTTCTCCACCTTACACACCCCTATGCACTTCGGGGATGGGGGTGGGGGAGGGGAACATGGAGTCTGGAGTTACAGACGGAGACAGAGCAGACCCCCAGCCCAAAGGGTGCTGCGTCCCCACCCTGGCACCCCGTACAGAGGGGCTCAAGGAAAATGAGACGGGGATGGAACAAGATGGAGCTACATGCTGGCGGCCCAGGAGCGTGGGAGACTGACCAGCAGTGACCCGGCGGCCTCAGCACGGAGATGGGCCACGTCTCGGGGAGGAGATGGCTCCCCCAGCTTCTCCTACCCCGTGGGCTCTGTGAGGCGAAGGAGCAGGGAGGGGCCTGTGGCCCGGGGCGGGGTCTGAGGGAAGCCGGCCGCCCAGCCCAGCACTGTGAGTGGTCAGTTACCCAGTGTCACGCCCTCCCGCCCCACCAGCCAGGCCAGGAGGGTGGGGGGCTGTGGGCTTTGCTCAGTCATTTACATATGTTGGTTGAACCGCTATAGTCCATACCAGGCAACATAAATGGCCCCCAGGATGCAGCAGGGCCCAGATCGGGCACAGATGCCGGCCCCAAGGCTGACGCTCTGGGGAGGCTAGGCGTGGGGGGCTCCCCAGGACTCGCCTCTCCCCCTGCTCCTGCTCCGGGCACAGCGGGGAGGGGTGCAGCCTCCGCTCTCCCCAGCCCCAAGCTCGGGGGTTCGGAGCCCTTCCCCATCACCCACCCCACCTGAGTGCTGGGTCGGCTGGGGTCCTTGCTCTGCCCACCTGGGGCCAAGGCTCCAAGTCCCCATGGGAGGCTGGCCCGAGTGGGGCCCCCATTCCAGTGTTCCCGAGACTCAGGAGTTCTTGGGATCAGTGTGACCAGGCTTTGTGGTGTGAGCGGGGCTGGGCGAGTTCAGAGGTGGGGAGGGGAGGAGGGGCAGCAAGAGAATGGGAGCCTAGAAGTGATGCAAGGGGCCCAGAGGGCGAGCAGGGCAGAGAGCCGGGAAGCCAGAGACCCACCGCCCAGGGCTAGTTTCAGCGAGGCCGGTGGTGCCGAGGGCTCAGCCTCTACCGGACCCACGCGCCGTCCAGACCCCCACGGCCAGCGGGAGTGGAGGCACTCTGGCCAGGGCCTCAGCTCTAAAGGGGACTTAGAGTAGCACCTGGCCCAAGTGGGTGATGGGGACCGGCCCCCAGGGAGTCCCCAGGGAGAAGGGCTGTGGGACTCACTGCCCCCATCCACCTGCCTGGCCAGCTGAGCCTGTTGTTTGAGGTCAAAGGTCCCCTGGCTGCACCCAGACGCCGGGATCATCCCAGGTACAGCACCTCAGGCTGGGTATCCAGTGTCCCCAGTCCCCTGCCTGCCCCCGCCCGCCTTCCGAGAGCCCCTGGTGTGTAATCCGGGGAGAGGGACGGACGGGGGGGGCAGCCTCGTCTCACCTGCCTGCTGAGGCCCCATCGGGCCCCCGGCCCCCCAGACTCAGACCCTCTCCACCCTCCCCTGCACCTGTGCCCCCACGGGAAACGGCCTCTCCACTCCCACAAGGCAGCCAAGCCTGGTACATTCCTCAGTGCCCTCTCTTGCAAGTCCCTTGGCCTGTCCCCCGGTAGTCATGCTGTCACTGCATCCGGCCTCCTCATCGCCCACTTGGGTCCCTGGAGGACCCTCCCCACACACACATTTTGAATCCATCCTCAGAGTCGCCACCAAAGGCATCCAAACGCTGGAGAGCGTCCCGCCCTCCCCTGAGTCCTCCCTGGGGCCCCACTGCCCGAGGTCAGATATCAGCTCCTTGGGGGGCCTTCGAGACCCCAGGATCTCTGCCCGCCTCTCATCCGCTGCTGCCCTCCCACCTCCATCGGCTGGTATCGATTTTAAATGTTCTCTCCCAGTTATTTGATTATTTGGTATTGATTTGGAAACCAGAGCTGAGTCGTTCGGTAAAGCAGTGAGAGTAGGCAGTGTTGATTGCTATTCGTTTTCCTTAATCTTAAGAACGGAAACCCCATTACCCCACGCCACCACAGTTTGGATACCGAGGACCCCGCCTCCGCTCCCCAGCCTACGTCTCCATCTGCACAACCCCGCCTCGTCCACAGCAGGCTGTTCAGGGGCCTTGGGCCTCCCTCCAGAGAGACCCACCAGCTCCTCAACGGGAAGCACCAACGGTTTAAGGCTCCGACCCCACTCTCTGCTGCGTCCACCAAATGGGATCCCTGTAGCCTGGGCGATCTCGGTCCCAGTGTGAAAGATCCCCCTTCGACCAAACTTCCCATTCTCAGTAGACCCGACCTGACCCCCACTCCGGGCCTGTCATGACGTGGGGCCCCCTCCCCGCCCACGTGGGAGCCGGTACTGGACAGTGAATCGTGACTCCCTTCCTCTCTGGGCACCGCCCGTTTCTCCATCGGGTCTCAGCAGGGCAGCCAGGATGCAGAGTTCCTCTCCGTGGTCCTAATCATGTAGACATAAACAAGGCAATGGTATCAGAGCTTGTTCGAGGGAGAAGGACCCTGGGAGCCTCTTGTTGGGGGCCTGGGCGCCCAGGGACAAGTTTAAGGGGCCCCCTGACTCCCTCAGCCGAGGCTCCCCCACCCCCAAGCCGGACAGGGACCATCTCTGTCCTTCTCCCTGGGGCAGGGCCTCCTCCAGCTGCCCTGGGCTAAGATTTCCAGTGGTCCGGAGGCTAAGCAGTAACCAGATGCCAGGCCGCCCTCAGGCCTCAGATGCTGACCAGGAGGAGGTCCCCTGTGAATAGTGACTGCACGTGGCTGTGCGGCTCTGGGGGTCCCATGGCTGGTGGGGGGTCAGGGTGCGGGAACTCCAATGTCCACCCTGGGCCATGGAGCCCCACCAGCCTCAGTGCAACCAGGGTCACAGCCTCCAGGCCTCTTTTCCTGTCTGGGCCCAGGGCCCCTCACCCCTCCTCGTACCCAGGGCAAGACTGAAGGGGAGGCCAGTGGACCCCCGAAACGCCTGACCAGGCCCCGCACTGTCACCGCAAACTGCCCCAGAGGGACAGATTCTACACCTTGGGGGTCTCCTAAGAGACATCTCACTGTGCCCTTAATCACGCCCCGATCCCTCCCTGCACGAACCCTAAACTATCCCTCACCCTCTGGTGGCTAGCCTGTCCTCCCTCCCTTGACCCCCAAGTCGCAGGGAGGCCCTCCTGGCCTGAGACCCCTTGTCCATCTCTGCCCCTCATCCTGCACAGTCAGCGCTGGCCTGGACTCCTGCAGTTACTGAGCCCTTGACCGCCCCACTTTCCAAAACACACCTGCCAGCCCCCAGGGTCCCCTGGCCTGCCACCGCCCTCAGAAGAACCCTAGACCCCCAGCCCTCCCCTCTCCCAGCTCATTCCCCTGCGGCACTCTACGGCCTGGGGTCTCTGCTCTCCCCCGGGCCAGGACGCCCCCAGAGGGCTTGTCCTGTCCCATCACCTCGGCCGTTCCTGAGCTCCTGTCACTACTCTCAATTCTCTAGTTTATGAAGTGGGAGCTCCAGGAGGGCAGGGCCCCGCCCCTCCCCGGGTGAAGGCAGGGCCCCCCGGTTGAGAGCTGGGCCGAGAAGGTCAGTAGAGATAACCCTACCCCACCATGCCTCTCACACCCGATGTAGTGCATTCTTTATCCCTATTTTAGACTCACGGAGCAAGAGGTGACTATGCAAAGGACAAGGACAGACCACATATGACAGCAAGGTCTGACCCAGATGAGAAGTCCAGGAGGACCAACCACAACCTCTGCAGAAATCGGCCCAGAGGGTCAGGCCGTGGCCAGGACCACCGGCTCCCCTATTCTTGCTCCCAACCCAGGACCGCCCAGAGAAAGCCAGATAGCCCCCAAACCACTCCCACGGGCCTCCTGGTTGGTTAGCCACCTCCATCTCCCCCAGGGCTGACAGCCTCTGATCGGAACACAGTGAAGCTTCCCTTCTCTTTCAGCTTTACCGAGGTGTAATTCACATACCATCAAATTCACTCCTTTAAAATGTACAGTTCAGGGGTTTTTATATGCTCACGGAGCTGTGCCACCATCAGCACTACCTAATTTCACGTTTCAACACCCCAAGAAGAGACCCCGCAGGTACACATCAGTACTCACTCCCTCCGCCCCCACTCCCCAGCCCCAGGCAACCGCTAATCTGCTTTCTATCTGTGCACTGGCCTGTTTTCGACATTTCCCCAAAACGGACATTTCCCATAAGCAGAAATATAACACATGGCCTTCTGTAACTGGTTTCTTTCACTCAGCATCATGGTTTCAGGGTCACCCACATTGTAGCCTGTGTCGGTGCTTCCTTCCTCTTCACGGTTGAATGATACTTCACGGTACGGCTGCTCTATATTTTGTGTATCTGTTCAGCCATCAGTGGGCACGTGGTTTGTTTCCACCCGTTAGCTGTCGTGAACAGTGCTGGACACATTTTTGAGAGGACGTATGGTTTCGTTTCTCTTGGGAATGTACCTAAGAGGCATTGCTGGGTGATGTGGTAACTCCATTTAGCATTTTGAGGAACTGCCAGACCGTCCTCCAAAATGACTGCATCACTTTACATTCCCACCAGCAATGTTTGAGAGCTCCAGCCTCTCCACATCCTTATAAACACTTGTTATTTTCTGTCTTTTTTGTGATAGCCATCCTAGTGGGTGCGAAGTGATTACTTATGGTGGTTTTGATTTGCATTTCCCTGATGATTAGTGATGTTGAGATCTTTCCATGTGTTTATTGGCTACTATCTATCTTCTTTGGAAACTATTTATTCGGGGACTTCCCTGGCAGTCCAATGGTTAGGGCTCTGTGCTTTCACTGCCGAGCGAGTGGGTTTGATCCCTGGTCGCGGAACTAAGATCCTGCAAGCTGCCGGCCAAAAAAAAAAAAAAGAAGAAAAAAGTTTATTCAGATCCCGTGTCCATTTTTAAGTTGGGTTGTTTGCCTTTTTGTTGTTGTTAAGAGCTCTTTACATGTTCTGGATACTAGTCTCTTATCAGATATCTGATTTATAAATATTGTCTCCCATTTCATGGGCTGTCTCTCCACTTTCTTGACGATATCTGTTTTGTTTAGGGGGGCGGCAGATCATGCTCAGAGACTGAGATTGTCTTTGCCAATAGTTCATTTAACACAGGTTCACGGCGGGAGTTATAATAATATCACAAGCATACAGGATAATGTCTCTTAATAAGCCAATACAGAAATAACATACTCCAAACAAATGATAGATTAATTACCCCTTTGTTCCAGCCAAGGGGAAGTATAAGGAATAACGTCCACATTCAGCTGAGATGTACCTTTTGTACAAAGTTTTGGTTTCTCGGGAGAGCGGATGTCCCGCTGCCCGCGCAAAAATAAAAGTCCCTCGTTGCTAGAGCGCGTTGCTAGGGAATCACGGTGCTGGTGTTGGCCGGCTGGCTGATCTCTTTGGAGAGAAGGCTGCACCGTTTGTCACCACTGCTCATAAAGGAATCCCCTTTACCAGGGCGGGAGCTAATGCCCCAAGGGCTTCGGAGAGCTAGATCAGCAGTCTCGCCTGGTCCTCACAGACTCTTGGTATTTACAGCCCTAATGTCCGGCACCAGAGTTGCTTTTTCACACGGTTCTTATTGATAAGCCCCCAGGGAGCCCTGAGCTGCTGAGCCCTGATAATAACATTACATCCTGACACGGTTCATTCTTATATCAAAACAACTTTACTTCTATTTTGTTTGTTTTGTCTTTAATTTTAATTTTATACTGGAGCATAGTTCATTAACAATGTTGTGTTAGTTTCAGGTGTACAGCAAAGTGATTCGATTATACGTACACGTATGTCTATTCTTTTTCAGATTCTTTTCCCATATACGTTATTACACTGTATTGAGCAGAGTTCCCTGTGCTATACAGTAGATCCTTGTTGATTATCTATCTTATATATAGTAGTGTGTATATGTTAATCTCAACCTCCTAATTTATCCCTCCTCCCCAAAACAACTTTACTTCTAAAAACAACTTCTTTTTCTTGTCTTTGCCATAATCAAGTGGATTAAAACAACTTCACTTAAATCATCAAGTGGATTTGAAATCATATCAATCAATACACAATATCCTTTGACACACAAAAGTTTAAAATTTGACCAAGTCCAATTTACCTATTTTTTCCTTTTTCTTTTTTTTTTGGCTGAGCCGCGTGGCTTGTGGGATCTTAGTTCCCTGACCAGGGATTGAACTTGGGCCACTGCAGTGAAAGCGCCAAGTCCTAACCACTGGACCACCAGGGATTACCCTACTTATTTTTTTCTTATTTCGCTTGTGCTCTGGGAGTTGTATATGAGAAACCATTGTCTAACACACGGTCACGAAGGTTTACGTTTTTCTCTAAGAGTTTTATAGTTTCAGCTCTTACATTGAGGTCCATGATCCATTTTGAGTTAATGTTTGTGTACAGCATGAGGTAGGGCCCCAACTTCATTCTTTCGCCTGTGGATATCCAGCTGTCCCAGCACCAGTTGTTGAAAAGACTGTTCTTTTCCTCATCGAATTGTCTCGGTGTCCTTGTGGCAACCCACCATGAATGTGAGGGTTTATTTCTGGACTCTCAATTCTATTCCACTGATCTGTTCATCTGTCCTTAATGCCAGTGCCACACTGCCTTGATCTCTGTAGTTTTGCAGTAAGTTTGAATGGGGAAGTGTGAATCCAACAACTTTCTTCTTATTTTTCAAGTTTCTTTTGGCTATTCTGGGGACCTTGCATTCCCATATGAATTTTACGATCAGATTGTAAAGAGCCAGCTGGGATTTTGATAGGGATTTCATTGAAGCTGTAGATCAGTTTGGGGGAGTATTGGCACCATAAACATATTAAGTCTTCTGATCCATGAACACCAGTTATCTTTTCAGTTAGTTAGATGTTCTTTAATTCCTTTCACAACGTTTTGTAGTTTTCAGTGTACAAGTCTTACGCTTCTTTTGCTCCATTTATTCCTAGGTATTTTGTTCATTTGCTGCTGTTACACATGGGATTGTCGTCATAATTCCACGTTTGGATTGCTCATTGCTAGGTATAGAAATAAAATTGATTTTTGTATATTGATCTTGTATTCTGCCAATTGTTGAACACACTTATTAGTTTTAATTTTGTGTGTGTGGATCTCTTAGGACCTTCCATACACAACATCATGTCATCTGCAAATAGAGATAGTTCAAGCCTTCCTTTCTAATATGGGTGCCTTTTTACTCCTTCTTCTTGCCTCAATGCTCTGGCCAGAACCTCCAGGACAATGTTGAATAGAAGTGGCAGGAGTATGCAGAAACGTGGATGGACCGAGAGATGATCATACTAAGTGAAGTAAGTCAGAAAGAGAAAGACAAATAGCATATGATATCACTTATATGTGGAATCTAAAATATGACACAAATGAACTTATCTACGAAACAGAAACAGACTCAAGGACACAGAGAACAGAATAGACTTATGGTTGCCAAGGGGGAGGTAGAGTGGGGGAGGGATGGATTGGGAGTTTGGGATTTTATTTATTTATTTTGGCTGCGCCAGGTCTTAGTGGTGGCATGCGGGATCTTCAGTTGCAGCATGCAGACTTCTTAGTTGCGGCATGCATGCGGGATCTAGTTCCCCCACCAGGGATCGAACCTGGGCCCCCTGCATTGGGAGCACGGAGTCTTACCCACTGGACCACCAGGGAAGTCGGGAGTTTGGGATTACACATGCAAACTATTACATATAGAATGGACAAACAACAAGGTCCTACTGTATAGCACAGGGAACTATATTCAATATCCTGTGATAAGCCATAATGGAAAAGAATATGAAAAAGAATATATATGTATAACTGAGTCACTTTGCTGTACAGGAGAAATCAACACAAAGATAGCGGCAGGATGTGGGGTCCTTGTCTCGTTCCTGATCTTAGGTGGGACGCTCTCAGACTTTTACCACTAGGTGTGATGTCAGCTGTGGGTATTTGTAGACGCCCCTTATTGGATGGAGGACATTCCCTTCTATTTTGAGTGTGTTGAGTGTTTTCACCATGAAAGAATATTGGGTTTTGTTAGATGCTCTTCCTACATCCATTGAGATGATCACATAATTTCTGTCCTTTATTCTATTGATATGGTGTAGTACATTTTTCAGATGTTAAACTCCTCCTTTTTTTGTTGTTTTTTTCAACATAAACCTGTCTCCCTTGGGGACGGCCTTCGAGTCCCTGCCAAATGCAGCGAGGGTGGCTGATGCCCTTGTATGTAGCAGGCTCTGCAGATACAGCCGGTTTGTCTCATTTAGGTGGTCTTTGTTTATTTCCACAGGAAATGAAGGCAAAGAGGCGGGGTTCGGTGATTCACCGACTCCCCCCGACAGAACGTGTGCCCCAGGAGAGCAGTGAGTCACCAGCTACGGGCAGAGAAGCCTCTCCATCAGACAAGCTGAAAGGAGGCCCTGGCCTCCTGCCTCCCGTGGGCCAGGCCTTGCTCGCGTGCCTGGGCCTGTGGTCATGTTCCACGGCAGACAGGGACACGGTGGAACCAGCCCGAAGTCACTGGGAGGGGAAGACTCAGGCCAAACCCAGCTGGGCAGCAAAGTCTGCTGGTCCTGCCGAGCTGCCAGCTGTATCCCCATCAGCTCCCCTTCCTAGGGCAGTCAGGGCCGCAGGGCAAGGGGAGCACAGGGAGGGGGTCTCCTATCCCAGGCATAGCAAGCTCTGCCCGGTCTCCCTCATCCTCTAACGCAGCCCCTCTGGGAGCTTGTCCACGCGTCCTGGAGCTGGGATGGAAAGCGCTGCGGTCCAGCCAACAACGGGAGCCTTCCCCAGGACATCCCCGCTGGGTGCCCCCTGCCCCCGATCACACTGGCACACACATCATGTCACCTCTCCCTGTGATGTTTACTGTTGTGTCAACATAACCGGCCCCAGGCGCCCAGGTGGGACATTACTTCTGGGGGAGTCTGGGGGGCTGTTTCCAGGTGAGATCAGCATTGAATCGCGGACGCAGGAGAGCAGGTGGGAGGACACCATCTGGTCCCGGAGGCCTGAACAGAACGCAAGGCAGGGGAGGGAGAACGTGCCCTTTTCTGGCCCCACCCCTTGAGCTGGGACAGCTCCTGTCACCTCCTCCTGCCCTCAGACTGGGGTTTACACCATCTGCTCCCCTGGGTCTCAGGCCTCCAGATTCAGACTGGATGGCATCACCAAACTGGCCTTCCTGGGCCGCCAGTGTGCAGACAGCAGGTCATTCCCAGCCCCCATAACCACGCGAGCTACCTCACAGGGGCAAGGCCTGAGGCTCCCCTGTGGAATACCCCCAGTCACTCCCACTGGGGCCAGAATCCAGTGCAGCCCCACTCTGGCCTTCAGGCCCAAGAGCCAGCCCACCTGGCCCCTGACCTCACCGCTGGCCCCAACCTCAGACCCCAGGGTCCAGCCCTTCCCACATCCTTCCGCTCCCACCCCACCACGCCTCCAAGCTGCCCCTCTGCCTGGAATGCTCCCCCCAGCACCCCTCAGGGTCGGCTCCATGGCTGGTTCCTTCCAGGACCCACGGGGAGGAGTGCCACCCCCCACCTGTCACACATCCTCAGAACTCCCCCCCTTTGCAGCACTGGCATGATCATCGCGGGGTGACATCTGTCACCCTCACCACGGCCTAAGGTCCTCAAGCGAAGGGGTCCTGGCTGTCCAGCTCCTCACAGCCAGTGCCTGGAATAGTGCCTGGCACACAGCTGGCACCCACTAAATGCAGGACTGAAGCAGAGGACAGAAGAAGCTGGCCAGGCGCGACCCACTGTGGGGGATGGCGGGCCGAGGACGCAAGTGCGTGGTTTTGGTGCTCCCTGGGGGGGGGGGGCTCTCCGCCCCCACCACCCCCTTCCCCAGAGGGCCCAGGGAAGGGACAGCCCACACCTTTGGCAGGAAATGTCCCTATCACTGTGGGCAGCAGGGAGCTGATGGCAGGGCAGGGTGCCCAGGGCACCTAGACAAGCGATTCTTCACACTGAAGACCTGTTCTACCTCCGCTTCAACAGAAAGAATCTGGGCAGACCCCCAAAGACGTTACTTCTGTTGTAACGTCCCTTCGACACCCACAAACCCCACACTTGTGCTTGTGGCTCTTACACAAGCATGAAGCCAAAACAAACTTTACAATAAGCCACCAAGAAAAGTACAAAACTACCAGAGTCCCGATGAGTACGACGGCGCTGCTCTGGCCGCCCACGGCTATTGAAATTCAAACCACTGTACAATGAACAAAATGAAAACTTCAGTCCCCAGCGGTGGCACTGGCCACCTTGCAAGTGGTCAGTAGTCACTCGTGCCAGGGTTACTGCAGACGCAGAGCTCTCATCTTTCCAGCTGCATGTCACCTTGCTGTCACCTCTCTGCCTCCTTAGCCCTCGGGAGACAGCAGGAGTGTGGGGCCGGCCCCCTGCGGTACTGGCGCCACCAGGCTGTGCATGAAATACACAACACCTGGAGGTTCCATAAGCGGCTTGGGCCTCTTGGACACAACACGGGCCTAGGGAACACCCTGTCCGTGACCTTTCCAGCACAGACTCTTCCAACAGCCCTCAGGGACTCCCCCTTCCATGGGACAAGGGCTTGGCGGCCTAGGCTCGCCTTCCGGGATATTCAGGCCAGGGCCTCGTCACCGCCAGCCGGGTTCCTATCCCGGGAGCGCTGTGAACCAAGCGCGCTGCTATCTCGGCAGAGCTGGCGCCCGTGCATCACCTCCTCCGCGGGGCCTGCTACCAGAGTCCCAGGCGCCTGAGGGAGGAGGGGAAGCAGTTTTCCCCGCCTGCAGGCCTGTCCTCCGGCGCGGCCCCTTAGGGGAATCCGAGCGCGCCTGCAGCCCAGGGACGCGTGCCGCGCTTGGCACTCTGTGCCCAGGCCCCGGGGTCCTGACTGCACCAGGTCTGACACCCCGATGTGTGTGAGCGAGGGGGGAAGGGACGTGCGCCCCGCCCCCCCCGGGGGCTGGGCTGGGGCCTGGGGCTGCTGCCTCTCCGCGCTCGGGCGGCAGGGTCGGGGGCGGGGCCTCGGGGGCGTGGCCTCGGCGCCCTATAAGTGACGGAGTGGGGCGCGCGCCCGGCCAGAAAGCGAGCGCGCAACGGCGGCAAACACACAGGCGATTCTCGGCCCGGCCTCCACCGCCCTTCGTGCCCCCCGTCCGCGCGTCCCAGCCGCCCGCCAGGCCACCGGCCGCCCACCAGGCGCCCAGGCCCCGCGCCCGCCGCCCAGGACCGGCCCGCGCCCCGCAGGCCGCCCGCCGCCCGCGCCACCATGGGGGTGGAGGGCTGCACCAAGTGCATCAAGTACCTGCTCTTCGTCTTCAATTTCGTCTTCTGGGTGAGCCCGGAGCCGCGGGTGGGAGGGCGCTCCCCGAGCCTGGCAGGCCGCGCCCCGCTAGGCCCTGCCAAGGGGGCGCAACCGGGCCGCCAAGTTGCAGGGCCACCTGTGTGCGCCGAGCGCGTGGTGGGGGGTCCTAGGCCGGCGGGTCGTAGCGGTGGGGCTCGTCCGGGGCCACCGTGCCCCTCGAGGGCGGGGCGGGGGGCTCCAAGACGGGTTTCGGGCCTCTGCGCGTCGGGACCCAGAGCCCCGCGGCCGGGCCGGGCCGTTTGGGGACCTGGGGTCTGTTCCCGGTTGGTGATGGTGGTGGTGCGGTGGGTGCGCGCTCCGAACCCAGTACCCGGCCACTGCTCAGCCCTCCTGGCCGCTGTTTCTGGGACCACCCTGCTTCGCGGGGACTGAGGGGCTCGAGGGCGGGGCTCCAGACGCCCCGCCCCCATGAGCTCATCGGGGCCACCGCCCCTAGATGGGCGGCCCAGTGCTGTGGCGGGCGACGCACACTCTGCCAGAGTCTTGGGGACCGTCCACCCCATCCTGGGCCCAGTCCAGTTCACCCTCCTGCCTGCTGTCGCCACCCTGAGGGTCGTATGGGGGTCCGGGCCGGGGCGAAGCGCAGAGAGGAAGCGCCCAGGGCCCCGCGTGGCCCGCGTGCTGGGGTGCCTCCCCCCCCGGTGCCCCCAGCTTGTGGAGCCCCATCCTCCTCCCCCCCTCACCCGGCCTGACCTTCCAGCCCGTCCTCCCCCTGGGGCGCCGTGGAGGCTGTGAGGGGCAAGGGGCTGGGCGGGTGTTCTGAGTTGGCACAGGCAGGGAGCCTGGAGACCTGGGGTTTCCGAGACCCAGGGGTGCCGGGGCTGGGTGGATGTCCAGGTCCGGGCTTGGGAGGCCGCTTTGGAAAGAGGAGCCCACGGGTTGGACGTCTCAGGGTGCGGGAGGGTCTCCTGGGGTCTGTGGGCTGCTGGCCTGAGTTGTGTTTCCTCATCAGTCTTCACTGCTGGCCTGTGACTGATGAAGCTTTGGCTTTTGTTTCCATTTCCTGTCAGTGTTGGAATTCGGGGGGTGGAGATCTCCTTCTGGCCCGGAGAGACCAGGAATGGCTGTCGGGAGCCCCTCTCACAGCTGTGTCTGCGTCCCCTGCGGTCCCCTGGGCAGAGTGACCCGGGCCCCCTCCTGGCCCCTTCTTGCTTCTCTGCCACCCCAGGCTGCTCACCCCTTGTCACGGAGGACCAGGACAACGTCTGGTGGGTGCTTTCTTAAGTTGACACTGGGAGGGTAAACTTTTAAAAAATGGCTCCTGGAAAAGTGTGTGGGCCTGGGGACATCTGTTTGCCATCTGGACGGCCAAGGGTCCCAGGGTGGACCTCGGGGCACTGAGGTATTTGGGGTGGGGAGGGCAGGGACTGGACACGGAGTGGAGGTGTCACATCCTCCCTGCAGGGGCACCGGTGGGGGTCCTGTAGCCAGCAGCCTCTGCCCTGGGGGTGGGAGCGGTTAGGCTGTCAGGATGGGCCAGGGTGGGCCGCGCAGCCTTTGCTGAGGGGATGGTCTTGGCAAGGGGTGTCACCGGGACACCCCTCTACCAGCCCCTGAGCCAGTCCGTACCTGCAGAGCCTGGGAGGGCCCTGGTGGGAGGGGGAGGGGGGCGGAGGAAGGGGACTTAGCAGGAGTGGATTCTTGCCTTTGGACTGAGTGTAGGGGCGGGGTAAGTCCCTCCCACCTGCACATCCTGGGAGGTCTCCAGGTCAGGCTCCCCCCGCCCCCTCCTAGCTCAGCCTGGGTACCTCTGGTAATTTCCCAGGCAGCAGGGGTGGAGGCCTGACACATCCCCACCCCCACCCTGGGCCACTTTGTACTTGGGCTTAAGGAATTGTTTCTGAGGCCTCTCCCCTTCCCTCCCTCCCTGGGCATGCCCAGCAAACCAGCGGAGCATTCGTTTCCAGTGGCAGCAAGGCCCCACCCACCCATGCTGGGCAGCCCCCTGTGGTGGGATGCCACGATGAGCCAGGCGGGGTGGGGGGGTGGGGGGCGGGGCTCTCTGTGCAACCCCTCCTCCAGCATCGCTTGGCCAAGAGCATGGTGCCAGGGGTTTGGACCTCGGTGGAGTCCCCACCCTGTTGCTCTGGTCCTGGGCTTCCTCCCTGCTGAAGCGGGGGTCCTTCCCCTGGGGTTGTTGTCGGATTAGTTCAGGAAATGGGTGTTGGGCGTGGTGGCTGGTAGGGAAGACCACATTCCTTGGCCAATGTAGGCAGTGTCTTGGGGAAGGGGCTTAGACGCCTGGGTGCCTGGGAGGCCCCCGCAGGGTCCAGTGGGTGAGGGAGGGCCCCTGGTGCCCAGCCCCACCCACTCACCGTGCACCCAGCCACAGTGCAGTAAGGGGGTGCTGGGGGTGGGAGCTGGGTCAAGAGGTTGAGGATGGGTGTCTGGACTTGGATCTAGGCTTTTTTTTTTTGGCTGTGTTGGGTCTTCATTGCTGTGAGCGGGCTTTCTCTGGTTGTGGCGAGACGGGGCTACTCTTCGTTGCGGTGTGCGGGCTTCTCATTGCAGTGGCTTCTCTTGTTGTGGAGCACGGGCTCTAGGCGTGTGGGCTTCAGTAGTTGTGGCTCGCGGGCTCAGTAGTTGTGGCTCACGGGCTCTAGAGCGCAGGCTCAGTAGTCGTGGCGCATGGGCTTAGTTGCTCCGCAGCACGTGGGATCTTCCCGGACCAGGGCTCGAACCCGTGTCCCCTGCATTGGCTGGCGGATTCTCAACCACTGTGCCACCAGGATCTGGGCAGGATCCAGTCCCTGGATCTGGGCACTTTTTAAAGTTTCATTTCGAGAGTAAAGCCTTCCCCCGTGGGCGGCAGCATCAGAGGCAGGCTGGCATGCTGTCTAAGAAGGAGCCGGTCACCATGCACGCCCACACACCCCAGCACACACACTTGCTGTCCCACCTCTCCGCGCCAGACCCTGGGGCCCAGGCTGTGTGCACTCAGCATGCCTGACCCCGGCCTGCTTTGGGGCCCCCTGGCCAGGCGGGCCCAGAGGTATGAGGTGGGGACACGGCAGGAGGAAGAGCAGCAGCCCGGCCCGAGCTGCGGAGACGGTGCAGACGCTCCGCCAAGGGCATGGAATTCCTGCCGGTGGGGTGGCCCGGGAGCTTCCTGGCGAGGTGACTGGGGCTCAAGGCCTGCTGCTGGAGCAGCTCAGGATGAGCAGAGGCGCCTGCCGCTGCTTCCTTGCTCGCCCCACTCGAGTGGGCGACCTGGGGCGACCTGGGGCGGGCGAACGCCCTGTGTGAGCCCTGCTTGCCTCATCTGTGAAATGGGTGTGATCATAGCCTCTCCTGCCTGGGCCTGGCAGCTCCTCCAGCCGAATGCAGTCAGGGCCTCCTTCCAGAGGTAGCAGGGGCAGGGCGGCCAGACCTGGCTGGGAGTGGGGCTGATGGGCAGCCCTGCTAACTGGCTTTTTAAAGCTTCTTGCTTCCGGACAGCACATGGCTGTCTATCACTTAGTGGTTCTGTCTTCTTCCTTCTCGGAGAGGGGACGTGACCCCGGCAGGCTCTGGCTGGGGGCAGGGATTTCCTGTTCCTGGTTTCAGTGGGAGGGCAAGTGGGCTCCCCTGGTGCCCCCGGGCGTCTGGCTGCCACGCTTTGGGGAAACGGCTGTTGGGCCAGGCCCTGCTGAGAAGAGGAAATCTGTGGTCTGTGCCCAGGACAGGCTGGCCCCAGGGAGAGTGTCTGGGCGTTACGGGGTGCAGAGCTGGAGCCAGAAGCGGGGAGCCTGGGACCCTGGCCGGCTCTGCTCCAGTGCCGATGCGGTGCCCACCCTGTGGGGTTCCCACCCCCACCCCGAGCTCAGTGTGCCTCCAGGAATTGAGTTCACCCCCAATCCCTAACTCATACTGCTTCCAAGTCCAGACAGGGAGATGGGTCCCCCAAAGCACCCCCGTCCCATACAATCTACCCCCCCCACCCCCCCGCCTTCATTTCAGCGCCTGAAACCCCACGACAGGGAAGAGCCATGAAAATCAATAAGGTGTAGAGTCCGGGCACCCGTGGGAGGGGCGGACGTCACCTTTGCACTTGTGCAGCGTTTTGGAGAGGGCCCCAGGTAGGGGTGGGGGAGAAATGCGGGGACCCTGGCTCTGCCCACCCCCCGAGACGCAGGCTGGGCCCGCAGCCCGGGCTGGGGGTTTCCGCCTTGCAGGCAGCACACCCCCGTGGCCGGGACTCCTGATGCTGCGCGGAGCACCAAGCTCACTTCGAATCGGCCCTTTCCAGGTGTCCTGCAGGTGTGGTGTGACCCAGCACACCTCCTTCCAGAGCCTCTGGGCTTCAGTGCCCCTCCCCCGCCCCCATACTTTGTACTGTGGGGCCTGGCCTAAGCCCCTCCTTCCAATGGCAGAGCAGGTGCTGCTTCACGCAAGACCACCTGGGGCTCCAGGTGGGCCCCCAGGTGCTGGGGGAATCCTCACAGGCGGGCAGGGGTCCTGGCCCCAGGGGCGGCCGATCAGCTGGCAGTAGGTCTCCCTTCGCCGGCCGGCCACCAGCGCGTGGTCGCAGGGGTGCCTGTGGGCGCGTAGCCGCCCTCCCTGGGCTCGAGGGCTGCGGGGCTGGGCGGGCAGGGAGGCACCTTAGAGCTGGGGCTCGGTGCGTGGTGGGGGAGGGTGCTGCGGGCAGGGTGGTCGAGAGCCCAGCCGTGGGGGGCCGAACTCCACAGAGGCCTGGGGAGCAGGCAGCCGCCTTGCCGTCTTCTTTGAAGCCATGCCCCTTCCGACTTGGGAAACTTGGTGCTTCCCCTGCCCCCAGTTACTGGGGGAACGGGATGATTGTGGAGAAGGTGAAGGACAGGAAACTGGGACCATGCGGGGTGGGTGGGTGGGCGGCCCCCTGGCATCCCGAGCCGTCACACGGGAATCTTCTGTACCAACTCCCACACGCAGGCCGGCCTGGGTCATAACTCTCCCTCGGGGAACGTCTAACGGCGCCCTGTAACCCGCCTTACCTGTCACATCACCTGCAGCTGGGCGTTGAGTTCGGTAGCCAGCAGCCAGCTCCTGGCGGGGATGTGGAGGTCAGGCCGTGACCCCGGGGCTGCAGGGGAACAGAAGGAAGGACCCCGGGCCGCCCGCCTTCCTGGTCTCCAGTCCCGGGTGCTGGGAGGCCTGAGCCCCAGAGCTTGACGGCATTGGTCTCGGGGGTGCCCGGCGGGCTTGGGAAGCACCCTGTGCAGTCCTGCGGCCCCCGGAGCTCACGGGGAGGCTCCCTCTCACACGGCCCAGGCCCCCTCTGCTCCGCGTCCCGGGGCTCGGCCGCCCGCCTGCTGGACGAACAGTCTTCCCCTCTGTCCCCGAGATAACAGCTCGGGCGCACACGAAGCCCCACTCCCCTGTGCCAGGCGGGCACTGGGCTGGAGCCATGCCCTTTGCCTCCAGCTGGCCCGCTGGAGCGATAAGGAGACCGAGGTCCCAAGTGCCCACACGAGGAAGTGGTGGAGGCGGACTGGAAACCAGGGCCGGTCCTTCAGCCACTGTGGCTCGCGGCCGGCATGGCTCCAGGCAGGGCCGGGGCAGCCCCAAGGGCGGGTGGCTGTGCCTGGGTTTGCGCGGGGAGCACGTGGCAGCCAGAGAACCCCACCTGCCCCGGGGCCCCTCCACTCACCTCTGGCCCCTGCCTGGGCCCACCCACCTCCTGTCTTCCTCCCAGCGTTTGCCCAGCCTACCCAGATCCTCCTTGTCGGATGTGTGCGCCCCGCTGCAGCCCCTCGAGTGCCCTTTGCTGTCAGGTGGCTGGGACGTCTGTGTCCACACGCCCCTCGCTGCAGGGGCTGAGGGGACAGAGGGACATCCCACAGGAAGGGCCCTTTCAGCCAGTGGGGTGGGTGTGGGGCCGGGGAGCAGGCCGCTTCCCGGCCTCCCCGCCTGCAGTGGGTGGTAGGTAGGCTCGGGGACGGGCCCAGGAAGCAGCCGGGCCCTGCGGGTTCCCCAGGCCCACTCTGCTGTGCCCGGAGAGGTGGCAGCGTGTCCTCGGGGGCCTGCACTGCCCTCCCGGTGACAAGGGGCTCCTGCATCCCGCAGCTGGTGGGGCCCAGGAGGGCCAGTGTCCTCTTCCGCCCCCGCAGCTATTCTTAGAGGCCAGTCCAGGCGGCTTCCTGACATCGAGGGGCCTGGAGAGTGGTTTCCGCTTCCTGGCTGAGGCGAGGGTCCCTGCTCCTCTCTCTGTACTTCCTTTCCGCCTTGAGCTGGGTGGCCGTGTTCCCGGAGGGCGCGACAGGGCCGTAGGGTCGCTGCCCACCCCCCGGGAAGGCTGAGTCGGGCCCCGCGTCACCCTGTTCTCATGGTGGGTGGAGATGGAGGGTCCGCCTTCAGGGACCCAGGTCCCCGCCCAGCCCAAGGGTGGTGGCTTCTGCCCCCACTGACCCTCCACATCCCATCCTCAAAGGGTCTTTGCTGCACCCCTCTCCTCTGACTTATCCCGGTGTCTGCAAGGGCGTTTCCTGCCTGTGGCCTTCACTGCCCTCCTGGGGAGGGTCTCCAGGCCCCCAGGACCTCCTGGTTGCCGAACTGCATGGGCACTTCGTGGCACATTTTCCCAGCAAGAGTGTGCACCCCTTGCGGTGGTGGGTTAGGGAGCAGAGCGGCTCAGAGCCAAGGCCCTTCCCGGGTCACGACGGAGCTGCCCGCTCTATCATCTGTCTCTGAGAGCATCAGCGCTGCTAATTAAGGGAGCACGTTGATGCGTGGGTGTCCCTGTCACTCCTGGAACGCGTGGGCAGGACTTGGGGTGACCACTGGGCCAGCACGTGTGGGTGGGGAGGGGTGGAAGACAGATCCCAGCTCAGCTCCCACTCAGGGCCTGGCAGGAGCCGGGGGTTGGGGGGGGGAAGGTTGCCCCAGGCCTGCCCGGGCAGCACCCACTCCTACGCCCTTCCAGCTGCTTCTTGGAAACGCAGACAGGCCGGGCAGGAACCCAGTGTACTTGGCAGCCCCCCCGCCTCCCCTTTTTAGTTGACGCTGTTATTTATTAATTCTCGGAAAGGAGGAAGAAAGAAACAGAAACTGCATCTTTCATAGGATTACAAACAGTCCGTGCCGTCCCCTGGTGTGGAGCCCTTCAGTAATCCCAACAGCTTAGGGGCTCCTTCCTGAGCTGCTCGCCAGCCCCACCCGAGCCGGAGCATCTCAGGGTGCAGGAGCAGGTGGCAGTGGCACTTCTGCCAGGCCAGCTAGCAGGAGAGAGGGAGGGGGTGAGTGACGATGTGTCAGACTCTGCCACTGATCAGCCTGCCCGGAAACTCCTGAGGGTGGCCACAGTAACTGCCAGCGCCGTCGAACGCTCTCTCTATACGGTGGCATCATCTGAGCGCTCTGCGTATGTCAGCTTGTATACTTTTATTTTATTTTTTGAATTTTATTTTGTTTATTTTTTATACAGCAGGTTCTTATTAGTTATCTATTTTATACACATCAGTGTCTACATGTCAATCCCGATCTCCCAATTCATCCCACCACCACCCCACCCCCCCTTCCACTTTCCCCCCTTGGTGTCCATACGTTTGTTCTCTACGTCTGTGTCTCTATTTCTGCCCTGCAAACCGGTTCATCTGTACCATTTTTCTAGGTTCCACATATATGCGTTAATATACGATATTTGTTTTTTTCTTTCTGACTTAACTTCACTCTGTATGACAGTCTCTAGATCCATCCACGTCTCTGCAAATGACCCAATTTCGTTCCTTTTTATGGCTGAGTAATATTCCATTGTATAAATGTACCACATCTTTTCAGCTTGTGTACTTTTAGTTCCTCATTATACACACAAGGATATTGGAGGCACAAAGGTGCCGAGATGGTCCTGAGATGACCCAGCAGCCAGAGGCTCTGGGGGCCCTTGGCTGCCACACTCTGATTCCCACCCAATGCGAGGACTGAGTGCTTTCCGTTAAGTCTGCACTCTGTTTTATAGCGGGCATAAGTGTTCCTTAGTTTATCCAGTCCCTTCTTTGACCCTAAAACCTCAGTTCTGTGGACAGGACTTCAGCGTTTCCAGATGTTTGCTGTTGGCCGCTAGAAGCCTGGGGGTCCTCACCTTGGTGGACGGTTGGCATGAAGACAGCAGGCTGGATCCTTTGGGACCAGAAGAAACATTTACCCCTAAAGCCTTTGCTGCTTAGAAGTTCAGTGGACGGGGATTTGGGTGTGTGGGGTTTTTTAAACAGCTTTGTTTGACATAGCGTCAACTGCACATTTAAAATGTACAGCTTGGTAGGTTTTGACGTAAGGAGGGACCTGTGAGACCTAGAGAGTGGTCCACCAGGAGAGTGAATGTATCCATCACCCCCAGAGGTGTCCCCGGGGCCTTGGGATCCCTCCTCCCCGTCCCAGGCCACCCGCTGGCCTGTCATCTGTGCCTGTGATCGGCATTTCCTGTACTTTTTATATGAACGGAATCGGAAGGTGGTGGTTTTTCCTCTTGGTCTGTTTCTGATGATCCGCGGGATTATCTGGAGATTCACTCTGGTGGTTGTGTCAGTAGTTCCAGTAGTTTCTTCCTTTCCCCTGCTGGTGGGTATCCACCCACTGACCGCTTGAAGGACATCGGCTTGTCCCCGGTTTGGGGGTGTTACCAGGAAAGCTGCTGGCACGTTTGTGTGGGCACGAGCTTCCACCCCCCCCTGGGGCAGTACTGGGGGTGCAGGGGCTGGGCGCATGGCGGGTGGAGGGGTGGAGAACGTCCCGAGGACCCGAGCTCTGCCTCCTGTGTCCCCGCTGCTCCCCACCCTCGCCTGGGGGTCTTCTCACTTCAGCCCATCCCATAGGAGCTTGGGGGTGTCTCACTGTGGTTTGATTTGCATCTCCCTGTGACCAATGACTCTTGCGTGTCTTTCCATGCGTTTATCTGCTGTGCACATTTCTTCTTTGGTGACGTGTCCAATTTTTTTTTTTTTTTGCCCGTTTTTAAAAAATCGGTTGTTTTGTTTTCTTGTCGTTAGAGTTTTGCAAGTTCTTTATAAATTTTGGATACGGGTCCTTTGTTAGCCATTTGCAAGCCCCGGTCTGTGGGTTATCTATCTTTTGAAGGGCAGGCTTCTTTCAGACCTCTGCTGCTTCTGGGACCCCTGCCCTGCCCTGGGCACCCCCTCCCTGCAGAGGCACGGGTCCACCCCACCCTCTGCCCTTTCTCACGGCCTGGGTGGGGGGATTGGGGGGGGGATTCGCACTGCTGCCTTTGCCCTTCCTCTGTAGGTGACCTTAGGTGAATGCCCATCCCACCCCCCGAAACTGGGGGTGGTCACTGCCACCATTGCCTTCAGCCAGGCCCACCCCAGCGGGTCTGTGCGGGGCCTGGAATGACTGAGGACCGGCTGAGGAGGGTGCACTTAAGCACCAGGCTCTCCCCTGCCTGGAGGCAGGACTGCCTTCCCTGTTAACCCTTCAGAAGGGGGGCTGGAGCCACAGGGGAGCCTGGAGGCTGCTGTACCCCCTCCGCCCCTGCCCCCCGCACATCCTGGGGCCTGCAGTGGAAAGCCCTTCCCGAGACAGGAGAGCTGGGGACTTTGCCTGCCACCTCACGGTTAGCATCTGGGTGCTGGGATAAGCATCACCCTCACAGCACTTCTGTCAGGACCAAGTGCCCTAGATGGGCTTGTCCCCTTGGCTTCTGGGGTGAGGGGCTGCATGGGGAAGATGGGGGTGGTCCCAGCCCAGCCAGGGGGGCGGGAGGCGCCACTCCACGCTCAGCTCTCCTTACCGACGGGGATACTGAGGCTGAGTCAGGGTTTTCGGCCAGGCCTCTCTGACTGCAAGGGAGGCCCAGGACAGGGCTCCCCCTGCCCCACCCCCTCCGTCCTGGAACGTCTCACAAAGCGGTCTCTGGACCACAGTTTCAAAACAGAATAAGTGGCGGTTTCTAGCCAGAGTTACCACGGCAACCCTCAGCCTCACCACTGTCTCCCCTGGAGCTGCAGATGGCAGCCAGCTCGGGGAGAGCCAGAGGGGCAGGACTCCCTCCGGAGCCTACCTGCCCCGTCGCCGCCCTCCCCCTGCCCACGTCCCGGGCCCTCCCCCCCACTTGTGGGTGTGACAGGCACCCGGAGCAGCCACGGGACTCCGGGAGTTCGGGAGTTCGGCATTGCCCTCCCAGGGGTGCGCAGGGCCCGGGTGCCCCGGAGGGACCTGCCGGTCCCGCTGCATGTGCTCCGGGAAGGGGGAGAGCAAGCGTGCTGCCCTGGGTGTGGGGAGTGGAGTCCCTACTTGAAAGATTGGAAGACGGGGCAGAGAGGGTGCCATCCCTCCCCGGGGGGCGGTGTCGACAGCACCACCTTCAGGGGCAGCCCAGCTGCTGCCGGGCACCGACGGTCCCAGCAGTACCCACCAGCCTTATCGTCCCCGGAGCCCAGCGTAGGAGGGCCTGGGCCGCGGCCGCGGGGCTCCTGGCCTCCCCGCCCCCCATCAGCGCCCTAGCGTCACCTGCCTGGAGATCCCTGGAGATGCTTGGGGCTTTCCTTGGGGCAGCCCCTGGTGCTGGGGCTTCGAGTCTCACACGCTCTACTGAGCCTGTCTCGGGGCCGCGCTCCCTGGCCAGGGCCTTGGGGGCAGGCACTGGGCCGGCCAGGTGGTCTTCTTGGGGTCCGCTTTTTGGTTTCTCTTCCTCATTGGACACGTAGCTGGCGGTCTGTGTAGGAGCTGGTGCTCGTAGCTCCGGGGACAGTTGCTGCCTCGGGGAGGAGGCCGGGGTGTGGGGGGCAGCCCGGGCGCTTGCCTGGGTGGGTCAGATGCTCAGGCGTGGGCCTGCTGGGCCTGGTCTGGGCTCACCCTCAAGGACAGACGCCACCTGGCACTGAGCCACTGTGCTCGCAGGGGCATGAGTCAGCCGGAAGCCCGCGCCCCCCCATGCCAGGCTCTGAGCAGAGCCCCCTTTCCTGCCCGCCGCTCAGCGCAGCCTCCGTCTCGCGGTCTCTCTGGCGAGTACAGTGAGCTCCCTTGCTCCCCCGGCTGTTTCCCGTCTCCGCGACGGCAGGGAGTTACCCCACAAAGCCCCGGCCCTCTGGCTTCCCGGCTGCCACCGGCCCCAGCAGCCTCTGCCAACCACACCAGGGCCCCAGTGGCATCAAGTGCCCACCCCCTCCCTGTCCTGGCAGCAAAGATGGGGCTCCCGGACGAGCTCGGGACTCTTGGGGCAGTGCCACGCCCTGGAGGAGGGCCCAGCGTTCCCTGGGGTGCTCGGGGTCTGGCCAGATTTAGCAGATAAAGTACAGGTCATCAGTTAAACTTCCGCTTCAGATAAACAGTGAATACTTTTTTGGTATAAGTATGTTCCATGCAGTGTTTGGGACACACTTATACTAAAGCAGTGTTTGTTGTCTGTCTGAATGCAGATTAACCAGGTGTCCTGCATCTTATCTGGCAACCTGTCTGGGAGTCTCACTCCAGTGGTGCTGGCGGGAGGGTCGGGGACCAGCCACATGGTCCCCCATGCCCAGGCCCCCCGGGGCATCTTGACAACCAAGGCAGCAAATCAGACATTTGGAGCCAGCGGCGGCCCAGACCCCAGGGGCTAGTGAGGCTAGCCCTTCACGCAGACCCAGCAGACAGGAGGGTTCGGCACCCTCTTCTGTGTGTGTGTAGTGTGGTGGATTCTCGCTCACCACTGCTGGGCTCTGGGCCACCAGTGACACCATGCCCTGCTCTTTCCCCAGCTGGCTGGAGGTGTGATCCTAGGCGTGGCCCTGTGGCTTCGCCATGACCCTCAGACCACCAACCTCCTCTACCTGGAGCTCGGAGACAGGCCCGCACCCAACACCTTCTACGTAGGTAAGTGGCAGAGGATGGGCTGAGGAGCCCCGGCCAGCTCTGGGCTGGGGGCCGGCAGGAACGGGCCACTGGAGTGTGTGATCATAAGCTCAGTAAGGCCTCAGACAGGCTGTCAGGGAGGGCTTCCAGGAGGAAGCAGGGGCTGAGCTAGCTCAGCGGGGCTGGCTTCTTGCTGGGGCAGGGAGGAGGCCGGCCAGGAAGGGCTCTTGGGGCCAGAGGGTGAGGCGGAGCCAGAGAGCAGGTGGGGTTATGTCAGCCTGGGGGCCTTGAGGGTCCCCTCCGGAGTTGGTGGTGCCTGCCTGGGCCGGGGTTGCTCCCAGGGAGAGCTGGAACTGGGGGCGGGGTGTGTGTGGCTTTTTGGGACCCCACCAGATCACCTCTGGGGGGCGGGCAGGAGCAGGAGAGCGGCAGCTGGGTGGGGCGGGGGCAGAGGGACATTCGGGAGGCCCGACACAGGGGCGTTGCTGGGCAGCACAGAGGTCCCTTCCAGTGGGGGGGACCAGGAATGTCTAGTGGCGCTGAGACTGGGCCGCGCCTGCCCCCTTCCCCTGCGCTCCCCTGTGTCATATGGTGGGTGTTTCAGGGGAGGCTTCCTGGGAGGGTGGGGCTGGAGCCCGGAGCCCCCCGGGATGGAGACTCGGGGCCTGCGTGACTCAGCCCTGCAGCCACACCTATAGCCGCCGTGTGAGGCTGCGAGTCTGCCTCCTGGGTGCCCGTGGCGGCCCCTTGGGGGCGTCCGTCAGGCTGGGGGGCGGGGGGCTTGGGCCAGCGGCCGCCGGGGTGGGGGTGGGAGTGCCGGAGGGGTGGGAGGGGAGAAGGGGTGCCCCCTGCCTCCTGCTGAGGCCCCGCCTCCCCCCATCAGGGAAGGTGGGGCCTGGCCCTTGTGGAGCTCTGGGAGTGTTTGTTGAGATGCTTCTGTCCTTTAAAGGACTGGCTCCTGGGCCGGCCCTCTCGCTCCCGCAGAGCAGGGGGCCTTCGGGGCTCAGGGCGCCCTGAGGGGCCAGCAGCCACCCCGCGGCCTGGCGCGCGCCCTCCGTCCTGTGTGGACCCCGCACGCGGGACACACGCTCCGCTGCTGAAGCGGGAGTGGCCCACACGCTCACCGTCCCGCCCGGGGCCGTGGGGCTGCCTGCCCCCTCCCTGCCCGTGGCCGTCTGGGGCTGTGGCTCCCAGGGCCAGCCGTCCCGGGGAGGGTCCCGAGCCCTCTTCCGCAGGTTCCTGGGCTCCCCCCGCTCTGTGGGGCCCCTCACAGGTCTGAGTCTCAGGAGGAGAGGGTGAGGCCGCCCCCCGAGAGGGCACGAGGGGTGCGTGACCCGGGGCCCCCGCACACGTGCCAGGCCCCCTCAGAAGCAAGGCAGTCAGCTGGGCCCACACGTCTGAGGACGCAGGAGTGTCCTCTGGGCCCTCGAGGGGGGTTTCTCTCCCGCGGGGCTCCTCCCAGGCCTCTCCTTTCCGTCTCGGAGCCCCCACGGGGGTCTGAGCCAGCACGTGCCCGGGCCTTCTGTCCCAGTGTGGGAAGGGCTGCTGCCACCTCTGCATCCCCACCTCTGGGACCCTGGGTGCAGTGGGTGTGGGCTCTGCCAGTGGCAGAGTTGAACCGGCCCCAGGGCGAGCAGTCTGGGAAGGGGTCCCTCCCAAATTGCTGGGGACGGGGCCGCCAGCCTCGTGGCTGGGGCGGCTCCTGCTCTCAGCCCAGCGTCTGGCCCAGCAGGCGGGAGAGGAGCTGAAAGCTCCCCTGCTTCAGGCCAGGATGGGGCAGGAGTGGCAACGGGCTGCAGACTTGGGTTAGGGACACAGTCCGGGCCAGGCGCTCAGACGTCTGGGGGGACCTTGGCGGGAGAATGGAGGCGTCGGGGCTGTGCTCAGGCTCTGGCGGGGAAGTGGTCCCACGGGAGAGGCTCGTCGTGGGGGCAAGGCTGGCGTTGGAGCAGGTGTCCCCCCCGTCCACTCACTGGGGGCCGCACGTCACCTGGGGCCTGACCCTGGCTTCTCCTGGCTCTGGAGAATCCTGCCCTTGGGGAAGCAGTGCTGGCTGCTGGACCACCCGGCAGGCTGGGTGCCAGCCCCTGGGCCTTCTGCTGTGTCCCCGTGGGCGGGGGCCTCTCAGAGCCCCTCTGGCCACAGAGTTCCTGCCCACCCAGGGCCGGCCTTCTGGAGCCTCTTGCTGGCTCCGATGCAGACTGGGCCTGCCAGGGAGGTGGGGGAGCAGATGTGGGCCCTGACAAGAGCTCTTTGTCCAATGCCAGGCAGCGGGGGTGGATGAGCTGGGCTCGCTCAGCACCCCGGGCAATGCTGCAGGGCCCAGGAGGGTCCCGGACCTCACTGGCCAGAACCAGGCCGTGGGCTCTAGGTGGAAGCCCGGCAACGTGGGGGGCTTGGGGCTGGGCCTGGGGGGGTGGGGTGGGTCGGGTACCGCCTCTGGGTCTCCCAGACTATCGCAGGACCCTCCAGAGCCCCGAACGCCAAGGTGCCCCTCCCTGGCGCCCTGTGCCATCTCGCTGAACCTCAGGTAGTGATGTGGGGATGGGGGTCTCAGGACCTGAGCAGAGGACACCTGGCTCAAGGGTGCTGTGCCCGAGTGAGGCGCTCCCAAGGGCAGGCCTGGCGGGAGGCTCCGTCTGGCCAGAGGGGAGGCCCCGTGTGCTTTCTGAGCCCAGCAGTGGGTCCTG
Organism: Balaenoptera physalus; assembly: GCF_965194825.1. Lineage (NCBI taxonomy): Eukaryota > Metazoa > Chordata > Mammalia > Artiodactyla > Balaenopteridae > Balaenoptera > Balaenoptera physalus. The sequence continues at coordinate 112,497,083 of NC_138889.1, read as the reverse complement.
GCCCCCAGGCTCCTTCTCCAAAGCCTGGCCAGGCAGGGGCGACGGGCCCTTGGCACCGGAGCCCTGGGACCCATTGTCCCAGCACTGTGGAGGGGGGCTCGGGCTGCCTGCCCGCCGCGTAACCACGGCGACTGGGGGGTGGGCCCAGGTCTGCTGGCAGGACTAGGGTTGTGGGAGGTCCTTGGAGAGACGTGGTCCGCGTTTCAAGGGGCACGGGCCCCGCCTGGGTGAACTGTGGACGCGGAGAAGGACCGCATGACCAGCAGTGGGTGCTGGGCAGGCCAGGGGGGCAGACTGACCCCGTGGGCCATGCTCGAGCTGTCCCAGCCGCCAGGCCTCTGCGTCCAGCAGGCTCCGGCCCCCAGGGTCAGGGCCTCAGAAGCCGGGTAGAGCCCCCTCCTCTGAGCAGAGCAGCCGGACTCGAGCCCCCGCCTGAGAGGGCACAAGTGAAGTGGGGTCGCCAGACCCCTGGGCTCACCTCCACCCCACCCCACGGGCCAGCAGCTGGGTCCTCTGTGCCAAGACGGGGGTGATCCTCCACGGCGCCCCCAAGTCCCGGAGACTGCGGGGACCAGAGTGGGTCCGGGTTGTGGCGTTGCACTGAGTTCTCTGAACACTCACCACGGGCCGTTCGGTCCTGGCCTCGGCAACGCCGGTCTCCATCCATGTCACAGAGGAGGAAACTGAGGCCTGGAGAGGGGCCCACACGGCCCCGCCGGGCTGCCAAGCCCCTGCAGCTCCTCTCCAAGCCACCGGGCATCTGACGTCTTCCCAGCAGGGCGGGCGTCAGCGCCTGGCGGCCCCTCCAGAGTCCTGGGCAGTGGGGTGTATGTACGCAGCCGGGGAGGAGGGCTTCCGGGGGCGCTGGGGCCTCTGGGACGTCGGGGCATCGGGGTGTCTGTCTGTCCCGCCTCCTTGGGCTGCCAGGGCGCTGAGGGCAGCCGTCTGTCCCCTGCAGGCATCTACATCCTCATCGCCGTGGGCGCTGTGATGATGTTTGTCGGGTTCCTGGGCTGCTACGGAGCCATCCAGGAGTCCCAGTGCTTGCTGGGGACGGTAAGGCCCTGGGCCGGGGCTGGGCTGAGGGTGAGGGCTGCGGGGCCGGCCGGGGGCAGAACCGGGAGCTCCGGTGGAGACGGAACGCCTTCAGTCCCCGATGTGGAGCTTGGTGCCCCCCCTTGCCAGTCTGGCCCTGCGGACCTCCCCCAGAATGCCAGCTCTCTGGTTTCCCCGATCGGGTCTCAAATTCCTCCGAGGTGGACTGCCGTTACGTCTAGTTCTTTGTCTAGTTCCTACTGAGTTCCAAAGTTGCTTTTTCTCTTTCTTCCTTCTTAAAAAAAGCCACAGATATAATAGGGAGTGAGTCCCGGTCCCAGTGCCAGAGCCAGCCTCAGGTGGCCCTGGGCATGTCACCCACCGACGGACGGGAAGTGGAGGCCTGGCTGTGCTGCCCAGGGCCTGGCGTCTGGGAGACGCGGGCTGCAGGAGGCTGTGCCTGTGTCTCCGGTGGGCGAGCCCAGGCGCACCACGGCGACCCCCTTCCCATGGGCTTTGCCTCCCTGCCCTTTCCAACCCGCCCAGAACCAACCGTGTCCTCCCCTCCCACACCCACCCCATCCTGTGGAGCCCGGTCCCTCGGCGATGATGAGAACATTGGCATCTCGCTGCCGGGCCGAGTCCTAGATTCTGCTTCTCGGCTCCACGCCTCTCATCCCCTGTCGGGTCTTGGGTGGGTGGATACCAGCGGCCACCCCACACACGCCGGTCGGTCACTGGGGCCTCAGGAAGCCCCGGGCCCTCTCTGGCCGGCTCTGACCTCCTCTCTCTGCCCTCCCCTCCCCTTTTCAGTTCTTCACCTGCCTGGTGATCCTCTTTGCCTGTGAAGTGGCCGCCGGCATCTGGGGTTTTGTCAACAAGGACCAGGTGAGCCAGTGTCCGTGGGGAGGGGCAGGGGGGCTGCTGGTGGGGAGGGAGGAGGGGCTCAGGCTGCGGTGGGGGGGGGTCAGATTGCAGGGTGCTTTGGGAGGGCTCTTCCCGGTAGGAAGCCCACAGAGGGCTTTCTGGAAGAGGCAGCATGGCGACCGAGTGGAAGGCAGGGTCACCTCTAGGGCTCGGTGGCGGGCAGGTCTGTCCTGGGAGTGATACCTTCCGGGAGAGCCAGGCGAGGGCACGTCTCGGGGGGGACAGTCCCGCTGTGCTGTGACCGCCTCCCTCCCCAGATCGCCAAGGACGTGAAGCAGTTCTACGACCAGGCCTTGCAGCAGGCCATCATGGACGATGACGCCAACAATGCCAAGGCCGTGGTGAAGACCTTCCACGAGACGGTGCGGGGGGCGGGGGGGCGGGGAGGGCGTCCGGGGGGACTGGGGGACCAGGGGAGAGGCGGGGGCCGGGGAGGGCGTCCGGGGGGACTGGGGGACCAGGGGAGAGGCGGGGGCCGGGGAGGGCGTCCGGGGGGACTGGGGAACCAGGGGAGAGGCGGGGGCCGGGGAGGGCGTCCAGGGGGCCGGGGACCAGGGGAGAGGCGGGGGCCGGGGAGGGCGTCCGGGGGACTGGGGGACCAGGGGAGAGGCGGGGGCCGGGGAGGGCGTCCAGGGGGGCTGGGGGACCAGGGGAGAGGCGGGGGCGGGGGAGGGCGTCCAGGGGGGCTGGGGGGAGGCGGGGAGGGCGTCCGGGGGGCTGGGGGGAGGCGGGGAGGGCGTCCGGGGGGCCGGGGGAGAGGCGGGGGCCGGGGAGGGCGTCCAGGGGGACTGGGGGGAGGCGGGGAGGGCGTCCGGGGGGGCTGGGGGGAGGCGGGGAGGGCGTCCGGGGGGCCGGGGGAGAGGCGGGGGCCGGGGAGGGCGTCCAGGGGGACTGGGGGGAGGCGGGGAGGGCGTCCGGGGGGCCGGGGGACCAGGGGAGAGGCGGGGGTCAGGGAGGGCGTCCGGAGGGCCGGGGGTTTTGTCCTCTCAGTGAGACCTCAGCCAGGAGCGGGAGGGGCATTGGGACCTGGGGAGATTCTGAGGGACCTGGGGGTCCCAGGTGGGAACTAGATGAGCCAAGGCAGCTGGGGTGCAGGGGTCTCTGCGCAGCACAGCTGAGTGCGAGGAGGGGGCGGAGTGGGCCGCTGGGCTCCGTTCTCCCCCTGGAGGGGACCCGCCCAGCCCCCCGCCCCCACGCCTGGCCGGCGCAGCTCCTGGGGCCTCTGTAGCCTGCGGACCGCGTGTCCAGGGCTGACGGCGGGCGCCCTCCATCTCTGCAGCTTAACTGCTGTGGCTCCAACGCGCTGACCACAGTGACCACCTCCGTGTTCAAGAACAGCCTGTGTCCCTCGGGCGGCAACGTCGTCAGCAACTTGCTAAAGGTGTGTGCTGATGGGTGGGGCCTCCCAGGGTGGGCCGGGGCCTGCTGCCTCCCCCATTTGGCTGCCACCCCTGGTGGGTCCTGGGCGGTGGCTGGCCCTCTCAGGGCTCCCGCTGGCAAGGGCAAGGACACGGCCATACTGGGCAGTCCTGTGGCTGGAGTTGGGGCTGCTCTGCCTGGGGGCTGAGGCCAGATTTTTGCTGCCGGCCGGCCTATGGGGAGGCGAGTCTCTGGCCCAGGTTCCCGATGGGGAAGCCCTCCGAACCTGGCATGGAGGCGCCCTGACCTCCCGGGTCAGCCCCGTCGTGGGTGCTTCCCAATCTCTGAGTGCAAGAGGGCGCACACGGCACACTCGCCATTTCCGTGTTTGTTTAAAACGGATGTGAGTTAAAACCTGGCAGAGACCAGGCCCTGTTCACACCTCCGCTGAGGGGTCCTGGGGGGCAGGGCTGTGCCCCTCTGTGCTCCTTCTGCAATGCCCCTGGGCTGCGGCCTCGCCGGGGGCTGAGGACGGGCACCTCTGACTGCTCTCTGGCCGCCCCCGCAGGAGGACTGCCACGGGAAGATCGACGAGCTCTTCTCGGGGAAGCTGTACCTCATCGGCATCGCCGCCATCGTGGTGGCTGTGATCATGGTGAGTGGGGCGGGCCGGGCGTCTGCTCAGGGCCCCCCCACGGGTCTCCGGGTGCTGACCCACCTGCCCACCCGCACCCCCTTCTCCGCAGATCTTCGAGATGATCCTGAGCATGGTGCTCTGCTGTGGCATCCGGAACAGCTCGGTGTACTGAGGCTGAGGCCGCAGGGAGGGCCGCTGGGACCCCTGCAGTGCCCCCAGAGTGACCCGGACACTTCTGAGAAGGGGCCGTCACCACCTGTGTATATAACCTCCTGGTATCACTGCTACACTTATCAGCCTTTTTACTTTTGAGGTTTTGTTCTTGTCCTGTAGTTCCCTGTTGCTTTCGGGGCTGATGTCACCTGTAGGTGGCACGTGAGTGGCCCTGGGGACTGCAGGGCAGGGGCCCCCTCTGCTTTTGGGGCTGCTCGGGGGCGCTGCTTGCTCAGCCGGGCTTCTCCTCGGGGCCATGAAGGGCCGTCCGGCTGAGCTGCGCCCTCCTATCCACCCGTCCCCATGGGTGGCACATGCTCAGCCTTTTTTAATCCTTGTTCCTTTCCGGCCACCTGTCTCTAGAGCCGGGTCCACGAGCAGCCTTATGCCTTCAACGCACCTCTCCTTTCTAACGCGTCACCTTCGATTGTAATTACATCTTGAAAGTCATTCAATAAAGAAGGAAAAATCAGGCATGCTACCACAATGTCCGGCCCCTTCCTGTGCCCGTGGTGTCTGAGACCCAGGGGCAGCCCGAGGGGCCGAGGAGCCTGGCGCAGGCGGTGCTCAGCTCTTTGGACCTCGCTGGGCCCAGGCTGTGCCGCCGACCCTCTTGGTGGGTGTCTGTGGGGCGCCCAGAAGGACTCCGCGGAGGGCATGCCCCTTTGTTGGGCCTTGTGCCACCTGGAGCAGCCCCCACCCGGCCCTCCCTCCCACCCCCATTCCTTGTGCACCACTGCCCAGCAGGGTCTGTGCGGGGCAGGCAGGTGGCCCAAGAATGTGGTACAGGATGTGGGGACCCTGCAAGACTCGCCGCCCTCCTGAGGGCCAGCTCAGGAGGATGGACACACTGCTCCCTCCCAAGGGTCTGAGGGGCTCTTCTCTGACCTTCTAGTTGCTTGCAGACGTCCCATCAAGGGGCTGGGTGGCCACATCTTGCAGGGGCTGGAGGGCAAGGCCTCAGCCACTACCTGGGGGAGCCTACCTGGCCCACCACCGTGGACTGAGGCCCAGCCACCTCTTGGGTAGGCTGCTGCCCCCAGCGGGAATGCTGGGTGATGTCACCATGAGCTGCATGCAGGTACCCCCCTGCATGTACATTAACTTGACCTCTTGAGACAACAAGTCCCTGGCTGGGATTCATACGTCAAGGGCTCCCTGGGACCTACTTGGGGGGCTGATTTTGGAAACTAACCCCAGCCCTGCATTGGGGGTCACAGGGCCTCAGCGGGCCTGCCCTTCCACAGTCCAGGGGGGTGCTGGTGGGTTGGGAAAACTGGATGGCCCAAGGAACCCACTCCTTTTTACTTCTCCCTGTGCTGCGAAGCCCTGGGAACGTCCTGGCCGAGGCCTGGGTGTCACCCCTGCTAGCTGCGGTGTGAACTAGCTGCCTGCGGTGGCCTGGATTCTGCGTTCCTGGTGAGGCCCTGCATGGGGGCGGCCTTAGGGATGATCAGAACAGGTCCTGTTTCCCCTCTGGGTCCCTGGGCTAGGCCGCAGCATGGCCTGAACGCTGGATTCTCGGGGTGCAGCCCTGGGCGAGGGAGAGCGCTCTGGCCGGCCAGCAGGTGAGGCGCCAGCAGGGAAAGGGCGCCGGCCGCCTGGGCCCCGGGCCGAGGTACGTGCGGCCCGTCCAGGGGAGACCGGGATCTGCCCTGCGCTTTGGGGCAGAAATAACCAGCCAGGCCATCGGCCATCGGCAGGAATAGGTAAGGGCGCCTCTCCCAGGAGGGCTGCCGCACGGCGGGCCCGGGCAGTCGGGAGGTTGGGACGAGCGGGCAACGTGGGACACGCCCAGCTGCCCGGCTCCCGGAACCCACGAGGGTGTGGTCGGCCGCTCCAGGCCAGGACCGGAAGTGCCCGGGAACGACGCCGCACGCGTCGACGCACTTCCGGTCCTCGTGGCTTCCGGCAAGTGGGGCTGCGGCCCCGGGAACGCGGCGCTGGCCGTTAGCCCTCGAGCATTTTGGGAGTCGTAGTTCGGCTTCCCAGCCTCCCTCCTGGCCTTAGTCAATTCCGGTCTCTTCGCGAGAGAGCGCCGTTTCCGGGAGCGAAGACAGCGAATGCGCAGAGACCACACTCCCGATAGGCCTCGGGAGTAGCGGCCCAGTGACTTGTGGGAGATGTAGTTCTTCAGGCGCGGAAGCCGCGGCCGTCGGCCGGCAGAGGACTCAGTTTCCCAGAGGGCCGAGCGCGGCGCAAGATGGAGGCAGCCAGGCCGCGGTGAGCCGGTAGGTTTGTGGTGGGGAGGACGGTGCCGCTGGGCGGTCGGGCTTCGGGAGGCCGCCGTCCGCAGTCCGCTGCGCCGAGCAGGGAGACCCTCGTGAGGCCCGGACCCTTGGCCCATCCACGCGAGTTGGCCCCAGAACTTAAGCCCCCGACACGGAGAGCCTGCTGGGCACGGGCCGAGGCCCTGGGCGCGTGGAGTGGAGAAAGTCAAGGGTCCGCCTCCCAGGGGAGCGAGACAACCGGCAAAGACGCCAGTGTTCCCTGGGACCTGGCCTGCCCGGACCCCGGCCCTGAGAAAACCCCGAGCCCCCCAGGCCCTCAGCCTGTACTCAGTCCTGCCCTGCGCTGAGCTCGGGAAGTTCTCAGAGAACTCAGAGACGCAGACCTCGCATTCTCTATCTTGGGGCGCGATCCCCGTCTCTCCGCGGCGTGTCCCACTCACCACGGGCGTTCCCGCGATTTCAGGGGACGGGGTTGCAAATTTAGGAAGCCGGAGTCAGGTTGGAACTCCAGCTTTGCCTGCAACATACTGTATGACGGGCAAATTCTCTCCCCGCTCCGGTCCTGCCAGCTCTAAAACAGACACCATTGGCGTTTACTTCGTGTCCCTTTCCTGGAGTTGTGCCTTCAATTTGTGAGTCACGCGAGGCCCAGAGGAATGGAGATCTTGCCTGTGTTTGATCTGGTGCCGGGCACTCAGAGCCACTCCTGGTCTGCCTGGCCTTGTCCTCGGTGGGTGCACGAGCAACGGGTCACCGTGGGCGAGGGAGGCTTGGTGGGAGGAGGGAGTTGGTGGACGGAGGGCTGTGCGGAGGGTGAGACTGGGCTGTCCTCCGAGCCTGCAAACAAGCTTCAGGGTGCCTGGTGACACTGGAACACTAACCAGGTGTTGGCAGCGCTTCTCTGCTCAGCTGGGAGAGTGAGGGGTGTGCGGAGGAGCACAGGATAAATGCCCCAGGAGCTGTGGGGCTGGCCTCTGCGGAGCAGGGCCGCTCCGGCTTCCCGAGCGCTTGGCCCGCAGATGCCAAGGATGTGTCCGCAGACTCCTGGAGCTCCAGGGCGTCTCACAGCGGCCAGGAGCACACCTCCTCCCCACGGAGCAGGCAGGCGCCCGGCCTTTGTGGAGTACTCGCTGTCTGCCACGCACCACGCACCGTGCTTGGCCGAGAGAGGGAGTGCAGAGCAGAGGTCGCTCTTGGCCCCGGGTTCAAGCCTTGGCTGGCTGCTTAGACCCCCCTGCAGCAGGCCTCCTAGTGGCTTTAGTCAGACTGGCTGGAGAGGATTGAATGAGGTGACACGTCAGAAGGACCGGCTCCTGGGCCTGGCTGTGTCAGGGGCTCCGTAAACCCAGGCCCACTCCCGGGGTGGTGGCTCTACTCCAGCATGTCTGCTGTTTGGTCTGAGGCTGCCTCTCCCTCCCTGCCCTCAGCCAGCCGCTGAGCCGCTGAGCAGAGCCGTGCCTGGGGGGGGGCCTTTGCGACCAAGAACCTTCTCCAGCGCTCGGCCCACCAGCCGTCCAGCACAGGCGCCCAGCAGCCAGGGAGGTAAGAGGAGGGCTTTCGGGGTTGGGGGGCCTGGCCGTTCCTCCTTGGACGCAGCTCTTCCTGCTCATCCTTCCCCGGGGTGGTGGGTCTGCAGGAGGGATTTGTTCTGAGCTGGTGGTGTCCCCAGTGACCGACTCCCTGGGCTGCTTTGGTGCAGGTGTGGCGTGGCTGGGGGACACATGGCTGAGGCGGGGGACGGCCAGCACTTCCTTGGCTCCGGGGGCGACGCTCTGCCTCCCGACCCCGTCTGCCTCAGCGACTCGGACTCCGACCTCAGCCTACCCGATGATGCTGAGGTGGAAGCTCTGTCTCCAGGGGCGCCACCCGGGGAGGCCCTGGGGGATTCGGGCCCCGATGAGCCCCCTTCGCCCCCCAGGCGCTTCCCCACAGCGGCGGTGCAGCCCTTCCACCTGAGAGGCACGAGCCCCACCTTCTCCCAGCGCAGCCACGACATCTTCGACGGCCTGGAGCGGGCAGCCAGGCGGGCTCCGCCCTCTGCGGCCCCAGCCGGCCCTGGCGACAGTGGGGGCTTCCGGCAGCCGCCGACACTCTCCAGCCCGCCTCCAGCGGGGGGCCCGAGCAGGGCCACTCGGAATCCCGCTCCCCTGAGGGTGCCCCCCGTCCCTGACTACGTGGCCCACCCCGAGCGCTGGACCAAGTACAGCCTGGAGGACGTGGCTGAGGTCAGCAAACAGAGCAACCGGGCCGCCGCCCTGGCCTTCCTGGGCCCCCAGAGCCTGGCCGCCCCCAGCGACTACGTGCCCTCCTTCAACCAGGACCCCTCCAGCTGTGGGGAGGGCCGGCTCATCTTCACTAAACCGGTCCGAACCGGCGAGGCCCGGCTTGAGAAGAGGAGGGTCCCGAGGAAGGCAGGGGAGCCGGGTGGGGGCACCCGTGGGATCCCGGGAGCGGCGGGGGGCGAGGGCCCCGTGGAGCTGGCCCACCTGGCCAGGCCCGGGAGCCCGGAGGCCGAGGAGTGGAGCAGACCCCGGGGGGGCCTGCAGGAGGTGGGTGCACCCGAGGGGGAGGCCCACGTGGGGTCTGGGGCCAGCGCCCTGCCGGTGGAGACGGTGGGCTTCCACAGCAGCAAGAAGCGGAGCAGGGGCCAATTCCGGAGCAAGGGCAGCAGCCCCGAGGCCCCAGGCGCGGAGGTCTGAGTGGGGAGACTGCCTGGCCTCCTGCCTGCCCTGGCTGAGCTGGAGGGACGGCCACCACTGTCCCCCCGGGGTGGCTTCAGGGGTGGCGCAGGCTCGGGGCCCCACCCCCAGGGAAGGGAGCCAGCGGGCTGCCTGTCGGCACCAGCGGCCAGGGCAGAGACCTTGCTGAGGGTGTGCGCCAGGGGATGGCGGAAGCCCTGACCCACCTCGTGCCCAGGGGGACAGTAAAAGCTCTGGGTGTTCCTCAGGCTCCGTGTCTCTTTGTCACCCCCCCTCCGCCCAGGACTGTGGCCAGGGCCCTCTCTTCTCTCCAGACACCCCATCACCCTGTTCCCACATTGGAGCCTCCCAGCTTAGCGTCAGGGGGTTCTGAAGGTTTTTAAATCAAGCCTATGTTCCTCAGTGGCACGTCTTCACAGCCTAGCTGAGGTGACCCCCTCCTCAGTCCAGAGCAAGAGGTGGAGACCCCAGACCCATCCAGGGGTGGGCTCACAGCCGCTGGTGTGCAGCCCCTGCCTCCAGCATATGCCTGTAGACCCCAGGGCCGGGAGCGGGGAAGTGGCCAGCTGAGCAGGCGCCCTCTCCAGCCGAGGCCAAGCTCGCCCTTGACTCTGTCCTACTCAGGCTGTGTGAAGATGACCGGTGTCCTGGGACTGTTGCCAGGACTGCTGAGCTGCTGTGCAGGGCGATGAGGACGGTCCCCAGAGGGTGCTGGGGAGGTAGCCGGGAGTGGGCGTGGCTCTCCTGTGACAGCACTTGGGGTTGGCCAGCCCGTCGTGCTGCTGAGCCCCGGGCCTGGCCCTGCCCCTGCTGCCCCTACCCCAGGGCTCCAGGTCCCTAAGGGAAGGAGAGACCGGCCTGGCTGGCCACTCAGCTGGGGCAAGCTCAGGAGCCCAGACCCCCTCCCCGGAGAGCAGGAAATCCCTCTCCCCCTGCACGTGCTTTACTGACCACCTGACACCTCCCAGACATCCCCGGGGTCCACTCATGTGGGGCTGCAGCCCAAGGTGTGGGTGTGCTTTAAGATACAGCAGCTTTGGGGGCGGGTCCTCTTGGGGAGGTGACCCGCAGCTGCTGCCCAGGCTGGACAGCCCGGCACTCACCGTGCGAGCTGTTGGGGGCGTGCGGTGGCAGCCGACACACACAGTGAACACTCAGTCTTGGGTCTTAAAGGACAGAAATTTCAAGTGCAAAAGTTTCAGAAAAAGACCAGTCTCTTGGTGGGCGACACAGGTTGGGCATGGACTCTAAGGCAGCTAGCTGCCCACCTAACCTGACGGGAGGTGCCCCGCCCAGGGCGCTCAGCAAGTGTCTGCTCTCCTGGTCGGTTCTGGTCGGGGTCCTGAGGGCTCTGCCTGTCAGGGAGGGCCCACGACACACCGCTGCACCCCGGGCCCAGGGCGTCCAGGGAAGGTGCCGGGCAGGGCAGCGAGTGGTTCCTTTCGGCAAAGCCCCGAGCCACATCCTGCTGGGGGGGGGGGGGGGCTCCACTGGAGGTGGGGGCAGGCCGGCGTGTCCGTGGGGCCTGGGGCTCTGGGAGAGGTGGGCCCCGCGTGCAGACGGTCCAAGTGGCTCAGGTGTTCGAGGGCAGCCGGCCGGCCTCTGTGTGTTTCCTGCTGCCCAGGCCCCCTCCACGGGCAGCAGAGGCCTGTGGGTTCCCACCACTGAAGTTCCGGGAGTCTGGTGGGGGAAGGTAGGCCCCTCCTCAGCTGCTGGGCGTCTAGTGGGGCAGCCAGGGAAGGGAGAGGTGGCCCTGGCTGGGGGCGGGGAGGGCAGCAGCCCAGTGGGGCCAGGCAGAGGCTCGGGAGTCTGGGTGGCCACGCCCTCACACCCTGGCTGGGTCGGTGGGCTTCGTCAGAGGGCCCCTACCCACCCTGAAGACCGTGGTCAGCCAAAGGCCATCAGAGGCGTAGGCCGGGCCCCTCCCAGGGCAGGTGGGAAGCAGAGGCCCAGGCCAGCGGGCTGGCGGTGGATTGCTCGCACCCACCCTGCCCCAAGCCCGCCCAGGACGTGTGGGGACAGCCACACCGACCGTAGTAGGTGTTCCTGCGGGCCAGCGTGTCGGCCGTGGAGGAGAGGAGCGTCGTGCAGTAGTTGCCCTGGAGAAGGGAGGCGCGCTGGGAGCTCCCAGGTCAAGCCCTGTGTCCGCCTCCCCCTGCCCACCGGCGCCCGCACTGCTCTGTGACCCAACTCTAGTGGCTGCCTCTCGAAGGAGGTGGGGGGCAAGGCCCCAGCAGAGCTCTGTCCGGGGTCGGGAGGGAGGCGGTGTGCTGGACCAGGCCGCATCCCTGCCCCTCTCAGCCCGTTTCCCCTGCTCAGACCCTGTGACGTGAGAGCCCACGCCAGCTGTGAGGCAGCCTGATGCCCAACAGTGATCCTGGCAAAGATCTCACAGCCCCCAGTCCCATGGCGTGAGATCCGGCCCCTCACCAGCTCCGCCGGCGCCTCTACTTACCGGCACCCTGCAGGCGAGGCGACCAGCGCTCTAGGCGGGGCCCTTGTCCCTGTAAGCCGCCCCGTGGGCTCAGCACCCCCGGCCGCCTGCCACGCCCACCCGGGGGGGCGGGGTCAGGGCGGGGCCCCACACCTGTGGGCCGTCTCCCGCAGCAGCTCCTCCCCGCTGTCCTTCCTCCGCTTCTCCAGCTCGCTCAGGAAGTTCTCCTTCTGCACCGCCTCCCAGGTGACCACCTTCTGGTCCAGGGGCTCCGGCAGGTCCCTCTCTGGGAAGGCCAGGCAGCCTCAGGGGCAGAGCCAGGCAGGAGGAGCCCTTCCTCTGGTGCGCCAGCCTGCAGGGTCACTGCAGACGCGGCCAGGGCGCGCTGCCCGTCCCCGGATCCAGGGCCCCCCCACCCCAACCCCCTCGGTCCGGGCAGCTGAGTCCAGCCCAAGCCTCACCCAGGTGCGCCGCTTCTGCTGGGCCTCCTTCCGGAAGAACCTCTTGAGCACCAGGTTCAGGTGGCTGAGAAGGATGAAGGGCGGGGCCAGGGCGCGGCCAGGGCGGGGCGCTCGTGGTACTCCACGATGAGGTGGTAGCGCTGGAACTTCCAGAAGGTGTCCGCGTTGCCCTGCACCACCTGCAACGTGTAGCTGCGGACGCTTGTGGGCGGCGGTGGGCACACGGCCCGGCTCCCTGCGCTGTTCCCGGAGTCCCAAGGGCTCCCCCCACGCCGTCCCCTCCTCCTGTGACTTCTCTCCACTCCCCTGGGGTCTTCCACTGCCCCCTCTGCTGCAGCCTTCACAAACCCGTTCCCTACTCCCTGGGGGGCGGGGGCCTGGGAAAGCATCATCACTCCACCCACACGCACACACCTGCCGTGCCCTGCACCACCTCCTAGGTGCCCTGACCTCCAGGCCCAACCCGAAGGGGAGCCACAGTTTTGGGTGACACCCCATTTCCAGGTCCTTCCTGGGGGCAGAGAGGTGACTGCAGCTTGAGGTCCGGAGGGCCAGGCAGGTCTGGGCCAGAGACGCTGGAACTAAGGGCCCCCGACGTGGACGGAGCAAGGCGGCAGGGCGGGCACCTGAACATGGCAATGAGCAAGTTCACGAGCAGCACGTTGGTGACCAGCAGGACGGTGACCAGCCGGTTGGCGTAGAGGTTGGGGCAGGAGGGCGAGTCCTCCAGCAGCAGGGGGTGCACGGAGCGGTTCACGCGGGCTTCTGAAAGGGGAGTGGGCTCGGTGCGGGCGGTGCGGGGCTGAGCCGCAAATGCCCTTGGGTATCGAGAGCTCTGTCCCGCAGTCGAGGCCACCCTGGGACAGAGGGCCCTGGTGAGGTGGCCAACTCTTGTGGTTTCCTGGGGACCACCTGGGCTTCAGCGCTGAGTTCCTGTCGTGGGACACTCCAGCCCTGGGTGGCTGGCCTGGCGGTGCTACCCCACTTCCCCACTGCTGCTGGGCCGAGCTCACAGCCGGACCGCAGGCTTTGGAGGCAGCGCCAAGGCCATGTGGAGGATCCCGGTTTCTGCTGGTTGCTTCGTGGGTCACCCGCAAGCACCACCACCACCGCCGCTAAAGGCTCTGCTAGAGCCAGTCTGGGGAGAGCTGGCCTCGGCGAGGGGAGGTGGAGTCCCTCCTGCAGGACTTCTCAGGGCCTTTATGGCTCTACTGCCTATCACAGGACTCTGAGCTGGGGGGCAGGTCTGCACCATTTCCAAAGCCTATGGAGGCAGAACACTCTTGACACTGATCACTGTGGGCATGGGGACGAGCCAGCCTGAAGAGTGCCCTCTGCGTGGGGCAGTGAGTGCCCTGGGAGCAGGCTGAGCTCCACGCCGTGGACAGGGACGCCCTGGAGGGGCCAACATCCTTGAGGGGCCCGAGGATCCCAGCTCCAGCCCCTCCCCTGCCTGCCTCTACCCCTGCAGGGCCAGCCTGGACCCCCCACCCCATCCCAGGAGATGGGAGGAAGGTGCAGAGGAAGCGGGGGGAGTGTGCAGCTGCGGGGGCCCCAGGTGCTGGGGCGCCTCCCCATCAAGAGGGCTTGTGGCTCCAGGTGGTGACCTCCACAGGCCGTGCGTGTGTGTGCATGTGTGTGCATGTGCGTGGACCCGGACACACGCCTGCATGTAGGGCTGTGTTTCTGTGACTGCTCCTCCTCCCAGTCTTCATGCTGTGACTGAGTCTGGGGGCACTGGGGGCCTCTGTCTCTCTGTGTGTGCCTGTGTCCCCGCCTCCGTGCTTGCGTGTCAGGCTGGCAGGGCCTGTTTCTGTGTGCGCGTGTCTCCCTCACGGGGGCGAGTCCCTCCTGAGTTACTGTGATGGGGGTTGGCGGGTCCCCACGTGAGTTCCCTCCCCGGCTGCCCCCTCCCTCCCCGCCCGCAGATCTGCCCGGGGCTGATGGGTGACCCTCCCCTCTCCCTCCGGCACCCCGAGAGGTGGGCCAGGGCCAGGCCTGGAAAGCGTGTCTGTGAAGCTGTAAACCTGTCTGATGGAAGCGGCTCCGTGGTCACGAGACCCCTGCGTCTCCCCCATAACTCTCAAAGGCGCCACCAGGCTAGGCTGGGAAATGAGTTGTCCTCGTCTCTGACCTCCCAGAGCCCAGAGACGGAGCTTTGCCCTGGTCGCTCGGCCCCCAGCTCCCGTGGGCGCGTGTGGGGCAGGGAGGGCAGGGCGGCCACCCAGGAGCCCGTGGGACCGCAGGCTACCTTCCCTCTCGGCCGTAAGTGAATTACTCTTGGCTGCACCACCGTGAGCTCACAGGGAGGGGCCGGGGCCGGGGGTGGGGGTGGGAGAGAGACAGGGAGGGAGACAGGCACCTGCCTGGGACCCTCGGTGCCGGCCCAGGCCCGGCCCTGGTCACGGGCTTTCCACTGTGGAACTCGGCCTGGCAGCCACAGCAGCACTTCAGGCTGGACCCCCGGGAGTCTGCACTTCCTCCATCCTGCCCAGGTGGCCCCAGGCTCCTGGGGCCCCCGAACCATGACAGAGTTCCCTCGTACCAGCGTGTGGCCATGGGGGCAGGAGTGACCCCCCACCCCTGCCTGGTCCTGGGGGCGCCCACCTCACTCCCCTCCTTCCGAGGGGCCCCGTGGGACTGAGGCAGTGCTGGGGGTCACGGTAGCATCCCCCAGCAGGGGCCATATGGTGCGGGCGGGGAGGGCTGGAGGGCGGGCAGGGCCTCGTTAAACTAATGGCCTGGAAACTGGTGCCCACGGATGAGCAAACACCGGACCCAGTGCCGGGGGCTGGGGGACTAAGAAAACAGCCGAGGAAACGAGCCTGCAGGACACCCTAATTAGGAGGCGACTCCCATGACGGCGCAGCCCCACCCCCGCCCCATCCTGGAGGCCTGTTTGCTTCGGTCACGTCCTCATCCCGTTGACAAATATTTACCAGGTCGTGGGGCGCTGACCTTGCCTCATTAGCTGCAGTGGCCGCGGTCAGGCCTCAGGGACAGTGTGCCCGTGATCGCCCGGTGGGCCCCGGGCGGCCTCAGTCTGACACTAGCCTGAGCGAATGATCCCTCCGCCCCCCTCCTTGCGCCAGGAGTGCCCGGCAGGGCAGGTGCCCTGGGCCCTCACACTGGCCCCTGGCTGCTGGCCCACCTTGCTTGAGGGGCTGGTCCCCCCTCCCCCTCCCCCGCCCCCGCCCCTCCCCCTCCTCCCCCCCCACCCCCCCTCCCCCTCCCCGAGTCCCAGCCATCCCAGGGCCTGTACAGGCATCCCCGCCGCCAGTCCAGGGCTCCCTGAGCCCCCATGGCTGAGCCACTCTGCCCCCCACACTGTGCTGACTTGTGGGAAGTTCTCAGAGCCTCCACCAGCCCCAGCGCCCCCAACACCCCGTACAGGGGCCGCCCTGGAGACACCCCTCAGACAGATCACACACACCCAGCCGGAGATCAGGCACACACGCTGGGTGGGTCCCCAGAAGCACGGATGCCATCAGGAGCGGCTTCCTAGCTAAGGGCCTTTCCAGCAGGTGGGCCCGGGGCTGGGTGTGGGGCCGGGTGGATGGGGGCTGACAGGAGACCTGATGCCCACTGGGGACATGCTGGGGGGGGCGGGGCAGCTGGAGGGCCCAGACCCCAGGCGACCTGTAGTGCCTACCCATCCCCCCTCCCGGCAAGGCTCCTGCCGCCCCGCCCAGGCTGCTCTCTCTCCCTGCAGCCCCGTCTCCATCTCCAGCCCGAGGCCCAAGTTTGGGGCCTCCGCAGCTGACACACATCAGCCCGGAGCCGTCCCCTGCCGGACGTGGCCCTGTGTGGGTGGGCAGGGCCTGGGGGGCCAGCCTCGGGGACCCCCTGCTCTCAGCCACTCCAGGCCAGGACCTCCTGTGACCCTCAAACACCCCTCTCAAGGGCCACATGTCCAGGGTCTTACAAAAGGAACGTTCATAACTGGAGTCAGTTCAGCTGCACCTCGGGGTAGGGGTCCTACGTGGAGCGGGCACAGAGGACCCCCCACGCCCACCCCCAGGCTGCGTGCTGACCATCGATCTCGTCCAGTGGGATCTGCCCGAAGATCTGTAGGTACGGCCGGTAGAGCACATGGCGGAAGATCCACTCCAGGCGCCTGTCATGCGGGTGCAGCAGCGCCTGGCTGGTCACGCCCTAGGCCACAAGCCACACGCTCAGGAAGAAGAGGAAGAAAAAGACGTCCTTCATCTCCACGGGGGTAGGCGTGTGGGGAGAGAAGCATCAGCCCCCGCCTGGCGGTGGGCCTCGGCCTCACCGCCCTCCCAGGGGCGGGGGCTCACCATCCGCTCCACGATGGTGATGTTGGGGCCCAGCTGCTTGTGGATGGCAAAGATGTGGATCAGCCGGAGCGTGAACACCATGAAGTCGATGGCGAGGATCGTGCGGCCGGCCTCAGACACCGAGGGCAGCATCCTGGCAGGGCGGGGGTAAGGCAGGCTGGACGGCTGCTGGTGCCCAGAGAGGGCAGGGGCTTCCCCCAGGACACACAGCACGGGACATACAAACACAGGGTTTCCGGGGCCTGAGCAGACCCATCCTGAAGGCAGCCCGGCCCACCAGCCCAGCAGGGCTGTCCCTGCCAGGCCTCTGGGCCCCACAGACCCGCAGGTGACACCAACGATGAACAGGAAGATGGCCACCATGTCACACTTGTTCCGGTTGTTCTCCACGTAGAGAGTGACCTTCTTCACCAGTGCGTGTCCTCATCTGTGAAGAAGCCCTGGCAGGGGGCAGACGGCACCCCACCTAGCTGGGGACAGCCCCGCCTGGGCCAGGCTGTGACCGTCAGGGATCGGGGCTCCATCTGGAGCTGGGACGGGGCTCGGTGGGCCGGGCCCACCACTGACCTGCCGGCTCTCCTCCAGCACCAGCGTGAAGACCCAGAAGTAGAGGGTGACCTCAGCCCCCGCCAGCCCCTGGGGAGGGGGCCTGACGTCCACCAGCAGGACGTAGGTGAACAGGAAGAGGAACGCGAAGTACATGACCACGTTCCGCAGGAACGCGGTCACGGGCGCCCCCAGAACTTCCGCCAGCACGTGAGCAAGAAGGCGGCTCGTGGGCCCCGGCTGCTCTGAGTCCTCGGTGCCTTGGCCGGCTCCGCCGCCCTGCACCACGAAGGAGGCCCTGGCCAGCGGTGAGACGGGTGGCCAGAGCCCCGAGCTTGCCGCTGCCCACCGGGGTCCAGCCTCCCTGCCACTGCCCACCCTCCGCAGGGCCCTCACCGACCGCCCGGGCCACAGAGCAGCCTTTTCTCCACGTCCAGGCTGTCCAGCCCCTGCAGGTCCTCTGGGCCCGTCCTTAGAGGGGCCTCCTCGCTGGGAGCACAAGGGGGCCCTCAGGGACGTGGGAAGGGCACCCAGAGGCCCCCTGCTTGGTCCCAGGCACCCAACCAGCAGAGGAAGTGCTGGACACACTGCAAAGGGACACGGGTAGGGGGCGTGCATAGGGGGGCCCACACGGATGCTGGGTGCGGCGGGGGCCGGCGCCGGGGACATGCCGCCACCAGCCCCAGTGAAGCACAAGGCCCCTCAGCCGCTCTGTCCTGACAGACCTGAAGGTGATGAGGTTGGTATACACGAGCGCCGGGCAGAGGAAGGCGCCCAGCAGCCGCAGGATGGGCGTGCCCGAGGCCATGTCCCCCCACCAGATCTTGGTCAGGAAGGCCTTAAATAAAGGCACGGTTGCCCCCCCACACCGCCCGCCCCCACCTCCACACCTCTGCCCTGCTGTGCCCGCAGCCCTGGCTCCTGGAGTCCCCTGGAGCCTCCATCCTGCTGGGGAAGGAAGACCCTTCGATGGGAGAGGCCAGGCTCAGGGGTCCAGGAGGGCTGAGCTGAGAAAGTGGGGTTTCTGCCGAGACCAGAGGTGGAGAGAGGGCTCCTCTGGTTCAGGTCCAGCAGCCCCTTCTGGCCCGTGGGCCGCCGGGCCGGGCCCTGCTCCTGGGGGACGGGGGTGTCAGCCCGCAGCCTCGGCCCCGCCCGGCCCCCCGCCGCCCACTCACAGCTCATCGCCTGGAAGAGCCCACGGCAGGCGTCGTGCAGGAAGTCCTTGAGCACTCGCGACACCTCGTGCAGGGAGAAGGCGGGCGGCTCCCGGGCCTGCTGCCGCCCAGCCCGGCCAGCGTCCGCCGGCCTTCCTCGCGCTTGCGCCGCAGCAGGTGGAAGGGCAGGCTCTTGGGGGGCGCCGAGCGGTAGAGCTGCCGCAGCTGCCCGTACGTCACGACGTCCGCCACGTCGGCGCCACCGTCCACGAAGAGGCGCACGAACTCGGGCTTGTTGCTCACCAGCGCGTCCATCATCACCTCCTCCAGGTGGCGGGACTGGACGGAGGGTGAGAGGGAGCCGGTGGGGCGGGGCGTGGGGACCCTCGGCAAGGCCCCCGCCTGTCCCGCTGCGCCTGTCCCGGTGGCCCACACCCGCCGCAGTTCAGCCCATCCTGCCTTGGGGGGCAGACGAGTGAGGCAGCAGCGGGAGGTGCCCCGGTCTCCCCCGGCCCGCGCAGCCACAGCTGGGCCAGGATGGACCCGGACACCACCTGCCCCAGCCCTCCACGCGTCCCTGCCCGGAGCTGGCCAGAGTCGGGCGGCACCTTCCACTCCACGTCTCCGTTGAGGATCTCGCTCCGGGCGATGTCCATGCGGTCCCAGGCCACGGCCAGCTTCAGCTCATCCGGGTAGTCCTGTGCCTCCTGGCTGTGGCTCTTGCAGGCCGCGGGCGGAGCGGGCATTGGGCGTGAGGGTGAACCTAGGCGCCGGCAGAGCCGCTGGGCACAGGGTCCCTCAAGGGGAGTCTCCTAGATGCACAGCCACGGGAATGGCGCCCTGGTTCGCTCCACACCCTCTAGATTCACAAGACATCCCAAGACCCCCAGGAGCCAATGCCGGGAGCGCCAGGACCCCAAGGGGACCCCAGGGGTGAGTGGAAGAGCGGGGAGCCGGCGGCCTGTCTGGAGGAGACTCCCCTCCCTCAAGGGTGTCCCGGCCCCCTGCCCCGCACAGCCCCTCCCTGCCTGGGCCTGTGTGCCCCACCAGCGGTCGGCCCCTCCACAGGTGTTTATGTCCAAGAAGAAGCACATCAAGTGACAGCCAGAAAGCGGAGACAACCCGAGTGTCCATCAACAGAGGGACAGAGACACAAAATGTGGAACATCACTCCACCCTAAAAAGGAGTGAAGCCCCGACACAGGCTACAACGTGGACAACCCCCGAAACATCGTGCTCTGCGAAGGAGAGACGCCAGTGGCCACACAGTGTGTGATCCCATTTGTAGGAAATGCCACAAGTAGGCAGATCCTTAGAGACGGCAGATTCGTGGTTGCAGGGGGCTGGGGGAAACTGGGGTGACTAGCAGGGGTCTTCTGGGTGGTGGAAACGTTCTGGAATTAGTAGTAATGGTGCACAACCTTGTGAAAACACTAAAACTCCCTGAATTAATTGAACACTTTAGTTTTTTAAATTGTGATAAAATATAGTAACGTAAAACTTGCCAAAGGCAGGACTTTCTACAGATTTGCACGGAGGCCTTGGTAGGCTCTGTATTCCTCCAGTTTTGTTACACGTGCTGCCACCGCCGAAGTGAGCCGTGACCGGTACACACGCCCACACACTCACACACACAGCAGAGTGCAGCCGTGCCAGGGGTCCCTCCCGGCCACTGACAGCCCCCAGGCAGCGGCCCTGCCCCTGCAGGCCGAGACCCAGGATGGGGCAGGGGCCGGGAGCCGCCCCTCACCAGGCTGGTCCGCCATCTGCCTCCACCTGGTGCCCTCCGCGGGCCTCCCAGCGGGCGCGGCCAGGCCTCACCTTTCACCAGCGCCTTGAGGATGACTGTGTCCAGCTCCTCGAGGCCCTCCTGCTCGAAGTCATGCACGGTGAGCAGGTGCGGGTGGGAGGTGATGTTCTGCAGCTGGGACACCAGGACAAAGGCCCCGGGGTGGTATATGACCCCACGTCCCCCAGCGAGAATGCCAGCCCTCTGCCCACTGGGCCCAAGGCAGCCCCGCCCACAGACCGAGGCTCCGCCCCCAGGCGTGAGGACCTGAAGCAGGGGTGAGCACGGGGCGGTGGGGTGGCTTTGCAGCCAGAGGGGCCGGGCATGGGCATTGCAGGGGGCAGGGTCTGGGGTAGGGACCAGCGCTTGGCCCTCCTGACTGCGGTCTCGGGCGGCTCATACCAGTTCTGTCCAGTGCACGATGTCCTCCCAGGAGAAGTTCTCACTGGGGAACTTCTCTCTAAACTGCTTCTCGGCCACCTGGGGCACCAGGAGGTGGGGCTGGTTCATCAGGGCAGCAAGCACGTCGGCGATGCCCCCCGAGCCCGCCAGGATCAGCCACGGGCCGGCGTGCTCCACGGCCCTGGAAATCCTCTGAGGCGGGCAGGGAGAGACAGCAGGCCGAGTCAGCTCCAGGTCCGTCCCTGTCCTGGCGGGGGGACCTGCAGGAGGCCCCCACCTGCCGCCCCTGCCTACCTCCAGGGTGCTGGGGTCACCGTTGACCAGCAGACAGAGGACGGGGATCTCAATGCTGCTGGTGCCTGCAGACGGAGCACAGGGTCCACCCAGGTGCCCGGGCGAGCGGAGGGCCTGGGACCCTCCCTGTGGGGTGACCACCACGGCCTCAGACCATCAACTTGCCACGTCTTCTGGGCAAACTCCAGCCAAGAGGCTTTTTCTAGAGAAGTGCAGGCTCCAGGCTGCCCCGTCACCTGGGGAAAGGATGCCAGTTCCGCGCCTCACTATCCGATGTGGCCGCTTCGTGACTATTTAAACCTCAAGTTGAATATTCAGTCCCCGGCTGCACCAGCCACATTCCAAGGGCCTGGCATCTCTCCGCATCAGGGCAGAAAGCTCTACTGACCACCTGCCGGGTCATCCGAGGCCCACAGAGCACATCGAAGAGGTAAAGGAGGGGCGCTGGTCAGTTTTTTCCCCAAACAAACCAGAAATGAGACTTTCAAATGTGAAGCCCCAGAGAAGCCTGGACCTGCTGGGTAGGCTGTGCGGGAGGAGCCCGGCAAACTGCTGGAGGACTCCAGGCAGGCGGGATCGTCCCCCCTCCCCACCCCCAGCAGGTCCCCTCTAACTCCTAAGGCGCCACCTGAATGAATGTGGAGGATCCTTGGGTCGCGTGGGCCGCCAGGCATCAGGAACACAGGGCTCAGCACTGCACCACATGGTGACGGTTTAAACACAGCTTCGGTTGTGTTTTCATTAAAGAGTGCTCAGCTGACAGCTTTTTCGCATTGCTTATAAATATTGTAAGCAATTATACATATCTTGTTTATAAATATTAGTCGTGCACTAGTGTTAGCAAATCCAGCTTTCGAACCCACCACTGGCCACAGCGGTGCCCAGGCCTCAGACAACACTGCCCCCTGGTGGCACCTTACCTCGGGCCAGTGGAGGGAAATAGGCTTCTTGAAACTTGCAAATCTCATTTTCTTTCCGAAGCTCGGAGCCCACAACCAGAGCCTCTAGCCAGGGGAGCCCCACTGGAAATGGACCTGCAGCCACTCTGCCGACTGGTGGGAATGTCGCTGCCTGGAAGGGCTACTCCCCACAGCTGTGTCCCCTGTCGCCGTGGCCGGCAGCTCCCCCTCCCAGGTCTTCCCAGTGGCCTGAGTCTCAACACTCTGGCAGGCTTTGTGCCTTCAGCCGGGAAGGCCCTTCCCTGCCCACCCTGGTGGTCCTTCCAGCCCTGTCCACACGCTGTGGCCACCCCCCTCCCGTGTTCCCTGGCAGCCAGGCGGGCCTCACCCCCGTAGCCGGTCCTCTGCTCCGAGATGTGCTTCTCCAGCCTCAGCCGCAGCTCAGTGGGCTCGCTGCCCTCCCCGGGGCGCCCGGGTCCACAGGGGCCCTGGCGGCCACCATCGTCCATGGGGTAGTGGACAGGGCTGTCCTCCTGGGTCCCGCATGCACATCATGAGGCCTGGGCGAGGCTTCAGTCCAGGCCCCCCGCCCCCCAGATGGAGGGAGGGCTGGCTGCTGTTTCAGGGGGCCCAGAGGCAGGCACAGGGAGGGGACCCTCTAGACAGAGCCCAGCACTGGGGGGAGCTTCTCTCACAGGGCTGCCTGGGCCTCCTTTGGACCTGCCTCAGACCCCTCCCCCAGGGTGGGAGCAGAGGCCACTTGCCCAGGGTCACCCAAACTTGCGGGGCGGTGGCCAAGCCAGCCATTTGGGCACTGATCTGGGCGGGATCCTTGGAGCCCAGGTCCCCGTGCCAGGTCTGTGTGGGATGGGAGCCTGGCAGCCCCCTCCCCATGCTGTTCCCTGGGCGATGCTGCCACCTGCTGGCCACATGCTGGGCATGCGGCTCCCAGCTCCCCCTCCGGTCCCGCCCCTTCACCCCCTCCCCCTTCCTGCCCTCCCCCCTTCAGCCCTCCCCCTCCCCTGGTTCTGAGTCATTTCACTGCCTCAGTCCTTCAGAGCAGCCTCGCTCCCCCCCCAGGCCCGTGAGCCCCCGAGGTCAGGGGCTGGTCTGTCCACTGCTGGCCTGTCCACTGTGGGGGGACTCAGTCACAGATGGAGGGCCGTGGTCAGCTGCGAGGCTGCCTTGGTGGCCTCCATAAGGCATGCCCTCCTGCCCTGGGGGGTGGCCGATATTCGGGGGCCTCCCAGGCCCACTGTGTCCCAAGGCCACCGTGCCCTGAGCCAGACGCTCACCTGGGCGTCGTCCAGAAGCCGACGGTGCAGCACGCGGCCCAGCGAGGCGATGCCGATGGCCACCACGCGGGCCTTGGTGGACGTGCTGGCCGGTGGGTGGTCACGCACAGCCTGTCCGACGTACCGGGCAAGGCCCACACGGAGCGCGCTGGTCAAGATCCAGGCACCTGCAGGCCCGGGAGTCACCGCGCCCAGCAGCCCCAGGGCCCCCTCCCGCCTTTGGGGCATCTGCTGGGAGCTGGCCCCGCCAGGTGCCATCTGGACAGAACAGGCCACGATTCTGTCCCGTGGCCTGTGCTGGGCCAGAACCCAGGAAGATCTTTCCAGATTACAAAGCCCTCAGCCCAGTGGGTGCACAGACCGGGCTTTTTGTCTTTTCTACAATCAATCATTTCTGGGGTGAAGGAGATCAGAGAATCCACGTCCTTGACTGGGTTTTCTGAAGGCCCAGCCGGCCTGAAAATAAAGCCCAGAAGTTTGATTCTGACCCCAGCGACTGGCCAGATTCCTCGGGCCAGATTCCTCCCCCAGGGGAAGCAGAGGGGGCGAAGGGGGCCCACCCACGGGCAGCGGGGTGTGGAAACTGGCGCTGCCCCTGGGTGTCTCGCTGAGGCCTGCGGGCCCCACGGTGTGGCCAGGTCCTCCTGGGGAAGGCTCCTCTGCTGCGTCCCTGGAGCTGCTCCCACTGCCACCGTGGCACCGTCGGGGAAGGGTGACCGTGGGGTTAGCGGGCTGCGGGGCCAAGGCCCTAGCCCGGGGCCTCACGTGTGCTCTGAGCCGCCTTCACCAGCCCCTTGTGCAGGACGTCCCGCAGCCACCGCTCCTCGCCCACCAGCGATACCACCAGGTTGGGGACCGGCAGGTGCCATTCGGCCAGCAGAAGGTCAAAGAGCACAGACGGGGCCACGCCACTGGGCAACTTCACGAACTGCAGGGCAGGGAGCAGGGGTCCTGGGTGAGGAGGGCCCTGGGCACAGGGTGCTGGGCATGGGGGTGCTGAGCATGAGTGTGTTGGGCGTGGGGGTACTGAGTATGGGGGTGCTGGGAATGAGGGTACTGAGTATGGGGGTACTGAGTATGGGGGTGCTGGGCAAGGGGGTACTGAGTATGGGGGTGCTGGGCATGGGGGTACTGAGTATGAGGTGCTAGGAATGAGGGTACTGAGTATGGGGGTGCTGAGTATGGGGGTGCTGGGTATGGGGGTGCTGAGTATGGGGGTGCTGGGTAAGGGGGCCCTGGGCATAGGGGAGGGCTGGGCTCCACGGGGAGGGGGACAGGGTTGCAGCCAGAGGCCAGGGCTCCCACAGGCCCCGTCTTGACCTGCTGTGTGACCTGGGTGTCCCCATTGCCTCGGGAGAGGCTGAGGCCAGAGAGAGGAGGGCTCTGGACACGCCGTGCCTGGGGGTAGGAGGCAGGGGCCGGAGGGCGCTGCCAGCTCCACAGCTGTCTCCACCTGGGGATCTGAACAACCCCTGTGCACCCGCCACCCCCGCTGCGGGAGAGCGGGCGCCGGGGCTCAGCGTTGAGGGGAGGACGTGGGGTGCGGGCAGCCTCTCACCTTGCCTCGCTTCTTCCCAGACCCTCCGAATTCGATCTCACCCCGGCACAGGCCCGGCCCCTGTCGGTCGCCAGCACCCCCGTGGCTGCCAGGACGGGCGCCCCCGGCACCCTGCATGGGGCCCTCTCTGCAGGGACAGAGCCCACTCCTGAAGGCGCGAGAGGCAAGTGCTGCCCCCCTTCCTGCCAGAGGCCGGGGCGCCTTCCCCAGGGAAGCCCCTCTCCCCAGGCGCCGCTCTGGCAGAAATGGGGGGCCACCAAGAGGGTGTCTGCCCCGGTGCCCTTCCCACCGGCCGGCCCTCCTGAAGCCCCACCGTGTCGGCTCCGTCTCCCCCTTCCCCAGCCCCGCCTCCTGGCCCGCCCCCCGCCCCCCATTATGCGCCCACTCACCCCTCCCTGGGAGCAGCCAGCCGGCCACGCCCATCGCCACTTCTGCAGAGGCTTTGGCAGGGGGCTTCCTGGAAACCCCAAAAGGCTCAGTGGAAGTCTCGCAGCCCAGGACACGGATGGGACCCTGGCTGTGCCTGGTGCCCCGGCAGAAAGCGGGTGGGAGGCGAGCAGGTGAGGGCTGTGTCCACAGCTCAGGTGCAGGGGGACCTGGGGGGCTGGGCGGGAGCCGAGGTGGTAGAGACACCCCTCCTTGCCCAGGTGGGCCCAGGAGGCCCGGGGAGGGGAGGCTCTAGCCACCCCCCGCCCCTCCCACCACCCAGGGACCTTCCCACCGAGCCCTCACCCCTGGCCCAGCGTTGCCCACGTGCCCGGCAGGGTTGGCACATTAGCAGAGACTCGGGAGCCACGCCAGGGTCCCAGGAGTGGCCCGAGTGACAAGGACCTGGGTTCCATCAACTTGCCTGACAGCAAGCACCCCCAGTGCCTCCCAGACCCACTGCCGACGGCTGCCAGCCAGGGACCAGCCAGGCCCCCCACCACCTGCCCACGGCTCCCCATGGCCCCCACTGCCTGTCTCCAGTAGCTGCTCTGCGGGCTCAGCGGGGAGAGCGCGCCCGCCCTGCCCCCTCCCTCGCAGAGCCTGGGGCCAGAACACAGGAGGGGCAAAGGTCTTCTCAGAGCCGGTGGGACCCCAGGTCCCAGGAGACCTGAGAGGCCCACCTGTGAAGCTCCATCTCCCTGGTCGCCCCGTCCGTCCATCACGGGTGTCGGCCGCGCCCCGTTCGGCTGGGGTATTTTCCCAGCTTCTCCAGGGTCAGCCCCACCCCCCGGACGGATGGGGCCCTTTGGGAGAGGAGAATGAATCTCTCGGTAAAACGCTTTCCTACGGCGGCTCCGGTTCTCAAGGCCAGGCCAGCCCTTTGTTTCTTGGAGAGGGGCCACCTGGGTACACAGGAGGGGCTAGTGGGGGGCACCTGCAGGCATGACATGGTCCTCCCACTGTGTCCCCCAAAATCATGTGTCCAAGCCCTAGCTCCTGGTGCCTGTGAATGCGCCTTTTGTAGAAATAAGCTCTTTGCGGATGTGATCAGTTTAAGAGGAGGTCATTAGGATGGGCCCTCATCCAGTGACCTGAGCGTCCTTATAAGAAGAGGGAAGAAGCCAAGTGAAGATGGAGGCAGAGAGTGGGGGGATGCGGCCACAGCCCAGGGACGCCTGGACACCCAGAAGCTGGAAGAGGCAGGAAGGACCCTCCGCTGGAGCTGCTGGAGGGAGCTCGGTGGTGCAGCACCTTGATTTGGGATTCTGGCCTCCAGAGCAGGGAATCAGTTCCCGTTGCTCTAGGCCGCCCATCTGTGGGACTTCGTCACAGCTGCCCAGGGCACTCATACAGCCCCTATCCTGTCCCTGCCCCCCCACCCCTGCCCACACCCAGGCCCTGTCCCCAGACACTAGCCTCCAGTATTAAAAACCCATAATCACCAGCATGGAAAGGCCATATTCAAATCCCACCCCTCTGCGCTCCCTGCTCTGGGTGGGAAGCAGGAGGATTGCATCCGACCCCGCCCCCCAGTGCTGGGCCTGACGCTGTTGGTACCAAGAGCCTCTGAGGCCGGGCCCTGCCAAGGCACGGAGGGGAGTGGGGAGACCTGCACGCGACCACACAGCCGGGGGGAGGCTAGACCTGGCCTGGGCTTGGGCACCGGCCAACACTCACCCCCTCGGCACTGCCGCCCTCTGGGTTATAACTGCAGGGGTGTCCCAGGGCAGCTGTAACAGCGACCACCAACTGGGCATCTTAAAACAACAGGAGTTGATTCTCTCGTGGTTCTGGAGGCCAGAAATCCCAAAACAAGGTGTCGCAGGGCTGAGCTCCCTCCGGAGGCTCTAGGGGAGGGTCCTTCCTGCCTCTGGCAGCTCTGGGGGCTCCGGGCGTCCCTGGGCTTGTGGCCGCACCCCTCCAGCCTCTGCCTCCATCTTCAAGTCCCCGTCCGAGTGTCCCTCTCCTTATAAGGACACCGGTCATCGGATGAGGGCCTCTATACTCCACTATGACCTCATCGTAACTAAGAGCTTCAGCAAAGACCCTCTTTCCAAATAAGGTCATGTTCTGAGGTTCTGGGTGGATATGAATTTTGGGGGGACAGTCTTCAACCCCAAAGCACGGGCAGCGACGTGGGATGTGCTCGCACCATGCGGGGAGGGTGGGGCTGAGCAGGGGCCTCGCTCCCGCCGGGGCCTGGCATCCCTCCCACCGCTGGACGCACCCCCGGCCCGGGGGGTGTGGGGGCTGGGCAGCACTGGTGTGCTCGTAGCCCGAGAGCCCCGGGTTTGCTCCCCCAGGGAGGGGGACCTGGAGGGGACGGCGGCGGGGGGAGGGTGCTGTGGTTCTCCCCCTCCCCCTAGCCCACGTCGCCCTTTCCTCACTGACAGGGCAGGTGGTCCTCACCGTCCCCGGGGCCACGACCAGCTCCCCTCACCCCATGCCCTGAAGGCCTGGGCCCGACCCCTGGCTTCCCAGCCACGGGGGGCCAAGGGGGCATTGGGGTCCTGTGCTGAGAGCCAGGGGGGCACTGGGCCAGACACCAGGCAAATGGGGCCACCAAGCGGGAAGGACATGGAAACGGCTCATTTTCATGAACAGGTGTCCGGTCTTTGACAGCCCTGTTCCCGGAAGGGGCGGGAGGGGGGTCTGGGCAGCTGGGGGTCCTGCGTCACCCCCCGCTGGAATCCCGCCCCCCCCGACAGCCGACAGGGAGAACAGAGGCAGGATCTTCAGCCCCAGCAGCAAGGGCACTGGGGGCTCTTGCTCGGGGGGCAGACGGCCACCCCTGGTCAGAGGCCACCAGGGAAACGGCCCCAGCGCAGGCGGAGCCGGGCGGCCAGGCCCCGGGGGTCCCAGTCCACCCGGCCCCCTCCCAGGCTGTGTCACTGGGCAAGCCCCTCACCCGCTCGGCCCCTCTGCTCCTCCCTGAGATGGGGAGGAGGGGGCACACAGGGGTCCCACGCTCAGCAGGGCGGCGGTCAGCACAGCAGCCCCCGGCCCCCAGTGAGGACACGGGTCTCCCGGGCCAGGAGAGGGGGCAGCGAGGGGGCACAGCTGCCCACGCGCTTGTGAGCCCGCCAGCGGGACAGGCACCGGCTCTGAGCCCTGGCTCCCTGAGTCTGGCCCCCAAGGCTGCGGGGCCGCCCCCCTGCCCAGACCCACCCCGAGCCCCCCTCCCCTGCAGAGGGACCGTCTGGAAGGCCGGGCTCTCCCCAGGCTCCGGAGGAGGAAACGGAGACGAGCGGCAGCCTGTGGCCAGGGTGGACGGTGCCCCGACTCCCGCTCCCCCTGGGGGCTGGCGGCCAGGGCGCCCACCTGCCTGCTTTCTCCCCGGGCCCGGACACGCGGGGAGGAGCGGGTGGAGGTGCCCACAGCCTGGCGCCGCCCCTCCTTCTCCCCGCCGCCACGCCCGGCACCTGGGCGGCCAATGCCGTGACCAGCGCCGGGCGCCACCCGATCTCCGCCCCACCCGGCCCACAGGCCTGCTGCGGCCAAAGCCACCGGGCGCGAGGGCCAGCCTTCCCCGGGCCTGACCGGCCCCGTGACCCCCTTGGGCGTGACCAGTCTCCCGGTGCCAAGAGGTGGCCCTGTGTGGGGCTAGCTGCTGTCCCTCCCTCCCTCCGCGGCCTGGCGGGGGAGGGGACGGCTGTGCCACACCCGTGTCTCCGCCTCCCACCGGCCCTCAGTTTACCTCTGCAGCAGGTGGGAATGGCTGCCTCCAGGGGGTGTGGCCGGCCGGCCCGTGGAGGACGCGTGGGCAGAGACTGGACCCACAAAGCTGGGAGGCGCCGGTGCCCCGTGTGCGCTGTCCGGGAGGGTGGCACGGCCGGGCCAGCTGTCAGGCTGTCAGCACGGCAGGCTCCGCAGACACTGTCCCTTCAAGCAAGGGCAGGACAGGGCAGCACGGGGTTGGCCCTGGAGCCCCACAGTTCTGGCTCACACCCTGCAAATCCTTCGGGCTCCTTAACTCTGGGCCTCAGTTTCTCTGAGAAAATGGGGATCTGAGTAGCCCGGCTTCTGGGAGCTTGCGGGTAACACATGAGAACAGCTGACACCTCTGTGTTCCCCTTCCCCAGAGACCCCAGGACCCCCTCCCACGGACCCCTCATCCCCTGAGCTCTGGAATGGGGGGGAGACCCTGTCCAGGCCCTGTGCTCTGGGACCCCTGGTGGCCTCTCAGGTCTGGCCCGTTGGCCACCAGGGGGCGCCCCAGGACCGCAGGCTGGTGGAGGTGGCCCGGCGGGTGGAGGCCGCTTTGCCCTGACACGAGGGCTCCGTCCTGGGCTGGGCACGTCCCATCGATGGGCCTGGAGCCCACCCGGGGAGGAGAGGGGCCGCCTGACGATCCCTCAGGAAAGACGGGATTCCAGGTAAGTGGGGCTCCAGGGCAGGGACCCCACAAACCCTCGGGGCCTGAGACCCTGTGGACGAGATTCTGAGGGGGAGATGCAAATCTTGGGGTTCCTGGGCGAGGGCCAGACCCAGCCCAACTGAAAGACCAGCCTGGGTCCACACCCCCTGCTGGCCTGGGGCCTGGCCCCGCTGTGGGTCCTGCCAGCGTCAGGGGTATATGCAGAGTGAGGGGATCTCCCCAGAGCCTCCGAGCCTGGGGGGCGGGGGGCACATGGTCCTTGGCCTCCTCTGTTTCAGGCCTGCCCTCTACCCCAGCCTCCTGGATGCTCCTGTCTGGCCACCCCCAGCCCAGTACCAGGCTGTGCTCCTTCCCTGCCTACAACCCTCCATGGCTCCCTATTACTCCACAATTACACCCCACCACGAGCCCGCAGCCCTGCCCCGCCCATTGCCCACCTCTCCAGCCATCTGGCCTCCCCCTTGCTCTCTCATCTAGCCTCAGAGCCTCCCCTTCTGCCCACCCCCGTCCCCCTCATCCCCCCACCCCCACCCCCAGTCACATCAGCTCACGGGCCCCCTGGGTCTCTCTCTCCCTGTTACCCAGCATCACTTTTCAGGGAGCCTGACCCTCTGAAGGGACCTTTCATTCACTCGTGTGCTGTCTGTCTGTCTGCTTCCTGCCTGCAGTTCTTGGCCACTGAGCCTCCCGGGCCCAGAACAGGAGCTGCTGGGAGGATACACAGTGAGCAAGTGGGTGCGGTGTGTGGACGTGGTTCTACGCGGGGAAGCCTGTGACTGAGGGGCTGCAGCCAGCGTGGACTCTGTTCGGGCGGGGCACCACCGAAGGGAGGAGGTGCCCAGGGGCCACCCGCACCCACTGGCGCTGCCGGGGGGACGTCCTGCGTTCTGCGCTCCTGCTCCATTTCCAGCCGCCTGCACCCCATTTCCTACAATTGGGTCCAGGGCCGGAGCCACTCGGGACAGGACTGAGTTCACACGGCGACGCTTGCTTCGGGGGAGAGGCCACGCCTGGCAGAGCGCACGCCAGCCCCCAGGCCTCTGTCCGTGGGCCGGCAGACCCTGCTCTGCAGCAGGCTGACCACAGGGACCCACCGTCTTCTGCCCCCGGCGGAGGCCTGGGAGGGAGGGACATACACATGTGCCCCGCCCCCGACAGAGGGGCAGCCCCCCCGCCCCTCCCCGTGCAGGCTGGGTGCCTCGTGGGGCTTAATTTGCAGGAAGACTCAGCCTCCTGAGCCACCTCTGGTCTTTGTCTCCCAGGACAGAAGCCACGACTCAGAGAGGGGCCTGGCTGGCCCTGGGTCTCCCTGCCGGCCTGGGGGGGCCTCGTCCTACCCGGTGCCTCCCTTGGGTCTGCATGAGGTCGAGACTCAGGCCCTCGGAGAGGAAGCGCCCTGCCCTGGTCCTTGGGGGTGGGGAACGCCACCTCTGGCCACTCCTGGTTGGAGAGGGCAGGGCGGGCTCCGCGGGACGGGCCACTGTCCGCCGCCTCTGGGCTGCCCCGAGCGTCCATGGTGAAGGCTGAGAGCTGGTGGTTTACCCCGTCTAAGGGTCGTCCACACCGACTAGCCCAGACCTGCCCCCCACCTTGCTGACCCACACAAATGCCAAGGTTTCTGTAGCACCCCCCTCACGGGACTTGGGGGACCTGCAGGTCCTCCTTCCCACGGGGACGCCCACAGCTCTGAAGCTGCGCCTCGTGGGCCCTCACCCCCCTCAGCCGTGGCCGGTATCCTCCCTGCTGCCGTCACAGACGCAGGGAGAGAGGCCGGAGAGGCCCAGCCGGGGCTGAGCCGGGACTCGGGCATGGCCACGGGCCCAGGCTCACTCCCTCTCCCTCCCACCATCCTGCCCCCGAGTTTTTTGGAGTCCAGGAAGGAGACACCCCCAGCCCGCTCCCCTCTTCCCCTTGGCACTTGGTGGTCAACGCAGACCTACAAATACGGGAGCGCCTCCTGTCCCACCCGTCACCGAGGAGCAGCCGTCCACTTCAGCCCCGAGAGCAGGTACCACCGTGGAGCGTTGGGCAGGGTGCTGGCCCGGCCTGCGTGAGGGGCGGCCCCTGCTGAGTCCCTGGACAGCTGTGGGTCCAGGTCCTGATGTGAAGTGGGGACGACGGTCCCACCGCCTCGCGGGGCCTGTGCGGGAGGGAGAGCGCTTGGGACAGAGCCGGCCTTGGAGCTCCCGGCAAGCGTCCCGTGCAAGGACCAGTGGGTGTGTGTGTGTGTGTGTGTGTGTACACAGCGTGTGTAAGTGTGAGGATACCCCGTGTGTGTGTGTGTATGTGTGTACACAGCGTGTGTAAGTGTGAGGATACCCCGTGTGTGTGTATGTGTGTACACAGCGTGTGTAAGTGTGAGGATACCCCGTGTGTGTGTACACACTATGTGTATGTGTGTGTGCGTATCTGTGGACGCACAGGCTCTTGCCTGCAGGTACAGCTGGAGCACAGGCACGTGGGCATCGGGCCAGGGGGACCACAGCTCCAGCAGTCCTTAGCTGCCCCTCCGTCCCCTTCTTCTTGGCCCCCAAGGAGGCCGAGAAACTGATTCTCCCTCCCTGGGGGTCAGTTAAGGCTCAAACCATTCTGGGGGTCAGTTAAGGCTCAAACCGTTCTCCCAAGCGCACCGTCCACCCGCCTTGTCCTTGACTGTCGTGTCACCCACCAGCTCATCCAGTCATTCAACACAGATTTACTGAGCAACATCTAGGCGCCAAGACTGTGCTGGGGGCCAGGTGACATGCAGACAATGAATAAAGAAGTAAGTAAGAAGCAAATTTAAAAAAAGAAATGATTAAAATGGTTGTGGAGAAACATAAAGCAGGCAAGAACCTGGATAGAGGATGGATGGATGGTTGGGGGATTTTATTTTTAAATGGTCAAGGGATATCTCATTGGGAAGGTGACATTTGTGCAAATAATTGAAGGAAGGGTGGTTCATCTGCCCATCATCATTCACTTCCCCACCCCTATCCATCCACCCATCCATTCACCTGTCCGTCCATCCCTCCATCCACCCACACATCCATCCATCCGTCATCCATCCATCCGTCATCCATCCATCCGTCATCCATCCATCCATCATCCATCCGTCCCTCCATCCCTCCGTCCCTCCATCCACTCACACATCCATCCATCCGTCATCCATCTGTCCCTCCATCCATCCAACCCTCCATCCACTCACCCATCCATCCATCCGTCATCCATCCGTCCCTCCATCCCTCCGTCCCTCCATCCACCCACACATCCATCCATCCGTCATCCATCCGTCCCTCCATCCATCCATCCATTCACCTGTCTGTCCATCCCTCCATCCACTCACACATCCATCCATCTACCCATCCATTCACCTGTCTGTCCATCCCTCCATTCCTCCATCCACTCACACATCGATCCATCCGTCATCCATCCGTCCCTCCATCCCTCCATCCCTCCATCCACTCACACATCCATCCATCCGTCATCCATCCATCCGTCATCCATCCATCCATCATCCATCTGTCCCTCCATCCCTCCATCCCTCCATCCCTCCATCCACTCACACATCCATCCATCCATCATCCATCCGTCCCTCCATCCCTCCATCCACTCACACATCCATCCATCCGTCATCCATCCCTCCCTCCATGCATCCACGCCTCTCTCCAGTCACCCACTCTCTCTTTGTTAACTTCTCCAGGGCTCCTGGACTCAGAGGTGAGTGAGTCAGCCTCAGCCCTCAGGGGCCCACACGCGGCAGGGAGGGCAGCTCTCCCCGCCCCGGGCTCTGGCAGCTGTCGGGGGAGGAGGTGGTGGCTGGGCAAAGCACTCCACCACATGGCACGTGAGGTCCTCGTGCGGCTTCTCCCCGGTCTGTGTGTCTCACAGAAAGGCTCACCATCCCCTGCGGGCAGGGCCTGGCCTTCTGCCCCTCTGGCCTCCCCCAAGGGAGTTCCTACTGGGAACTCAGTAGGCACCCCACAAATACTGGCAGGTTGGCTAAATCCTCCCTGCCTCTTCCTCCTCTGTGCACCCCTGTTTTGCTGTTGGCCCTTCACCCCGGCCTCCCTGCCTCCCTCCCTCCCCTGCCCGACCGGCTCACCTGCCCTCCAAGTCCACTCTTGGCTCAGGCCCTGCACGGGCTCTGGTTCTGCGGGGTGGACGGCGTAGCTCCAGAGGGCCAGCCCCATCGGCAGCACCAGCAAGGTGGACAGGGACCCTGGCCGGGAAATGGCTACCACGGCCTCAAAGGATCAAGCCCAGGTCTCCCATCTCCCTTCTCCCAGTGGCCGGGGACACCCGGCAACTCTCTAGTCAGGAAAGGCTTACTGGCTTATCAGATGACCCAGCACAGACACTGCCTGGGCTCCTGGAGTGCGTGGCGGCCCGCTACCCCCAAAGGGTCAGCTGAGGGCAGTGGGTGGTGGGCAGGTGCCCTGGGACGGTGGGGAAGTCTCAAGTCCTGGTGATCAGAATCGGGGCATGTCGGGCCCCGGTCCTCACTCCCCGGGCTACCTGGGCCAGGCACGTGTCCCCAAGGGTCCCACGAGGCTCGGAGGTCCCTGACTTCACCCCATCAGGTCACACAGGAAACTGAAGGATCAGGGTGAGTGTCTAAGGGTGCACATTTTAGGGGTGATTTCACCAAAGAGGGCCCCAGATGGTGACCGTGCATCCTTGCAACAGTTGGACTGGCAAACTAAAATAAACTCAAGTCAATTTCACAAGCCGTTGGTGCAAATTCCCAGCAAAGATATTACAAGGTCGCCCTGCCAGCTGGAAGCTGACCCGAAACCCCAAACCTGATTTTTCTGCCCAGCGTTACTGCTACTCAGGGCTCCTTGTGAAGGTGACCCTGCCAGGTGCCAGCTGCCCCGGGGCCTCGTCACTGGGCTTTGGATTCTCGGGCTGGTCCTTAAGACGTCCTCTTGGAAGGGGAGGGCCGGTGGGAGGGGACCTTGGGGTGCTTGCAGCTCTGGCCACAATGCTCTTCACTGAAGCTCACCACCTCCACCCTGCCGCCCCAGTACAAAGCAAGTGCCAGCGGCCCCAAACTTTCGTGAATCTTTTGATTGATTTGGAGGACAGGCATTGAGCCCCGGAGAGCATTCAGAAGGGCTTTCTGTCAGCTGGGCCAGCCCTGATGGCTATCTGGGAACTTGTGAGAACAGGGTGCATGAGACCAGATCGGGTGCTGTCAGATGACCTAACCTCAGATCAAAGGAAACACGCGGGCAGAGCCCCGCTCCCTGACCGGGCTGGTGGGACCTGGATTCCGGGCTGGGAGGGGTGAGTGAGGGGACGAGGCTCTGCGGGCAGGGCCCAGCCACCGAGTGACCCGCAGAGCCGGCCAGCTGGGGCGGAGGCACGGCCCCCGGGGGATGGCTGCCTGCCCCCGATTCTGCCCCCAGCTGGTCTCCCTTCTGAGAGCCCTGCTGCCAGCCCCCAGGTCCCATTGCTCTAGGGCTGCCCTCAGGAGCGGGGATGGAGTGTCTCCTTTCCCTGTGTGGTCACAAAAAGGCTTGTGTGCACACACACACGGACCATATACTGCCGTACACGCATACGCAATACACGTGTGCACCGTATCCTCCACAACCTGCCCGCACACCATACCCCGTGCACACGTGCATGCCCAGCCCTCAGCCTTCCTGGCCTGCCCCCAGCGCGGCACCTGGGGGAGGAGGGCGGGCGGTGACAGCCCTGGGACGTCCTGCGGCGCTGCCCCGTGAGCCTGGCTGCGGCTTGTTCCCCGGGCCGGCACAGTCCGTGCCGGCTAACTCTGTGGAGTGACCGTCCGACAGCCCACGGCGGCAGAGATGGAGTCAAGTCAGAGCCGAAGGATGCCCCTCGGCCTCTGTCCTGGAGCGGTGCCCAAACTTGGGGTCCTCAGTGTCCCCTGCCCGCGAGGGAGGGAGAGGAGTTGGCTAAAATGCAGGGTCCTGGGAGGGCGGGCCCTGCCGCTGCACACATCATCCCCTGCCACCTGCCCTGCCCTTGGCCCCTAGTTTTCTTCATCTCACTCATCCCCCTGCTGACCCCCAGGAAGGCCGGCCTCGCGCACACGGCTCTACGGCCGGGGCGGAGCAGTGCCCGGCGCACGGCAGGTGCTCAGGGGGACGCGGGGAGTGAATGGGTGAGTGGGCAACTCAGCCGCGGGGCTGGAGGTGGCCGCCAGCCAGGAAGCCTCTGGAGGCGCAGCCCCGGCCTGGACCCTGACCTCTCGGGCGCCGCACAGCCCTCCCTCCCCAGCCTCAGTTTCCCCCTGTGTTCGTGACGACCTCCGGGCTCCTCCCACGGCTGGCCTGGCATGGGTCTGGGGTCCCGAGGGGTCTTGGCAAAGTGCTGCTGCAGGAAGGTGAGTGTGGTGCTTCCAGAATGTTCTGAGGCCCGGAGACAGCCCATGGGCCTGAAAAGCAGGAAGGCAGCCTCCCGGTCCACGCACGTCCAGGTAGATCCATCTGCCTGTGCGTCCAGGACCCCAGGGTGTGACAGGAGCATCCCGAGTGACCGAGGAGCAGGTCCTGGGGAGGGAGGGGGCTTTCCCGGGGGGGTGGCGCCCTGGAGGGCAGCTGGGGAGCCAGTGACTGGGTCAGGCCCACTTCCCACCTTCGAGCAGGCCCTGGAGGCCCTTCGGCTTGTGCTTCCTACTCCTGAGTGCTGGCCTTGCCCCCCCGACCCCCCCGCCAACCCTCTGCCCTCATTCTGGGCCCTTCCTCACCTGAGCCCCAGCCCCACTTCACTGCACCTGGCTTCACTCCGCCCACCCAGCTCTCGCATCCTCCCCCAGGCCCCCCACCAGCTCCTTCGAGCTTTCAGGGAACTTGCAGCGACCCCTTGTTGTCTGGCCTCCCATTCATTGCAGAGTCCCTATGCCAGGGCCAGGACCCCCAGAGCTGGCGCCTGCACAGTTCAGCCCCTGAACCCCCAGGTGCGTGGGCGGCTACTTATTATAATTTTTAAAATACAGAAACTTACACAAAAGTAAAGCACACAGTATCAAGACTGTATCCGCCAGCTGGCTCAACAATGACCAATTCAGAGCAGGTTGGTTTAATCTCCACCCCAGCCACTGCCCCTCCCTCCTGATTATTTCCGAGCAATTCCCCAAAGTTGCATCATCCATCCAGAAACACTTCAATACATACCTACGGCACGCGTGGCTTCTTGTTACCCTGAAGTTCAGTGCGTACAGAGAAGGCAGGACAAATGCTTGACTCTGTCCTTTTTTAGTTTATTTTACTCCTTTTCAGAATAATGAGCCCTAGCCTCTGACAAAGGGCCAGTGAAGACTTTTTAGTATCAT
This sequence comes from Balaenoptera physalus, assembly GCF_965194825.1. Taxonomy (NCBI): domain Eukaryota; kingdom Metazoa; phylum Chordata; class Mammalia; order Artiodactyla; family Balaenopteridae; genus Balaenoptera; species Balaenoptera physalus. The sequence continues at coordinate 112,460,754 of NC_138889.1, read as the reverse complement.
TTTGAATGAATGGATAAAGATATTTGATATGTTTTAATCCACACTTCTTTTGGATGCAACAACTTTTCAGCAGACAGAGCTAGAAAGTAGTCTTGCTTTAAGAAAACAGCTGAGGAGTTTATGCTAATATTCCCAATTCAAATTTAAGGATTGATTTGCCCTTTGATATTATATTTGTATCTCTTTTCTCCTGTCCTGAAAATCCAGGTTCCTAAGGAGTTTAACATGATATGTGTGTTACACATATTACATGTATATATCATTAGTATTGATATCTATATATATATATAGATATCAATACTAATATCAATACTAATGATATGACTCTTTGGGTTCCTTTTGTCCTCTGAGTGTTAGTGATAATCTTGATAACATTGTGAGCTGTACCAAAGCATGATTCAGCTAACTGAGGGACGTTCTGGCTGTTTCTCGCCTTTTGCTAAAACAAATAATGTCGTTACAAATAGCCTTATGTGTATATCATCTTCTATTTTTCCCATGTATCTTTGGGCCAGTTCCTGGAAGTGGAACTAACTAGCCAGGCTAAATGACACGAGTGCTCTTCCTAATGCCACCAGGATCCCCTCCCCACTGACGACGTGCCAAGAACACCTGCTTTCCCTCGGCCCCGCCCACGGAAACTGCGGTCCAACGTCTGGATTTTCGCCAATCAGATAGGTGAGCAATGGTCTCTCAGTGTACTTTCAAATTTGCATTTTTCTCGTTGAGCATTTTTTCATAAGTGTAAAGATCAAGAATCCCTTTTCCTGTGAGCTGTTCATGCCTTTCGCCCGCTCGTCCACAGGGTCGTCTATCATTTTCTTCTCAGTTTTAGATGTTCTTTACGTACCAGTGCTATTAATCCTTTGCCCGTACTGTAAATTGCAAATTCTTGTTCCAGTTTGTCACTTGTCTGTTTTGTTGATTTCAGCTATTGTCTCTGGATTTCAGCCACAGCTGGAGATGTTTTCCCTACCTAGAGTTTGTTGAGAAACTCACCCATACTTTCTTGTAGAACCTACGTGGCTTCATTTCAGCGTTTACATTGAAGCCTCTGATCCAGTCGAAATTTATTCCTGTGTGTTGTGTGCAAGATGGATCAACGCTTTTCTTCTTTCTCTTTGGCTCTCCAGTTGTGCGTTGGCACGACCTTCCTCCTGCTGACTGGGGTGTGGACGTGCCGACACTTCATTCACGCATGCCTTCATTCAGAAAGTATTGACGGAATGCCTGCAGGTGCCCTGGCTGTCCCCCAGGCCCTGCGGAGGCGGACTCCCCGCCTTCTTCTGGCTTTCTGCCCATTTGTATCCTAAGTGATGCGCTTCCCAGCAAGGTTCCATTGTCTCAGCTGCCCTGAGTCTCCACGGTGCCTGGCACAGGTTGGGACCCACTTCCATTCATTCTTCCTGCACATACCAACTGTGCCGGCTCTGTACAGGTGCCATCCGAGGTGTGGGGAGTCAGGGGTGAAGGGCCGAGCTGCACTCGGTCCAACAACAAGAGCTGACTTTTTTTTTTTTTTTTTAAAGATAGTAGTCATCTTTTCTTTTTAAAATTTATTTATTTATTTTTGGCTGTGTTGGGTCTTCGTTTCTGTGCGAGGGCTTTCTCCAGTTGCGGCAAGTGGGGGCCACTCTTCATCGCGGTGCGCAGGCCTCTCACTATCGCGGCCTCTCTTGTTGCGGAGCACAGGCTCCAGAGGCGCAGGCTCAGTAGTTGTGGCTCACGGGCCTAGTTGCTCCGCGGCATGTGGGATCTTCCCAGACCAGGGCTCGAACCCGTGTCCCCTGCATTGGCAGGCAGATTCTCAACCACTGCACCACCAGGGAAGCCCCAAGAGCTGCCTTTCTGATGAGGGAGTATGTGAAATAAATCAGCCCACGGTGCTCAGTCAAGACCTGGGACGTGTCTCCTAGGTTATGGGTCCCTGATGTGGCAGGCAGTTATACCCCTGCCCGGGGCAATGTCCTGAGAGAGGCCAGTTTTTTTCTGCTCGACACGCTTTCTCCACCCTGATGTCAGGTCGTTGTGCAGGGACCCAAATGCCAGTGCAGGGTAGGGGACCCGTGCAGTCCTTCTGACCCTGTCACCCACCTCTACGTCACCCCCACCCAGGGACACCTACGGGACACAGCAGCAGCCCTGTGCAGAGGGCGAGGAGGAGAAGGACTCCATTCTCTAACACCTCTCCCCTGACCTGCCCAGGCAGCCCCTCCTGCCGTGCCCCTCTCCAGACCCCCGAGGCATCGCCTCCAGGAGCCCCCGCATCCTCCCCACGCACACGGCTCCCCATTGGGCCCTCCCTGACCGACGATGGCCCCGATGGCCCTGTCTGGCCTCCAGAGTCCGACGGCCCTATGGGCACCAACCGGACCACATTCTCTGCCCACAGCATGCGCCCTCGCTCGGGCGCTCGGGCACCCAGGGGGCGCTCGGATTGTTCGCGGGGCTAACCGCCATCCTCCTGACGTGCCCCTCCTTCCCCCTTCACTCCCACCCTCTTCTGAGTGACTCAGACGGGGTGAAGCGGCTGTCTGCGCCCCACCCCGTCCTCCTGCCCGGGCAGTTCGTGGTCCCTGCACCTGCTGACCCCGCGCCTTCCTTCCTGACTTGGCTGGGGGCTTCTTGCAGGCCTATCAGGTGGGTTTGGGGAGGGCAAGCACGTGGGCGCAGGCGGGGCGGAGCGAGGAGCGCGGAATGGGGCGGACCGAGCAGATGGGGCGGGCGGGGCCAAGAAGGTGAAGGCTAAAGGGGCGGACCCAACAGGTGGGCGCAGACGGGGGAGGGACCGACCAAGCAGGTGAGCGCAGTCGGGGATCGGCCTCCGGCGCCCCGTGCGCCAACGTCGGTTGGGGGCGGGGCGTGCGGCCCGGGGCGGGGCTCGCCAACCCCCGGGACCCGCCCGCGGCCGCCGCCCCCTCCCGGCCCCGCCCCCCACGCCCTGGCGGGGCGGGCAGCGGCCCGGCGGCCCGGCTGGCAGCAGCGGCCGCCCGCACTGCGCCCCGGCGGCCGACTTCGCCGCAGCTCCTCGTGCCGCCGCCCGGCCGGCCCCCGCGGGCCCTGCCTGGCCATGGCCGCGGCCACCTCTCCTCCCAGGGCCGAGAGAAAGCGCTGGGGCGGGGGCCGCCTGCCGGGCGCCCGGCGGGGCAGCGCGGGCCTGGCCAAGAAGTGCCCCTTCTCGCTGGAGCTGGCCGAGGGCGGCCCGGCGGGCGGCGCGCTCTACGCGCCCATCGCTGCTCCCGGCGCCCCGGGGCCCGCGTCCCCCGCCGCGCCCGCCGCGCCCCCCGCCGCCGCCGACCTTGGCCCGCGGCCGCCGGTGAGCCTCGACCCGCGCGTCTCCATCTACAGCGCGCGCCGCCCGCTGCTGGCGCGCACTCACATCCAGGGCCGCGTCTACAACTTCCTGGAGCGCCCCACCGGCTGGAAGTGCTTCGTCTACCACTTTGCCGTGTGAGTATCGCCGCCGGCCGGGACTGCGAGCTTTCCGCGGGGCCGGGGAGGGCGTAGGGGGAGCGCTGCCCCTGTGCCACCTGCTGCCGCCCGAACCTGGTCGGAGCTGCGACTCGGATCAGCCGGGAGGGAAGGAAGGGGTTAGTGGGAGAAACAAGCAGCGGGGAGCTTGTCTGTTGAAGTTCACGGACGTGTGGGTCTGACCCCGTGGGGGTGGGAAGCTCCCCGCTGGCGCTGCCCAGGCATGAGTGGGGGAGCCAGCTGGGAGGAGTGCCCTGCCCAAGCTGGCCCGCTCCTCCCTGGAGGGACGGTCCAGGTGTTAATCCTTCCGCGAGAGGACGGGGGCAGGGGAGAGAGTTCCCCGGGCGGGGCTGGGAGGCAAGAGAGGGCAGGGCCTGGTGCCCCCGCTGGTGCAGCAACATCTCAGACCCTCCCCGGCCCAGGCGGGCCCTGTGGGGCGTCTCCTGGGCGAGCGGAGCAGGGTGGCAGGCCTTGTGGTGTAGCCTGAGGTGTCAGCATGGCCGTGAGGAGTGCCCACGGCCCCGCAAGAACCCAGCCAGGCTCTGGAAACCCTGGGTTGAAGCAGAGGAGCCTGGAGGGGACACAGGGTGGCGGGGAGGAGAGAGGTCGGGCCCCTGATTCCATTGGTCGATCAGAGGAAGCTGTGCACCAGGCGAAAGCAGCGCCCTATCGGCAGCACCTGGCCCCACTGCTTCCCAGGTGGTTCTGATGCCAGCCGCCGCCGCGCGTGCCTGTGTGGGGCAGGGCAGGGCGCGCTGGGACAGGGCCACGTGGAGCCCTCCCCCACCGCTCGCGGCCCTGCTTCCCCGCTGCCTGGCCAGTGGCCTCCTGGTGTGGGGCCGGCCTCTGGCCTGTGAGCCTCGGCTTGGCCATCCCCGGGCTGACCTCGGAGGCTGCTCTGGGGGCTGCGCGGGTGACCTCCCTCTGGCTTCGCGTTGGTAGCGGCAGGTGCTCGTCCCTGCCCCCTTGGCGGGCTTGGGGCTGGGAGAGACCTGGCTGGACACCTGGGGGGTGTCCAGGGCCCTCTTTTGTCCCACTCCGGTAGCCACCACCGGAGCCCAGGGAGCAGAGGGGCTGGCTTGGAGCACGGTCTCAGCAGGTGTGGCGAGGTGGGGCGGCATGACCTCGGTTCCTCACCTTTGCTCCTCTGAGCGCAGGTGGTACTAGGGTCGCTGCCCTCCCTGCGGAGGGGCAGGCCTTCCAGAGCAGGAGGGCAAGTGGTGAGGACAGTGTCCTCCAGCCTCTTCCCCCCACCCCCAGCCCCCGCCTGCCGAGGTGTCGGAGGGAGCTTAGCCGTGGCCGTGGCTGGTCTGCGGGAGAGGGCGGCCTTGCCCGCGGCTGCAGCGGCAGCGGCTTGTCTTGGGGTTTGGGGGAATGTTTGTGCGCACTGACCCTGAGGCATCCTGCCCTGGTCTGACGCCGGCTGCTTGAGCGCCCAGCCAACAGCTGGCTCGTGGGCGCTGCTGTGCACGTGGGCTGCCTGCCCCCCAGCCTTCACCTGCTGGACCCCAAGCTCCCGGAGGTGGCCAGGGGCGGGACGGACCCCACAGCCGGTCCTGGAGCAGACCCTGCCCAGCCACCTCTCTGTCCTGGAGCCCTATGTGCCAGCTCTGGGCAGAGACTCGCCAGGCGGTGCAGCAGTGCCTCCTCACCCCTAGGGCTGCCAAGGCGAGGGGCCTGCAGACACCCCATGGTTCGCGTCCTGGGGTGGCAGGCCCGAGGGTGCACGCGTTGCCCAGGCCCCCGGCGGCTGCAGTGCCTTGTGGAGGAAGAAGGCTTGCTGCTCCCCAGAGGAAGTCTCTGCTTACACTTGTGTTTTCTTCCTGATTCTGATTGTTTAGCTCTCGGAAGTTGCTCAGCAGTCTGCCTTGCCCAGCCTCCCCAGGAGCTGTAGGGCAGGGGTGGCTTCTGGGGACAGTAGCCGAGTGGCTTCCCCTCAGGGGGAGGAGCTGGGAATGGGGGCCCTCTAAGGGTGACTTGGTGACCTTGGGTCAGTCTTTTCCCGCTCTCGTCCCCATCTGTAAGAGGTGTGCCACAGTCCTCCGTGTAGGGTAGGTCTGCAGGTGGACCTTGGCTAGGCAGGGGACATGGCTTCCCTGGGGCCCGGGAAGGTGCCCCCTCACCTCCAGGAGGTTGGCAGGGCCCCAGACACTCTCTGAATTGGCCAGTGTCTCCAGGGGACCTGGGCTCAAGATGGGATTGCAGGAGCAACCTGGGACTGAGTGGCCAGAGCCTGGCCGCAGCGCTGAGAAAAGGGGTGGACGGTGCCCACTCTGGCCCCGGTGTTGTTCTGAGAAGCGTCCGAGATGGTAGCAGAGAGAGAGCTCTGTCCTTGGTGAGGCAGATGGTGAAACGTGCGGGCTGATTGTCACGACCCAGGCTGAGCTCGGTTTCCGGCCTGGGAAGGATGAGCCCGGCCTTGAAGGGCTGGGGCCTGGGTGGGTGTGGGAGCCGCTGTCCTGCGGGCCCTGCAGGGCTGGGCACACTCTCCCAGGCGCAGCTGGGGAAGCAGGCCAGGATATCCTGTCCCCCTCCTGGTCGGGGAACCCCTGCTCTGGCCAAGAGGAGAGCGGCCCTTCCTGTGCGTGGCCGCCTGCCCCGTCTGCCGGGGTCAGGGGGCAGGAGGCTGCCCTCCCGCCCGGCACTGCCCCTGGCCCCCAGTCCTCATCTGAGGCTCTTCATATCCCCACCGTGCAGCGGCTCCCACTCTGACTGAGGGCGAGGGAGGCCTGGCCTCCATGCTGATGGGCCTTGGCCGGGGTTGTCTGGTTGGGGAGATGCCTGGACTGGACTGGGGCCCGGGGGCCCTGTAGCAGCCCGCCCTGGCTGCTGGGCTGGGCCTCCACAGCCTCTGTCTGTAGAGGCCAGGATGGAGGCTGCCCCCAGCTTCCGCGTCCCTCCTGCCAGGCGGGAGGCTTCAAGTCACAGGAGCCCGGAGGGACCCCCTCCTCCCTCCTTCTCCCTCTCTCTTCTCTCCCCCTCCTCCCCCTGACCTCTCGGGAGCTGCAGGGTGACACGTGCAGACTGCTGTCTTCTTCCAGCTGCTCACACCCACGCAGCCTGGGAGAAGCCCCCGTGCCTCAGTTTCCTCATGTGGGGACAGGTGCCCCTCGCCCCCTCCGTCAGCATCCCCGCTGGTTGGGAGAAGCTTGGAGATTGTGGGGGGCTAAGGGGAGGTTTGGGCGAGGGCCCAGGAGTGCGTCCTGTCCCTGCCCTCCCGCCACCCTGCCTTTCCCAGGTTCCCGAGAACTTTCCGGTGGCTTTGGCGGCACCTTCAGAGCGGGTGTTAATAATTGATGGCGCTGGCAGCGTTCCCTGGCGGTTTGTTGGGCCGAGCCCGCCCGCCTTTCTGGAAGTGGAGGCCAGTTCCCTGGTCGCATCCCCCAACCCTGGCCCCTGGTGCCCGTCCCACCCCAGGCAGACCCGCCCAGAAGGGGAGCTGGTCAGGGAGGGTGGAGGGCAGGGGTGGAGGGGGACGGGCTCTCTGGTCTCCCCACCATCCCCTTTGAGACGCCTCCAGGGAGTTCTTAGCCCCCAGTTCCCAGTAAAGCTGGGGGAATCGCTTCTGGTGCTTCTCCCTGTGTCACTTTCTCCAGGGCCTGGTCCTCTGGTCTCCCCTTGGCTGTCTAGAGACCCCTCACTGCCACCCCAGACCCAGCCCGCTGTTTCTGGACCCACTGCCCTCTGTATGTTGAGTGCCTCATCGTGGTCTGGCCCTGGTTGGGGGACCACAGGTGTCCCTTACGCCGGGGCCACCAGCTGGGGAGGAGGGGGCCTGGGAGACCTTGAGGCTGCAAGGGAGGTGGTGGGAGGGGAGGGATGGTCCAGGGGGTGGTAGCCCCTGGGCTGGAAGGCACGCCCAGCGAGCGCCGAGGTCTGGGGCCTGGAGGCCGCCTGGCGCAGGACGCGGAGTGGGCCAGGCTGTGCGGGAGCTCGGCCCTGGGCGGCGTCCAGGCTTCGTGCCCCAGCGTTGCCCCGTGGCTGGGCCACCTCCCTGAGTCCGCATCCCCTCCTCTGCGGCAGGCTCGGTGGGTGGTGGCACCTGCGGCAGCCTTGCTCAGGTGGGAGGGGATGCTCGCCCGTGCCTGGTTCTGAATCGTCAGCTCCCCTTGGGCTCGGTGCCCGTGGCCTCCGCTTGCACGCGTGGGGGTACCCAGGGCTGGAGGGGTGGGAGGGGCCCATTTGCACGCACAGTCCCCACGCCCTGGGACCTTCCTGCAGCAGGGTCTCGTGGGGCTGGGGCGGGGGCTTCGTCCCGGGGAGGCAGACACGGGAGCAGCCGAGGCCGGCCTGGAGCACCTCGCCCACCGGGGGGTCCCGGCTCCACCCAGGGTGTCCGATTCCGATGCCCCAGCTTCTAAAGCCGGTTCCCAGGTTGGCTCTTCTGGTGTGAACGGGGCTTTGCAGGCCACTGTGTCCTGGGGATGCAGCTGAAAGGCAGGTGTGTCCGGCAGGTCGGGAGCCCGGGTCCTGGTTTCTCACCAGCTCCCGGTGCTGTGCGCTGAGTGGGGCGGTGCTCCTGACGGGGGCCCTGCGCTGAGCCCTCCCTGCCTCCTGGTCTGGGCCGTGGACCCAGGTGAACTTTGAGGCCCTTCTCAGACCGATGTTCTAAACCAGCTTTCAGCTCGTGTGGCATTTCTCGTGGCTCAAGGTCCTGCCCATGGGTGAGATGGATGGGCTGGGACGGTGTCACGTGTGGCTCCTGTGAGGTGGAGACGGTGTCCAAGGACGCCTGTGTGCAGGGAGAAGGTGCTGGGCCTGGAGGGGCGGGGGCCACGAACCCGAGGCCAGACGAGGGGTGCAGTTGCTGCTGGGAAACGCCACGGACGCTCACATGTGCTGGTTGGTGCCTGGGCTGCGCTGCTGGGGGGAGAATGAGGAGGAGCACCGTCACCTGGACCCTTCACCTCGGACTCTGCGGACCCAGGCCTGGAGGGAGGGTCCAGCGGGCCGGCTTCACTCTCCCTGGGGAGGCACCTTGGAGCAAGGGGCAGAGCTTGGAGGCGGCCCGGGGTCCCCGGGGCAGGTTGGGTGACTGTCTGCACTCCCTCCTGGAGGGCAGAGAGGGCCGTGAGTTTCCCTCCAGAGGTTCCCCGAGTGCTGGGACAGCCCCACATCTCACGGAAGGCGGGGTGATGGTTGGCAAGGGGTGGGGCCCCAGCTCTGCTGTCGGGCAGGATGACCACCTGTGACGCCATGTGCCATTTTTACACACGGCTTCTGACAGTGTGATGGGACTTGGCCTCGCGATGGCTTGTCTTCTGCTTCCTGGCCAGGTGACCCCAGGTCCCTCCTCTGAGCCCACGTGGGCACTGGCTGTGGTGAGGGTACTGGGGCAGAGGGGCAGCCTGGCTCTCCCCCAGGCCCTGGTGGGAGACTGAGAGGGACGGGCCGCTGCTGTGTGCAAATCCCGGGCCCAGAGAGGGGAGGTGACGTGCCCATGGCCACACAGCTGGGCATGCTCCAGGCTGCCCGCCTCTGAAGCCCGTCGCTCCTTCCGATGGTGGGGCCAGAATCCAGGTAGGCCTGATGGCTCCTTGTTCACATGACTCCCTCCCACCCTGGGCAGGGGTTGTAATGCTGACCCTGGGGTGGCTTGGCCCCGTGAGGAGAGGATGCCACCATTTGTCGGGGAGTCGGAAGGGAGGAGGAAGCTGCCTCCTGAGGGCAGTACGTGAGCCCAGAGAGGGCGTCCCTGGACGTGCCAGCATGGCTGGGGCACTGGCTCTCCACTCCTGGGGCTGCTACCCTGTGGGTGGGTGTCTAGCCTTTGGAGGCCTTTGATCTGGCTGCTTTAGGCCTCTGCCCTAAAGCCCTGCTGCCAGAACCACAGGCTGAGGCTCAGCTCGGACACCTCCTCCTCCAGGAAGCCTTCCCATGTTGCCCCAGGCAGAGCCATGCCTTCTGCCTTTGCCACCCCCTTGACCTGGTGCTCGGAGCCCCCATGGTGGCTTAGCCACTCTGGTGCTGTGTGGGGTATTAGTGTGCTGGTCTCAGCGCTCTTGGGCGTTAGAGGGTCCGAGTGGGTGGGCAGGGCCAGCCTGTACCTAGCAGGGATAGGCGCTCGGGACGGGGTCACCTGGTGTCCGGCCTTGGTAGCCCAGGGCACCCCCTAACCCCCTGCCCTGAGCCTGGGCCGTGGCGGTCAGCCTGCTGCCCGGCAGCTCCGAGCCCCACAGGCAGGCTGGGCCTGATGACATCGTCTGTGGGTATTTTTATCCAGTGACATTCCTGAGCTTGGGCGGCGGGTGAGCTCAGAAAGTGGTGGGCAGAGGCCGCTGGGACCCTCCCATGGCTACGGGAGAGTGCTGTAGGCCCCTGTGTGTTTGAGGGCGGGGGCTTTTCGGAGCCCTTTCCCCCAGAACTTCTCCATCTTCACAGTAGCCCTGGCCAGGGTTGCGGGGGGCAGATCCTCACTGCCGGGGTGAAGAACCTGCAAAAGAAGTGTGTCCTGAGGAGGCGCCTGAACCCCCGTGCAGAGCGCGGTCCCCACTGAAGGATGGGCGCGTGGCCCAGGGAGGGGGCACTGCCGTTGCCTGGGGCGGGCTCTGAGCACAGGAGGACCGAGCCGTGGTCCCAGGCGCTCCATGGGGGGTGTTGGCTCCACCCGTCAGAGCAGGACTCTCTGAGCATCCCCCGATCTGCAGGTGCCCTTCCGCCTTGCAGGGGCTGGGGCAGCGGATGCCAGGGCCTGCCCCGCCCACTCTCGGGCTCTGGGCCTGCTCCCCGCTCCCCTTCTCTACTCAGTGACTTGTGGGTGGGGAAGCAGGCCCAGCCACCTGGCTCGTGCCACCCCCGGAAAGCTGCCCCGCTTCTGCCTGGATGTCTTAACGACGCTGATGTTCCCGGCGTCGTGCCTGGTGTGTGCCCACTGGCCCTTACCCGCCCCCCCCCCCCGCCCGCCGCAGAGGCTCCCTCCGCGACATCCATGAAGCGCCCGACGGCCACCCCCTTCAGACTTTCCGAAACGCTGGCCTCATGCCTGCCTCCCACCTTGGGCACCCTCCCGGCTGCCCCCACCCACCGGGTGCCAGGTCACTGGGGAGCAGGGGCTGTGGGCGTCCCCTCTGTGTCTCTCAAGAGTGGGCTCCCTTCTCTGCTTCCTCTCAAAACCATGCCCTTGGGCGGTTCCTCCACATTCTCCTGCCGAATTTGCTGCCATGCAGAGATCTAGAGAAAGTCAGAAAAAGGAGCCCAGAGTCCTCACCTTGCCCCCGAGTCCATTCAGCCCTGGAACGCTTCTCCGTGTGGAGATGCCCGGCCACGCTGGGACCCCCACTTCACCCCAGCCCGGTCTGGGCCAGGGGCTGCCTCCTTCACTGCCAGGCTGATCGTAACCCTTCCATCTGGGAGGGGCCCGCAGAAGGAGCCCTGACCCAGAGGGACAGGCCCCTGCCTCCCAGAGGGCCCCACCCGGCAGAGGGAGCAGCTGGGGGTCCCCGGGGCACCCAGAAGAGCTTCAGGTGGTGCCTGAGCAGCCCCGGAACCACGTGCTTGGAACGTGTCAGCTTGATGGGTCACGTGGTTTGGATTTCTGTTCCAAGACATCCGCATCTGGTCTCTCGCAAAAGTCTCATCCGCGTTCTTGGCTGGGACGGCTCAAAATGCTATAAAACAAAGCTTGGGTAGTAAAAGCACTGTGGCACTGGCATGTAGACAAGCAATAGAACAGAATAAAAAATCCACATATAGACTCAACTGCGAATGAATGTTTAGCCAAAAATATAGGCAGCATCTTCAACCAATGGGGAAAAGTTGGGGGGTTTCTAATAGGTGATGCTTCAGGAAGAACAGGTGAGGCTGGACCCGCTCCTTGCACAGCACACTGGGATGGACCCCAAGTGGTCGGAAAACCACTCAAGTACCGCAAGGAGACTCGGGGGGCCCTCTACAGTGCGAGGGCGAGGGTGGGGAGGCTTCTCTGTGACTCAAAAGCCAGTGCATTAAGGAAGAGGCTGTATGAGAAAGAAGTGGTTTGTGCGTGATACCACCACCCGGTGAGCAGTAAAGAGACCGGTGAAAATCTGGGGGAGAGACTGTGGCACAGGCGCCAGGTTAATAGCTCTAAGATAGGAAGCGTTTCTGAAAATAGAGAAGAAAAAACCCAGTGACCCCACAGAAGACAAGCAAGAGATGTGAGCAGAGAGTTCACAGGAAAAGTGGCTGGTGGGGTTGCCCTTAAACGTGTGAGAAGATGCCAACCCAACTCGCTGTCAGAGACGCGCAGACACGGGCTCCGCTGAGGTCCTCCCAGGCTGGCAGAAATCCAGAAGCCTTTGTAGACATATGTAGCTGGCGGCCGCCGAGGCCCTGGGGAGGGTCTGCAAAATGGTAGAATCCGTGGGGAGCAGGATTTGGCAACATCTGGCACAGTTATGCATGCCCGTACCCTCGGGCCCAGCAATCCCACTTCCAGGGACCTATCTTGAAGATATCGGCAAAAAAAATAAAAATAAAAGGGAAAGTATGCCTGTGCACGGCTGATTGTTAAAGCATTCTTTGTAAAAGCGCAAGATGGAGAACTCAGATGCCAGCCTGTAGGAAGCAGGTCGGATGCGCTGCGTGTAGAATATTGTGCAGGTGTGGGAAAGGGACAGTGCAGTCTTCACGTGCTTTTGTGGAGTGATTACCAGGAAATATTTTTACGTGGGAAAAAACCCACCGCACACACACAGTGGATAAAAGTATAACAAGCTGCTTCTCCTCTAATAAAAGGGTACACTGATATAGATATACTTACTTTATATTAAGAAACAAAAGCAGTGGAAGGATAAACCGAAACTTATAAAAAGTTACCTCTGGGTAGGGGGACATGACAGAACCCAAATGTCTCTGAGGATGATGAGATGGTTTTATAGATTTGACTTTGGAACCTCGTAAATAGTTCCCATAACTTTAAATATAAAAGCAACCCCTGATCTCGTAAATCCCTAAATAAATCTTAACGAGAAAAAGAAGTCCTTCAAAACCGAAATGAAACAGATGACCCTAAGTTTGCACTGGGGTGGGATAATCCCCAGAAAGATCTTATTTCGGGGGACCTGTTGCCGGTGGGTTCAGAATGAATGGAGCTGGGTGTGTGCGTGTGCGCTGTTTTAGGTCATGGTGTCACGGTTGTGACGGTATTTGTTTTATTATGCTAAGGCCCTTGGCATGGGCATCATGGGGTGAGGCCACTGAAGAGTTCTGTTGGTGTCGCCGAGAGCTGGGATGTCGAGCACAGAACAGAGCCGATGAAACGTAGGTGATGCGAAGCAAAGCCCTCCCGCCTGCACTGGGTGAGACGCCTCAGAAAGTGTTCACGATGATTTCGTTTAAAAACTGCTTCTCTGTTTACATGAAAGGGCTAGAAAGAAGGGCTGGTCCGTTGCTATGAGCATCCCTGGCCCCCAGGTTGTGGCCCCCAGGTGCCCTTTCCCCGGAGGGAAACCAGGGGTCCCGGAGAAACGTCTGCATCCAGGTCTGGGGCAGGAAACATACAAGCTGAGCCTGGACCATCGCGCCACGTGGGAGAGCAGGAGCGGCGTCAGGGCCCCTGGGGCCACGTCTCAAGGACTTGGAGTCAGCTGAAGGACGTGCCCGCTGGCTGCGTCACGATAAGTCGAGAGTAAGGCCCTCCTCAGTGGATTGATGGCCTCACGAGGAGCTTAAATCCCAGGCTGCACCCTGCATCCATTTGTGGGCCAAACCAGCAGCCGCCTTTGGAGGATAATAGAGAGGCCGCTGGTTATTTTGAACCCCAGCAAGTAAAGGGAAAAGACACAGCCCGGGTCCTGCTTCCCCACATGCAGCTGCACCTCAGGGAAACCACACAGCCGGTGAGGTCCTGCCTCTTTGGGATCCCGGCTGATGCCTGACCAGGCGACTCTGGGGCTAAAGCGTCACCGTGGCCTCCTGCTGGGGTCGTGGGTTCGGCTTTGAGTCTCACAGCTGCTGAGGTCTCCAAAGCAGAGGCGGCCAGACACCCTGCGCCTCTGGAATTTTTTGCACGGAGACAATAATAATAGAGTTTCTTGCAGACTCATATCAAAACCCTCTCAGTGAGTGGCAATGAAAGGGCTCCCACTGATTCTGCATGATGGTGAGTTGTATAATGATTTCATTATATATTACAATGTAATAATAATAGAAATAAAGTGCGCGATAAATGTAATGTGCTTGAATCATCCCGAAACATCCCCCCCACCACCCCCAGGTCCGTGGACAAATTGTCTTCCATGAAACCGGTCCCTGGTGGCAAAAAGTTTGGGGCCCGCTGACCTACAGGACAAGAGGCCTGATTTCTTCAGTGAATAAATGAGCAAGAAATAAAAAAAAAAAAAGAGGGTGTGGGAACATATAGATTGAAAGAGTCCATAAGAAGCATTTAGGGATCGGTTGTGACATGACCTTAGGTCATGATTAAACACATTGAAAAAGCCTTGTTCACCTAGTCACCTAGTTCAGGGACACGTGCCTTTTTGCCACGAGTGTCGCTGGCCTGTGGCTGTGCCGTCCTGATGTTTCATCCACAGGGTCTGAGTGGTTCCTTCCCTTCCCAGGCAGGGACAGGGACTTCAGGGGTCCCAGGGGCCGTGGAGCAGCCCGGTTAGACCCAGCTCCCTGACGCACCGAGGCCCCTCGGCCATAAGATGGGGGACGGAGGAGATAGGAGGTCCTGCCTCTGCAGTTGGGGGGAGGGGCGTCTCTCTCGGAGGAGCGCCTGCTCCCAGGCATGGGGCGTTCTGGCTTCTTGTTTGGGGTCCTTGCCATGCTCGTCCACTGGCTGGGCTGAGCCCCTGAGCCCCTTCCTGTGGACGGGAACCCTGCTGTCGGAGGGAGGCCCCATTCCTCCGTGGTGCTTCCCAGCCCCTGACTCCAAGCTTCCCAAGTCTCAGGAATTTGAGGCCTGTGGTTGCTGTGGAATAAGGGGAGGGTCTGGGGCCCCTGGGCCAGCGCAGGGCACAGTGTGGAGTAGGTGCCCCCGAGGGATGGGTGGGTGGGTGGGTGGATGGACAGACAGATGTAGAGATGGATGGTGGATGGACAAGTGGAATGATGGATGGATGGCTGCGTGGGTGGATGGCTGTGTGGGTGGATGGATGGCTGCGTGGATGGATGGCTGCGTGGGTGGATGGATGGCTGTGTGGGTGGATGGATGGCTGCGTGGGTGGATGGATGGCTGCGTGGGTGGATGGATGGCTGTGTGGGTGGATGGCTGCGTGGGTGGATGGCTGCGTGGGTGGATGGATGGCTGCGTGGGTGGACGGCTGTGTGTGTGGGTGGACAGCTGTGTGTGTGGATGGACGGCTGCGTGGATGGATGGCTGCGTGGATGGATGGCTGCGTGGGTGGATGACCGTATAGGTGGGTGGGTGGGCAGGTGGCTGGATGGCTCCACGCTGGTCACAGCACCCACCAGGTATACCGGTCAGCCGTCTGCTGTCCTGAGAGGGGCGTTCTGGACACGGTCTGTAGGCGGTGTGGCTTTGGCCACACTTGTCCCCAGTGTGGTTGGGTGGACCGGCTGTCGGGCCAACCTAGCCAAAGCCCAAGACCTAGGAAGTGGCAGAGTGTCGTCTGCGGGGAGACCTAGCCCTGCCGTCTTTCCGGGGTTCCCAGACCCAAAGGCCATCTCTGTGGGCATTGGTTTCGGAAGCCATGGGAGCCGTCTGTGGCCTGGATTCTGGGCAAATGGGGGTGTGGGTGGGTTGCCATGCTGTCCCTGGGGCTGCCCGGCTGCCGTGTGTGCGGTGGGCGTGAGCGTGGCTGGCCGGCAGGGCCGGTGCCCGGGCTGCGGTCTCCGGTGCTGAGTCTCAGCTCGCCTCCTCCCTCTGACTAGTCTCGTCGCAGACCTTGCACCTGCCCTGCGGGCTCCCAGTGAGGGCCTCAGTTTCCAGGATGTGCACACGGAGCCGTGTGCAGTGTCGGCTCCGGCTGGGGTGGCAGCCCTCATGGCCCGCCCCACCACATCCCCTGGAGACCCCGCCGTCACCGCACGTGGCCGTCCTGTGGGTGCTTCCTGCTCGCCTCCCATGTGCCCCAGGGGTAAGGGTGACCCCACTGAGAATCAGACAGCTCGGGGAGGCCGGGCGGTGGTGAGGGACCGGGTGGGGCGGGCAGGAGGCCGGGAGTCCAGGTTTCTGCCGAGCGCGGCCAGCAGCTGTGTGGGGTCCTAGGGGCGAGGGTCCCAGCCTGGTTTGAGACCCTCGAGCTGCTGAGTGGGGGGGAGGGGGGAGGGAGGGGATTAGGGCAGATTCCAGGGGGCCCCAGTTTGCGTGTGGTCAGAGCGGGGAGTCCCGACACATGGCTCTGCTCCTGGCCTGTCCCTGACCTGCCGTGCGCCCTGGGGTGACCGGGTGACCCCCTGTGTCCCTGGAGAGGCCCGTCCCTACCCCACCGGGCCGAGGATAAAACAGGAGATGGGGCGGGCGAGAAACCCCCAGAGGTGGAGGCCGCTTTCTGCCCTCCCCCATCTGGTCCCCTGGATCAGGGCCCAAGGTCCCGCGTGCAGCTTGGCGGGGGCGTGGGCACCTCCCGGGCAGCACTGGAATGTTCTGGCTGCCCTTGGCACGAGGGGGATGGGCGAGGCTGGGGGCTCTGCGGGCCTGGCTGGCCTCGTCCCCAGGACAGGCCCCACCTCCGTGTTCTTATCAAGGTCTCTGGCGGACGGCCCGCCACCTCCGAGTCACGCCGCCCCGGGGTGTCCGTGGGCCTTTCCAGCCTCTTTGGGCAGGCGGTCCTTTGGGGCGGGCTCTCCGTGCCCTGTGGTGGGGTGACTCGGTGCTTGCTCAGGGACAGTGGAGACCGTGGGGCTGAGGTCTGAGCCGGGTTTGGAGGACTCGAGGCTCTGGGCAGCAGCCTCCCACTTCCCGAGACCCCAGGAGGTTGCCCGGGAGGGGGTCAGCCCCGCGGCAGCTGGCCGGGCCCCTGGCTGCACCCAGGCACTCCGGGGTCCATCCCCACGGGACCACCTCCCCAGGAATTGCTCGGCAAATTCACCACGGGGAAGGTGGGAGCCAGCCCCCTGGGGGCTGCTCGTTGGGCATGGGGTTTGGTTTAACAAAAGGGGGCCCAGGACAAAGGGCCCTGTCTTTCCAGCAGGCAGCGCTGTTGAAAGGATGGCACGAGGCAGAGCGGGGTCAGGACGCTGGGGGACACTTTGGGACAAGTACAGCCTGGACGGGGTGTGACAGGAAGGCAGTGCCCCCTGGCAGCAGACGGCAGGCCGCGCGCTCACCGGGGCCAAAACACAAGGCCGTGCAGGTGGGGGACGGTCCGAAAGTGGACGCCGCCGAGGGGTTCCTGGTGGTCACCCCTGGGTGTGGGTTCTGGGTTGCAATTTTTTAACTTTAGCTTCTCTGAATTTTCTACTTTGAAAATACTGGTCGTTTAAGAAAATAATAAAGCGTCGTTTTTATTAAGATAAGCAGCAAGCACACCCCAGGAGGGTCCTGGGGCCCCTGGTCCTTCCTGCGGCTGAGAATCCTCCGTGGGGTGAGCACGGTATGGCGCCAGGGGGGAGTCACGGGGGCGCGTGCCCGGCGGGGTCTGGCACTGCCTCCACATCAGGCCGGGACAGGCCTGGCTCCCAGGTCCTGCCCTTGGGGAGACAGCAGGGTGGGAGTTGCCAGGGTGGGCAGGGCTGCCGTGTAGGGGACCCCAGCTTCTCTCACGGGGTCATGATTGCACGGCCCATGTCGAGGTCCCACTCGGCCCAGGTCTGGGGTGACCTGGAGGGCAGACCTCGGGGGGGTCCTGCCCAGAGACAAAAGGAGCCGGCTGTCGGGGCGGAAGTCCCTTCAGAGGCCTCGGGCCTGGGGAAGGAAGGGCATCCCTGGGACCTGGACAGCAGGCTCACAGCAACCGCTGTGGCCCTGACCCACGTGCCCAGCCTGGGAGCCCGGTTGCCCATCCAGGAGGGAGGCCCAAGGCCCTCCCTGCAGCCGCAGCCCTTGGGGCGGTTCCCTGTGATGGCGGCCGGCTGCCCTCTGCCCAGCCACGTGGCCTGAGACCACTGATTCCTCCATGGCCAGACCAGTCGTGGGGTCTGAGTTGGAGGGAATCACACCCATTGGGGCGGGGGCAGCTGATGGCCCCGCAGCTTGTCTAAGTGGGTGGAGGCCCCAAAGGGACAGACACAGGGTCACATCATTGGTGGGGGGCAGGGCTGGTGTCGGGCCCCATCCCAGGACTGTCCCTTGCTTCCTGAGTTGCTCTGTGCAACCCCCAACCTGTGCTGGCCTCTCTCTGGTCCTGCTCTCCCCAGGGATTCTGCCCTGAGGGGCAGGGGGCCTGCTGGGTGTCGGCGTGGCCGCTCAGGGCCGCTTTGACTGCTGGTGGCCGGAGCAGGCGTCCTCCTTCCTGGATGTCCCCAGGGTGTCTGGGCCTGAGTCAAGGATGCAGGCCCCGGGCCTGGTGCTGTGTGTGGTGGGACCCAGCCTGACGGGGCCGGCTGGCCTTGGTGCTCTGCCTCCCACCATCGTGCTGCTCGTGGGGAACTCCCGGCCAGGAGCTTCTGGGGTGGGGGGTTTGAAGGGGTGGCCTCCGGTGGCCCTGCAGCCCGACGCTTGCTTTGTGGGACAGGGTGTGTGCCATCGGGCCCCGAGCCTGGGCAGCCCCTGGGGGACGGGCCGGCCCGTCTGCCCACCAGCAGCGGTTCCGGAGCGGGAAGGTCGTCCTCGGCTTGACAGGCCTCGGCGGGAGCCGAGCCTCCCCGGGTGGTTCTGGATTGGGGTGGTTCCTGGTGGCACCTGCCTGGCTGGTAACACGACCCGTCCTTCCTGGGGAGCTGGGTGACCGCGTCGGCGTTGCCTCCCTGGGGTGGGGACTGGGCATGTGGGCACCACTCCCTGCAGCCCTGGGCCGAGGCTGAGACCACGGGTCGCCCCAGGGGACTCAGGAGCTAGCTGGTGAGACCTCTGCCCGGGACGTGTTGCCCGTGAGGCTGGGCAGCGGCCTTCCTGGTGCAGGAGGTGCAGACACACTGTGGCCCTGGGGCGGGGGGGAGGACCAGGCCCCGGTGGGAGAACGGGACGCCTTGGCCGAGCTCCGGCCTGGACGGCTGCGTGTCGCTGGGGAGGCCCCCTCCCAGGCCTGTCCCCTCTGTGCTGTCCCTGGTGCACCTTCCACTTTGCAGGAGCAGAGTGGGGGCTTGCAGCACGCGAGTCCTGGAGGAAAGGGGGCACCAGGCTCGTCTCCGGTCCTGGGGCCGCTGTCCTCAGAGGGGTAAGGGGCTGGCAGTGTTGCCGTCCCCTGGGCTCATCCTGGAGTGGTTGTCAGGGTGGCACTGCGGACGTCTGCCTGGCCTCGGGGCTTGGGCTCAGGTGTCAGCCTCGCCCCATGGAACACGACCGGACCGGAGGCTGGAAAGCCCTTTGGGAGCTCACTGCTGGCAGGCCCTGCCCTGGCCGGGCTACAGGAATGTCGAGGGAGGGTGCTGCAGGGAGGGGGAGAGCGGGGCGGGGAAAGCGTTCCTGCCTCTGTGGTGGCGGCGGCGGGGAGGGGTGCGCTCTGTGCCCCGGCCCCCCCGGGACGGGTTTGGCGTGCTGGTGGCTTAATCTCGCAAGGCCTCAGCTGTCTTATCTGGATCGGGGATCGTGATAGCCTTCGGTTTATAGAGCAGGTTTCCCCGCCCCCGGCGCTCCTGACATTTTAATCTGGATCATTCCCTGGGGGGAGGGGCAGCCTGTGCTCTGCGGGGGGTCAGCAGCCTCGGCATCCACTGGATGCCAGTAGCGTCCGTCCCCGAGTTGTGACAATTAAAGCATCTCCAAACATTGCCCCGTGTCCCTGGGGGACAGAGTGCCGGGTTCAGAACCCCTGCTTGCAGAGGAAGTGTGGGAGGATCGAGAAGGTCAGCGCGCGGCAGGCCTGGAGAGCACCGGGCAGGTGGACGCTGCGTGCGGCCCTGCCGGGTGCAGGGGCGCCATCGTTGGGGGAGGGTGGTGGTCTGCTTGAAGGGTGGGCCCAGGCCACAGTCAGCGGAGCCAGCTGGCCTGTTCCGCTGGTCCCACGGGGTCCGTGCCGTCTGGTGCGGGGAGCAGACCTGGCAGAGGCCCTCGGTGCTGATGAGCAGAGCTGGGGTGGAGGGGACGGGGCTGCCCGGGGGTCTCAGCCCCGTGGGGACAGCTGGCCACGGGCTGCGCTCTCAGCGTGGTGTCCCGCTCGGGATTTAGGGAACTACATCCAAGCCGGACCCCGGGACATCCTGAGATGGGGCTCACGGTCCTCGGGCGGTTGGGGTGGGTTCGGCATCCACCCTGAGGCCCACGAGCCACCCCAGCCCTGGAAAGGACTCGGTCTTCAGCCCCTGCCCGCCCTCTAGGTGCCCCGCGTGTGCCTCGGGCCTGGGCCTGAGCCCGGGCCTCCCTGCAGCCCCCAGCCCCCTCCCTCTTTGGTGTTCTGGGTCTGCAGTGCTGTGTGATTTGGGTCCCAACTCAGCTGAGGCCTCGCCCCACAGCCGCTCCCCTGGGGGACTGGCCTGTGCCCTGGGAGTGCCCAGCGGGCAAGTGAGGCCCGGTGGACCCACGCTGCCACCCTGTCGCTCCTGCCCCGGCCGTACCCTTTGCACTTGACCAGCCCAGACGTGGCCCACCTGTGCCCTCTGCAGCCAGCCTCCCAGGCTCCCAGAGGGGCTGAGGGTCCCTGCTGGTCACTCTGGGCAGGTCGGGGCGATAGTGCCAGGCCTCTGCTGCACCCACCCTGTCCCTGCACTGCTCGTGCACCCCGAGAGCCCGCCCCGCACCCTCCCAGAGCCGGTACTGAGCAGGGCCCGGTGTAGCCAGGGGTCTTCCCGGGCCGCGGGACCCCATGCACGCTACAGGGGGCCGGGTGGGGCTGGAGCCTGAGGGAGGGGCTCTCAGAGGCGGCAGGAGGCGGGAGGGGCCAAGCTGTGGCCGGAGAGCTGGGCAGGGCTGCTCGGCTGGCCCCGGGGTCGTGGGCAGTGAGTTTGCCCCCCGCCGCGGCTCCTGGGGTGAGGCTGAGCTGTGGACGCCCTTGGGTCTGGTGGGAGGCGGGTGCTGACTGCGTCTGCCCCGTCCCCTCGTCTCTGGATGGGTGCGGGCGGGACACAGTCCCCTGGCCTGGCCCGGCGCCCGCCGGGGAGGTGGTGTGGCTAGAGGGTCAGCCGAGGAGCCCCGGAGGAGGGCGGACGCCACGTCAGGAGGTGGCCCTCGCAGAGGCCGTTGAGATGACATCAGGGTGCCGCGGGGGGTGGGGAGGCCGGCCTCAGAGCCCGAGACGGGCCCGCTTCTGCCAGGCCTCGTGCCGGGTCGCGTGCCACGGGCCCCTTCTCAGGACCGCTTCTTCCAGAACAGCTTTATTGAGATAAAATTGACATCCGATCAAGTGCTTTGAAGTGCACAGCTGGAGCAATCTCGACACGTGCAGGTGCCCATGAAACCACCATCAGCAGTGTGGGCACATCCATCACCCCCCAGAATGTCCTTGTGTCCCTTTGTGAACCCTCCTTCCTGCCCCCCCCCACCCAGGCCACCACCGATCTGCTTCCCGTCTCGGCAGGTCGGTTTGCGGTTGGTGGGGTTTTCTGAGAGTGGGGTCCAGCGGCCAGCGCTCTGCCCGGCTGCTTCGCTCAGCGCCCCCTGAGTTTCATCCCGATGGCCACGTGTCGGCATCTCACCCCTTCACGGTGGGGGAGCATATCACCCGACGGCGGGCCCGATTGTTCACCCACCTGCCGGGCAGTGGACATTTGGGTTGTTTCCAGATTTGGGCTGTTACAAATGAAGCTGCTTTTTTTTTTTTTTTTTCCTTATTTATTTACCTTTTATTTTACTTTGAAACTCTCTGTGGCCCCTTTCTCTACTGGTCAATTTCTCCACCGTATAGTTATAAATATTCTCCTACTTTCAAGCTCTTACCTGATTCACTCTTTACCGCTCCCCGCCCCCATACTTTTCTTTTTATTTGTTTATTTTTAATTTATTTTTGGCTGCCTTGGGTCTTCAGAAGCTGCTTTTTGAAAGATGGGAAAGGTTGGGTTGTTTGTTTTCTGACTGGTGAATTTCGGGAGTTCTTTATGATATTCTGGACACCAGTCCTTCGTCACCTATGTGCTCCGCAAAGATTCTCCCTGGCTTGTGGTGTCTTTCAGAGAGGAAAAGCTTTTAATTACGGTGAAGTATGATACACCCGTTTGTCCTTCTATGGACTGTTGTTTTGGTGCTTTGTCTAAGAAATCTCTGCCTAACCCGAGGCCCAAAGATCTTCTGTGTTTTCTTCTAGAAGTCATGTAGTTGTCGGTTTTACGTTTAGGCCTACGCCCGTTTTGAGTTCATTTCTGCGTCAGGCCTCCGCTGTGATGGAGACGTCCTCCTGCACGCGGGCCCCCAGCCGTACGAGCGCCGTGTGAAGGGCCCTCCCCCTGCGCCCCGCCACGCTCACCCCAGGCGTCCTCGGCGCTGGTCCCTGACGCCGGAGACTCTAATATTCAGGAACCTTGGCTTGCAGCTGTTCACCCGCCAGTTCCCAAAGGCGGGTACCGCAACCCCCATCCCACTCCACACACCTGAGCTCTGGGACTTGCAGGGCCCAGTGGCCCTGATGGTCCCGGATCCGGGTTCTGAGCACGGCAGCATCTCAGCCTCGTGTGTGGGTGTGTGTATGCGTGCGTGGGTATGTACACACGTGTGTGCATATGTGTGGGTGTGCGTACAGTGTGGGAGCGTATGCGGGGCGGTGCGTCCTTTGCTGGCACGGGAGAGCGGGAAGAGCTGGGAGTGCCCCGAGGCCAGGCTGTGCATCTCGGGGTGAGGGGCCTGCACACAGAGGGAAGGTGAGGGCTGGGGCCTGGGGTAGAGCAGCTGGGGGAGGGAGTCGTGCTGAGAGCTTCTGGGCCCCCCGCGACGCGAGCATGAGGGCGGGGGTGGGGTGGTGGGACCAGCGTGAGGGGCACTGGTTGCCGACTCGGGCTCCTGCCTGCCAGGCGAACTTGCCCCCTTCCTGCCCGGGGTGCAGGGGGCTGTCCCCGCCCCCTAGTTTGAGGAGTGGACGCGGTAGCACTGTGAGTGTGGCTGGGTCCCGTGCCGTCCGCAGGGGCGTTGGGAGGGCACCCTGGCCTTCCTGGTGGTGGTCGGGGAGCTCAGAGCTCTGGCCCAAGACTGGGCCTCAGGGCCCCTTATACCACGGGTCCCAGATGGGCGTGGAGAGAGGGGCTCTCGGTGAGGGGTGGGCTGCGGAGGGGCTGGCACCGAAGGCATCGTGTCATCTGGGGGAGGAGCTCGCTGTGCCCCGCCTCCAGGCTGGAGCACCTTCCAGGCAGAGTGGGGCACAGGGTCCCACCCACCCCAGGCCCCCACCTCCCACTTTGCCCCCCAGGAGGCTCCTAGCCACAGGATTGACTCACTGTGAGATCAAACCTCCAGAAGGTTCTGCTGGCGGCTGAGGAGTGGCTGGCCTAGGACAGGAGAGCAGGGGACGTGCTGGGGCCTGGCCAGGATCTGTTATCGTTTGTGCCCTTTGTTTGCTGCTCCCGTATCTGTCCAACAATAAACCCACAGACTTGGAGGGTAAGAGTGGCCGGGGGCTTTGGTTGGCTTGGGAGCCCTGGGCGGGCATCAGGGACTCAGAGAGGGTTCCCACTCTGGGGCTGCAGTAGCAGGGGCCGGGGCCGGGGTGGCGGGTGGCACATGCTGTGGTTCCTGCCCGGCTGGGAAAGCTGGTCTTGGAGATGCTGGATCAGGGGTGAGAGGGTGCAGGCCCTTCCCTGGGAACCCGGGTTGGAGAAGGGGTCTGTGCCGGGAGGGCGGGGCCGGTGTCTGTCCGGGTCTGTCATTGTGTCCCCAGCCGTGGCACAGTGCCTGGTGTGGGACGGATGGTCGGTGATGACTTGTGGTCAGAATGAGCATGTGTGAGTGACCTGGTGTTGCTCTGCTGGCCAAGGGCTTTTCCCCACCATGGTCCAGAGCCTGGGGGTGCCTCCCTGAGCGGGGATGGGGGGCAAAGGAAGCCCCCTACTCTGCACTGAGCGAGCTGGGCTCCAGCGGGCAGGGGACAGAAAGCGGCCAGCAGGTGGTCAGGGCCACCTGAGGCTCCCTGTTCGCCCAGTGGTCGTGTCTGTTGTGGCTGCAGGGAGGGCCGGGCAGCCGGCCTGGAGTCGGAAATGTTTATGATTCTGCATATTAGCTGTGGCCCTTTTGCCGCCCTGACAAAAGGCCCGGTGTCAGAACATTCCATGTGAGCTGGAGCTCCCGGGACAGAGAGACTCAGTGCGGGCCATGCCTGCTGCTTTTCGGGCCTTGGCGGGCGCCTCGTGCAGGGCGTGGGGTTCGGGTTAAGTGCGAGGTGGGGGGCGTTCGGGGCTGGGATGGATTGTTCTAGGTCACGATGGCAGTGGTCAGCCTTAGAGGGGGTGGGCCCTGGACACGTGCTGGCCGCCCATCTGGGCACTTGATGTGGCCTCTCCTGTTGGAACCTCTCCACAGCCCGGCATTAGCCTTGTTTACAGATGGGGAAACTGAGGCACGGGATTCCCCGCAAGTGCGGGGCAGAGCCAGATGGAACCCAGGGGCTCGACTTCAGGGAGCCCTCTTTGTGTGTGTGTGTGCATCTAAATATGCACTTTGTTTTGAGGTAAAATGCGCATAACTAAAATTTATCATTTTAACCATTTCTAAGGGTACCAGTTCTGTGGTATTTGGTACATTCACAATGTTGTACAACCATTGCCTCTTCCTGATACCTGAATGTTTTCATCACCCGGATAGGAAACCCCTTACCCACGGCCAGGGCCTCCCACCCCTCGCCCAGCCTCGGGCAGTCATGCTCTGCCCTCTGTCTCTGTGGATTTGCCTGCTCTGGGTATTTCATATAAATGGAATCCTATAATGTGTGGCCCTTTATGGCCGACTTTTACTGTAATGCTTCAGGCTTCCTCCATGTTGTGGCCTGTGTTAGAAGGTCATTGCTTTTTTTTTTTTTTTATATTGGGGTATAATTGCTTTACAATGTTGTGTTAGTTTTTGCTGTACAACAAAGTGAATCAACTATATGTATACCTATATCCCCTCCCTCTTGGACCTCCCTCCCACCCCACCCCCCATCCCGCCCATCTAGGTCATCACAGAGCACGCAGCTGAGCTCCCTGTGCTGTATCGCAGGTTCCCACTAGCTATTTTATACATGGCAGTGTATATATGTCAATCCCAGTCTCCCAATTCATCCCATCCCCCTTCCCCCCACTGCATCCACACGTCTGTTTTCTACGTCTGTGTCTCTATTCCTACCCTGCAATTAGGTTCATCTGTACCATTTTTCTAGATTCCACATACATGCCTTAATGTACAATATTTGTTTCTCTCTTTCTGACTTACTTCACTCTGTATGACAAAATGTCATTGCTTTTTAAGCTGAATAATATTGCATTGTGTGGATGGACCACATTTTGTTTATCCATTCATCCTTCAGTGGATACTTGGGTTGTTTCCACCTTTGGGCTATTGTGAGTAGTGCTGCAATGAATGTGTGTGTACAAGTGTTTGTTTGAACACCTGTTTTTGATTCTTTGGAGTCTACACCCAGGAGTGGGATGGCCGGGTCACGTGACCACTGGTTGGCACTGCCCGCGGGCCCCTTGCCTGCAGCAGTGCCCTGGCGGGGGCCTCAGAACAGTGCTTTCACCTGGGGGCCGTCCGCAGCGGACTGTGGTTTCTGGTCTCGCCAGCTCTCCATCCTGCCTGTCCCCCGACCCTCCACACTCTGGCCCTGGATGAAGTCCCTTCTGTTCCCCACTCCTCACCCACCTCAACCCCATCACACTGGGTGCCCAGGCCCTCCTGGGGCCAAGTTCCTCCCTCCACCTGGAGTGCCCCCCGCTTCTGTCAGGTGAAACCCTGCTCCTGTGCCCCTGTTTGAAATGGCAGTGGAGTCTCAGCCCCCAGTTTCTACCTGTGATGAGAAAGAGCCACACTGATGGTAGCCCCCAGGGCAGTATCAGGGACAGGATGTGCTCCAAAGCTGGACCCTGGGGAGGAGCTGTTCTCCTGAAGGGTGGTGGGAGGCCCTCCTCCATCTCCCCTCCCCCTTCCCTCCTCTCCCCCTCCCCCTCCCCTTCCCTCCTCTCCCTCCCCTCCCCTCCCTCCTCCCCTCCTCTCCCCCTCCCCTCCCCTTCCCTCCCCTCCCCTTCCCTCCCCTCCCCTCCTCTCCCCCTCCCTCTCTCCCCTCCCCCCTCCCCTCCCTCTTCCCTCCTCTCCCCCCCTCTCCACTCCCCCTCTCCTCCTCTCCCCCCTCCTCCTCTTCCCCTCCCTCTCTGCCTCCCTTCCCTCTCTCCCTCCCCTCCCCCTTCCCTCCTCTCCCCCTCCTCCTCTTCCCCTCCCTCTCTGCCTCCCTGCCCTCCCCCTCCCCTCCTCTCCCCCTCCACTCCCCCTCCCCTCCTCTCCCCCTCTCCTCCTCTTCCCCTCCCTCTCTGCCTCCCTTCCCTCTCCCCCTCCCCTCCCCCTTCCCTCCTCTCCCCTCCCTCTCTCCCCTCCCCTCCTTCATCTCCCCACCCCCTTCCCTCCTCTCCCCCCTCCCCTCCCCACTTCCCTCCTCTCCCCCTTCTCCTCTTCCCCTCCCTCCCCCCTCCCCACCCCCTTCCCTCCTCTCTCCCTCCCTCCTCTCCCCTCCCCCTCCCCTCCCCTTCCCTCCTCCATCTCCCCACCCCCTTCCCTCCTCTCCCCCCTTCCCTCCCCCTCCCCTCCTCTCCCCCCTCCCCTCCCCCTCCCATCTCCCTTTCCTCCCCACCCCCTTCCCTCCTCTCCCCCCTCCCTCTCTCCCCCCTCCCTCTCTCCCCTCCTCCATCTCCCCACCCCCTTCCCTCCTCTCCCCCCTCCCTCTCTCCCCCCTCCCTCTCTCCCCTCCCCTCCTTCATCTCCCCACCCCCTTCCCTCCTCTCCCCCCTCCCCTCCCCACTTCCCTCCTCTCCCCCCTTCTCCTCTTCCCCTCCTTCCCCCCTCCCCACCCCCTTCTCTCCTCTCTCCCCTCCCCCTCCCCTCCCCTCCCCCTCCTCCTCTTCCCCTCCCTCTCTGCCTCCCCTCCCTCCCCTCCCCCTTTCCTCCTCTCCCCCTCCCTCTCTCCCCTCCCCCCTCCCTCCTCTCCCTCCCCTCCCCCTTCCCTCCTCTCCCCCTCCTCCTCTTCCCCTCCCTCCCCCCTCCCCCTCCCCTCCTCTCCCCCTCCCCTCCTCTTCCCCTCCCTCTCTGCCTCCCCTCCCTCCCCCCTCCTTCCCCTTTCCTTTCCTCCTTCCCTTCCCCTCCCTCGCTCCTCCCCTCCCCCTCCCCCTTCTCCCCAAGAGCCTGGGAAAGGGGTGGGACCCACATTGAGATGGGGCAGCAGCCATCCCACTGCTGAGCCCCAGCCTGCTGGCCTCTCCCTCTCACTGCGATGGCCTGGCCTTCCATGTCCCTTCTCTTTCTTGCCACCAAACTTCAAAAATCCCTCACCCGCAGTGCCGCATCCTTCCTTCCCTCTCCTCCCAGCAGGGCTGGGTGCTCCGTGGGGCGCCCCTCCTTCCTGGCTCAGCTGCTGCTTTCTGTCGGCTCCTTCTCAGCATCATTGCACGCGCTTACCTCTGCCTTCCGGTCAACAAACCTGAAACCAGTCCACCCCTCAGTTCTGTACCCCACCCTACCTTAGGCTGGCTTCTCTCTCCCACCCTGGAAGGCCAGACTTTTCCATGCGTGTAAACAGTGGTGAGAGCCCCCTTACTAAGAGCCTCTGTCTTAGAATTGATTAACAAACAAACAAACTCAAATATATGTTGCCTATAAAAATCACAAAATCAGGTATAGCACCATCAAAATAAAAGAATGGCTGAAAAATTTCCAGCACACACACCAAGAGAGAGCAGAGGTTGCGTCCTTAATCTCAGGTAAAGAATTAGGGCAAAGAGGGTAATTTTATTTTTTTAATTTAATTTGTTTTATT